>NC_060138.1:319093158-319736075 GCF_021461385.2 Schistocerca piceifrons | reverse complement strand
AGTCGCCAAAACTGTCCCTTCAAATAGCCAGTCCGGATTCGTATAATTGTGAAAACAATTTTTTTTTTTTTGAAAAATTCGATCTATGAATTTTTTACACAGTAGCTATGTTGCAGAAATGACTGTTGACATTATTGAGGCCTGTTGTCTGGTCAGTAAGATATGTGCCTTCGCCTATTTGTAAAATTTGTTCAGCAAACTGTGCTGTTGTTTCGTATTTCGGATAGTTCAAATCTCATATTTTTTATTACTCGCAGTATTTGTATGTGTGGCCAGAGATGTGATTTTTTTTAAGCATGCGTCACTTCAGAGTTTCCTCGAAAGTCTTGTAATGTTCTGTCCATGGCTTCGAGTGATATTTTATGAGCCATTGTGCATTCGTCCCAGAAGATAATTTTAGCTTGCTTTAGAAGTTCATCCCATCCAGATGCTCTTCAGATTCTTCTTCGGCTATATTCAACGGTAATTATAGGGTATAATGGGAAGTTTGTCCTCCTTCCGTAAGTGTGGCTACAATGCCGGATGACGCCAGTGCAAGTGCGATGTGTTGTTTAGCTCGTATTTCCACCAGCAATAGATTTATTAGAACCGTTTCCCCGGTGCCACCTGGTCTGTCCAAGTAAATACTTTCGCAAGTGTTGTTGTTGATCCAGTCCATGATAACGTGTAAATTTCCTTTTGATTGTCATTGCGGAGAGGTTTGTTGTGAGCAATGTATTGATGTGGTTCCTTCATGTTGTAGCTTTTTTTCCTTTGCAGTTTCGAAGTTTAGCACACTGATAGCATCTTTTCGTGGTGCTTGCATCCCAAATCGTACTAAGGTCTCGTTGTTTATTGCTAAACATTTATCTTCTAGGCGAATGAGAGTTTCATTGAAGATGTCTTCGTTGAATTCGATGATTCGTTCAGGATGAGCTTGTCGGATTTGTTACGGTATGTCATCATACACACTCTCTTTGAAGAACTCCCATAGCTCTTTAGGATTCGATAGGTTACATATTCGTAGATTTATGGCGAATAAGTTTCTCATTTGTACAACTCAGACAGTAAGGCTTCTTGTAGTGTCAGTTCCCAGTGGTTGTAGTTTTCGAGTAGTCCTAAGCGTTGACATGCTTCTCTGTAAGTCAGGCATAGTTAACCGTCTACAGTCTTGAGATCTCTGAAACGTGATGGCCCCCGTATGTCGTGTAGCAACATCCAGAGATAGAGATAGATGTTCGGATGTATGATATTTACTCGGCCTAGTGCGCCAGTTTTCATGATTCCTAGATGATCTCTGAATGGAATTCCTCATTTTCGTCTTAGGAAGATTTTTCTAGTTGTGTTGCACCTATAATAGGTAGGGACGTCACATACAGTAATGTTTTTGCGAATGCACCCGTTTGGCACAGTTGGTAAAAAGCTGTTAATGTTGTGCCCTCAGGTGGTTCGCTTCCAATTTTCGAGGCTGTGTCTTTTCTGAAGTAAAATCTCTGTCCATTGTCCAAATGTATTGCTAGATGTTGCTCATTTCGTTGGCGTTCGTGTGTGGTAAAACCGAAAATCCGCCACGCTGCTTCATTACTGTTGATGTATCTTCCAATTTGATACATGGGGATCTCATCGTTTCTGTTTTGTTGTTTCCTGTCTTTGGTTATTTGAAATACTGCTGTGTCACTGCCTTTGTTCACATCCTTATAAACATATTTGATGGATTTTACTGAATTGCAGTATTCTACTTTTATGTGCGGAACATTTTGGAAAGTTGTGTGTTGTATGGTATTACCCCTGATTAATCAGGGTGATACACCCATCCCACTAACCAAAAATTTCGAGGATCTGTCATCCGTTCAAACCGAAACTAAGCCAGTGATACTCAGTTGTCTTGTTGAGAGGCCTAAGGTGTTCTGTGTCAAGTGGAGACAAACGTCAAAGGGAAAGAGTTTATTAATCGCCAGTGATAATGAAATTTCTGATGTAACAGAGACTACTGCATAATAGGTGTTAAACAAAGCAGAGAGCTATAGATTAGAAGATTCTGAATGAAACGCGTTTGGCTGTCAAGAAGACGATGCACGTATCCTTCAATGAGTACCGTACAGAGTATTATCGAAGGATCTCTCACAAAAAGCAAAGAAATTCTGGTCATATGTAAAGGCGTTTAGTGGTACCAAAGTTAGGGTCCAGTCACTGTTGGTCGAGAAAGAAGCTGAAACTGACGGTAGCAAAACTCGGTTGACAGAAGTTCCTCTTTGCACAGGAAAACCCACAGATATTTTCCCAATTTAATTCTCACATTTCTGCGAAAGTGAATCATACAGATCGTCAGTGGAGCTGAGATAGAGCTGAAATCTCTAGGTATGGTTGAACTACAGATAACACGAGCCGCCTACCTCCTTCCTGGTAGAATGACTGCAACTGATCGATTGTCGTATCCCCTCTGTCTAATAGGCGCTGTTCATCCATGGATGTGTAAATCTTTGGGCGTTTTTAGTGACATCTCTGAACAGTCAAAGGGCCTGTGTCTGTGAGACAATACCCACAGTCAACAACTATCTTCAGGAGTTCTGGGTACTGGGGTGATGCAAACCTTTTTTTGTTGTGTGGACTATAACTACAGATTTGTTTATTCCTATTCAAGAACTCATTTGTGGTAGAGAAGGAGTTATCAAGGAGATGTTATTTCACTTTATTTTTAAAACTGTTACTGCTGTCTTTTAGACATTTCATTTCATCTGGCAATTTATCGAAACGTTTTACAGTAGCATATTTTACCCCTTTCTGTGCCAAAGATAGGTTAAGTAGAGGGCAGTGTAAACCTTTCTTTCTTCTGGTATTATAATCATGAATGTCACTGTTGTTTTTAAACTAGTTCATGTCGTTGTGAACAAATTTCATTACTGAGTGAATGTACTGTGAGGCTGTTGTAAGAGATGCCTACAAGATGTGCGACTATGAGCCTCATACATTATTCTAACCACTTTCTTTTGAGCAGTGAATACTTTTTGCTTAAGTGTTGAGTTACCCAAAATACTATCCCGTATGACATCAGAGAGTGAAAGTATGCAACGTATGTTAGCTTACTCATTTCGATATCCTCAAAATTAGCAATTGTTTGATTGCAAAAGTCGCTGAACGTCGCTTTAGGAGATCCAAAATATGAATTTTACAATTAAGATTCTCATCTATATGTACACCCAAAAGCCTAGTATGCTCTACCCTGGCTACTGACTTCTGTTGATGTGTAATATTTATTGAAGAAACTGTACTCCTTGTAGTATAAAATTGGATGTAGTGTGTTTTTTTCAGAGTTCAGAACAAGCCCTTTGGCAGAAACCCAGTCAATAACTTTTCTAAAGTCATTATTTATATCAATTTCTATTGGATTTTACCTTACTGGATTAATGATGATGCTTGTACCATCAGCAAACAATGTCAGTTTAGCTTCTTGTTTCAGATAAGAAGGGAGGTCATTCACATATGTCAAGAACAGAAGTGTAGTAAAAAATACAAAATTGTGCATTTTACAAAAAGAAAACAAAAACATAGTATCATCGAGCCACAATTAGAGTCGGTCAACTCATGCAAATGCCAGGGTGTACCAGTATGTAGGGGTACGAAACATAAAGATCGCATAGGCCCACTTGTGCGTTAAGAGGGTGACAGACCAAGATTCATTGGTAGAATACATCTATTACTAGTGCTACTACTACTGCCACTACTACTAAAAAGGAGATTGTCTACAAAATACTCGTGTGAGGCATCCTAGAATACTGCTCAAGTGTGTGTGTGACCCGTACCAAATAAGCCTATAGGGGATACCGAAGGTATACAGAGAAGGACAACACTAATTGTCATAGGTCTGGAATTGTCATACGTTTGCTTGATCCGTAGGAGTACGTCACAGAGATACTGAAGAAACTGAACTGCCACACTCTTGAACATAGACGGAAACTATCCCGAAAAGCCTACTTAGAAAGATTCAAGAATCAGCGTTAAATTGTGAATCTGGGCATACGGGCTGCTACATATCGCTCCTGTAGTAATCGCGAGGACTACATTAGATTAATTACAGCCTGTGCAAAAGGCGTTAAAACAATCGTACGTGAATGGAACGAGAGGAAACTCTAATAATTAGTATAATCGGAAGTACCCTCTGCCACGCACTTCAGAGTCGTTTGTATAATATGGATGTAGATGTATGATGTACCATAGAATAATTTGTTGTGCTCTAACAGTACTCCTTCAGTGCGAACAGTAATTAAAAAAGATTATGTCTAATATTTAAACACCACTTCTGATTAACAGCACTTTATGTTATTCCTTTTCCTCAGCTTACAGATGCATTGCTATCTCTCCCTCTCTCTCTCGCAGACACACACACACACACACACACACACACACACACACACACACACATTGCCATTTTTACGTTCTTCTATTATTCTTACCGCCTGACACAAAAAAGGAGTTCATTCTAAGTAATTACGTAGTAGCTCTTTCCTTACTGTCTAAATTCACGCCGAACTGCTGCTATTTGTTATCCGTCAGCGGTACTCCTGTTTCACTCAGCACAGCGAGTTACGATATCTGTTGTGGTGACCTCCACCATCCTTTGTTCACGTGAAGCACAGCAAAAAATAACAAAACTACCCACCTAGGTTTTCCATTCTATTCTCGCTTATTAATCACATTAGAATTTGAAAGAAAGGCATGTAAAGATCGACAACTTAGTCAACGCTTGTTTGTACATGAGAGTACTTTCCTTCATTAAAACAATGAAAAACAGTGTTAAACAAAATGGCCCCTCACAGGTACCATTAGGAAGAATGCGATCCTCTTCCTCACGGAATCCGAATTTGTTCTTTGAGGTGGCAGTGCTGAGTAGTAACCATTTTGTTTCTATGGGATCTTAAACCACAATCTTATTTTATTTTTTTAACATCTTGGTAGCTAAATAGCTCAGACCACATACAAAAAATTAAGGAACACAAAAGAGTGAGTAATGTAAAAGTTGCATCATACCTAATATCCAGTGTCGCTCATTAGTGTTGCAATATGCACCCCGCGATTGCTGGCGGCCAGCAGTTTGGTCACAGAAATCACAATTCCTTCCTCCAGAGCAAAGAGTGAGACGTTGGTAAATTCTTTCGTGGACGTTGTGAGGGAATAAGCATACTACTACAACCTTTTTCAGCATTCTATGGTTTATGAGAGTGGCTTCTGCAAATATTCCTCTTTAGCAATATTGGCATTAGCAGCGTATGTAAGTACTTCGTATGTGGGGTAAAAGACGCCAGTATACACAAGAAGAAACTATCCTTTAAGATGATATGTCTCTGAGCACGTCTCAGCTGACGGGGAGGGGAGAAAGCCGGTCTAATCTGATTACGCGGCTCTGACGCAGCGCGGCAACAGGATTCGCCGCTTCGCGGAGGCTCGCCCGGGTTCGCGCATCTCCGCCGGCACCCGCGCCACTTCGGCGGCGCTCGAGTCACCCAGTAACCCAGTGCATGTTACCACGGCGGAGGCGCGCCACGCGGAGTTACGTAAGCGGCGCGCGTGGGGCGCCCGCGAGGAAACGGGGAAAGTCGCTGTCCCGCGAGCCGTGTTCCGCACGGGCCGGCCACGCTCTCTCGGAGAAATTGAACGTCTGGACACCGCGCAGTCCTCCGAAAGTCGCAGCTGGCGTTTCCTGCTTCCCGAGATGAGCACTTTGTCACGGCCAGAAGAAGAGGAGTCTTTCCTAACATTAGAGAAATGAGGGAAACACCACTTGGCATGATCTGTTTGAGCAAATCTATCTGCGAACAAAGTGAGCAGAAACAGCGTTGGCGAGGTTGATTGTCTAGGAAAGATAGAGAAAAAACTTGAAATTCAGGCAATCGTATCAAATAAACCGGTGTTTATCAGTCACATCCAGGACACTTAAAGCCAATAACGCGTAACAAACCCCCTGGCCTTGATAATGGCGTCGTTTCGGCTAGCAGCTGTCTTACAATAGGATTGTTTGCAGATGGTCCACTGCCGTAAAATCATCAGAAAATCAAAACGGACTGAAAAATAACGTAGGCAAGGTATTTGTATGGCGCGCAAAGTATGAGGTCCTCCACGTGAGTACTAAACAAATCTGTTGAATTTCGGTCACACGATAAGTCACACAAATTTAAAAATGGTCAGTTAAAGTTAATATCCAAAGATTAAAATTACGATCAACTTAAATTGGATGCAGCTGTTAGAAAATGTTGTGGGGAAGGCAAACCAAAGACGTGATTCATTGGCAGAATACTTAGAATACGCTTAAAGAAGAGTAGCTCGTTGTGTATTATCGAGAAGATATGTTAAGTGATCTGCAGTTCATCATTAAAACAAATGCGTCTCTTTTTGCTGTGAGACCAGTTAACTATACTCCAATTAAGCCTGCCCAGCTAGCCGCGCGGTCTAACGCTCTGCTGGCCGAGTGGGAAGACGTGCCGGTCCCAGCCACGAATCCGTACAGCGGATTAGTGTCGAGGTGTGAATGGTTTTAAGGCGGTTTTCCATCTACCTTGGCGAATGCGGGCTGGTTCCCGTTATTTGACCTCACGTACACTGTGTAAGCGACTGCTGTGCAAACACCACTTCCACGTACGCATACACCATAATTATTCCACCACGCAAACATTTGGAGTTACACTCGTCTGGTATGAGACGTTCCCAGAGGGAGGTCCACGGGGGACCGAACTGCACAATAAACATGGGTTCGGTGTAGGAGGTGGGTAGACTGATGTGGTCTGTTGTGAGCTACAGCAGGACAAAGCCTCTTCATCGTTTCCAGGTCCCCAGTTTAATACATACGTACATACAGACTCCAATCACCAACTTTCTGCTCCGTATGTGAAAATATTTCGTTAACTCCCATCTACGCAGGGAGAAATGACCATCGTAATAAGAGAAGAGAAATCTTAATAAAAGAAGAGAGCTCACAGGGGAAGATTTAAATGTTCCTTTTCCCCGGATGGTATTCGAGAGTGGGATGGTCGGGAAATATCTTGAATGTGGTTGTAAGAGTCCCCTGGTTCAAATGACTCTGAGCACTATGGGAATTAACTTCTGAGGTCGTCAGTCCCCTAGAACTTAGAACTACTTAAACCTAACTAACCTAAGGACATCACACACATCTATGCCCGAGGCAGGATTCGAACCTGCGACCGTAGCGGTCGCGCAGTTCCAGACTGTAGCGCCTAGAACCGCTTGGCCACTCTGGCCGGCAAGAGTCCCCTGCGAAGCACTTAAGTATGAATTGCAGAGTAGTCATGTAGATATAGATGAAGGGGATCGACAAGTTTCTTCTGTGTGCTAATCTCTATAAAGCAACTCAATAAGATTAGATCTCGTAGAGTTCCCAATTTGTTGAGATCTTAATTGCTAAGTTTTACCTGGTGTTCCAAATAGTTCTAGCTATTTTCTATGTGATTAACATAGGATGATTTTCCGAGCCAGTTGAGGTGCATTATGGTGCCACAGTGAACATCGTTTTTGTACTTGCTTTTTTTATGCTCCATGTGATTTGCGCACACTGTGTATCGAGGTCTTAAACAGATATGATACTTCAGACAACAGAAACGCTATGTTTTCTGACTTTCAGCCAGCGAGTAACACGTCAGTGTCATCATAATTGATTTGAAATTCAGTACTGTGTGAAGGTCTTCTCTACATCTTCTCATACACTACCGTCTTTAGCTGTTCGCTTCCAATCTGATCCTTTTAGTTTTCCACTCACTTTCCTAAAGTCATCGTTTGAGAGTTCTCTTATTTCTTGAAATGAAGTACGTAACTGCCTAAGCCAATCCACCATTTGTTCACTTGGCAACATGTCCATCCCATTTTCACTCCACTTGAAATTACGTTTCCTACTTCCAGTTAGTTCTCTTTTCTATTTGTTTCCTTGTTCATCCTAGTACTTCACAACATCCATCTCTCCATTGCTTACTGAGCATCCTCGTTTCTTGCTGGTTTTTGCAGTGAAGTCCATATCATGCAGAGTGATGAAACAGATTCGTCTGATACTATGACAAATTGAAGGTTACAATACCTATGTTTTGATAGTTTAAAAATCACTCCTTTACTGGTAGAATGACATGATATTCTACTTTAGTCAACCGGATGGAATGAAGCTGACATATTTAGGTGCAAATTAGAGACTATTTGCATAATTTTGAAGTTTAAGGCATAATTTTTTTAGTAACATATTGGAAATAATAGTATCACATTAGAATTGTTGCAAGCATTCTACTTTTATCGAGATCCTGGGAAAGGGGGCCTCTAGCAAATATTTACTACTGATGTAGGAACTGTAACGTCCTAGCAAGAGAGGGAAGGGGTGGGGGGAGGGCTGGCCGTGGTGGCCGAGCGGTTCTAGGCGCTGCAGTCCGGAACCGCGCGACTGCTACGGTCGCAGTTTCGAATCCTGCCACGGGCATGGATGTTTGTGATGTTCTTAGGTTAGTTAGGTTTAAGTAGTTCTCAGTTCTAGGGGAATGATGACCTCAGATGTTAAGTCCCATAGTGCTCAGAGCCATTTGGTGGGGGGAGGGGGAAAAGCCAGTAGTCATTGTATTGGCTTGACATGATTTGTTGGTTTACTACCCAACGCTGGCTACACTTTGAGGCAGAAAGGAGCCCTCCACTACTCGTAAACATGGATAAAAATTCGCACAGTGGAATTAAAAATTTGTTCCTGTGCATGAATAATGGCTGCTGTCTTCCGAGTATATTGCTTTTGTGGCAATTTATGCGGAAGTACTTCCATTGTGTAAGAGAATCGGAACACAAGTAAAACTTTCGGTGCTTATAAAACAGCGTCGATATTAATGCATTTATTTGCCAAAAAAGACTAACCGTAGCAAGTTGTCAATATAGGCCTTAGAAACTGAATGGGAACTTCCCAGTGCGAACGGAAAACTCTTAACTATTGTGTAATGGAAGTTGTTGTATCGCCACTACAGTGTAGCCGACGAAACGCTGTCTATCAGGTTCTGTCAAGTGCAAACTTTGAGCGGTGCAGATATACTATAGGACTCGTGAAGGTGCCAGCACTGCTGGCTCTCGCCACACCTTGCCTTAACCTTTATTGTGCTAATTATTGTGCGCTTCCCCCGACGAAGGGCGAAACTTCTACAAGTTCCATACTTTATATCGACTGCACTAAGACCATAAGTGCTGCCGATCTCAGCGATTTAGGAGCTTAGCACTGCAGCAGAGTGATAGCCCTTTTCTTTTGTACTGCGTGTCAACTCAACTGAGAAAAAACATAATGAGTGAAGAAGCCACCCTCAATCTCTTCAACGCAGTTTCAGTCCTGGTATTCCCATGTGCACCTTATACCGCAACTCCTGCAGTTCATCAGCAAGCATGCACACCTAAGGTAGCAGCATTGCGTGGCAGACTCTTAAACACTTCCTCTTTCGCATCCCTATTCATTATCGTAACCTTCTTCTTCTTCTTCTTCTTCTTCTTCCTGTTCCTTTTCCTGCTTTCCCCGTGCTTGTAAGACACTGAAGTTCAACGTAACATCGACAAGTAATATATTGTCCCAGTTTTTATAAGAATTATTTTTTTATATATGAAAGTAATTTTTCAGATAACAAGACGTTGAAAAAAAGAAATTTTTTGACAATATTATGCAACACTTCGGGCGAACTGGCAGGTTACTTTAACACTAAATTTTTTTCAGGTCATCAGTCAAATCTTGCCAGAATGCAATATCCGTGATGAGACAGCATTTGTGGTTACAGACAACGTTGCTGTTACGAAAAAGCTGCCTAAATCTTAAGGATTCGACATACACCCGGTTTTGCACACTGCATCAACTTAACAGTAGAAGACTGTTTCAAAATAGAAACATTTTCCTAAATTTTATTGAAAGCAAAGGCTGTTGTGGCTTTCTTTCATAACTCTACACTAGCCAGTGGCAAACTGTTGAATGTTGAAAAAAGAGCGAAGAAAAAAGAACTGAGAAACTGAGATTGCCACAAGAGGTGCCGACTCGATGGAACAGCTCCTGCCACACGCTCAAAAGAATTTTGGAAGTACGACGTGAACTTGAGATTTCGATCAATGAAAGGTCAAAATCCCTGTCGACCCTCATGGCAGAAAATTACTTAGCTATACAAGAGATAATACATCTTCCTGAATCCTTTGAAGTAGCAACAACAACAACAACAATCTCAGGGGAGTCATACATCACTGCTTCCTTAATTATATCTCTTATACGAGGTACTGCTGCAAAGTTGTCGGACTTTTAAAGCACCTTAACGACTAATGAAGGACGAAGTGTTCGGGATTCTTTGATTAAGTAGGTCAATGAAAGCGTGAAACGATTTAACATATTGACTGTTAATATACTAGTGACCTTATTGGATCCTAGGTATAAAAAAACTTGTGTCAGGACATTTCAAGAGGGAGAGAACGCTGCGCAAGTACTTCAGAAAGAGTATGCTGCTATCATCGCATCAACTACAAGAATAATACCTGCAACAGAAACATCCATGAGCAGTGCTAACACGTCTACTGATATGTCTAACGGTTTGAAATCGGATGATCTACTTCTTTGCCAAATTAGCAACAGCTTGACGTCGATGTCGTTACACCAGTCAGTGATTGACCTACATCAATATTTTGAAAAACCTGTAATAGACAAACATGCTAGTGTATTAGACTTTGTGCAAGATGTAATAGTATGTTGCGTGTTATGGCCACTAAATGTTTGTGGTGTCCAGCCACATCATTTCCTGCAGAGAGGGTTTCCTCCAAGGCAGGATAAATAATTAATTAAAAACGCAACAGACTAATGGAAAAGAGTTCAGACATGATACGTGTATCTTTTAAAGTTGTATTTTAAACAAGAGACTAAAGGACAAGAATTTAAATGCCCTAGTTTTGTAAAACATAATTTGCATGTCTTGTATTGTTTTATTTTAAGCAATGAAAATTCCTAAAAAGCTATTTTTCAATTGAAATACCTGCCTAAAAGAATTGACAGTTAATCGATCCATCAATAGTTTTAAAAATATTATAATACCGAACTATCGATATTTAAGTAACACTAATGGTCACGATAATGTACGATCGCGAGCAGGTCGGACTCCGGATGGCCACGTGGCACAACGAAGAGGTTCAGGTACATCGTACTGCTTCTACAGAAACAATGTGAGAAGCAGTTGGCACCACAGTGACAAAGCGAACTGTTACAAATCGGTTACTTCAAGGACAGCTCCGAGGCAGACGCCCTCTTGCCTGCATATCACTGAACCCAGACCACTGCCACTTGCGACTTCAGTGGTGTCAAGAGAGACCTCACAGGAGGAAAGGACTGAGGTCTGTTGCGTTTTCTGGTGAAAGCTGGTTCTGCCTCGGTACCAGTGATGGCCGTGTGTTGTCCAGGATGAGACCAGCTGACTGCGTGCAACCAACCTGTCTGCGTGCTAGACACACTGGATCCGCACCTGGAGTTATGGTCTGATTAGCACACGCACTATGACTGCAGATTTGTAGGTCGATCTGGTGATTCGACCTGTTGTGCTGCCATACGCGAACAGCATTACAGGGGGTGTTTTCCAACAGGATAACGCTCCTTCACGTACTGCTGCTGTAACCGATCATGATATACAGAGTGTCGATATGTTGCCTTGGCCTGTTCGACCACCAGATCTGTCTCCAGTCGAGCACATATGGGACATCATCGGACGAA
Organism: Schistocerca piceifrons; assembly: GCF_021461385.2. Lineage (NCBI taxonomy): Eukaryota > Metazoa > Arthropoda > Insecta > Orthoptera > Acrididae > Schistocerca > Schistocerca piceifrons. Next base: position 319,724,365 of record NC_060138.1, on the reverse strand, counting down.
AACTCCAGCGTCATCCACAAACAGCAACAACCGTCTCTGTATTGACTGACGAAATGCAACAGGCATGAAATTCCGTCTCACAAACTGACATCCGGTACCTGTATGATTCAATGCACGCACGTTTGCATGCTTGCAGTCAACTTTCTGGCGGTTACACTGGTTTTTAATGTATCAGCGTTTCACCTTTGCAATGGTTTATCTCATAGTTACATTAATTTGTGGTCTTGCAGTGTTAATGGCTAAAATATGTTACCAAGACTAACGTATTCTCGAAATTTCATTACTCTACATTCATTATTTTTGGTGTTGCGATTTTTTTCTATTAGTGTAGTTTTGTTCTGTTTTCCGCCGAATTTCTAATTTTTTTGTCATACGCTACTACTACGCTAGTGCGGAATCAAATTTGATTTTAATCTTGGACGAGATAACCAACTCCTTCAACGTGGGACCAGAATCGGTATCCATATACTAGTTAAGGGTCATACATTTCTCAACCTGAACTTCAACGACAGTAATTGTCCTCAAAAAAATGGTTCAAATGGCTCTGAGCACTATGGGACTATGGGACAGAGTACAGCAAGAAATCCAGTTCATGTAAATGTTTATGGTGGCAAAAATCTTCACTGCAAACGATCAGCCATCGACTCAGTCTCTTATGTTACTGGAAGCGATACTCACACTAAATCGTTATCAATATTGTGACACAGGAATAATTAGTGTTGTCAATTTGGAGCGATTTCCATTTCATATATCTTGTAGATGATGCATTATGCAAGAAACAAAAAGAAACAAAGAAACAGCTGGATTTGTCTCGCGCATGATTGTCAAAATAAGTTCTTTGTACATAATGTATAGTGTTCATTCCTCGAGGAATCAATTTTCAATTTTTATGTACTTCACAAATGATTCATAAAAAATTAAACGTCTCTACAATTCCACTTTGACAAATTGTTTCTGTTATTGTCCATTGGTCGTATACCCCTTTTAACAATTTTTCTTCACCACCACATACCGATTGTGTTTTTTATCAACAACGCTACTATAATAATGACCGTAGCGACTAGAATTCAGACACTATCGATGTTTACCATATGTTAACACTTAATAAACAACAATTTAGATGTTACTTTTCGCCAATACACCAGACATTGAAAGAGAATTAATTAAATAATTATTCGTTTTCATAATTTCCAGATTCTTCATGTGTATCATAGATGATACTACTTTTGATAGTCATTCAAATTAGTGAGACATCGATTTTTCTTAAATTTACACTTGCTCAGTCCCCAGAGCCAACATCATTTACCGATGCCCTTTATTACATCACATACCCATGACACTCATATGAAGACGCAAGTACCAATTTACGTCTGAGTCCACGACTGTGGCTTAGTTAATCACCGCAGAGTTGGCAATTTTCTTCTGTTCTTAATAACCATGATTGAAAGTAGCGCCAAACTGTATCAAAGAGAAAATATAGATGATTGTTATGAATCTACAATAATAATTACTACATTTGTAGCTAAATAACTAACGTGCTATAAATCTTCAATGCAAAGGGACAAGCTAAATTTAATGTACTCCCGTGTCACGTGGTATAGGGAGTCTCTTCTTCCACTTCTGGTCCGTATCCTATTGCCCAGTTGCAACATTCGTTAGTTGGTCACAAAGATGTAATAATTACCAGACTCACAACTAGAGGAACGATTAGTTGAAAAATTCCCGTTTCCTGATGGAGAAACAGTCCCTTCTAGATGTCTGTTGAGTTCGTTATGGATTTACCTTCCAGTATCCAACTGTCCGCAGTCTATTGCACGGGTGTCTTCGCCTCAGGGGGTTCGACATTTTCATCGTACCTTTTAGCAGCACATATACACAGGAACTTGGCTGCGTGTTGCAGTCAGCTTTTCATCCAGCAGCAAGACCATATCCTGCGATTGCGAAACCCAGGTGAATGGCTTCCGGCAACTACGATCGGCGTAAAACGGGATCCAACACCAATGTTTTGTCACTGAAAGGAAATTCAGCATCCTGCAAACTGCATAGCTGGTGAAGGCGTGGCTCAGTCTTCACAGAAAAACTGAACTACGTCCCTTCGAAGTGCACCTCTTTCGTTAGAAAAAAACTGCTCTGTTATTCGCAGAGACATGTCTTCAGAGATTCAGATTTGGCATTTGTCTGTATAAATTGGTACAGGTACCACTTTCGTGAACATTTGCAACCATCTTCGAAATTTACACATTTAAAATCAGTATCTTATTGATTATGCAACAAAAAGAGGCAGATGTAGCTAGCACGAGAATAGTACACTTTACTTGACGTGTTTGAAACCCTTTCTTACGGAAGAGAAAAGAAAGATTTTTTTCAAGTTACTGACAATCACCGAAAGAGCTGACCTATTTACTATCGTGCATTAATCACTTCGGAACGTTGCGGCTAACCGTGGTGTCCTACGGCGCGACTGTAGACGCGTTATCTGAGGACACAGACAGGTGTGGATTATTAGTATTAGGAATGTATTTTTATTCATCCATTGATCGCTTTTAGAAGGCTATTGGTCATGCAACTATATTATAGTTAAAGAACAAAATAAAATTATATGTTCTGGGATTTACACACTCACAGATCTATTTTGTCAAGGATGGGACAGGTAAACTGCCGTGGCCTTATAGTATAAACCATGCTGTCATTTCCCTGATGTGTTTTAGAGAAACGAAAGTAAACCTAACACAGGATAGCCAGACGGACACTGGAGAATAGGGAATCGTTTCTAAGCTGGTGTTTAGACCATTTCTCCGCACTATCCATTCTTCGCAATTTCGTGGTGATGAAGTGTAGGCCGAAGTTTAAGAGATTAGTCAGTAAGAATCAATACGCAAAGAAGTGGGTGCGGAAGTACTAAGGAATGACACTTGAAGTTCTCTAAGGCTATAGATACAGCAATGACAAATAGTTCAGTACACACCACAGCTGAAAAGGAATGGACCCCTCTAAAAAGCACAATCACAGAAGTTGGAAAGAAATACATAGTTACAAAGTAGGTAGCTCTGAAGAAACCTTGGGTAACAGAAGAAATACTTCAGTTGATCGATGAAACAAGGATAGCTGCGTGAAAAATGTGAAGAAATTGAAAGAGAAATGATGGTCGGAAGCACTGACTCAGCATATAGGAAAGTCAAAATAACATTTGGTGAAATTAAAGGCAAGGGTGGTAATATTAAGAACACAACGGTAATTCCACTTTAAAATGGGCAGAAAGAGTAAATTGAAGGCTTCTTTGAGGTGGAAGATTTGTCTGATGTAACAGAAGAAGAAACAGGAGTCGATATAGAAGAGACTGCAAGAGCTAACAAGTACGAGAATTATCGCACATTCAGCCCAATTGCTCGTGCATCCAATTTGCTGACAACAATAACAAACAGAATAATTGAAAAGAAAACAGAGGACGTGTTAAAGACGATCAGTTGGTCTTTACGAAAGGTAAAAGCACAAGAGAGGCAATTCTGACATTGCTGTTGATAATGGAGGCAAGACCAAAGAAAAATCAAGGTACGTTCACAAGATTTGCCGACCAGGAAAAATGTAAAATGGTGCAAAATGTTCAAAATTCTTGGAAAAATAGGGGTAAGTTATAGGCATAGACGGGAAATATATAATATATACAAGAGCCAGGAGGGAAGATTAAGAGTGGAAGAACAAAGAACGAAATGCTCGTATTTAAAAGGGTGTAAGACAAGAATGTAGTCTTTCGACGCTATTGTTCATTCTGTGCATCGAAGAAGCAATGACGGAAATAAAAGAAATGTTTAGGAGTGGGATACAAATCCAAGGCGAAATTATATCAATGACACGATTCGCTGACGATATTGCTATCTTGAATGATAGTATAGAAGAATTATACGGTCTACTGAATGGAATGAACAGTCTAATGGATTGAGAGTAAATCGAATGATAAGAAAAGAGAAGAGCGAGAAACATAACATCAGGATTGATGGTCACGAAGTAGATGAAGTCAAGTAATTGCCAGTAATTGCCAGGAAAATAACTAATGACGGATGGAGCAAGAAGGACTTCAGAAGCAGACTGTCACTGGCAAAAATTGCACTCCTGGCCATGAGAAGTCTACCAGTATCAAACATAGGCATTTATTTGAGGAAGAAATTTCTGAGATTGTACGTCTGGAGCAAAGAATTGTATGTTAGCGAAACATGGACCGTGGAAAACCAGAACAGAAGAGAATCGAAGCATTGGAGATATGGTGCTACAGAAGAATGTTAAAGATTATGTGGCCTAATAAGATAAGGAATGAGGATGTCCTGCGCAGAATCGGAAAGGAAAGGAATGCATGGAAAACATTTACATGGAAAAGGCACAGGATGATAGGACATCTGTTAAGACATCAGGGAATGACTTCCATGGGCGCTATAGAGGGCAAAAATTGTAGAGGAAGACAGAGATTGGAATACGTCAAGCAAATAATTGAGGATGTATGTTGCAAGTGATACTCTGAGGTGAAGAGGATGGCACAGGAGACGAATTCGATGCGCATCAAACGAATCAGAAGGCTGATGAATAAAAAAAAAATGCTTTCTTCCGGGACTGCTAGTCCCGCAAGGTGTATAAAAGAAGTTTGGAGTTTCGGAGGTAGGAGAAGAGGCACTATCTGGGTGCGAGTTGAGGTTAGAGTTTGGGGAGCCCAATGGGTAGAGCACTCCGTGAAAAACAAGGATCCACGTTAGTGTCCCAGCCACCCACACAGTTTTAATCCGTCAAGAAGCTTTACATCAGCGCATACTACACTGCAGAAACAACATTGATTCTGGTAGAGAAATAGCATGAAAGTTGTTTCATTAACACTCTACCAAACACATCAACTTGCACTGTAGACTAATCATATGGATGTAAATGAAACCGCTGGCGGTAAGAAAGGTGCTAACCTGGCTGGTCATCGAATCAGACTGAGCTTGGTTGGCAAATACGGGAGCGTCACTCTAATTGCTTCAACCGTGTGATGTGTTCAGTTACAGAGAACGGCGAATGGCGGCATACCTGTCTCTCGACAACCGATAACCACATGTTTTCAGTGAGTGACAGATCCGGAAAACGTACTGCCCACAGGAACAGTCGCACCCCTTTCTATCGAGGTGGGTGAGTCCAACCCAGACAAAAGATAATGTTACAGAGAGTTCGGAGATATGGTACAGCTACAGCACACATCAGAATAGAGACGCGTGCTATTCACGGATATGTTCATCGTAATGCTGTAGGCAGAACCGCATTCGTCCGAAAAGACGACTTGGTGCCACTCACATGTCTCGTGTTGTCCTTGGCTGTAAGGCTATAGGTACGCCGCTCTTTCATAGTGCGTCGGTTGAAGCAATCACAATGCTGGAAGTAGTTACGGCATTCCAGACACTGTCGCACTGTCCGCATGCAATCGAGCACATTTCCTTAATTAAATTACAATCTGGGACAGAATTCGCGGAACTTTTCTTGGAAGGCTTTGCTATAACTGGCTGGCTATAAGGTGAAGTGAATTATTTTTGTGGTTCATAAGATAGGTAGCTTTAGCAGACGAAATTTGGTTTAAAGAATAAGGCAGTGGGCTCGAAGACCGGATGAATTTCAGTATTAGTGGCACGTCCACAGGTCTGTGTTTCTACACGTCTTTTCAGAAAACAATTGGCTCTTGCTCAGTGCTGTGAATGCCACGTGCTCGGTTAATAGGTGACGCATAAATTTTAACGCGCACCAAAAGACATCCTTCACATCTATTTAAAAAAATGAAGGGCGCAAGCCTCCATTATGTTTTCGGAATCTCAACGAATTTGATTCTCCTGCTACCAAGTGGGGAGAAATCGATCTGGATTAGACCGTGACAGAATCGGACTGCTGCAACAAATGAAAACTCAGTGTTAGTTCCAGATGAAATTCTATTTCTTTATCATTACTGAAAATAAGAAATTAAAAAATCATTGTCTGTTCCCTGCTCCTTTTCTTACATCCATACATCCTCAAGATTCATGAACAAGATCGCAAATGACCACAGTAACTTCTTTGTAGTGTTTTGGATCGTTCAGTGCGATTAAATGTGTAGACTACTTGAAAACTGTTCTTGTTGCAGTACAAAAAAGGAGAATATGCTACTCCTCAAAAGACTGTGACAGATAAGTGGGGCACACGCCCCCGCCATCCATATTTCGGCCTGTCTCCTCTCACCTTGGCTTCCGCTGCTATTGTTTTTATCCCTTTCTGCTTCTCTTTCACTGCCACTTTCTCTCTCCCAACATCAACGTCTCGTCTCTATTTTTTTCCACTGGCACTGTCTCGTCTCTCTTCACTGTCACTGTCTGTTACTCACTTTCAGCTCAAAACAGCGTGATTACGTTAGCATGTCAAAAGGCTTGTGATGGAGGCGGAATGAGGATTGAGACAGCCGGTTCCCCACTTTTTGTCAGAGACCCTTAAGGAGGAACATATTCTTTTTTGTGCTGCCTCCTTTTCCCTGTTTTAACAGACTGTGCTGTTTACATACAACGAATTATGTAGGTCAGTAGAGTTTTCATAGTTTACTTGTATGCTTTAACCCATTTACACTTCTGTAACATATAAAAAATAAATAAGTAAGCATAATATAAGGTGAACGCAAAATCGTCTCCCATACAAAGAAAGTTCACTCTACACTATTTTATATTAAAAATGCAATACACATTTGGGCTGGACCTACATTATACCAAAAAAATGCGATTGTTGATTTGCAGATAGAAAGAATTTCGTATAACAAAATAATTGTTGTAAGATGCTTATGCTGCCAGTTGGTACCATCGAATAATTTACAGGGCAAGGCAGCCGGTATAGGAGTAAACTGCCAGTTATAATATCCCTTCCGCAAGTTAATTGAAATAATGTACCAGTTCTCTCTTGAATGAATGTGTACTGTACTGGGCAGCTGTGCAGACGAAAAAATGAAAAAAAAAAACAAGAAAATTATATATGTTTGTGAAGTTAATTGCAGGACTTTTCCTAACTAAAATGTTGAAGATTCTCTGAAAAGAATAATGATTATCATATTCATTATTGTATCTCCAGCAATAGAGATTCGGTGGAGGAAAAATTCTTCTTCTGAATCTCGGCGATGTCGATCCCGGGACTTCAAAGCTGCGCAGATCGACGATTTAGTATGTATGGTTCTGCACAATCTCAAAGAAAACCGGGAGCGGAATGAAAATGGCAGCAGACCCTTAATGGTTGCAGCGAGAATAAATCCACGTCAGGGATGATGTTACTTTTGAGAAAAGACGGCAATGTCACTCTGTCTCTGGTTTTGATCTGTGTTATTATAAATTCGATGCAGGCTCTTCCGTTATTTTTGCCACAGGATGTAAATGTTGGTGATAAAACTTAAACGTATATAATGTCTAATGTGAAGTGTCGGGTTTTTAAAAGAGTGAATTACCTTTCCCAGTTTTATTGTCTTTACGATGATTATATTCGCCGTTTATTCATCAAGATGAACCCTTTCGAATTACAGTGGTTTTTAATCCTTCCACCTTTTCTATATAGACACCAAACATTAAAATCACAATTCTGATTTCAACGGTGGACTATCCTTTTCATACAATAATATATACCTCTTTCCACTCCCTATACAAAGACAACACAAAAACAAACAAAATTATAAAGTACATCCACGTCGGTTAACAAAGTCAGAGATACAGTGTACAACAGTTTCTTTTTAGCATCACAGCTGCCACTCGCAATATATCTTTGAGTGTCAATATTATCGTCGTAGTTTTTAACATATAAAACAATGTATAGCATTTTTAGTCTATCCAGATCGGACATAAAAAACCAATTATGCTTTACATTTCAAAAAATATGTGAAGTAAACATTTGGCCACTACCAGCTTTCAACAAAAATAAAAAAATTAAAAAAGTTTCCACCGCGTTAACACTTTCTCCACTTTCGCACACGCGTCGTAAGACTGAGAATACAATGAAATATCAAATTCTCTCGTCGTGATACTTCATAGTTATGCAGAGACACCGCTTCATCAAGTTATAGTGGTGAAAAAAAACGACGATTAAAAATAAAGCTTGGTGACCTGAGAATCCTTGCAATGACCTCAAACCCTTGCCATGTTTTCACAAAGTCAGTAAAAACTACACATACGACACACGCCGCATATTACGTGCGTTTCTAACGTGCATTAAGCACGTTAATTTTGAATCTCTGTATCACAGTAACGGAAAATGACATCGAAAAAACTCGTCGGAGTTCGACGTTCCTCGAGAACATCATATTAAGAACATACGGTAAAAATTTCGACGATCTGCCACGAATAGGAATTACAGAAGTGGCCATCATGATAATTGGTGCTGTTGGTACCGACAAATCATGGCTTTTTGGAATTGCTGTCATTCAGGAACGGCCCTGTACAAGTGTAGCTTTTACAATCCGTACAACGCCGATCCGAGCTGCCCAATTTGCCTGGGCTGGAGGAAGTGAGTAACGTTTCAATTTTGACCCTGTAGTGTAGGGTAGTTAACAGTATGCCCGTTCTTCCAATAGGTATACGAGTAGTCGCTAGGCCAAGGGCTATCGTAAAGACTTGGCCTCTAATCAATGTGATGAACAGAACCTGATATATGACCGCCTGAAAAATCGCATTTTCGAGCCGGGCTTTTTGGAAAATATTGGTATCGTGCGCGGACCGATGGGATTTGTCAGAGACGGCAAAAACGTGACAGGGGTAGGATACCAACCACAGAAATTATTGCTTGTTGACCAACGTGGCGTCAACTAGTCAGAGTTCGTACATTTAGCTTATCTTTCTAGCAGAACTTCGTGTTCTGAGTTGTCAGTTCAAATAACTGTATATTTCAGTGTTAGATCCTAATATGTTATTTCATGATTATCGCTAATTATTGTAATAAACTGCTGATTCTGGATCAATTAGTTGCGGTTCTATAGAGGTCACTATCAACTGTCATCATTTTTAGTTGTGGACATAAGGATTTTAAGCAGGCAGTGCGCTTAAATTTAAAACTCACATTTCAGAAATTGAAAAATTTCTTTTCTCTGTCATCCCCTCTTAACCCACTGCAGTCTGTGATTCAAATATTTATTTTGCTTTGGCTACCGTTAGAACTATTGTTCCCAAATCAGTCCAAGACGTCCGTTAGCACATTCTATTCAGCTAATCCCACTGACCTGTAATGTGGTATCTGAGAGTGAAATTATTGTCAAGTACTCTAATTATTTGAGTTTCATTTGTGAGATTGCAGCATTAAAAAAAGAAAAAAAGAGTTTCACTGGTGGACTGCTGTATGAAACTGATTCCCAGCATTGACGCACCCAATGGATAAATAATAATTGTGCTTATAGGATGGTGTGAGGAAAAGTGAAGAACGGGGAGAGAATTGAAGCTTGGGGTAACGTACTGGATCGATTTGAATCCTGTTCATGGCAGATGGGATTCAAGCCAGTTCATCTAGGACTCTTCAGCGGTTGTTATGTAATTAGTTAAAAACAGTTATAAGTCTTTACATCGTTATTTAATTTTTAAAAGATGGAATCTGTTTAGTGAATTGCAATTAACCTCTGCTCTTTAGTCAACGCTGATTTCAGTGACAGCAAAGTATTGAAAGGTGGCTACACTGAGCCACTGCGCCAGAGATTGCACCAAAGAGCATTATTCTGCCGCCTCCACAGAGCCTGTTAAGAACTCGTAGTAGTCAGTGCCTGTTAAGAACTCGTGGCAGTCAGTGCTTGGAGAGAGCTCGTAGTAGTCAGTGCCTGTCGAGGACTCGGGTTAGTCTATGCTGAGATGTTGTAGCAGAGAGTGTTTGTTGAGATGTGCTATTAGGCAGTGCTTGCTGAGATGTGATATTGGAGAGTTCTGGTTGAGATATAATGTGAGGATTAGAGTGATTTTCATCAATATAAATGAGGTAACTAACTCCGTTTGTTTTTATTTCAGTGTCCTAAATAATGCGTCATTACAGGTTCAGTCAACAAGCATCTGGCGTGTGTTCTTGTATTAGAGTTTAATTCTGCTTTCCTTACACAGTTGTAGTATTTGTAATTTTCTTTTATCACGTCAGTAAAATTGGTATTTAAAAATTCTTGTCTTGTTGAAGAAGAACCGTGCCAGATGTGTACGTTGAGTCACACTCCCACACACAGAACAATTACACTTGTGCTTTGGTTTAGTAGATTTTATAGTTGCTGGGGACTTAATTAATTAACTGTGTTTACGAAAAATTTCATTTCATTCTTTGTTGTTGTTCTTTGCAGTCAGATAGCGTAATAATACTAGTCAGGGCCAACCGATTACGAGACACAGCGTAATCGGACATACAGCCACGAAAAATAAAAAATATTTTCAATCATATTTAATTAAGCCCCCATGCAAGTGGCGACCGCTGCTTCGGATCGTCCCTTGGAATCTTCTGATTGTAAAAATAGTAGACCATAGTATTGTTGTAGTAATTTGAGTTTAGTAATTGTAATCTATTTTGCATGTGTAGATTTGGTAATTGTCATTCTTCAAATGGTATTTTTTTTCAGAATTTGATTTGTTGTCTTGTATACGCGTTTGACAATTTAGTGCAATTATTTCAATTGTTCGTTAATCGTGTTTGAAGGAAACATTTCGTGTGAATGGTATTGTTGGAGATAAAGTGTCATTGTGTGGAATTTTCATATAGTGACGAGTTTTGTATATTTTGTAAATGATTACGCGATCAATGAAAAAGGCGAAAATGATGAATAGTGAGAATGACGAAATTGTTCACATGGCGAACTCGCCAACACAGGACAATAGTATGATGAATAATGGAGTTGAAAATAATTTAATAAGTCGGGAAGACAGTCCGGAACCATTTCAAAATTTTTCTCAATCAGAAAATTCACAGAATACGAGATTAACGATAGAAGATTCTGAAATAGTATCGAACACAGATAGCTTTACAGCTATGCAGAAGGAAGTTAGTTTTACGGGAAATGTTAGGGGCGAAAAAAATTTTGAACCGGCTGATATGGAGCAGTTGATGGGTGCAATATTAAATTTGGGATCTGAATTAAAAACAGTGGCAACGCGTTTAGAAACAGAGATAGGAACAATTAAAACAGAGATGGGAACTTTACGATCTGAATTAAAAACTGATATAGGAACAATGGAAACACGGATGGGAACAATGGAAACTCAGTTCGGATCTGAATTAAAAACAGAGATAGGGACAATTAAAACTGAGATGGAAACAATGGAAACACGGTTAGACTCACGAATAGGGACATGTTTCAAAAACATGAAAGATGAATTAAAGAAAGAAATCAGAGAAGAAGTACAACCGATTTTGAATGCTCACAATAATAGATTAATTGCAGTAGAAATCAAAGGGAACAGGATAGAGAACAGGAAGAAAGAGATCGCGTGATAGTACAGAAATTTTCAGAGTTAAATTTACAACGTGCAAAGGATAAGGAAGAAATATTTGAGAGAATCGAAGAATCCGTACCAAATGACAGAATAAATAACCTAACACAACAATATGAACAGCTAGCTACCAAATGTGTCAATACTGAAACCCGAGTCGCGACACTTACGGAAGACGTAAATAAACAGAAAGAAAAAATATGTGACTTATCGGAAAGAGTTGAGAAAATTTCAGATAAACTGACAAATCTTAGTTTACATGGGGACAGAGATTCAGATGATACAGCACCATTGCCATTTGCAGAAACCGAAGAGTATCAGAACATAAATAAACATGTTGAAAATCAGGGAAAATTTAATGAACGCGTGAAAAGGGAATTTGAGGCTTTAAAAAAGCAAGTCAAACAGATTGAGGGCGAAATCGTAGGAAAAGACGGCAAAAGAAATTTAGAATCACAGATACCAGAGGGGTTTGAAGAAAATAATTTGTTTCATTTACGGGATGCGACAAGAGAGCGCCAGGCGGGCGAACTTGACAATAATCAACATTGGGACTGGGACAGACGCGGTAGGTCTTTGTCGCCACGAGGCGAAAACTTTGACTATAAACACTTCTTAACTGTTCGGAAGTTTAAGATATTTCGCAATTCTAAGTACGACATACATCCATGTTCATGGTCAGGTCAATTTGCGTACGCACTTCCGCCAAATTTGCCACAAAGTCACAAACTGGAAATTATGTGCGGCTATTAATGTCCTCAGGGGATTCACTACACTAAGTGAATATGTGCCGTAGCGAGCATAGGGCCCCGAGCTGTTGTGGTGCTATTTCTCTTTTAGTTTTCTGTACCGCTGCCTACTCTTTTACTATTCTTTGCATCTGTCAAACCAACTCTTCGACTATCAATCTATCTAGACAGTAGATAAACAGTAACCGGATATGTGTCCTCAGGGGATTCACTACACTAAGTGAATATGTGCCATAGCGAGCATAGTGCCCCGAGCTGTAGTGGTGCTATTTCTCTTTTAGCTTTCTGCACCGCTGCCTACTCTTTTACTATTCTTTGCATCTGTCAAACCAACTCTTCGACCATCAATCTGTCTAGACAGTAGATAAACAACAACCGGATTTGACTAATTTACCCAAAAGTGATTTCGGAAATTACCATGTGGAGTTACTGTACCTTCAGCAGCATTCATTCGTAGTTAAACGAAATTTTACCTGTTTATCTTCGTGACAATATTACTTCATATGTGGACGATATTCTTATTGCTAAACATTCTTGGAGTGAGCATAACAAAATTTTGGATTCATTATTACGTATTTTTGCACGAGTTGGCATTACTGTGAACTTAGAAAAATCTGAATTTGGTCGTTCTCAGGTGAAATTTCTCGGTCACATTATTTCTACGGAAGGTATTCTTCCTGATCCAGAGAAACTTGACGCTATTCGTAATTATGCTGTTCCTACCACAAAACGTGATGTTCGTAGTTTCCTTGGTGTCTGTAATTTTCTTAGACGCTTTGTTAGATTGGACGATTTGGCCACACCTCGTTTTGCGATCTATCTGGAAAGTTCTTTTTAAACGAAAACCGGTCGACAACTCTGTTTGGTTAGTTTGTATTCCTGATGAGTGGGTTAATAAGCTGATTTGGTATACGCATTTCAGTTATGCGCACTTTGGTCCCAGAAAATGCTTTCATAAATTACGAGAAAATTGCTACTTCAGTAATATGGAAAAACGTATTCGATCTGTTCTGGCCAAATGCAAATTATGTCAAAAGGCTAAGGCGCCAACAGTTTCTCACAGAGCACCGTTGTTTCCTATCATTCCAGCGAAATTAAAGGAGATGGCTGCAGTCGATTTGTTTGGTCCAGTGGTTCGATCTACCAATGGTTTTGCGTACATTTTCGTAGCAGTGGAGTTGACATCAAAATATGTGTGTTTTACACCATTACGCAAAGCAACAGCTCGTTCAGTATCTAACGCTTTCATCAAACATTTTCTTAAAGAAGTTGGTCATGTTGATAAGGTTATATCAGATAATGGATCACAGTTTCGTTCTAAAATTTGGCTTCGTACTCTACGGCGTCGTAAAATTAAACCAATTTTCATTTCACTTTTTCACCCTCAATCTAACACTTCAGAGAGATGGATGAAGGAAATCAATAAATTGTGTCGACTTTATTGTCATCAGAATCACAGAACTTGGGATCAGTATCTTCATATTTTTCAAAACATTCTGAATGAACTCCCTAATGATTCAACTTCTTTACCGCCTTTCCTGATATTAAAAAACAAAGCTCCGACAAATCGCATATCTGAAATCGTTCCTTTTCCGCCTTCACGGATAGTGCGGCATTCTGAAGTTGTCAACCTGGCTCTGCAAAATATTGCATCTGCGGCTGCTAGAAGAGAGAAATCAGCTAAGCGTCCTGGTCGTTCAAAAATCTTGTCAGTTGGTCCAAAAGTGTTAATTAAGTCTCATCGTTTGTCGCACAAAGGAAAAGGCTTGTGTCGCAAATTTTTTCTGCTTTATAACGGTCCATATAGAATTCGTAAAATTATTCATGATAACACTGTCGAAGTAGAAACTCTTAAATCTCGACGCTCTAAAGGAATACATCATATATCTAACGTAAAAATTTTTGTGGAATGATATACTTTTAAAAAAAAAATTTGTAGAATGACATACTTGTGAGAAACTCACAGCTAGATGTAAACATGCGGAGAGTACAAGGATACCGCGCTGTGTTTTGGAGGCGGCACATACTCAAAGCAACAGTCAAGTCTGCGCGCCGCACAAGGCAGTCGTTGACCGCAAACAATTGCTTCCTATGTCACGCGCCTGCAGCTGATCGAGCGCTCAGTGCGAATGCACTGACAGCCGTAAACAAATACACAGTTTAATTTCTCCGACTAAATTCAGTATAAAGCTATAGTGACTTGATGAATTATGTTATTAACATTCAGTATTTTTCAGGATACGGTTCTATAAAATATTTAAGAACTTCAGGTAAATTCTGTGTGTCTCCGACGCTAAGAGGACTTGCTATCGAGAAATTTTCAGAAAGAATGTAATTTCCAAGAAGAAACTAATAAACTAAAAAGGTAACTATTAATTGAGATCATTTTTCAGGTAACATATTTCCACTTAGGTACGTACTTTAGGCGTAATTTGCTGCTCGCAATTACGTGATTCATACTTTGCGCTAAATTTCATGTTCTATGAAATTAGTTGTGAAGCGACGTGCTTGCGTACGTTAACTGATTTTGACAATGATTATTAATAAACTGGGTTGTAACTTGTCTATATTATGCATCGCTTGGCTGCACTGCTTTTTCACTGATGTCATATTTTTTTTAATTATGTGCCTGCTGTGCTTATTTATTTAAATTATAATTGTCACCTGATTTATTGTGCCGATGTGGTTAGGTATGTAAGTTATACTTTGTGATTTATCTGCTTGCGCCTTCATGTTTACTTATTAGGATGACATATGAACATTTATTTGCTTATGCTGATATGATGCTAATGACCTGTTTGCTGCTATGCGTATGGATTGCATATTTATACATTTCTGTTTGTTGTCATAACTACTCTTTAATTTGGTGTATAGAAATGCTGATATACTGTGTATGAACATAGAGTTTAGGTCACACTATTGTATTAATTATAGATTGTTTGCTTGGCAGAGCTTCGTTGTAAGAATTGTGCTGCATACACATGTTGACATTCTGTTCTCTACTGGTATATTTACTTGCTATTGCTTGTTTTGCTTACGCTCAGTGCCTTATATTTTTAAGATAAGAAAATGAACTGCTATAATTCGACGAACGACATTAGTACAAGAAACTTCATAGAAGTCACATGAGCTGAGGTACTATGGAAGCTGTATAAATTTATGCTAATAGGAAGGAAGCTAACGACATGACATACCAAAACTAGGTTTAGGCTATTGACAGTTATTACACTGCATTTTTCGCGAGCATTTGAAATAGGAAGTGACACTTGACACAAGAAATACTCCACATGTTTGCTTCTGCCATAATTCTTGAAGTGGCGTACACACTGTGAAATATTATGATCATTCACATTCCGTAATCGTACTTAATTACTGAGAGTTATTCGAACTAAGTCTGTTAGAGGTCATGTATGCATTTCTTTTGTTTATAATTCATAATGAGTAGAAGATTTGGCTCAGATGGATTACACAGAGGTTGTGTGTTGACAATGTGTCTTCGGATTGCATGGGATGATGAGGTTTGCATTAGGATTTTATCTATACTTGTTCGAGGAGACTGACTAGAGGAAAGAGTTGTTATGGAAGTGAAATGATATTGGTAATAAGGTTTATATGTATCGACGCATTGAAGAGGTATTATTGAGCTATTATTGAGATTGTGTGAAGTTGATGATTATTGGAGTTTTGGTGGATAAGAGGTAAAGTAAGTGAGGAGCATATATTGGCAATAAGGTTTATATGTATCGACGTATTGAAGAGGTATTATTGAGGTATTATTGAGATTGTGTGAAGTTGATGATTATTGGAGTTTTGGTGTATAAAAAGTAAAGTAAGTGAGGAGCATATTTTTTTTGTTGGTCTTATGGAACAAGGAGGATGAAGATAGCGGACTAGAACACTAAGTAGAAGGAAGATAGTCTATACACACACTTTGTTAAATCACTAAGCAGTATATACTTTTTTTTGAAGAGAGGAAGTATTTGCATATCTTGGCTCACTGACAGTTGTTCAACAACAGTACATTTGATCTGGCTTGGCAAACATTGGTCTTGACATGATGACTATGACGTTGACTTAACTATTATTGACTGTTATACATTGCTGCCACTACTACTTGATACACATGATGAACATCAGATTTTGACAGAATTGCATTTACACAGTTAACACTATTCAATTACACGGTAGTACTTAATGTGGATGAAAGATGAATGAGTGTGTTTTGTGTGTTTTCCTTTCCTAATCCTACCCACCTATCTCGTAAATATTATTTTATTTGTTTGTAGTGGCTTTCACTGACACCCATAAATATTATAGGTTTACTGATATTTGAGTATTTGTAATAGTTAATATGAAGATTATCTGACATCATTTGTGTGTTTGTTATGATTTGTATGTTTAGTGTAAAAGCATTTGTATGTGCATTCAAACTATTGTTCATGCCTGAACTGTCTGATTAGTGATGGTGAATATTATGGACTGTTACCTGCACTTTTCTACATGATGTGTGACACTTAGAAATGTTTAATTTCTGCTGATGAACTGTGTGATCAGTGATAGTGAATATTATGGACTGTTACTTGTACTTTTTCTACATGATTGGTGCCACTAGGACATGTTTAATTTGTGCTTATATACTCTGATGAACAGTGTGATCGGTGATAGTGAATATCATGGACTGCTCTCTGGACCTGCTCATCATTGCTAGGTGCAACTGATGGACTACTTGTATGGAAATGAAGTCACTTGTTGCTATCTGCACCTACTCAACATTGCTGGGTGCGACTGATGGACTGCTTCTGCTGAAATTATGTCACTTGTTGGTGTCTGCACCTGCTCAACTTCACTGGGTGCAACTGATGGACTGCTTCTACTGAAATGATGTCACTTGTTGGTGTCTGCACCTGCTCAACATTGCTGGGTGCAACTAATGGACTGCTTCTACTGAAATGATGTCACTTGTCGGTGTCTGCACCTGCTCAACATTGCAGGGTGCAACTGATGGACTGCTTCTACTGAAATGATGTCACTTGTTGGTGTCTGCACCTGCTCAACTTTACTGGGTGCCACAGATGGAACTGCTTCTACTGAAATGATGTCACTTGTCGGTGTCTGCACCTGCTCAACATTGCTGGGTGCAACTGATGGACTGCTTCTACTGAAATGATGTCACTTGTTGGTGTCTGCACCTGCTCAACATTGCTGGGTGCAACTAATGGACTGCTTCTACTGAAATGATGTCACTTGTCGGTGTCTGCACCTGCTCAACATTGCAGGGTGCAACTGATGGACTGCTTCTACTGAAATGATGTCACTTGTTGGTGTCTGCACCTGCTCAACTTTACTGGGTGCCACAGATGGAACTGCTTCTACTGAAATGATGTCACTTGTCGGTGTCTGCACCTGCTCAACATTGCTGGGTGCAACTGATGGACTGCTTCTACTGAAATGATGTCACTTACTGGTGTCTGCACCTGCTCAACATTGCTGGGTGCAACTGATGGACTGCTTCTACTGAAATGATGTCACTTGTTGGGGTCTGCACCTGCTCAACATTGGTGGGTGCAACTGATGGACTGCTTCTACTGAAATGATGTCACTTGTTGGTGTCTGCACCTGCTCTCAACATTGCTGGGTGCAACAGATGGACTGTTTCTGCTGAAATGATGTCACTTGTTGGTGTTTGCACCTGTTGAACATTGCTGGGCTGGAATTATCAACTATTTGTTTTTTTTCTTTTTTGAATAATTAAAAGAATTTTATGTGAACATTTGTATAAACTGATTTTTTATGTATTGTGTAAACTATTATGTAAAGCCACATGTATGAAAAGAATTTGTATTGCCTACTGTATTTTATATATTAGGTTATTGAAAGGTCAGTGCAAAGCCAAAATTTTAACTAATTATGTGATATTTAGGTATTAATATTATCTTTTATTTTTGTCTGTATTTTTCTGGACGAATTTGGTGGTATTTTCACCACCAATGCTGGCAAAAATACCATCAAATTCTGGCCTGTGGAGGAGGGGCATATGAAATGTGGCTACACTGAGCCACTGCGCCAGAGATTGCGCCAAAGAGTATTATTCTGCCGCCTCCACAGAGCCTGTTAAGAACTCGTAGTAGTCAGTGCCTGTTAAGAACTCGTGGCAGTCAGTGCTTGGAGAGAGCTCGTAGTAGTCAGTGCCTGTCGAGGACTCGGGGTAGTCTGTGCTGAGATGTTGTAGCAGAGAGTGTTTGTTGAGATGTGCTATTAGGCAGTGCTTGCTGAGATGTGATATTGGAGAGTTCTGGTTGAGATATAATGTGAGGATTAGAGTGAATTTCATCAATATAAATGAGGTAACTAACTCCGTTTGTTTTTATTTCAGCGTCCTAAATAATGCGTCATTACAGGTTCAGTCAACAAGCATCTGGCGTGTGTTCTTGTATTAGAGTTTAATTCTGCTTTCCTTACGCAATTGTAGTATTTGTAATTTTCTTTTATCACGTCAGTAAAATTGGTATTTAAAAATTCTTGTCTTGTTGAAGAAGAACCGTGCCAGATGTGTACGTTGAGTCACACTCCCACACACAGAACAATTACACTTGTGCTTTGGTTTAGTAGATTTTATAGTTGTTGGGGACTTAATTAATTAACTGTGTTTACGAAAAATTTCATTTCATTCTTTGTTGTTGTTCTTTGCAGTCAGATAGCGTAATAATACTATTCAGGGCCAACCGTTTGCGAGACTTGCGTAATCGGACTTACAAAAACTGAAAAATATTTTCAATCATATTTAATTAAGCCCCCATGCAGTATGTCTGTAGGGCCATAATAGAATACGTCTGGCACACTACGATATTGATTTGTATTGATAATGATATTTAAACATACCCCAGTCGTTACGGCTATCGTAATGTTTTTCGTTTATTACAGAGTATCCACAGAAAAACATTTTACCTATAATGTGTTTGCCGTGTGGTACATTGCATCAACATCTGAGCACTGCGCACTCTGCTTGTTCGTTTTCCGACAACATTTCCTATGGACTACTCCATAAATTGTGACTTTTACATGTACAGAAGATTGTGAGGGACAGTAATCACTAAAGAACTTGTAATGAAATCTCGGAGTGAAAGGACAAGAAATTCTTCCCGGCTTAGACGATCGTAAATTCTTATGAGTTACGCCCTATCAGAGACTCCTTGACTATCTCAGAGAGCTTGATATCCACCGGACAAGGCCAGAGAAATCTATCCGGCCTAGAACTATTAACTCCCTCAGCTACGTTCTAATAGTTTCTATAAAGTAATGCGAGTACAGGTACGTTGTTACAAGAAGTGGGAAAGAAAATGCATCGGAAAAATAAAGAACGGTGATTCGCAACTTGAGAAGAAGCTTCGAACAGTAATGGTAGAAAACTTGAACTAAAAGTAATTGTAATTGAACAAGAAATATAACGATTTGTTAATAACACTTCACCCGACCTTAATCCCTGAAATTGAATGTGCAGTTGGATAATACTGATTCCATATTAATTTCGATGTTCTGTTGGGACAACAGTTGAATACAACAGAAAGAAGTTACGTGAAGGTAAATATGAAGTATGGGGGCTAGCAGCAGTGAACATGAGAGGGGGAACGGAAGAGAAGGAGAAACAGGAACTCTGTGAAGTTAATGAAGATAGGGGAAAAAGTGACATGACTGGTAGAGAAATGAAAAGAGGAAGAATCACAAATGGGAGAAGATGGGAGCATCTGCCTTACTGTTTGACAGAGGGCGCCATGGTCATATTTGCTAATTGTTAGAGAAATGTTAAGCAAGAGAGCGCAGAGTGCAAGGTACCTTATTCGAGAAGAGGACTGCAACAACAGAGATAAGAGTCTGCGACTGGTTTCAGTTTATGGGTGATGACAGCTATGGTACTTGAAATATGAGACCTCGTGTTTCTAGATCAACACATACATCTATAGTCTGCAAATCACAGTGTCCTAGCAACAAAGTTGGCTCTATGAACTTTCTAGGTTCAAAAAATGGTTCAAATGGCCCTGAGCATTATGGGACTCAACTTCTGAGGTCATTAGTCCCCTAGAACTTAGAACTAGTTAAACCTAACTAACCTAAGGACATTACAAACATCCATGCCCGAGGCAGGATTCGAACCTGCGACCGTAGCGGTCTTGCGGTTCCAGACTGCAGCGCCTTTAACCGCACGGCCACTTCGGCCGGCACCTTTCCAGGTAGCTAGCAGTTCGTGCCTACTTGAAACGTTTTCCATTTCAGTTTTTTTCAGCGTCTTCGTGACACACTCCCACGGACCAAACAAAAATATGATAGCCGGCCGGAGGGGCCGAGCGGTTCTAGGCGCTACAGTCTGAAACCGCTCGACCGCTACGGTCGCAGGTTCGAATCCTGCCTCGGGCATGGATGTGTATGATGTCCTTAGGTTATTTAGGTTTAAGCAGTTCTAAGTTCTAGGGGACTGATGACCTCAGCAATTAAGTCCCATAGTGCTCAGAGCCATTTTAACCATTTGAAAAATATGATAATTCGTGCTGCACTTTTTTGTATCAATTCAGTGTCCGCTGTTAGTCCTGTTTGGTAAGGATTCCACACATTTCGATGCATATAAGATCGGTTGCAGGAGTGTTTTCTAAGTAGCCTCCTCTGTAGACTGATTGCATTTTCCTAATATTCTACTCATGAACTGCAGTCTGCCGCGTGCGTTACCTACGAGTGAGTCCATTTCATATCCCAAAAAATTGTTACACCGATGTATGTGTATGGATTGATCGATTTCAACTGTAATTCACCGACATTGTAGTCATAGCACACTACGTTCCTTCGTTTTGTGAAGTACACAGTCTTTCTTATCTGAACATTTGAAGGTAGTTGACAACGTTCGCATCACTTTGAAATCTCATCAATGGCTGACGAACAGTTGTACAACTTCTTCGCATCATCTGCGAAAAAGTCTGAGAGTCTTGTTAATATTATCTACAGAGTCATTAATTTCAACATCAACAGAAAGGGTCTCATCACACTTCTCTGGGGCATATCCGTAGTTACTTCCACATCTGTCAATGGGTCTCCATCTGCGGTAACTTGTTGCTTCCCTACCAGAACATCCTCAATCTATTCCCAAATTTTGCTCGATACCCCATATTATCGTACTTTTGATAAATAATACAGGTTCGGTAGTGGATCAAACGCTGTTCGGAAGTATCGAACATGCGGAGTGCTCTGGTTTTTGTGTAGTCTGCCCCACCACTTAGTGTGCAAGGAGTGCTCTGGAAAGGTAAACATTAAGCCTGCGAATCCAGGCCCTGCCAGGTAGGGTGATCCAAACATGCCCACTGTTAGACATCAGAAGAACAGCGGTCGTCGATGTACCTCAAATATGTCAATGAGGAAGGGGGACCTCTATTATAGGACAAACAAACAGTCTTTTCCCTGTATATTGAAATCTTTTTAATATATAAATTACGATACACATTCAGAATCAGGATGCGGAAGTGGTAATCTTAGGAAAATCATATACAGTCTAGGAAGATCCCGTCTCAAAAGTGTATGTCAAGAGAAGTATATACTGAACAGACCTTAACACCAAAAATATGACAGAAGTGCAAGTAAAAATCTCAACTGAAATATCAGTCAGAGATATTCAAAATGGTTCAAATGGCTCTGAGCACTATGGGACTCAACTGCTGAGGTCATTAGTCCCCTAGAACTTAGAACTAGTTAAACCTAACTAACCTAAGGACATCACAAACATCCATGCCCGAGGCAGGATTCGAACCTGCGACCGTAGCGGTCTTGCGGTTCCAGACTGCAGCGCCTTTAACCGCACGGCCACTTCGGCCGGCGGAGATATTCACTCTGGCAACAAAAACTAAGCTATTGTAGCTAGGAAATGTTACCTAGCACCTGAATGACTAACCCAAATTTAAACCTTAAGATGATGTTGCTGTCACAAACACGAGAAAATTCTACCTGTTACATCATGCTTATGCAGTTATGAAGTGAAAGCACGCTAGTGATTTCTACATTTAGTGCATCAGCGGTGCGTCATTTACCTTTCGAAGTGTGCAGCGACAGTGGGAGTGGTGGTCGGCTCCTTGTGTGCGACGTGTCTTGTACCTGTCAAACTAATAACGCTACGCTGGCCTGTGCCTGAATATAACCATTTGGAAACTTCCCAACGTTTCCGTGAAATGCTTACTTGTATGTGTCATTAGGGTAAGACAAAATAGCTCTGTACACTCGCCAAGGCTGGCTGACATGCACAATATTGACCTCAAAGTTAACTAGAACGACTTGTATCATTTTCTCTGCTGTGGAGATCTACGAGGGTTTCAGCACAAACATGGCTGAAACAGAGCCTCGTCAACCAAGAATGTTAACAGATGAACCTCTCTCTGCATCACCACAGGGCATTAAGTGCCCCCTGCAGTAAACCACTGCATCGCAATAATGTCGGTTTCTCCGAATTTATCTTCCTTTCCTTCAATCATCGTCTAAGTTTTGCGATCGCGCTTATGTTCGCGAGGTCAGATGTCTTTACATGTAAAGCCCATATGCTATTCACGACATGATCACGTGATCCAAGTGTTGACTGTGACGCAGAGGATTTTTTCCATCTGCCTTAGAAATGCGCAGAGGCGGTGGTCCAACGCATTGACGTCTTAAGTTGGCTCCATGCGGTGCAGGTCGCTTCGTTGTGAACCGCTAACGTTTCAAAAAGTGGATTTCCATGTCGCGCTTCTGCCTCCAAGCCTGAGGGACTGACCCCTTTCACTTCAGTTCCACGTTGCTGTAAAAATTTACACATTGATCTGCATGCAAATTAGGAAGGGGCTATTAATACTGGGTACAAAATCCACGTATGTGCTCGTTACTCATTGCAATCCTCGTTATGCAAATTAAGCTAATTACGTCCAAAAGTATGGCATGTGCCATATCTGTCAATCAGTGTGTCGTGCACAATCACGTGTGAGGTAGTAAAATACCTTGCCACCTTACATATCCTTCCCCTCCCGATTTAATTTTGGAATGGTTTAATCAGTGGTTGAGGTGTTGACTAACTCAACGCAAAATTACATAAAATTCTCAGTGTGGTAACTGACTGCCGTCCTGTATGGTTTAGCTACTTTAAAATTAGTCTTACATGAACATTATAATGAAATTTTGATTCTCATCCAAATTATTCTTTTTGGTGCTACCTTGAAATATTCTCAAAGTTGACACTCGTATATAGAGCCTCATTACAATAAATTATAAAGTGATAAACATTCCTTATCTCTTACAATGATGAAAAATTGGAGACTATCAAATGGTTCAAATGGCTCTGAGCACTATGGGACTCAACTGCTGAGGTCATTAGTCCCCTAGAACTTAGAACTACTTAAACCTATCTAACCTAAGGACATCACAAACATCCATGCCCGAGGCAGGATTCTAACCTGCGACCGTAGCGGTCTTGCGGTTCCAGACTGCAGCGCCTTTAACCGCACGGCCACCTCGGCCGGCTAGGAGACTATCTCCATTACTAAATTCAAAGTGAAAAATTGTAGAAGCTTCCGCAAAACTGGAGACTAACTACATTGTGAATTCAAAATTTAACTTAAAAATCATTGTGATAATGATTCATCCTTATCTCTTACTTAAATTAAGTGTGTTCATGGTAATTAGTGACGAAGCCTTCCCCTAATGTATTGGAGAATCTCCCTATCACCTTATAAATCTATAAGTACTGCATCTACTGTACTGCTCCAAAGCTTTCAGCATGTCACGTAAGAAAAGAGCGAGTTGGATTTCACGTGATGGATGTTTTTGGCATCCATACCGGTTACTATGAAGGAGGTAATTCATTAGGTTTGAGCTCAGAATAGTTTCAAGACTTTACACAAATGGATGTCAAGGAAATTGGACGGTAACTTTGAGGATGACATCGGATACCTTTGTTGTATATGTATATCTTTGTTGTATGCGCTATCTTCCAACTACTGGGCACTGTTTCTTGGTCGCTGGATCAACGGCAGATTATAGTTAAAAGAGGTGCTCACTGAGCCATACATTCAGTATAGAAGCTAATAGGAGTTCAGTTGAATATTAAATACATCAGCTACTTCTCAGCGCCATTGACACCCATCTTTCCAGTGTTACGAGGATTAAACTGGGGCAACACTGTTGCGTTTTCCTTTGTAACGTAACATTTGGAAGCAGTTAAGGATTTCTGGTTTCACTTTGCTACCCCGAGTTTCAGGTTCGGTCTCATCTGTGAGTGACTGGACACTAACTTTGGTGCCAGTAACAGCCTCTACATACGACCAGAATTTTGTTTGGGTTTTGTGAAAGATCGTTTGACACTATTGTGGTACGATAGTCACTGAATTGCTTTCTTGATAGCCAAACGAGCTTGTTTCAGTATCTCTCTATAGCCCCACGATTTGTTTTACAACTGTTAAGCAGTAGTCTCCGTATGTTCGGAAATTTATTTGTAGTGACAGTATCGCAGGGAGGGTCCCTCCCTTCATGAACAGATCTACAGGGAACATATCTGTCCCGCGCATTGTTAACTATTCTACGCTCCTGCCTTGAGCTAAGAGTTCATCATTGCTTCTTTGTCTGTTTTACTTAACATATAAATCCTTCTACACGGTTTAGTTGCTCTTTGTGCTTTAGTAATCATTGTTCCAACAAATTCATTGAGGTCACTGATAGGAGTGTCAGTGCAGACATTCTCAAAGAGGTCGGGTGTATTTATCGCCATTAGATTTAATACACTTCCATCATGTTCTAGACAGTTATTAGAGAAGGTATTTAGTAACGTTTCACAAGATGTCTTGTCACGCCCATCACTTACAAAGCTGTAATTATCACAATTCACTGGTGAACGATTACATTCTCCTTCGATGATTGGAATATGACTGGGGAAGTTACCTACGAGTAAACTGAGGTTTACTCTTAAGTTTTTGGTTACTTCACAAGATGAGTCGAATGGTCGCTAGAAGGATCAAATTATAATTCTGTGTCACTCTTCATACTAAGTGTTGTTTAACCATTCTCGTATGCAGCATCAATTTCTATCTAACTGGATTTGTTTCTTGTCTGCTGCGAGAAATACACCACCTCAACTTCCCACTAGCTTATCCTTTTTACATACACTTAATTTTCCGCAAAACTCTCTCTGCTGCCAACATCAGACATTAGCCAATGTTTTATACCCTGTATTTCATGAGCTCCGCTGCTTTTTAGGATCGTTTCAAACTCTGGCACTTTGTTGCGAATTCTTCTACATTTACATCCAAATACGTACTTCGTAAGCCACTGTACGAGATATGGCGGTGGGTACCTCGTACTACCGTAAGTCACGCTCATACCTTCTCCATTCGAAAAAAACAGACCGAGGGACAAACTCTTGTTTATATGCCACCGAACGAGCCCTCGTTTTTCGCATCATATCTCCGTGGTCCTTAAGCGAAATGTCTGTTGGCTGCAGTACAATCGTTCCGCGGTCAACTTCAAATGGCAGCTCTCTAAATTGTCCTAATAGTGTTTCGCGAAAAAACGACATCTTCTCCCAGGGATTTGCTTTTGAGTTTACAAAGTATCGTTAATCCGATATGGTGAGGATCCCAGAGGCTCAACCCGTACACAAGAATGGGTTTCACTAGTGTTCTAAACGACGTCTCCTCTACAGACTAACCCCGCTTTCCTAAGATTCTCACAATAAACCGAAGTCAAACCATTCACCACCCATACTTCCGTCCTTATGTGCTCGTTCCATTTCACACCGATTTGCAACTTTTCACCCAGATATTTAATCTAAGTGCCTGTGTCAAGCGGCACATTACTAATGAGGTAATCGAATACTACTTGGTTGGTTTTCCTACTCATCTGCATGAACTTACATTTTTCTACATTTAGAGCAAGTTTCCTTTCATCACAACATCTACAAATTTTGTCTAATTCATCTTGTATGCTCCTACAGTCACACAACGACGATACCCTCCTATTCATCAGAGCACCAGTAGGAAACAGCCGCAGACTGATGCTCACGTTGTCAGTTAGATAATGTATGTATAGGAGTTAGCCACTAGGGTTTTAATAAAGGCACTTTTAGGGGCATTTCCTTTGAGCTTACGCTGATATTTCCAAGTCTCTTACAGATATTGTATCTGGACTGGATGGAGAAGA
The DNA here is from genome assembly GCF_021461385.2 of Schistocerca piceifrons. NCBI lineage: Eukaryota > Metazoa > Arthropoda > Insecta > Orthoptera > Acrididae > Schistocerca > Schistocerca piceifrons. The sequence continues at coordinate 319,697,991 of NC_060138.1, read as the reverse complement.
GTTTAATCTAAAAAGCCTACGTGTGCACCCCACACACAGTCAGATACCTGTATAGCAGCCTCTGACGTGTAGCACATACTTGACCCGTTTAGGGGGACCATACAATTCTCATCCCTATGGCGCCAGCCTATTAAGCCACAGCCTAATTTGTCACAGAACCTTCACAGTCTTTTTTTATTTATTTATTTATTTATTTATTTTCAAACCTGCCAATCACTCAGAACCACGAGCGATCCGTTCTGGGGACAACGGTGTAGACCGCAGAGTGCAAGCTTTGTTGGAACTCCGTGAGCAAGGCTGGTATTTCCAACATTCACTGCCAGTCGTTGGAATGAACCAAATATGACATCGGAGTCCAGATGACAGACGTCAGTTGTCCCAACGTGCCCAACAATCTGCAGTTGGTTGCACCCGGTTCCCCTGTGGCTGTCTGAATCATGTTCATCATCTTCAATGAGGCCCCCAGGGGCACACAATGAGTGCACATAACGTTCCTTCCAGTCTCTTGCTGCCATTTCCCTAAAAGGTACCGTTGTTCAATGCACGTTTGAAATGAAAACGATTAATAGACCCGTAACATTTTATGTTTACTCCCCAACTCCTCCTTCATGTGGGACACAGCATGTTTCTTAAAGAGCGAGGTGAGTCTCACTCATTTTCGGTTTCAGTGGAAGACAGCACCTTGAACTTTTAGATTAGGGAAATAGCTGTAATATCCTGAGTTCTCCTTGGCTCCTATCTGTCCTGTACAGGACCTCTACACTTACCACTGACACGCATTTCACAGTGAAGTGGACTAGTAGTGGCAGATTCTGTATTTCCAGCAGAAGAGACAGGCTTAGGGTACTTTAGATATGACGGGGGAAATAATCACTATGAAGGTGACAGCGATGCAGTGTTATGAAATTCTGTAACTACCACAGCAGTCTCTGATCACAAATATTTATTTATTCAATCAGCGCTTCCAGTCATTATGATGATCTTCAGATTGAACTGTCAGTCATCGGATCATTCACATCAATCTGAAGACGATCATAATGGCTGGAACAAATAACTGAATAAACAAATATTAGCCATCAGATACTGTTGTGGTATTAACACAAAGAAAACTTTATAGCTGTGGTACATGGCTCTCAGTAGCGCTCCCAATATGCCACTCCCGGCAGCTTCCCGTCCATTAACTGTAGCTACGGCGATTGCCAGCTGTTCACGGACAGCAACTGACTCATCCCATAATCGTGAGCGGCGTACATAGTGGAGCTGCGTTGTGTCTGGTGCCATATTTTTACAGGTCAGTACACAAAATCTTAAACTAAGCTAGCAGATCCTCTTTTAATTTAATTTCTAGGTTGACATCCTACAAATATTACCATTACCCTTTCAGAAGTGAAGCGGTGAACAGCCTTAACGAGATATCGATTACGATAACAGAAGAATTTTTTGTACTATGCTGTATCCTTTTACCCATGTGATCTTCTGCTCCCTTCCCTATTTCATGTCTCAAAGAGACTCATTCATCTTTTTTTGTATTTCTTTACCCTGTTTCAGTCTATAGCCGGATAATCCTTCCTCAAACTCACTACAGCTTCTGGTTCCTTGAATTGAACCAGGCCCCTTGATCCTTATTCCTGTAAGTTTGCAGTGTCTTCAGTTTAAATCTGCAGTTCATAACCAATAAATTATGTTCGGAATCCAAATCGACCTCTGAAAATATCTTGTATTTTAAAATATTATTCCGAAATCTCTGTCTTACCTTATACTGTAAATCAATCCGAAATCTTCTAATGCCCTCAGGTTTCTTTCACGTATGCAACATTCTTTCGTGATCATTAAACCGTTAAAGAACGGAATGTTGTACCTGCAAAAGACTGCTGCCCTTTTCAGGCACCACGGATTAGTGCTGTTTCTCCACACAGACCCCCATGTGTGGTTGCACCTTTGGTACAGCTGTGTATATCGTTGGGACACGCAAGTCGCGCCACAGCAGCAAGGTCCATGGTTCAAAGGGGAAGGAAGTGTTTGCTATTTTGCAGAAGCAAAATAAGGTTCTTTCTCATGTAATCAATGATTCGTTCCAATACTGTGAAAGCATTGCAACAAAAGTTTATTTTAAAGTTCTCGTATTATTGCAAAAATCTAATTAACAACTGATGGTCAATGAAATAGCAAGCTGAATTTAGGATTACATAATTTCTCTTTTTTAATTCATCAATAGTAGGTTTCCACTAATTATAAATCATCTACAGCCAGTGAGACGTGTAGCGCAGGTGGATTATGTACTGAAGACTGGATAACGGACGCTCAAATATGACAACAAGAACGAAGGTATTTCACTAAACCTTCCAGTCGTAGTCCAGGTACTGAAACAGTGAAGATGTAAGATCAGTAGGAGCGTGTTAATCTAGTCGTGCCAAACTGTGAACAGGCCTCCCTTGAGGCTACTCGGATTCACCACTCGCACCCATTAGTCGTCTGAACTAGAACTAGATCTCACGCTAGTGGTCCCTTTTGTAATTAATTAATTAGATTAATATTTTATGAGAAATTGGCCCTTTTTCAGGAAATACTTATTTTACAACTAACTATAAAACAGTCTTAATCGTAGACAAGTGAAAGATTGTCTGTTATTTAATGCTTTGGTTTTACAAGCCATGATATAGTTTTTATATCAAGATGAACATATAATTGTCACCAAGAGTAGTGCTGTGGGAGCGATAGTGTCGTGATGAACTAGAATGCCTGTGGTAAGAACTGTAGTCAGGTATAAAGAGACATGAGTGGCGTGCTTCGATATGGATAGGATGACAACAGCTGGTCATTTAACTGACTGTTAAAATTCAGATGTTCGAAAGAATGAGGCACGTCAGATAAATACATGCCGTCAGATCTATAGCTGTTGCAATGTGGGCGATTAAAGATGAACGTCGTAGCAGATGGAAAGGTTTTTATGGCACTGTGTCATCAGGACAGATGGATTACAGCGGATTGTTCATGCTGTAAAGCAGAATTGGCAGCAACCCCTGGCACAGCTGATAGCTGTCTGCAGGCACAGTGATACGATTTAGGCTCTGCAACGATCTAAACTCAAGACGTTCTGAGTTGCTCACGTAATCGTTTTCTAACACGTGTGAGACTGTTTCTGATCTACCTTCCTGCCATAGTGGCGCAAGGATGCTCTGTGAGTGTTCAATGAATTTGGGGTTGAACATACGGCCTGCACGGTAGGGAGATATCACCTCATGCATGCAGAGTTCAGAAGAGTGCAGCAATACGAACAATGATGTAATCAGACAATGATCTCAATGTCGGTTCCACTACACTCCCTTCAAAGGAAACGTAATTGCTAACAGAAATTAATGTACGGATTCAGGTGTAACTATATGTTAGCAAAAATGAAAGTCTTAGAGTTTCGTCATTAAGGTTTATTTTTCCTCCAAGTATGACTTCAGGACAGAGCAATGTTAGTAAAAGTATGTACAGGATGGTAAAATATTGATACTGGGTGTTCACAACTGTGAAGCGAAATTCCTAACCATTGTAAAGTTCTTTAATGGTAAGATGGCTGATGACCATATCTGGGGGTCGATAAAAATACAAAAAAATTAATTACAGTTTGAGCCAGAGATATCAATTACTCTAAAATGCATAATGAAAATACGAAAAATTGAATGAGGGCTGGTAAAGAGCAATAAAAAAAGAAGTTCACAGTTAAAATAACTTAATATCTTCGTGGTATAAAGCACTCTATAGAGGCTGATGAGTCTTATTCATTAGATCGGATATCTTGCACTTCTGCTTCAATTGCGCCCAACAATCGTGAATATCTTTAACTATAGTTCATGGGTGAATGTACCAAAATTAGGAGAGATGGAGACGACCGCAGTTCTGAATGTCATCTGAATATCACTTGCAGCCGAACCGTGAGCACACGTGTTTACGTTTGGTCAGCGGCAGCAGTGACTGCTGTCGGCGCAAGCTGTGAACATGAAAATCTATTCTAAACCTCTCTCAACTATTGAACAACAGTCTGATACGTTTCCTACATCTTCGGTGAAGCCAAGACTACTAGTGGTTCCCTAATTAAGTTAATTGGCGTCGTACACGCTATTTGGCTGGAAGAGCGTGTACATCGTTGCCCTCAAATGACTCACAACCATTAACTGTCAGTGCTCGGCGCGATTCTCCTTACTGGGAGACCTTGCAGTTTAACTCCTTACAAGTTAAGACGAGCCTGCAAACAAGTGTTAACAATATGACTTTAGCAATCGTCTCAACGTGACGTGAGTCACCTTGCTCAAACACTCGCCGACTTGCTGCAAGAGGAGAGGCGAATTACTCTGTCTGCAATTTGCCCATATCAAAGCTGGTGGCCACGCGCTTCCTTTCTAGCCAGTAACGGCGTTCGTACTTGTTATAACTTCACCCACTAGTGTTTTTGTAGCCTATCACAGGCATCGGTTCTTTCGTAGGGTAGAGTTTAACCTTTGCTACGTTTTAACCCAGATGGCTACAGTAGAAGCACGGACAAGGGGCGGATTTTGCCGACGGTCTACGCAGCGGCTCCGGCATCTCGTTGTGTCCGCAAGGTGCCCTGCTGTGAGGTTTCAGCCAAACACGGGATGGCATGGCGTGCCATCATAAATTCTCCTTCCCTCAGAACTGCGTCTCGGTTCAGATCGGGGAAATTACTTGCGTGTAATTACTAGTGCGAGTGTTAGTGGTTTATTATCACGAAATGCTGGCTTATTTATTACATCTGCATATCAATAAAATTCATATAATTTCAGGTAATAGTCTCATGCGACGCATCGATTTAACTGGGATTGTTTCAGTTTGTTATTCTTCCATTAGGAATCAGAATATCGTTCTGTCCAAGGAGCTACGGAAAAGAGTTTTCTAGTCAGATAGTCACCACATCCATAGGCTATGGCACTGATGGGCCCAACTATACCGACCGACCGCCTTGGCATCCTCTTCTAATGGCGTCATTTTGTGTGGTACAAAGTGGCGAGAAGGTCAGCGCACAGTTCTCCTGGCGGTTGTCAGTTTTCGTAATCTGGCGCCAATGTTGTTCACTCAGGCAGCTCCTAAGTTGGTATCACAAGGCTGAATGCACACGGCCCCATTCCTCCCGCAAGGAAGAATCCCTAGCAGTCCCGGTAATCAAACCCAGGTCCTCTGCATGGCTGTCAGTAGTGCTCAGGACTCAGTTGCGGATGCGGACCCTTCTCGAAGTACATTCGGGAAATTACGTTTCCGGGTGATGCCAGTTCAGCCAGTTCAATGGAGACTCTGAAACTGATTCCTTAAGTGATGTGACTTTAATAAATGCTTGCATTTTCCATGTTCTTTTTTAGCCCAATACATACTACTAGTTGTACTATTACTCATCGCAATTCCTCTCTTTGATCATCGTGACAAATTAAAACTATAGTCTAAACAGGGATTCGAAGTCGAATCACTAACTTTCCCAGGTAGAGTGTGCAAATGACTCTAACCAACGATGCTTTGAGAAGTGGCTCAGAGTTCATTTTTTGTCTAGTTCCTTCCTAAACCCTCCAATGTCAATCAAGTGGCATCCTTGAAGCTGCTAAATCGAACAGAACGTTAGATCAATTCCCCTTGGGATATTAACCCATCAGCACAGAAGGCTAGACTGTGAATTTTTAATGGTGTGGGGAAAAATTAGTGACAGTTTGAAGCTGAAACCTCTATAGAAGCATTGCTGAAGAATGAAGCTGTGAAAGACAAGCTTCTTGATTCTACATGTCACAGTTTTTTAATGTGCTATAGAGGGTGTAACAAATCAGTAACAATACGTCAAAAGGCTGAAGATGGTACATCGACGAACAGGTGCGGCTACTGATCTCTGTCCAGAAACTCCATTCAACGACGCTACATGGAAACAGTCGCTAGTCAACCCCTTCCATAGCAAATATTCTTTTGTGTGTGCTGTCGGATCTGGCACTGTTCAGAGCGTTTCGTGGGGTTGGACGGGTCCGCACATCCCACAACAACGTACAGTGCAGTCAGGTTTGCTACTGACTAGCGGTCAGCATTGGTGGCCGAAGACTTCCGGCAGGCACGGCAGAGAGTATGTTACTGTGAACAGTTCAGCGATAGGGTTGCTCTTATCAGAATCAACAGCAAACCAACACCGACAACGATACTTCCGGTACATATGCCAACGTCGCAAGCTGAAGATGAAGAATGGAGAAAGTATATGAGGATATTGGAAGGGTAATACAGTACGTAAAGGGTACAAAAATCTAATAGTCATGGGAGACTAGAATGCAGTTCTAGGGGAAGGAGTAGAAGATACGGTTTCAGGAGAATAAGAGCTTAGAACAAGGAATGGGAGAGGAGAAAGACTAACTGAGTTCTGTAATAAGTTTCTGCTCGTAATAGCGAAACCTCTGTTGAAGAATCACAAGAGGAGGAGGTATATTTGGAAAAGGCCAGGTGATACGGGAAGATTTCAATTAGATTACATCATTGTCAGACAGAGATTCTGAAATCAGATACTGTATTGTAAGGTGCGCCCAGGAGCAAATACAGACTCACACCACAATGTAGTAGTCAGGAAGAGTAGGCTGAAGTTTAAGAGATTACCCAGGAAGAATCAATACGCAAAGAAGTGGGATACGGAAGTACTATGGAATGACCGAGATACGCTTGAAGTTCTCTAAGACTATAGATACAGAAATAAGGAATACCTCAGTAGGTAGTACAGTTTAAGAGGAACGGACATCTCTAAAAAGGGCAATAACAGATGTTGGAAAGAAAAACACAAGTACAAAGAAGGTAGCAGCTAAAAAACTACGGGTCAGTTGCTCGATGAAAGCAGGAAGTACAAAAATGTTCAGGGAAATTCTGGGATACCGAAGTACAAGTAGCTGAGGAATGAAATAAATACGAAGTACATGGAAGCTGAGACGAAATGGCTGCAGGAAAAATGTGAAGGAATCGAAATAATGATTACTGTCAGGAAGACTACTCAGCATATAGGGAAGTCCAAACGCTCTTCGGTTAAATTAAAAGAAAGAGCGGTAACATTAAGAGTGCAACGGAAATGAAGGGGAAAATTCGTCTGATGTGACAGAAGAAGAAACAGGAGTCGATTTAGAAGAGATAGGGCATCCAGTATTGGAATCAGAATTTAAGAGAGCTTTGAAGGACTTAATATCAAATGAGGCAGGACGGGCAGATAACATTCCATCAGAATTTCTAAATTCAGTCGGGGAAGCGGCAACAAAGTGGTTATTCACATTGATGTGTATAATGTGTGAGTCTGGCGACATGCCATCTGACTTTCGGAAAAATATCATCCACACAATTCCGAAGACTGCAAGAGCCGACAAGTGCGAGAATTATCGCATAACCAGCTTAACAGCTCATGCGTCCAAGTTGCTGACAAGAATGACGCACAGAAGAATGGAAAAGAAAATTGAGGATGTGTTAGATGTCGGTCAGTTTGGCTTTAAGAAAGGTAAAGGAAGCAAGACTAAAGAAAAATGAGGACATGTTCATAGCATTTGTCGAAATGGAAAAAGCGTTCGACAGGGTACAATCGTGTGAAATGTTCGAAATTTTGAGAAAAATACGAGTAAACTATAGGGAAAGACGGTAATCCCCAAGAGAGAATAATAATAGTGGAAGACCCAGAAGGAAGAGCTCGGATTAAAAAGACAGGGAAAACTGTAGAGGAAGAGAGAGAATGGAATATACCCAGCAAATAACGGAGGACGTATGTTTCAAGTGCTACTCTGAAATGAAGAGTTTGGCACAGAAGAGGAATTCTTGGCGGGCCGCATCAGAATAATCAGAAGACTGATCGATGATAGAAATAAAACAAAGTCCCAAGGAGTAGAATTAAATTTCAAGGTGAAATGATATCAGTGATACCGTTCGGTGATGTCATTGCTATCCTGACTGAAAGTGAAGAAGAATTATATGACCTCCTGAATGGAGCAATCTAATGAGTACAGAATATAGACTGAGAGTAAATCGAAGAAAGACGGAAGTAATGAGAAGTAGCAGAATAGAGAACAGCAAAAAACTTATTCAGGACTAACTGTCACAAAGTAGATCAAGTTAAGGAATTCTACTACCTAGGCAGCAAAATAACCAATGACGGATGGTGCAAGAAGGACATCAAAAGCAGACTAGCACTGGCACAAGGGTATTCCTGGCGGTTTGACCACTAAAGGCATGAACGCGGGTCGGGGTTATAGTCCGTCAAAAATCTTTCATTTCGCATAACACAGAACAGGAGATGGATTAATAAAAGCATTACCTAGATTCCTCGTGATAGTAAACGAACTAGACTTCGACGGCATTGGATACAGGCAAGTGACAGCAAAGCCGAATGTACTAGCAGCTGCACGACTGGAAAAAACACTCATTCAGATATAGGTAGAACGCCATACTTGACAATCCTTCTGCAGACCGGTATTCCACATGCTTCGACACCCTTCTCCCCAGGTTTCCCTATGATCTTCGTTTCAGTTTCATAAACTGCTGTGTATTTATAGTAATTTACCTCAAGTCCACATTTGTTCTGTTCCATTTGAGAGCAAACATTTGATAACTGAACTGAAAATTTAGAGTTAAGTTTAGTTCAATTCAGTTCCCGTACCATCAGTAAGTATGGTATAATGTCTCGTCGGCAACGACATCATTATAGGTCATCACCAAGTGTTGGTGCATTAATTGTAGTAGACTTATCACATTACTATGTCTTAGTTTTCTCCCAAGATGATGTGTTAGGACACTGATTCTGTTCGAAGAGTATCATAATAATGTAAGGAAATTACAATTGGAAAGTTATATGTTATTCCCGCAGGGGAAATGTAAACTATTGACAGTCAGCAGTCTGTAACTAAAAATATACGGAAACACCTTGTGGAAAAATAGAGAAACGTTATGTTCTTGAGGCAGTAACTTCACCGTCTCGAAATAGCTGAACACTGCCAACTGGACTCTATCGACTCGCCTAAATGCTAGACTCAGCTCTGTTCGTCCTTGAAAAGCGTGCCTAAGTGCCGGCACGAGCGGATCATTCGAACTAGGACGACGACCAGCAGAGCAGGATGCGGAAAACTGGTTCTGGTACTCGCTCTACAGCGTACCTCGTAATTTACGAGAGTTATTACGCGATAGTATATTGCAAGGGCTTTCGGTAATAGTCAACAGCTCGAGTAAAATCGTAGTCTTCTTGTGTTAAGTTAGTAACACAGAAATTGTCGATACTTTCCTCTATTTAGGGTTTATGCATCACCTAATGTCTACTTATCAATTTTAAAAGGCAGAACTTTAGGTTTTACAGTAATTTCTTTATTTTTATTTATTTTTTAATTACTGCCTTCTAGGAACGAAGAATTATTATACTTTTAATGTCCTGTCAAAGTAGAGCGAGACAAAAAACTTTCTCGGAACGACCAGTTGTAAGGAAATAAATTGGCTATAGGTTTGTTGATGATATTATCACAACTTTCATCAGTTCGTTAGAAGATCTTTTTTTCGAAAAATAGAGAAAGTGGCAAAAAATTTTCTGAGTTTATCACTTTGACGCTCGTCACATGTCTCCTACTCAAGAAACTTCAATGATTCCATTAGAAGATATTAAGCGCGGTCAGGTCTGGTGTCGAGGTGACCACAAAATATGACTTCCCTTTCTTGTCCACATTTCGGGGAGCGTTATAGTTAGCTGAGGTTCCATATTATTAGAACCGCAAACTTGTAACTTACGTAAATTTGCTTGTACGTACAGAAAACACATGTTTGCTAATTCTGTAGCAGGTATAAACTAATTTGACTAAGGCTTATCAACAGCACACTTCAACACACAGTGATGATCTATAGCGTAATGACCATACGCTTACTAGCCTGCTGGTCCACTTTTGGGAAACAACACAGTAGTGATTCTGCATGACATTGATTCGACAGGTCCTTGATAGGTTTCGGAGGTAGGTAGCACCACTTGTATACTGAGAGGCCACACTAACCCCGCTGATTATAGGCAGGTGGATTGTGACGTGGAGCTAGCGCCGAGCAGCAACGCAGATATGTTCCATGCTGTTCAGATCAGGAAATCGGGTTCAAATCAGGAGAATTGTGTGGCTAAGATATCAACGTGGCTTCACTAACATTCTCCTCAAATCTCGGCAGCAGTGCTCTGACGTCCTCACACGCTCCGTTATTGTCCTAGCAAGTGCGATCGCTGTCGGGTAAGACATTAAGTCTGAAAGCAAACAGGTGGTCCGCAAGAATGTTCACGTAATCTGCAGCTATCATGTTGCCTCCGATTACAACGACAGGTCCCATGGATACCCAGCTGAAGTATAGTACTGCAGCCAACAGTCCGGGTCCATGGCCAGATGCATGTTTTGAGCACGCGTTCAGCTGGCTGACAGTGTATCTAGGCACTGGCGTAACAAGAAAAGTAGTACATCCAACCAGGCGACTTACATGCTCCCATTGATCCACTGTCCAACCTCAATGATATCTCGTCCGCTGCTATCGTATGAGGAACATTTCAATAAGTAATACAATTTATTTTGTTTCTCGGCCAGTTTCGGCTGAGAAAATTGTGTAATTTCTTGTGAACATCGTGCAATATTGCCGCTTCAGCGCCCACAATTTCATGGAGTTCCGATAGACGGCAGCGTTAAACGTAGCCTTGAAACTTCCTTCTGAGACAGGTGCGCTCCAAACAGAGAGATGTAACTGAGTTTCTCCTGGCGGAAAAGCAGAGCATCGCAGATATTCATAGGCGTCTGAAGAATGTTTGCGGAGACATGACAGTGAACGAAGGAACGTTGAGTAGTGGGACGAGGCATCTGTAATCATCGCAATAAGATCGCGCAAACCTCTCCGATTTCCCGCGTACTGGGCGACCGCACGCAGCTGTGAATCCAAAATTGTTGGGACGTGCGGACACTCTCATTTGAAGTGATCGCAATGAAACATCTCCCTGCTCAACTGGATGTCTCAGTTGGTAGTGCTGACATACTCGTCCACCTGTTGGAGTACTCAAAGACGTGTGCCATTGGGTTCCTCGCCATCTAACGGAAGACCATAAAGAGCAACGAAGGACCATCTTTTGGGAATTGTTTGCTCATTACGAGGATGATCGTGGCAATATTTTGTCGAATATCGACTCTGGCGATGAAAGACGGGTTCATTTCTTCCAACCGGAAAGAAAACGACAATCCATGAAGTGGCGCCGCACCACCTCTCCTCCGAAGATAATTTCAAAGTTGCACCATCATCGGTTAAAATAATGGAGAGAGTCTTCTGGGACTATGAAGAAGTTAGTATGCTTTATGTCCTCCATAACGGTGCAACAATCAACTCTGAAGTGTCTTGTGCTACCCTCAGGAAACTGAAGAAACAACTTCACCGTATTCATTACACCAAAAATGCAAGGTCTCAGACAAGTGTGCGCACCCGAGAGGAGCTCACAATACTTTACTGGGCTGTCTTCCTCATCCCTCCAGCAGCCCAGATCTCGCACCTTCCGACTTCCATCCGTATGGCCCAATGAAAGATGCACTCCGCGGGAACGGGAAGCAGTATTTGGATGATAAGGCGGCTACTGATGCAGCAAGATGCTGTCTCCATCGCCGACCAGTAGAGTGGTACCATGCGGGCATACAGGCCCTCCCAGTAAGGTGGCGTCAGGCTGTCGCATTGTTGAAAAATAGGGTTTTGTAGCCAGTAAAGAGGGGAATAATATGCGCCATTGGAATCCGGAAAAAATCAACCTGCTTTCAGATAAAAAAGTGTTTCATTAGTTATTGAACGCTCCTCGTAGTTGACGATATCGTTGAGTCAACTTGGTTGCACGTAGAGGTCGTCTCCCGCAAGAGTCCCGTGTTCAACAATATGCGCTGAAGGGTGTGCTATGCAACACTTGTACTTGCACTAGCGTTATACCTTGTCGTCAGATCAGCCTCATATGTCGTCATCCTACTTAATAAAAATGGTTCAAATGGCTCTGAGCACTATGGGACTTAACATTAGGGGCCATCAGTCCCCTAGAACTTACTCGTAGAACTGCTTAAACCTAACTAACCTAAGGACATCACAGACATCCATGTCCGAGGCAGGATTCGATCCTGCGACCGTGGCGGTCGCGCGGTTCCAGACTGTAGCGCCTAGAACCGCTCGGTCACAACGGCCGGCCCTACTTTATACCACGAGCAATTCTCCGACCTCCTGTGATGAAGCCTGGATGTCAAACAACTTGTCTATTGGTGGCCTTCAACCACTAGTCACAGATACTGCCGACGGAAGCAGGGGAACAGCCACGAGCTTCTCCGTTTCCGAGAAGTTCGTTCCCAGAGCGCCGGACCATAACAATGTGCCCGTTGTGAAGGTCGCTTGTGTCAGTGGATGTTGTCTTTTGCGGTCCGTATCGGCGTTAGAGTGATTCACCAAACGTCCCTGCTGCTCATATATACTTCCTTATCACGCCAGCTGAGGGGATTCAGTCTTGCGCTGGGCAGTGGTCATAATGTTTTGGCTCATCAGTGTACAAACAAGACATTACTCAGTTAATAGAACGTACTGCTTCACCCTTTCCAGTCCAGATCTTACTAATTTGTTGAAAACATATATTTTCCGCATATCCCTTTCATAATGACTGGAATAATTTATACACTCCTGCAAATTGAAATAAGAACACCGTGAATTCATTGTCCCAGGAAGGGGAAACTTTATTGACACATTCCTGGGGTCAGATACATCACATGATCACACTGACAGAACCACAGGCACATAGGCACAGGCAACAGAGCATGCACAATGTCGGCACTAGTACAGTGTATATCCACCTTTCGCAGCAATGAAGGCTGCTATTCTCCCATGGAGACGATCGTAGAGATGCTGGATGTAGTCCTGTGGAACGGCTTGCCATGCCATTTCCACCTGGCGCCTCAGTTGGACCAGCGTTCGTGCTGGACGTGCAGACCGCGTGAGACGACGCTTCATCCAGTCCCAAACATGCTCAATGGGGGACAGATCCGGAGATCTTGCTGGCCAGGGTAGTTGACTTACACCTTCTAGAGCATGTTGGGTGGCACGGGATACATGCGGACGTGCATTGTCCTGTTGGAACAGCAAGTTCCCTTGCCGGTCTAGGAATGGTAGAACGATGGGTTCGATGACGGTTTGGATGTACCGTGCACTATTCAGTGTCCCATCGACGATCACCAGTGGTGTACGGCCAGTGTAGGAGATCGCTCCCCACACCATGATGCCGGGTGTTGGCCCTGTGTGCCTCGGTCGTATGCAGTCCTGATTGTGGCGCTCACCTGCACGGCGCCAAACACGCATACGACCATCATTGGCACCAAGGCAGAAGCGACTCTCATCGCTGAAGACGACACGTCTCCATTCGTCCCTCCATTCACGGCTGTCGCGACACCACTGGAGGCGGGCTGCACGATGTTGGGGCGTGAGCGGAAGACGCCCTAACGGTGTGCGGGACCGTAGCCCAGCTTCATGGAGACGGTTGCGAATGGTCCTCGCCGATACCCCAGGAGCAACAGTGTCCCTAATTTGCTGGGAAGTGGCGGTGCGGTCCCTTACGGCACTGCGTAGGATCCTACGGTCTTGGCGTGCATCCGTGTGTCGCTGCGGTCCGGTCCCAGGTCGACGGGCACGTGCACCTTCCGCCGACCACTGGCGACAACATCGATGTACTGTGGAGACCTCACGCCCCACGTGTTGAGCAATTCGGCGGTACGTCCACCCGGCCTCCCGCATGCCCACTATACGCCCTCGCTCAAAGTCCGTCAACTGCACATACGGTTCACGTCCACGCTGTCGCGGTATGCTACCAGTGTTAAAGACTGCGATGGAGCTCCGTATGCCACGGCAAACTGGCTGACACTGACGGCGGCGGTGCACAAATGCTGCGCAGCTAGCGCCATTCGACGGCCAACACCGCGGTTCCTGGTGTGTCCGCTGTGCCGTGCGTGTGATCATTGCTTGTACAGCCCTCTCGCAGTGTCCGGAGCAAGTATGGTGGGTCTGACACACCGGTGTCAATGTGTTCTTTTTTCCGTTTCCAGGAGTGTATTTGTAAGAATATTTCACATCCTTTAGTTTTTGGAGGAATATCTGGAACGATTCCACATGGCTCCACTCGGTAGGATTTGTTCCCTCCACTAAAGGGGCTGGGGTTTCACAGTGCCTGATGATGGAATCCAAATAAAAATTTTTATTATGCAACTAGATGCTGACTGATGACCTTAGATGTTAAGTCCCATAGTGCTCAGAGTCAACTAGATGCTGTTTGTTAAATTAAACGGAAAAATATGTAAAATAATTAAACATGCATTTCAGAACGATGTAACAAGGATTTTTGTAGCATGCATCTTATTTTACTTGAAAATTTAAGCAACAATTCATGCGAAACCAAGAGGTTTATTACATTTAATGCCTTTTATTCGAGAATATGCTGTAATGCACACTGTAGATCTCCGTTTGTGTACCACACACAACAATCTTACAAAACATGTGGGCTGACCATTCCAGTGTAATAAAATCCACAATCTACAGGGCATCATTATTAATTTCTTGTTGCGACTCCATATGACGTATGTGTCCATGGTGGTCGGGTTTTCCCACGCTTCTTTCTTAGCTACTACACGCACAAGATTCACTTTCTTAGATCAGGCAAAGAATGCTATGATGTTTCTCGTAAACCAGCAGCAGAGTTGTCCCAGAAAACAATTCATTTACTAAATTTGGATTGAGTCTTTTGTGAACCAAGGTTGTGAACCAAGGTTCTTCATATCAAATTCGTTCATTTATTTGACCTTCTCTTCCATCTTTAAGAAGTTGTATCATTATCACTTATATTGTTCACACTGTTTATGCTGTTTGTGAGTAATGGGTGGTCCATAGGCGTAGAGCCATTCTTGTGAAACCAAGACATGTGGATAAATAAAAATTTAACTCCATGTCGTATGGGATACAAGAGAGGGAAACCTGTGAAGCTGCGTTGTCAACACGGTTGTCATTTTGGAAACCACCATCTTGGATGCAGCTTGTAATTCTCAAATGAAAAGAGGGTCATCTAACACATCAAACAGATAGAGAATTACACGAGAGAAAGCGTGGTGTCTTTCATCTGAGCGTATCTTTACACATTCTCCAGTTATGTCGCATTTTGGACTGAACATATCAAATGTTGGTAACACATGAAAGCTATGGGATACGCTCGGCTTGTTATTGTCTAGCACATCGTAAGATAGTGATTGTGGTGCGCTGAGAAGAGCTTGCGACAACTCGTCCAGAAGTACTGTGGATGTCCGTCCGCAGCAGGAACATCGCTACTATCAGACCAATGACGCTACTTGCAATAATCACGGACCCTGGATCGGCAGCACCACCAGGAAGAGAGAAAAAAAGAAAACGTTCAAACGTGTGTGAATTTCTAAGCGACCAAACTTCTGAGGTCATCGGTCCCTAGACTTACACACTACCTGAACTATATTAAACTAACTTATGCTAAGAGAGGGGACTCGAACCTCCGGCGGGAGGGGCCGTGCAATCCGTGACAAAGTGCCTCAAACGGCTCGGCCACTCCGCGCGGCAGTAAGAGAGACACGCGCTTAAGTAAACGTGCATGAGCAGAAGTTGTCTGCTGCAAGCTGTAAGCCAGTCCGAGACTTTCTGGTGAGTTCCTGCAAAAGTTCGTCGTGTCTTCAGGTGTTCAAGTCGTCGAGTGAGATAGAAACAGTGGCCGGCAGATAGACAATGGTTGGTCTTCAGAAGAAACAGAATAGTGATAAGAATTATTGTGTAGGGACAGAGATCGCCTGCCTAGAGATTTAACTGTTAGTTTGGACCTGTTCTGCGGAAATCACATCAAGACAGAATATTTGTTTTCTTCTGACTTTATTTTAGACAACATTACTTAGTTTGTCTTCGTCGAACGGTGGCCAACGCAGGACGGGTAGGGTAAACCTGCATTCTACAATTGCTGTAACCGGCGTTACTTATGTTTAGTAATATATTCACTATTCTGCATTACCTTCATCGTGTGTGTGATGCCTTGGAAACCACGCATCCGTCCTGCCAGGACACCTTTATCAGTCTTTTTTCAATGGCAGAGATATTTTAATCAAAATGAACGCCGTCAGTCCATAACAGCTGTTATCCACTTCATTCACTACTCACGAAGTTTAACCAACACGTGCACCGCTATGCAATCACAAGCATCAACAATCCGCTTCCTGAGGTGCGTGAAGTCTCTGATCTTCAGTCTTAATATTTCCTTCCATTACTGCTCCTCAAAGACAAGCGCAACAGGAGCTGATTTTATAGAACGTGCTGGGTATTCCAGAAGGAACAGGAAATATTTTTGTTTATGGTGACAGACTAATTCGAATAAAAACGTTCCCTATACCGTATGTCCAGTATTAATTGGTTACAGGGATAAGACTGAAAGTGTGAAAGAAAAAGGAAAAAGAGAAGGTCAGTCCACGAAGACACCATACACTACAAATTTGCTGACCATACATGTATAAATCTGATAAAAATTCACAGAGGCACGTTCGATTTAGTGCAATAAATGAACTAAAAAATTCGTTCAGTACATAATGAAGCGTGATTTCAGTAATTACCATGTACAATAGATCATGTACAAACATAGTTTTACACTTTAGGAAGGATAAAACATTTTAATTAGCCACCCTAGTTAATTTAGTTATGTTATAAGGTGAGGGTAATAAAAATGGTAGAGGGAGACCAGGACTGGACTACAGTAGGTACGTTCAACTAGATATGGTGTGCAAAGATAAAAATGTTTGTCCCATCTCGATACAATTTCACAGTCGGAGTAAAAATTGAGCTTTTGGTGCAGGCCGGCCGCTGTAACCGAGCGGTTCTACGCACTTCAGTCCAGAACCGCGCGACTGCTACGGTCGCAGGTTCGAATCCTGCATGAATGTGTGTGATGACCTTAGGCTAGTTAGGTTTAAGTAGTTCTAACTTCTAGGGGACTGATGTTAAGTCCTATAGTGCTCAGAGCCATTTGAACCATTTCTTTATGCAGTTTAAGCGTAGGGGCTGAGTTGGGCAGTGGATGCCCGTGATACGAACACAAACACAGGCGAGAATAGTGGCAGTGTTCGAGCAGACAGAGCCGGCCGTTCGCAGTGCGTGCGACCCACGCGTCCACGTGAGTCGCTGGGAGGATAACCTTATTACCCGGCGCCGGCGCCTGCGGATTGAGAAACTGATACTTTCGAACCAGTTACATAAAGTGCGTAGCGCAGAGCGCCGAAGCAGTCGCACAGCGAGCAGTGCGCACGCGACCTGTCCGGTATCAGGCGCTCGCTGAAAACAGTAAGTTCAAAAATTGTTCAAATGGCTCTGAGCACTATGGGACTTAACATCTGTGGTCATCAGTCCCCTAGAACTTAGAACTACTTAAACCTAACTAACCTAAGGACATCGCACACATCCATGCCCGAGGTAGGATTCGAACCTGCGACCGTAGCGGTCGCGCGGTTCCAGACTGAAGCGCCTAGAACCGCTCGGCCACACCGGCCGGCAAATAGAGACATAAGAGAAAACATATCTCCTTCGGGGATAGAAGATTTGAGTTTGCTTTACGAATAAATGAGGATGGATGACAGTCGAACCACCGAAGCACTCGAGAAATGAGTAACCAGGTATAAAAGGAATTGGAGGACAGCCTAAGATTGGTCCAAAAATAGACTGTTGGAGGAAACAATCCTTGGAGAAGATCAGGGACCGATTCTAAGGAGGTCATGAAACTATAAAATCAGTTGAATTTAAGGTTTAGGTTTTAAATCATTTCGCTTTTCCAAAAGTATGCTAAAGGCAAAAGTAAATGGTTCTGGTATTAAATTATCAGACTTTCTCATTTTATTGCGTA
Organism: Schistocerca piceifrons; assembly: GCF_021461385.2. Classification (NCBI taxonomy): domain Eukaryota; kingdom Metazoa; phylum Arthropoda; class Insecta; order Orthoptera; family Acrididae; genus Schistocerca; species Schistocerca piceifrons. The sequence continues at coordinate 319,680,068 of NC_060138.1, read as the reverse complement.
CAATTTACCTATATACTACAGACGAAGCACTTTTCCTCGATAATGCCGTGGATTCTTCACTTCTTCACGGGTTAAATCGGTATGCCAGTCCTGTGTTAGGCGATGATGTTCCCCGACTCATCTGTCTATATAAGCCTCATTGTCTATCACAAAAGCCCATTGTGCTAGTACTCCTTTCTCACAACTGAATGAGATTCCCATCCATTATGGACTAGCAATCGGGAGCGTTCGTTTCAGCTCCTCGTCCGACCAATCGGTTTAGGCTTTCCGTGGTTTCCCTAAGCTTACAAGAAGTGCGAAGATGGTTCATTTCAAAAGTAAGTGCCTGGCTTCCTCTCTATCCTGTAACGTTCCGAGGTTTTGCTCTAAAAACGTTGTTATGAAAAGAAGGCTACACCTTGGTCTTCTGTCTCTTCTTTCCCTCTCTTGCTTTCACAACTCCTCAGTTGCTATCTGCATAACTTGGAGAACGAGCACTCTAAAGGTAATGGTGTGGTAAGAAAGGGTTTATTTCTAGAATTAATCTTTCACTTTCCACCGCAGTGGATGCCATGCAAGTTCCTTACAAGTTTGTACTCCATGTCGCACCGGCAACCAAATCCAGATCTTTCAAAGCAAGGTATTTAGAATAGGGCCTGTTGAGTTCTGAACAGAAGGAGCAGAGCACAAGAAAAGTGGTTGAAATGGCTCTGAGCACTATGGGACTCAACATCTGTGGTCATCAGTCCCCTAGAACTTAGAACTACTTAAACCTAACTAATGACAGCACACAACACCCAGTCATCACGAGGCAGAGAAAATCCATGACCCCGCCGGGAATCGAACCCGGGAATCCGGGCGTGGGAAGCGAGAACGCTACCGCACGACCAGAGCACAAGAGATTAGGCCTGCCTTGTCAGTGAAATACTTAGATCTTATAGGCGAAGGTCTGTATTCGAATAGCGATGTGAAACGCCGCTTCATCAGGGTGCTCATAAAGTTTTAATTACAACCTACTAGTGACCTGGCCCGTTTTCGCACGACTAGCATTGACTATTTACAGCTGGACAACTTGACTGGCGTAGCGTATTTTGTTTGCGGGCCACGAATAAAATTGTTCAGAGAACAACATTAAGTAAGTGCATATCATAAATTTCATATACCTTATGCGACGAAAGCAGCACACGGGAAGAAAGTTGCCTGGAGGCATGGATTTTATATGTTCCATTGGATTGGCGTTTGGAGTGGTATTTCATGTTATGATGGAAGCATATCGTGATGGAAGTAATATGTTTATAGCCAATTTAAATATTATATACGAATGATGAGTATATATCGCATATTTGTTTGTTTGGTTTGTGGGGCGCACATCTGCGCGGTCATCAGCGCCTATAAGAAGTCTCAATTTTTACACGGTCCAGTTTTTATACAGTCCAATCTAGGCACTCTCACGAATGATGATGATGATGATGAAATGATGAGGACAACACAACCTGGCCGAGAATCGAACCCGGGACCCGGTGATCCAGAGGCAGCAATGCTACTCACTAGTACACTTAACTGAGGTGGCACAAATAAAATAAGAAAATAAAAATCCTGATGTACAGGACTCCTCTTGTGAGGCTTAGTACACACTGTAATGCATTGTTGAGACTCATTATAGCAATTCTTTACCTTACATTCTTTATCGCAGACTTCTTCGCCTTGCCACTCAAAGAATCGTGTCCACATCCAGATTTCAGTCAAGGAAAGTAGAAATCTGAAGGTCAAGTCATACGCTACGCTGCTGTAAAACTTTCTTTGTATAAACGAGGCAAAGCTGCAACCCACGCTGCGTTTTAAACTGAATCGCTTAAGAAACTGATACAGACATTGCTATTCAAATACAGAGATATGTAAACAGGCAGAATACGGCGCTGCGGTCTGTAACGCCTATATAAGACAAGTGTCTACTCAGTTGTTAGATCGGTTACTGCTGCAACAATGGCAGGTTATCAAGATTGAAGTGAGTTAGAACGTGGTGTTATAGTCGGTTTAAGTAGTTCTAAGTTCTAGGGGACTGATGACCACAGATGTTGAGTCCCATAGTGCTCAGAGCCATTTGAACCATTTGAACCACTTCACGAGTGTACCGTGAATATCAGGAATCCGGTAAAACATCAAATCCCCAACATCACTGTGGCCGGAAAAAGATCCTGCAAGAACGGGACCAACGACGACTGAAGAGAATCGTTCAACGCGGCGGAAGTGCTACCTTCTGCAAATTTCTGCAGATTTCAATGCTGGGCCATTAATAAGTGTCAGCATGCGAACCATTCAACGAAACATCATCGATATGGGTTTTCTGAATCGAAGGCCCACTAGCGAACCCTAGATGACTGTACGACACAAAGATTTACCCCTCTCCTTGTCCCGTGAACACCGAAATTGGACTGTTGATGACTGGAAACATGTTGCCTGGTCGGACGACGAGTGGATGGAGGTGTACTGGTATGGAGACAACCTCATGAATCTATGGACCCCGCATGTCACCAGTGGACTGTTCAAGCTGGTTGAGGCTCTCTAACGGTGTGGGGCGTGTGCAACTGGAGTGATATGGGACTCTGATACATCTAGATACGAGTCTGAAGAGTGACACATACGTAAGCATCCTGTCTGATCACCTGCATCCATTCATTTCCATTGTGCATTCCGACGGACTTGGGCAATTTCTGCTGGATAATGCGACAACCCACACGTCCAGAATTGCTACAGAGTGGCTTCAGGAACATTCTGAGTTCAAACACTTCGGTGGCCACCCATCTCCCCAGTTATGAACGTTATTGAGCGTATGTGGGATGCATTTCATCCAGTTAGGAACCTTATTGGGCATATCTGGGATGCGATGCAACTTGCTGTTTGTTGTGGGTTGGCAGGAGAGCCAGCACCGGGATACAAGAGGAAGCCGAAAGGCACGCGTTTTAGCTCACGCAGGCTGGCGTGAGGTCTGAAACAGGACAAGGAAATTAGAATTTAGAAAAAACGGACGTAGCTGGTGGAATACTTATCTTTAATCCATAAATGATGAACGTCGCTCTTTACGGTACATAATTTCAGTATCAATAGTAACTGGTACCGGCGCCTTGCTAGATCGTAGCAAATGACGTAGCTGAAGGCTATGCTAACTATCGTCTCGGCAAATGAGAGCGTATTTTGTCAGTGAACCATCGTTAGCAAAGTCGGTTGTACAACTGGGGAGAGTGCTAGGAAGTCTCTCTAGACCTGCCGTGTGGCGGCGCTCGGTCTGCAATCACTGATAGTGGCGACACGCGGGTCCGACGTACACTAACGGACCGCGGCCGATTTAAAGGCTACCACCTAGCAAGTGTGGTGTCTGGCGGTGACACCACACTGTTCAGAAGAAATCTCCACCCCCTCGTACTCTTACGGATTTGTGGACAGCCTTGTAGGATTCATGTGGTCAATTCCCTCCAGCATTTCCTCAGATGTTAGTCGAGTCCGTGCCACGCCGTGTTGCTGCATTTCTGCGTGTTCGCGGGTGCCCTACACGATATTGGGCAGGTGTACCCGATTCTTTGGCTCTTCAGTGTCTTTATGTAGAAAGAATTGAAAACCACAAGTTTTGGATTCGCGTGTTATTTTCGCTATGCAGTCGTTCCAAAACGATTGCAAGCAGTTCTTTGTCACTTAGGCGACTTTCATATCGGTAACAAGTTTCCCAAACGGGAGAACTGGAGCTACAGTATAAAGTGGAACTCGAGCCATGTTTCGCTTCTGGCGAATCTCCAAATAATTAATAGATGAAAGACAGGTTAAAAGACAGAGTGGGGAAAAAATGAACCAACCAGGATTCCATCCTACAACACGTCGGTTGGAAGCCAGACACTTTACCACTAGACCGCCACACGAGACGCAAATAATCTCACGTTTTCCTCTGTTTCAATTAACTTCCCCTCTATCGATTATTGTGGCCGCAATGGCATGGCTTTCAAATCCAAACTTTAATTCACCGCTATTCAGACAATTTGTGCGAAATATTTATAAATTATATACAAAAACATTCTCATGAATCGGTGTATCTGTCAGTGAAATTGCGGATATATGTCTGTAGACCTGGTACACACTGGAGTCTCCACGCCACAGAATATCGAGGCGCGCCGTCAGAGGAGCCACCTCCGCCGTGTCAGTGGGTCGCAGCACTTTGTTTTCGGATTTCAGTGTGTACAAGGTCTACAGATATATACCTGCAAACAAACAACAAAATTTATTACGGAGCTTCGATTCTTATAGTTTATAACTAAAGTGTTATAACCATTTCGCAGTCCGCCAGGACCTCTTTTGCTCTAGTTGCTCAATAGTTATTAAAATAAGATAAAAATCGCTTTATTTGCGTAACTCGTCGTATGATAGCATCAGTCCAGTTTCTGTATAAAGCACTTTGTACTGTAGAGTTTGCATCGGTAAGTAAGAGATGTGGTTTAAAAAAATAAAAAAGGTCAATAATCTTGTTAGAAGCAAAGTAATAATGTTACATGAATTTTGATTTAATCTCATTCAAAATACTGTCCTTGCCTAGCAATACTCACATCCCAACGTTGAAGTTATGACTGGAAGCAATTTCTGGAAGGCTTCTTTTGGATGGGCGATCAGCTGCTCTGTCCTTACCCTCTTGCTGTCAGGCATGGCGTCAAAACGTTTTCCTTTAAGCACGGTTTTAAATTTTGGGAAGAGCCAGAATTCGCATGGTGCTAAATCTGTTTGGTAAGGCGGATATGGATAGACAGGAATACTTTTCCGGCCAAAATCTCGCGAATTAAAAGAGTGGTGTAGTACGTCGCACTGTCGTGATGAAGAAGGAAGCCCATTTTTATGGTCTCTTTCCCTCGTACATCGTTTCGCAAACGATTCAGTACTCTCCATTAAAATTCACCGTTTACAGTAGTTCCTTTTGGAGCGAATTTTTCTCTCACTACATCCTCAATATCCAAAATATTCGATTTGACTGGCGTGCCGTCTTAGGCCGAGCAGATTCCCTGGTATTTCGTCTCAAGCTCATACGCATAGACCCAAGAATCATCTGCTGTTACAATTTTGGGCATTAAGTCCGGATTTCAATGAAGGCGTTCCTTCAACTTCGTACAAACTGACACAACATTTTCCTTTTGTTAATCACTCAAATGTCTGGGAAAATGTTTTGCACTCACTACTCTCATTTGTATATTGTCGGTTAAAATGCTATTCACGGACCCATAGGAGATGCTAAATTGATCGGTAAGCTCTCGAATAGTTATTCGAGTGTCTGAACGAACAATTTTTTGCCACTTCTTGCATTTTTTTCTGTTTTTGAGGTTAGTGTCCCTCCCGAGCGTTGCTCGTCTCCTACCGACTCAATTCCGTGTTTAAATCGCTCATATCATTTGTAAACAGTCTTCAGAGCTACAGCATTATCGCCATATATCAATTTTTTGCAATTTGAAACAAAACATAATTTTCAGACGTTGTTTGAAATCCATGACACGCGACAGATACAGTAAACACAATCTCATTCTACCGCCTCTGGACGTTGATTGAGAAGTCAGGCCTCTGGACGTCGTTTGACAAGTCAGAATGTGTTCCAGACTGATGCTGCCTGTCTCACGATATAGAACAAATAACATCAAATGGTTGTGGCGTCAGTAGTTGCTGCTAAAAAAAAATTGTTTACCGTAATTTTTTTATTGTATCCCATATAGCTGCTACTGTAAATGTGTTTCTAAAACCAGATCGCAGCCGGCCGTTGTGGCCGAGCAGTTCTAGGCACTTGAGTCCGGAACCGCGCTACTGCTACGGTCGCAGGTTCGAATCCTGCTTCGGGCATGGATGTGTGTGATGTCTTTAGGTTAGTTAGGTTTAAGTAGTTTTAAGTCTAGGGGACTGATGACCTCAGATGTTAAGTCCCATAGTGCTTAGAGCCAATTGAACCATTTTTGAACCAAATCGTGATATCGTGTTTCTCGTTTTGTTATATAATGCAGATTTTAAAATATGCCTACAAAGGAGATCCGGTGGTCAGAAAACTGAATAACATCTGATAGAAAGTTACCACTTCACTCCCTTCTAATGGGACATCGACTAAAGAAATTGTGTAGTATAAGAGTTGCTAACGGTTTCAGATCACTGCCTCTTCTACGATTTATTGCAGCAGAGATCTCAATTTGCGGCAAGTAATGCACATGCAGCGTAGAGTGTCAGTGCACAAACTCGGACAAAGCACGTTTAGCTCAGGATCATTCAGTCGAGAAATAGACTAACGCTAGCACATACAAACTACTACATCTCTGCAGTGGCATTTATTAGTCGGTGGCTCATAAACTATACGACGATGCGGATTGAAGGAGACTTGGTTTTACTCAGCAAGTGAACTGCGTGCTTGTTTCCCTCATTATTACTTGCACGTGACTTGGAAATAAATTCATTAATTTTGATCCTTCAGAATTAACTTCGTAGCCACTTTAAAGCGAATAATGCTGCTACTGGATTCTCTATTCAAGTGCTGCATGATATTATAAAAGAGGAAAAGTAATTCATCCGAACTGATGTGAAATGGGCCATAGCATCAAACGCGAATATCGACAATTTGATTGTTAGAATGCTTTGTTGTCCCAATGTGTTTAATGAACAAAGGGACTTTGAGACATCTGTAGTTTGTTATGTGATTTCAAAATCTATGCTGCAAAATTTCTTTCCTTATGTATCTTTCGTAAAACTCCTGATCAATGTCGTGATGCATCTTAAGAGTTGTGGTTTAGTCTAAAAAAGAGAAAAAAACTGACGGAGGCGGGACGGGAGGACCAGCCCGTTATTCACCTAGTAGGATGTGGAAAACGGCCTCAAAACCACATCCAGGCTGGCCGGCACACAGCCCGTCGTCGGTAATCCGCCGGGCGGATTCGATCCGGGGCCGGCGCGCCTACCCGAGTTCAGGAAGCAGCGCGTTAGCGCTCTCGGCTATCCTGGTGGGTCTTTGTTATTACCGGTATACATACCTCAATATCGGTTGTAGTCCAATTTCATCTTCTCACCTCTTTTTGTGTCCCATTTTGTGTAGCCTGCCTTTCAAAATTTCATTCATGACCTATCTTAAGAAGAAGTACTGTATTACCACAGGACGTTACATATTACCATTTGCAGAACACCCCTATCTGTTACAGAGGTTCCCTCGTGCAGTCCTCGCACTGCCGCACCATTCACTGCTCCAGGTCCACAACCTTATCAACAAGAGTGCTTATACTACTGAGGCTACTACAGAGAGAAAAATCCATGAGAATGAGGTCAGCTGATATTGGAGGCTAATCTACACGCTAGGCTTGACCGTGAACCATACTGGTGTGTCAGACGTCGTCTTACACTAGCAGCAAAACGTGGTCGTTCCTCCATCATGCATATACCACATTCGAAAACCGTGCACCATGAGTGATATTTGAGCCCAATTACACTGGGATGTAATCGTAAGGTTTACATTTCAAAAAAATCTGTATTAACTACGGAACACAGGAGAAGTATTCGCAGTTGCGAATTTGAACCACCCTCGGCTGTATATTCGAATAACGATAGTGAAAATTTGTGCCATACCGGGACTCGAAGCAGGCTTTCCCGCTTTACGGCAGCGGTCACGTTAACCGCTTTTTTTAATTTTTTAATTTTTTCGTTGTGTTTGGTCGTTGCGGACGTCACGTGACATCCGTTCAAGTTCGTTTTGTTGATTCTTCCACTCAGTTTTTTATTACAGAGGCCGAACACGCTGAGCTACCATGCCGACAAATTTCTTTACATCAGAGGTTTTTTTTTCATTTTGTTCGATATAGTTTGCTGCGTTTGGTCTGGGCGGACGTCACAAGACATTCGTTCAAGTTGATCGTTGATTCCTTGACTCAGTTTTTTTTATTACAGCGAGCACGCAGCCCTCTGACCGAACAAGAATCACGGCGTGACCCACACTCCCATACGTCGTCGTCTATGTGTCGCAGCATGCATTCTTACGTTACATCTATTCCCGACCAGAAAGGACGTAATTACTGAGAGTCGAGGACCTGGTATTGACAAATAAATACGAAGTAGCAGTGGCTACGTTATTAAGAAGTGCGATGCATTGTTCCTTTGGACATGAATGCATGTCCGTAGGAAACATTGCATCTTAGTTCTGGTATTCATTTGTGGCCAGATGTCCGAATCGGTTAAGACGAGCGCCGCTTGAAGCGTAAAGTCCAGGTTCGAGTCCTGGTCAGGCAAAAATTTTCATTGTCCTCATTCCAATATATAGCCGAAAGTGGTCTATATTCGCAAGTGCGAATATATTTCCATTGTTTGTTGATCCTGTAATCACTACAGTGCCTGTTTCGTCGGACATGCATACATGTCCGAATGAGCATTGCTTCCTACTTCGTAATTAGACAGGCACTGCTACGTATTTCGAAACTAGGAAAATATTTCGCACTGAAATCAGTGGTGGTTCGTAGTCACACTTACAAAATTACGTATCTTCTTCACTGGCACATTTTTGGTTCTATTATCATATTCTTAGTGCGTTTTAGCATTAATTCTGACACACCAAATCTTTATGACCAATGCTTCTTGCAAGATTTAATGGCGTTGCGGATACGTATCGAGGCAAGGAAACTACATGTAACTGGAGCCGAGGCGAATGGGGAATCGTTCTAACGACATTGTGGATCATAGATGAGGAAATCCACTGGCGTGACCAACTCTGGGGAAGAGCAGATTCTGCTCGACGTCTTGAAAAATACATGTCGCAAATAGCGAAGCTGGTCGCTGTTAGCATTCCACTGCCCTGACCGTCTATGGAGAGTGAAATTACGAGTGGGCGACAGGGTGTTGGATGGCCACGCTATATCAGAGAACGCTAAGATCGAAGGCCTCGCCGCACAATAAAGCAAGATAAGCAGCAATCTGTGACACATCTGATTACAAAGTACAATGCTCAAAGAGGCACAAATGCTTCTGAACACATCGTTGAACGTGGAACCCATGCCTGTTCCAAAGCTGAACCAACAACATTGTCAATTAAGGTCGCAGTGAGAACGAGATCATCAAGATAGAACTGTGGATCAGTGTAAACGTGTCGCCTGATCTGCTGACGCACGTTGCTTGTTACACCTGGTCGATGACCATGCACGGATTCAATATCGCGCAGGCGAACGACTGCTCCAAATTTGGACCGCACCAAGGACACAGTCCGTGATGGCAGTGTTATGCTATGGGGGTCATTCATCTGGGCTTCCATGGGACCTGTGATAGTAATGAAAGGCTTAACGGCTGCCGTCAACTACATGAACTTTATAGGGGGCCACGCGCATCTCCTCATACTTCATCTCTCCCCCGACGGATCTGACGTCTTCCTGAAAGAAAACGGGTCACGAAGCCAGAACCGTGCTACGGATGTTTGAAGATCATGATAATGAACTCACGTCGATGCCTTGATTACCAAATTGGCATTATCTGGACATCATGGACATAGTGCACTCTTGGGAGTCAATCCCACTCACACAAATCTCAAAAGCTGACATAAATTTCCACACCCCTACTGTGCCAAGAACTTGTCGAATTCATCTGTGCTTCTACAATCATTGAGAAACGTATCTCAGCAACTTGCCGCACAAATAAGGCAGCAAATACGATGAAATGAGTCACAAATAAGTGTTTGGTTTCTGTACTTATTTGCTGCAAAATAGTTTTATTAATCACCGATTCTTTTACAGATATTTCTGTGGTAAACTGAGGAAACCAAACACACAAAAGCCTCATTAAGATGCAAAGTGGTCTCTGTGTCCTTGGTTCACGACATTCTGAAAACGTCAAACCAAACGCCTATCTTTGACTTAAGCCGCAGGCAGAACTGCCTACAGGATCGATCTCCTTCACTTTCAGCTTGTTTGAGTCTTGGTCAAGAGAAATAGTGTTACAGCCTTACAGCGTTCGGGTTTCGCTGGCAACACGATGCGACTTTCACGAGAGACCGTGAGTGCGTTTGTGACGTAAGACTGGACTGCGTAAAGGCGAAGGAAGGGGGAGGGGGAGCGAGGATGGAAGGGAAAAGTGGGAAGGAGAAGGAGTGGTGAGAGGCGGGAAGGAGAGGGTTAGCGCCGTCACGTAGCACCGCGACGCTGGCGTCCGTGTGTCGTCAGGCTGCCCAAGTGCCACTCTGTCGCAAACGTGACGTCACTGACTCCGGAAGGAAGAAGCTCCGTTGACGCTATCGGGCTTGCCTGAAGTCATTTGTCGACTGGACGTTAAACTTTAACCTTCCTTCTCACATTTAAAGTCACCTGTCACTCGCTTTACGCCGACCAAATTATCTATGGACAGCACACATTAGCCACTTCATTCACACGCACATCTCTCTCTTTCTGTTTCTGTCTCCGTCGAACTAGGTCTTCGAAGGCCCAACGGGACCGACCGGCCGCCGCGTCATCCTCAGCCCACAGGCATGACTGGATGCGGATATGGAGGGGCATGTGGTCAGCGCACCGCTCTCCCGACCGTATGTCAGTTTACGAGACGGGAGCCGCTACTTCTCAGTCAAGTAGTTGCTCAGTTTGCCTTACAAGGGCTGAGTGCATCCCGCTTGCCAACAGCGCTCGGCAGACCGGATGGTCACCCATCCAAGTGCTAGCCCAGTCCGAGAGCGCTTAACTTCGATGATATGACGGGAACCGGTGTTACCACTGCGGCAAGGTCGTTGGCCACATCTACGTAAATTCTCCAAAAGTCGCCTTACGGTGTAAGGTGGAGGGTACTTTTGGTTCCACTATATTTTCCCTCTTTCTTTGATTATTTGCCAATGATCCGTGGGTAAATATCATTCGATAAACCTTTAAATTAGCTCTAATTTCTCTGATTTTATCGAAATGGCTTTTTCGTGAAAGTTACGTGGAAAGATGTAAAATGTTGTCTCACTCTTCATGGACCATATGCTCTCCGGATTTAATCATCAAACCTCCCCGTGATACGCAACGTCTCCCCTGTAGGCCTCCATATTCCCTTTAACTTCGGTGGGCATTTTCGTGATGTTTTTGCGCCGACTAAACGATCCCGTGACGAAACTTGTCGCTTTTCGTTGAATCTTCTCTGTCTTCTACTATCTCAGGTTGATACAAGCAGTTTTCAAGAATCTCTCTTACAGGTGCGGATGAATTACATTTCCTTCAAATTCTTTCAGTGAGTCTTAGCCTGACGTCTGCTTTTCATGTAATTCGTTTCACTTGGTTATTCTGCTTTTAGATATTATGTGGTAACTTCTATTTCGAGTGATATGTCGGCTAAAGTGTAATTGGTTCAATAATGGATTTCGTCGCTTTATTTCTGCGCAATACATTACCTTTGCCGGCCGCTGTGGCCGAGCGGTTCTAGGCGCTTCAGTCTGGAAGCGCACGACCGCTACGGTCGCAGGTTCGAATCCTGCCTCGGGCATGGATGTGTGTGATGTTCTTAGGTTGGTTAGGTTTAAGTAGTTCTAAGTTCTAGGGGACTGATGACCTCAGATGTTAAATCTCATAGTGCTCAGATCCATTTGAACCATTACCTTTATTTACTATCAACAGCCAGTTCCTGCAGCAATCAGCGAGCCTTTCCAGGTCTTTCTATATTTCGATAGCTATAGCATTCCGGTGTTGCAACCTTCCTATAGACAACAGTGTCGACGGTGAAGCTCCACGAAGCATCCCAACGACATCAGCTAAATCACTGATATACATTGATTAGCCAAAACATTATGGGCACCCGCTTAAAACGGTGTTGTTTCAGTTCTAGAACGCGGGCAGCAGCAGCTCCTTGTGCCACTTATTTGACAAGTCCTTGCTACGTTTCCAGAGGAAAGTTCCAACAGGTGCCTGCGAAGCTAGGGCGTGTTGCTGGCTCCCGATAGCGTCCCACATGTTTTCCATATAATTCAGATCAGCCGAAATTGGAAATTGGATTTCAACGTGAATTCACCATCATACTCCTCAAGTCGCTTCAGCTTGATTCTGTCTTTGTGACCCTGCTGGAAGATACTGTTGCAGTAAAGGGAAGAAATCAAACATCAAGAGCTGCATGTGTACCTCAGTATTGTTCACGTAGACCACAGCCGTCAGAGTGCGTTCCTTTGTTACTATAAGTCCCAAGAGTGTCCAAGTGAATCTCTTCCATATCGGAATAAAGCTGCTATCGATCTCCGTGCGTGGCGCACTGCATGTTCGAGTAGCCATTAGCCTGGATGACGGCGCGTTTGCTTAAGACCATTGAACTGATCTAAGGAGAAACGTATTTCATCTGACTACACGACACGTTTGCATCGATCTATGGTCCAACCTCGATGGCACCGTACTGACTGCCATCGTGACGGTCAATGTCGTTGGGACAACTTCGGAGCACGTATGGATCGTCTGCTGTTAAGCTCCACGTTCAAAATTTCTGCTGTACAGAGTGGTCTGAAACACTTGTACCTGCACCAGCACTGCTGTCTGTCGTCAGGTCTACCACGCATCGCCGTCTGTTCTTCTTTGCAGAGCGAGCACTCTCCACGTTCCAAGGCATGGACGTCCAGCACCTCGTCGCCTGCTCGTTGCTTCACCATCCTCCAGCCACTTTATACAAATGCTCATGACAGTAGCACGCGAACAGCTGACCGGCATCGTCTTTTCCAAGATGACACGGGAGGTCATGGTGGTTGTAGCAGAGGACAGAACAAAACTGTTTTTGGCTTGTTACTGACTAGAAAGAAAAACTCTTTGCCAAATTTTAGCTGCTATGCTGCAACGGTATTGACAGGAGAGGGAAAAATAGGCGAGGTGGTAATAGGTTTCCCCTCTCTACTAAAGCCCTCCATTTACGTAATGCTCTGCAAGGAATGCAGTGGTCACAATACGTTAGATGGGTTTGTGTTTGCTGTCAGAGTATATCAGATTATATTTGTGATGTTTGCGTGTGTTTACATAGTAAGTGTTTCACCCTGACGACGAGGGAGACAATAATTGTGAAAATACTGCGGAATGCTTTGGTATACCAAAAGATGCACCTACAGGAGACGAGTGTGGAATTTATGCACCAATAAAGCAACAGGTTGACAGATGAGGATGCTGTAATGGCAGGAAGGGTAGTGGCGTGGCAGTGAGGTTTGAAGAAGTGTCACCAGTGGCAGATTTCATGGGAAGCTGCAATTTTTATTATCAGCCGTCATCTCCATGAAAATGAATTAAGTTTTTAGAAGGATAACTGGCTGAAGCGTACAAAATTTGGACGAAATAACCAAGGAGAAGATGGAAATGTTGATCCTAGTCGCCCTTGTCAGTAATAGGGTAATGGGGTTCGGACATCAATTTTGATATCAAACTGATATGCAAACTAGTCAAATTCTTCAATTAATTACCCCCAACCACACCACCACCCACGCATGACACTATGTGTTTCCCCCATCCGGCGCATAGGTCCCCTCCCACTCCCTCTCCCCACCCCTCCCCGTCCCCCATCTACCACAGCGATGGGACTTTCAAATTTATGAAACTTTTGATGAATACCGTAGTTAGTTTAGCTGCAGAAAAGTCTCACATGTCTGCTATTCAAGCAAATATTTCAACAAGAGTAGTAAATTTAGCTTCGGAACAGTCTCACATATCTGCTACACAAGCGAATATTTCAACAAGAGTTTAAAATTTAGCTTCGGAACAGTCCAACATGTCTGCTACTCAGACGAAACTGCTTACTGAGCAAGCGATTATGTCAGCTGCACAGGTGGCTATTTCTGCAAATGTAGAAACCATAGCTGTGGAACAGGCAAATATAGTGGCGAAAGTAACAAACCTGACCACCACTGTAATTTACTTGGGGAGCAGGCAGAGTTAGCAGAGAAAGTAAAGGGTATAACAAATAAAGTGAACGAACTGCCCACTAGAGAAGATTTTGTTAAAGTATTAGCTCCTGTGAGTACTTTGACAAATGAGCAGATACAAATCAGGAAACAAATAAATAGTGTGATGCTTCCACGAACAATTTCCGATCGAAATAAACATAGTAAACGGTGATATTGGTACAATGTGGGGGAGACAACAGACGGTGGAAGTAAATGTACAAAACCTGGCCTCAGCCCGATGTGACGGGCGAATGGAACAAATGTTCCATGAAAAAAACCAGCAGTTTAAGCAACAATTAGACGACTGGGTATTGGTTAAGGAACAGCAGGCGATATTATCTGTTAACAAAGGTATCAAGGAAACGGTAGAGAATATAGTGAGTCAAGAGCTACGGTTATCTCGCCAAATTGTTCAAGAGTTGAGGGAAGTTCGCGAGCAGATAAGAACCGGGTTCCAAAGATGGAAAGGAGAAGTTACACAGAATTTGCAAACGTGCACTCAAAGGATAGAAGAAATGTGGGGGGCGGCTACAGAAGAAAGAAATGAAGCCAACCCAGAGTGGAGATCTAAAGGTAGAAATCAGGGCTCGATTATAATTGTGGGGGTGATGAGCAGTACCCACACACAAGCCCAAGTGAACAGGTGTATGAAAGCATGTCACCTATGAGTGGTTATACCAGATCTGTCATCGAAGAGAAAATGTTAAAGCATATGCAATCCCAAGTATCTTTTCCGGAAAATAAGAAATTAAATCCTGTCGTATTTATCAGACGATTTAGAGGAGAGCTACCACGAGCTTGGTCTGATCGACAGAAAATCGAATATGTATCAGGATACATGCAAGGTGATGGTAGTCTGTGGGTGACTGACGTAATAGATAAGTGTCAATCCTACGAAGAATTTGAGAAGGTGTTCCTCAATAGGTATTGGTCAACAGGCACTCAGGAGAAATTGAAGAATGAAGTACATAACCCGGAACCCTTCTCTTACCGAAAAGGGAACTTAAGGAGATACTTAGAAAAATATTTGAATAAAGCAAGATATTGGGATCAACCAGCAGATCACAAAAGTGTGATAATGATCATCAAATCTCAGCTTCCGATTGAGATCAGGGAAAAACTGCAGCATATTTTGTAAGGTGGCAACAGCCTTGCACCTTACATGAGTCCGTTTAACGTGACACTTTAGGTTTTGTTGGAGTAATACTCTAAATGACGGTGTAGGAAATCTATGTGGAAACGCATCGGCACGCGAGAATTCCGCGATTTTGTAATTGTAAGATTCTGCACAAAAGGCAGCACGTGAGACAGAGCTCGGCTACGTCCCCGCCTAGCCGCCAAAGGCCACAGCCTGGCGGTATGAATGGTGAACTGGGGGATTTCTGTAATCCGTTTAGAGAGGCCACAGTGGCCGCCAACCTCTGAGGGACACGCGGCTGCAGGTGTTCAAGTGTTTACCAAAACAGAGCAGTAGATAGCTGGACGGGCTTTCCTGTGCGTACTCTCGCCTATTTCCCACTAATTTGACGCCTTCGAGTAACTCAAGTGGGGCAGGCCGGGAGTTCCAAATAACAAACTTTCAATCCAAGAATCTGTGTTCGCTACGATGGGGAATTTCGAGTGGTCTCTTGGGAGAAAACTTTCAGTAAACGTGTCATTGTCCACAGCTGTGGTTCTTCCCAGCCGGCGAGGGTGGAGTTTACTTGTGAAATTTTGTAGAAATAAAAGAGTTCTATTCCCAGGCCGTACATTGGTCAGCACTGGCAAACTGGGTATTTTGAGAGCTTCTAGTGAAGTGATTCGCTCGGTAAAAGTTGAGGTGAGAAAACAAAGGTGAAGAGCGATCTTGCTGGACTCTCAATAGAAGTCTTCCTTTCTGGGCTCTCGTACTGAGAGGGCGTTAGCCAAGTCACTCCCCTCTTGGTCTTTCGTTCTGAGAGAACATTGGCCGTGGCAGCTCATTGCTGACGGAAACATTGTTGCAGTTAAAGAAGTTTACGGACAGCAGTCTGTTGTCCGAATACTGTAGGATTGTACTTTTCGAGACGCCGCACGCCGACCACACGGCCGCGCCGTCGCCGTCGGATACCGCCGCTACAACAGAAATATTACGGTGAGATCGCTCCTGCTTCGGCCTGTCTTAGGAGTAACGTTAAATAGTTGGATCAATTGCAATTGCTTTTTCCACAGAGGTTTCACAGTACTTTGGAGTGTAGTGGTTCTTCGTATATATGTTATAAGAGATCGCGTTTTGGACCGATTTTAACACAGTTACTGCCAATGCCAGTTAGGAGGATAATTTTTAAATTGTTCATTGTGTTTTATTCAGCATTTATCTGAAGGCTATAATAAATTTATTGTGATTCAGTAGAGCCTTTACTTTCAGTAGTTTGTCCTGAATTCACCCTTGTGCTTTACTTTATTTTTGTGCATGTGTTTGATGTCATTGAACACCTTAAGTGTTCGTGATCATTCATGTTTGGAAGTAAAAATAGGTGTGATTTATCGTCAACGCTACCACCGCAGATTAATTAGGGGTGACAGGGCCCCATTTAAATCTAGCGTCATCCATTTTTGCGTACAGTTCCACTCCCAATTTCTCTGTAAGTTGTTTGTCAGGGGCGAACATAAGCAAAAATCGGACAAGCAAAAGGTGAGGTGTTACAGTTTCAGAAGATAATATGGAAGAATTCATGTGTGCAGTAGATTCAATCGATTTGCTACAGGATGAACAAAGAGGAAGAAATAATTACAATAAAGCCTGTCAAATAGAAAGTAGGCAGATGGTTATAACAGTGACAATGGAAGAATGAATGGAAGACAAATGGATAAGTTTCATCGAACCAGTATGAATAATGGTTACAACAATGGAGCAAAGTGTAGGGAAAGCATAATAACGGAAGAAAACATGAGCCGAACAGAAACAGACAGGTAATTTGAAAGGAGGTACAATCCAGTATATAATGATGGTCGAAATCAAGGACAAAGTAATCACACCACATACGAGGCGAGGCCAAGGCCAACAAATAATCAAACCTGGCGAGAACAACCACCGGTCATAGTCGAAACAACCAATGAAAACAACGGACCGGCTAGACCGAAAAATTTAAACTGAATCCGTGCGGATTACGCCCAAGAGGTTCGGTCGATAAAAGAGTAATGGGGGACAAGCAATCAGCTGTATACTGTTTTAGATACAACGATGGAATGAGGATCATTGAGTCGTTACTGGAAGACATAAATCCTGGGGAATAAGTTTGTAATGAAGTGCCAATATCAGCGATCCATTCCGAAATATTAGACATACTTATCAGAGTAATCTTGGATACCGGAGCTTCGATAAATACGATCTCCAACAATTTATTTAAACGATCATCCCAGAAGAAAGAGTTACCGAAGTTGCCGATCCAAAAATATAAGACCATTGGAGCCTTAGGCACCTACTCACAGCCAGTCCGGATGCAAACTTTGCTAGATGTAAGAATAGGAAATACAGCGATATTATGCATGTTCCTAGTAATTCAAAAATTAATATAAGATTGTATCATGGGATTAGACTGTCAGGGAGAAGGACTTAAAAATAGACTGCTTGCCCAGTAAATTCAGTTTTTGTGATAGTAGGGAAATGGCACAAGTTGATCTGATCAGGCAAGAAAGGAGCATTGGAAATTACTGTCCTGGGCATGATATTAAGCTCATTAGAAAAGAAAGGAGTTGTAAACGTACAGAAGAGGTAAACGAAAGCAAGATGCTTGGGATAGCAGAATAAGTGGAAGAAAAGGCGAAGGAAGCTGATGAATTGGAAAGCGAATAAAATGATCAGTTGGTAGATATTTTGGAGAAATATATCCAGGATTTGAAGAAAGGCCAGGTATTATTAAGGGATTTATATGCCCTTTGGAGGTGTTTCCTCATGAGGCGTATTGTAATAGATCATATCCAATTCCATAGAAATTGAAGAAATCAGTAAGTGAAGAATAAACAGGATGATAAACTGGGACCTAATAGAACCATCAGTCAGTCTATATTGCAGTATGCTGTTAGTTGTACCACAAACCAAGGGGAAAGGTAAGATTGATGTTGGATACATGAGTCATCAATACAATTATTGTACTGGTGTGAACTCACCCAGAAAACACAGACAAATTCATTCACAAGCTTCATGGAGCTAAGTACTTTACCAGTACTGCCCTCCAGTCTTCATATTGGCATATCAAATGCCAGAGGAATTGACGTTTCAAAAGGGAGAAAGGAGTGAGTGGGTGAACAGTCTACCAAAGGTGCCACATGATAAGCCAGCCCACTTGGGAAGAAAAGGTGAAATTGGCTTTAGTGAACAAGGCCGAAAAGTCCAGAAAGAGACAGGTAAAACATGAAAATAAGTTAAAGGAAGTACAAACTGTTGCTGTAGGGGCAGAGCGTTGTTGCACACTCATCCAAAGGCAACTTTATTGAAGAAGAGGAATAAGAAATGGTAATTATTATTTGTTGGAACGTTTGAAATAATAAGGATTCCACATCCTGGGGCGAATCTGTTGGCCAACCCAGTGACAGGAAAGGTGAAAGGACTCTATCCTCATCATAATATAAAAAGTAATATGCGAAGTGAAAATTAGAATTAGTCCAGTCTCTAGTAAAGATTGTATATATTAAAGGAGATTTTATTTCATTAAATTTTTAAGCGTAGATAGGTTTAGTTAGATAAGTAAGTGTATTGATATTTGTTTTCAACAGAACCACAGAAGGAGAGCTGATGCTGATGGTATACTTTTATGTGTATATGAATAACTTTTGTGTTTATTTCCAGCATGAATTTCAATTTTGTGTGTGTCCTTGTTCTCGATTAAGTATAAAGATTAATGTAGTTCATGAGTGATAGTGTCAGTACTTACTGGAAGCAAATATTTTGACAGGAAATGAGTCAAAATTGCTCTGGACATTGAACTTCACTCACTTGTCTGAGAAGTATGCTAAAGCAGAATAATTTTTCCGGGGACACTTGGTAACAAAGAGCAGGGGAAGCATGTCATCTTGTAGTTAGCTTTACTATAATTAAGTGGACCTTTGCTATATAACCAAATTTTCAGTGTCATGTAAAAGGTAAACTAATGATGGCTGAGTTGTGTTTGATTTGGATGCTAGCGAGAAATTACCGTGTATTAGTGGTTAATTGTTTGTATTACTTGAGCAAAATGGACTTCCAGTAAAGCAAGCAAAGTAATATGACATTGTAAATAAGGGAATAGATGACTGATTAAATTACGTATGAAGTTATGGATCCACAGTGTAATTAGATGAAAATACAATATAAAACCAGGTGCATTTAAGAACAATGTTATGAATGTGGAAGAATCGTAAAAAATGAACAAAGAAAAACTCGATCCCAATCTATCATGCAAGTACAGATACATGTTAGCATCTCAATCTACTAACAATTTCAGGGTTCAAAATGGTTCAAATGGCTCTGAGCACTATGGGACTTAACATCTGAGGTCATCAGTCCCCTAGAACATAGAACTACTTAAACCTAACTAAACTAACGACATCACACACATCCATGCCCGAGGCAGGATTCGAACCTGCGACCGTAGCGGTCGCGCGGTTCCAGACTGAAGCGCCTAGAACCGGTCGGCCACACCGGCTGGCCAATTTCAGGGCCAAGAAGAAATTCAGAGTAAGGGGTCAGTAGACTAAGACTGGTCATTCTGTTTCATGGTCACCACATCTCATTCCTGATCCCAATGCGAGCCTGTAACCACCTGGTCCACCACGAGAGACAACCCTATCTCGATCCATTGACTACATGTCCCAGTAGCAGTCTTGGAGGAGAGAGTCATCATTCGGGACCAGCCCGCCCTGCAGCACCCAGCGTCCCTGCGAGATCGACCGACGACACCCAGTCTCTCTGCAGTAACTAACTGTGAAAAAACTGAGCAAGAATATTGAAATTTAAATATATAGCTTTTAGACAAGAGTGGCAAATTGTGGAAAGGGATTTGGATACCGGATTGGCTGGCCTAACTCCCGGTTTTCTATGGTTTACTGTGGATGCTTTGCCCAGATGGGGGGGTCCGAAATCTGGGAAGGGGGCATGGCCCTACCAATCGCCTATTGTCAGTGGTGTTTGGTAAGCGTGGTCCAGCCTGGTATGCAGCTAGTGCACGGTGGGTACGCGAAGGGATGTAGGCAAATTTACGCTCCCACGGGGTGCTATGTGATATCTCTTGGCCCGTGTTAGCGGATAGAAAACGGTTGAACGACCTTTCTATTGTTATTGGTTTAAAGTGAATAAATATCACTAGGTGGCGCGTTTCGCTTGCGCGAGCGAATTACTCGTATGTATTCCGTGACTTTGAGTTGCTCCATGGCGAGCGAAGAAAAGTAAGAAAGTATGTAATGTTAATGTGGAATTTAGTAACGGCCAGAATACAGTCTGTTGCATTTCAAAGGTAATTGCGCGTATTTAACTTTGATCAGAGGATTATGTCATGAACTATTACGTACTACGAGCGTGTATAGGACTTCGAACGTTTGGTGGTCGATGTTTGCTGTAGAATCTGCTTCATAACACGGTCAAAAGTATACACAAAGTTTTCTCTGCTAAAGGGAAATCATTTCTGTCGCAGACAATCATCGAATGACCAAATGCGAATGGCAGTGTTCCAGTTCGAGATGATCGTATATAAATTTCCTTTCTCTTACGTTTCAAGACTTTTAAAAGCAACCGTCGGAGGTGGCAGCTGCTTCTCCAGCACGAGGTTAACTTGTCTACGTGTACAAAATTACCTGTGCTGTGGAAGCAGTCAACGCCGATCTAGATAGTTTCCATCACAGACATACAAACAGAGACACTACACACACTAGTTCACTAACAACGCGTTTAGTATTACCAGCTTTAAAAGCATTAATTCTTCTTTTGAGCAGTAAAATATAGTAAATGTGAAATTTCACTGACACTTCATCGAGAGATTCAGTAACTAGTGTAAAGGTTTCTCGCAGTGTCTGCTCCCGCTTCAAATTCCCTAACCTCAGCAACTGTAATTTTTTTCGAACAGCCTTCCGTGCCTCAATGACTTTACGTTTAGTCGAATCTTGTTGTATACTAACCGGACTTCTGTGGAGCGCGAGGTTTTGTATATCCGCTCCTCTTCTTCTTCTTCTCATGCTGCTTTCCCTTCTTAGTAAGAGCTATTTTCGCTACAGTTGTGTCGCCTACTTCTTTTCAATTGCATTAACCAATCCATACTAGGTGCCCTTCTCAATAACAGCTATTTTCACGATCAGTTAAGTCGTTCACTTTCTTTTCGATTGCATTAACCCGACCATTCAGTGTATTGTTGAGTCTCAGAAGGGTATGACAATACTTCTCTAGTTCATTACATTTGCCTCCGACTTTATTTACGAGAGTTTGAATTTTCGCGTCCATGCACAAGAGAATGTTTAGTCTACACATACCCATCCTACCAGACCGAGCTCCCAGCAGGCATGCGAAATTATCCATGCTGATGCGTATGCTGATGTTCTCACCTCTCCCCACGTCTACATATGTAGGATCTCCTGAAAGTTCCCTCTATACCAGCCATCATTCAGTTTTCTTGTTTTATCAATAACGAGAAACTCATACTGCGAGTGATTGCAACTATTGGTACATATCTTTACAAAATCATTGAACACTGTATCAGTTCCTACATGAGCCTGGTAAAAGTGTTTTAAAATCAGGTTTCCCTCTTTGAATGCTATTATTAGGTTTACATTATCCCTCGCCAGCTGTTTTAGGGTTTTGAAATATGTTTGACTCATATGGCAACAAAAACAGAATTATTGCTGCATTTGATCTTGGTTTTCAACAGAAACATCGTCGAATATGAACACTGTTTGGCTGTACTACTTCAGGTGGAGGGATATCGCTGCTCTCACTGAGTCGTGTATGTTACAATGTCCCCAAGTTTCACACGAAATTTACCCATAATAATCTAACTATGCCAGACGCCTCTGGATAATATATTGATAATCACTCAAAGATCATAACGTGTAATTAGCATAAATAATTGTGAAACAAGGGCACCCCTCTGTTCCCTTTTTTGCTCAGTTCTCTTGCGCTTTTCTTTTTGCCATTGTGCTTGTCGCTCTCAGTTAGTTTAATTCAAGTTACGCCATGAATTATGTGGATTCGATGAACTGGTCGTAGGAGATCATTCTTCGACAGTTACTTAATTATTTGCAACTGGAACTGTTATTATAAATCAAAACACCAAGTGTGTGCATTTGAACACCGCGCGTTTCTTGTAGCGGATCTTTTGTTTTAAATATTAAGCTATGTGGAATGGTGTAAGCTGACTTTTATTTCTTTTAAAACACATTGTTTAAGTTTAACCATATCACTTGGATAGGGTGTGTGACTGCTGTGTACGGATGCAGGAGGAGCTAGCCACTGTTCGCGAGCAGCTGAACTTGTTGATGGCCGCGGTCAGCCGTCTTCAGGCTGCTGCCTCGGAGTGTAGCGGCAGTGGGGTGTCTGGTGCGTCGCATGGTACACCCCAGGTGTTACATGCATCACCCACTGTGCCTGCTATCGAGACATCTTCGCGGGTACCGGGCGCGGTTGGGCCACCTTCTCCCCAAGGGGAGTGGCGGGTTCAGCGGCTTTCGCGGAGCACGAGGCGGAGGGTCAATGTGGAGGCTGGCCGTGTGGCATCACCCCCTCAGCCTGTGAGTGGACATGTGGCCGCCCCTTCAGCGAGGTCCGAGCAGACACACGGGAGGATGGGTTTATTAGTGATTGGGAGCTCCAACGTTAGGTGGGTGATGGAGCCCCTTAGGAAAATAGCGGAAAGGTCGGGGAAGAAGGCCAGTGTTCACTCTGTCTGCTTGCCGGGGGCTCTTATCCGAGATGTGGAGGAGGCCCTGCCGGCGGCGATAGAGAGCACTGGGTGCACCCGACTGCAAATTGTTGCTCATGTCGGCACCAATGACTCCTGCCGTCTGGGTTCAGAGGTCATTCTTAGTTCATACAGGCGGTTGGCGCAGTTGGTAAAGGCGGAAAGTCTCGCTCGCGGGGTGGAATCTGAGCTAACTATTTGTAGTAACGTTCCCAGAAGCGATCACGGTCCTATGCTTTGGAGCCGAGTGGAAGGCTTAAACCAGAGGCTCAGACGATTCTGCGGAGATCTGGGGTGTAAATTTCTCGACCTCCTCTATCGGGTGGAGAAATGCAGGGTCCCCCTGAATAGGTCAGGCGTGCACTACACGCAGGAAGCGGCTACAAGGGTAGCGGAGTACGTGTGGAGTGCACATGTGGGTTTTTTAGGTTAGAGATTTCCCTCCATGGGCCCGACAAGACGCCTCCTGGGACGCGGCAAGGTAGGAGCAGGCAAAATGCAACAGGGAATAACAATATTAATCTGCTAATAGTAAACTGTAGGAGCGTCTATAGAAAGGTCACAGAACTGCTCTCATTAATAAACGGTCACAACGCCCATATAGTACTAGGGACAGAAAGTTGGCTGAAGCCAGATGTAAACAGTAATGAAATTCTAAACTCAGATTGGAATGTATACCGCAGAGACAAGCTGGACAGTGAAGGGGGAGGCGTGTTTATAGCGATAAGAAGTGCAATAGTATCGAAGGAAATTGACGGAGATCCGAAATGTGAAATAATTTGGGTGAAGATCACGGTTAAAGCAGGCTCAGAAATGGTATTGGATGTCTCTATAGGCCCCCTGGCTTAGCAGCTGTTGTGGCTGAGCACCTGAAGGATAATTTGGAAAATATTTCGAGTAGATTCCCCAACCATGTTATAGTTCTGTGTGGAGATATTTATTTGCCGGACATAGAATGGGAGACTCAAACGTTCATAACGGATGGCAGGGACAAAGAATCCAGTGCAATTTTTGTAAGTGCTTTATCTGAAAACTACCTGGAGCAGTTAAACAGAAAACCGACTCGTGGCGATAACATAACAAACAGACCCGAACTGTTTGAAATAGTTAACGCAGAACAGGGAATCAGCGATCATAAAGCGGTTACTGCATCGATGATTTCAGCCGTAAATAGAAATATTAAAAAAGGTAGGAAGATTTTTCTGTTTAGCTTAAGTGACAAAAAGCAGATTTCAGAGTACCTGATGGCTCAACACAAAAGTTTTGTCTCAAGTACAGATAGTGTTGAGGATCAGTGGACAAAGTTCTAAACCATCGTACAATATGTGTTAGATGAGTATGTGCCAAGCAAGATCGTACGAGACAGAAAAGAGCCACCATGGTACAACAACCGAGTTAGAAAACTGCTGCGGAAGCAAAGGGAACTTCACAGCAAACATAAACATAGCCAAAGGCTTGCAGGCAAACAAAAATTACGCGAAGCGAAATGTAGTGTGAGGAGGGCTATGCGAGAGGCGTTCAGTGAATTCGAAAGTAAAGTTCTATGTACTGACTTGGCAGAAAATCGTAAGAAATTTTGGTCTTATGTCAAAGCGGTAGGTGGATCAAATCAAAATGTCCAGACACTCTGTGACCAAAATGGTACTGAAACAGGGGATGACAGACTAAAGGCCGAAATACTAAATGTCTTTTTCCAAAGCTGTTTCACAGAGGAAGACTACACTGTAGTTCCTTCTATAGATTGTCGCACAGATGACAAAATGGTACACATCGAAATGGACGACAGAGGGATAGAGAAACAATAAAAATCGCTCAAAAGAGGAAAGGCCGCTGGATCTGATGGGATACCAGTTCGATTTTACACAGAGTACGCGAAGGAACTTGCCCCCCTTCTTGCAGCGGTGTACCCTAGGTCTCTAGAAGAGCATAACGTTCCAAGGGATTGGAAAAGGGCACAGGTCATCCCCGTTTCCAAGAAGGGACGTCGGACTGATGTGCAGAACTATAGACCTATATCTCTAACGTCGATCAGTTGTAGAATTTTGGAACATATATTATGTTCGAGTATAATGACTTTTCTGGAGACTAGAAATCTACTCTGTAGGAATCAGCATGGGTTTCGAAAAAGACGATCGTGTGAAACTCAGCTCGTGTTATTGTTCCACAAGACTCAGAGGGCCGTAGACACGGGTTCCCAGATAGATGCCGTGTTTCTTGACTTCCGCAAGGCGTTCGATACAGTCATTTAATGAACAAAGTGAGAGCGTATGGACTATGAGACCAATTGTGTGATTGGATTGAAGAGTTCCTAGATAACAGAACGCACCATGTCATTCTCAATGGAGAGAAGTCTTCCGAAGTAAGAGTGATTTCAGGTGTGCTGCAGGGGGGTGTCGTAGGACCGTTGCTTTTCACATTATACATAAATGACCTTGTGGATGACATCGGAAGTTCACTGAGGCTTTTTGCGGATGATGCTGCGGTATATCGAGAGGTTGTAACAATGGAAAATTGTACTGAAATGCAGCATGATCTGCAGCGAATTGACGCATGGTGCAGGGAATGGCAATTGAATCTCAATGTAGACAAGTGTAATCTGCTGCGAATACATAGGAAGAAAGATCCCGTATCATTTAGCTACAATATAGCAGGTCAGCAACTGGAAGCAGTTAATTCCATAAATTATCTGGGAGTACGCATTAGGAGTGATTTAAAATGGAATGATCATATAAAGTTGATCATCGGTAAAGCAGATGCCAGACTGAGATTCATTTAAAGAATCCTAAGGAAATGCAATCCGAAAACAAAGGAAGTAGGTTACAGTACGCTTGTTCGCCCACTGCTTGAATACTGCTCAGCAGTGTGGGATCCGTACCAGATAGGGTTGATAGAAGAGATAGAGAAGATCCAACGGAGAGCAGCGCGCTTCGTTACGGGATCATTTAGTAATCGCGAAAGCGTTACGGAGATGATAGATAAACTCCAGTGGAAGACTCTGCAGGAGAGAAGCTCAATAGCTCGGTACGGCCTTTGGTTGAAGTTTCGAGAACATACCTTCACCGAGGAGTCAAGCAGTATATTGCTCCATCCTAGGTAAATCTTGCGAAGAGTCAATGAGGATAAAATCAGAGAGATTAGAGCCCACACAGAGGCGTACCGACAATCCTTCTTTCCACGAACAATACGAGACTGGAATAGAAGGGAGAACCGATAGAGGTACTCAAGGTACCCTCCGCCACACACCGTCAGGTGGCTTGCTGAGTATGGATGTAGATGTAGATTTATAAACCTGTCCTTTCTTTACAGATTCATAATCGTTTGTGTTTTCTTAAATATGGAAGCATTTATTTTTGTTGTTACAGTTTGCGTGCAACATTTCAAGTGCTGTAGTCTTCTATTAGTGAAATTCAATAGAATCTGCAATCATTTTAACATTACGAAGTACAATAATCAGCTCAATACTAATTTCCGATAGGAAACATATTTTAATTCAAGGTCAGTATCAAATTTAACCAAAAATTTTGCTCTCCATGTCACACCATCTTCACCTTGCAATAGTAGTTGGTATTTGGGCTGAAACAGTGTTTTTGAACACAAACATCCATGCTCAAAGTGGACTCCTTCGAGATGTGTTGGTATCGAGATGAGAACATTTGTCTTGCCGCAGTTGGATGGACTTGCAATTATCGCACCTATGTTGTAGGGAAGACGTCCATCTGCAGTTGCTTACAACTAAGTCTTGATGATTCGCCCACTCTGCCATGGTACCTACTACAAAAAATCAAAAAATGGTTCGAATGGCTCTGAGCACTATGGGACTTAACTTCTGAAGTCATCAGTCCCCTAGAACTACTTAAACCTAACTAACCTAAGGACATCACACACATCCATGCCCAAGGCAGGATTCGAACCTGCGACCGTAGCGGTAGCGCGGTTCCAGACTGTAGCGCCTAGAACCGCTCGGACACTCTGGCCGGCACACTGCACTCGCATTCGGGAGGACGGCGGTTCAATCCCGCGTCCAGCCATCCTGATTTAGGTTTTCCGTGATTTCCCTAAATCACTCCAGGCAAATGCCGGGATGGTTCCTTTGAAAGGGCACGGCCGACGTCCTTCCCCATCCTTCCCTAATCCGATGAGACCGATGACCTCGCTGTCTGGTCTCCTTCCCCAAACCAAACCAAAACCACTCCGGCCGGCGATACCTACTACATCAGGTACTGATGTCCAATGGTTTTTTGTAGAAAATTATGAACACTATGTCCTGCTATGGTACCGATTGTCAGGTACTGGCGTGCAATGGACATATACAGAGAATTTAGTTAAATGACATAATTTTCTGCTGTTGCATGTTTGCAGTGAAAATACTAGTAGAACTAATTTTAGTACATGCAATATAATGAGAGGTAAGAAATAAAACACATACATGGTTACATACATTTGTATTCAGTAATCACTCATGGGATGCACTATATCAACAGGTTCCTTCTTTATCTTAACACCAGTACAGAATACAGAAAATAAAGCCTTCTCGTAAGCATGTAATTCAGCATGCATTTATCTCAAACTTATTGGCAGTACATTAGTCCCCGTTGCCTCCATTTTGATTCACTGTTCGAAGCTATCTACATGCGTACTGTTCATACACAGACACTCTGTAATATCCCTGTACACAGCTTTAACACATTGCAGCTATCTGTTCAGTCTTTTAAACACAATGGATAGTACTATCTGTAAACCAAACAAGTTTGTAATGGTGGAGTGCTGTAGATAAATGGAAGTGTCACCCAATTTTACACGGAGTGCAGAGCCATTGTACACTGTTGTAATGGATAACGTTCGATCAGCATAGTAAACCTCCAGAGGAGGATGATTCGACTTCAAAACCGCACTTTAACACTTTTAGCTGTTTTCTCGATCTCTATCACAATATGCCATTCTATGCATGAGGGTGCTTCTATACCCATGTGTAAACACTTCGAATCATTATTGGTTAAATTATTCACTGAAGTGAACAGCAGCGGTGCACTGGCCATAATTGGTATCTTCCCATCCACTACATCCTCACTTTGTCCATGCATTATCACGGGAATATTCTGCAATGGCACGTATGATGAAATCAAGTACTGGCCTGATTAGGACCTCCGTTGCACTTCTGCTAGTCAGGGGCTGGTTGAGTATCTTCAACCGACAATAACAACTTGTTTTCATGCTACTTCAAGCTGACCAGCTGTGCGACAGGATCCTAGGGTGCAGCAGCTGCTGCACGTCTCGGCAGGCTTGCACAAGTTGCTGCTGCACACCCCAACAGCCTGCAGGACGTAGCACACACTGATGAGCAAAGAAGAAATACCGTTACAAGCGATAATAGCATTATGAGGACTTCATATTCCTCATAAGGTAGTAAACATAGACATTAAGCAAGGAGATTTTCTCTTCCATGGCTTCTTCGTATTATGCTGCTGAGGCTGGGGAACACTGGACGATATCGGCTGGTGCTTCATGCTGAGTGACTGACTGACTGCAGCTGGGGCTGCAGAGCCGCTGGGTCTATTTTATATCCCTGATGTGATTGGATGCTCCACTCCTATTGGCTACTGCCAATTTCAAGCGCCTCTGGTGATATAATTGTGCACTTGGGCTTCGGTAGTGAGGTAACGGGCAATATATGTTCGGAGTTCGGGCGGTCGCAGAGGAAGCTCGTCAAAGCCGCGGCGCGGCAGCAACCACGTGGTGCCAGATGTTGGCTAAAGCAGGAGGGGTCCAGCCGGACCACGTGGCTCGGAATTCCATGGTGACGCTGTGTCAATGGAAGAGACTTGTATGCCGAGAGTGCCAAAGATGGCGGACTTTGTGAAATCATCATGGCAGACATTGCACAGTTCGTATAGAAATTAGCCAGATGAATCATGATACCTTAAAAAGAAATGTGTACATTACTTTTATTTGCACGACGATTCTGATGGTGTAATCAGATTTTCAATGTCTTTATTAGTTTAAAGTTTAGTATCTGATGGTAAATTATACAAGTAACACCCAGCAACGAATTTCCAAAATTTAAACGCTTCATCTGATTTCGTCGATCGACATGTCTTTAGAAAGCTTTTAGTGTAAATCTAAATTGGTATGAATTTCAGGTTGAAACGTCCCCTTAGAAAAATTTATACAAGACTGTGCTTAAACTGACACACAATATTTTGTTAGCGCAACGCAATCTGACTTTTAAAATTCCCTACAAAAGAATGGCCCTGACCAACATTAAACTATACCTTTCACAAATCACTTACCTCACAAAAATCTTCGCTGCTCAAGCTACTGCAATACAGCGAGCGCCACTACTGCCAGCTAAATAAAAGATTCAAACTATGGAAGGCACTAACTACTGATAGGGATAGTTAGCAAATGAAAGATATTAATAGAGAACAAACAATGTATTTACCTTGATATCATCATATATAAATATAGCAGTTCATGACAAATTTCAAAACTCCGCCATCTCTCTCCCCACATCCACCACTGCTGGCGGCTCACCTCCAACTGCGCAACGCTACGCGCTGTTCACATCCAGCTGCCGCTGCCCAACACTACAATGGCGAGTATTACAACAATGCAAAGCGGCCACAGACTGCACACAGCACAGCCAGTGATTTTCATACAGAGGTGGCGTTACCAATAACAAACCTAAACAGCCTACTGACATAGCCCCCACGCTCCCCACAAAAAATTTTACAAATTGTATTGGGCAGTGGCCAACACAGATTTGAAAAAAAATTTTCATAATTACAATAACAAAGAAATCAAATGCACACACTTATTGATACAATGTTGGTCAAAAGCTAAAATTTTCTCACAGTCCATAAAGACAGTCCTCATCATTCGTCACAGTAAAATTGCAGTGTTTTTCTCAAAGTCTGAGCAGTAAAGGAAAATGCACACAGAAGTAGTGGATTTCCATGCAATCTTGAAGAAGTAGTGTTGTCCTTCCAATGGAACGACGGTGCTGGCTCTTGACATGCATACAGGTAATGGGCCACAACAGAGCAAACCCACAGCAGAGTCAGTCGAAATTTTGAAGAGTATTGGTAGGTAGGTCATCACAGAGCAGACCCACTGTAGTCCTGGTAGAGATTACGGTATTGGTGGGCCACCAGAGGTGCAGACCCACTGCAGTCCTTGTAGAAATAATGGTATTGGTGAGTCATCAAAGGTGTAGACCCACTGTAGTCCTAGTAGAAATAATGGTAACTGCTGGCGGCTCACCTTCAACTGCGCAACGCTACGCGCTGTTCACATCCAGCTGCCGCTGCCCAACACTACAATGGCGAGTATTACAACAATGCAAAGCGGCCGCAGACTGCACACAGCACAGCCAGTGATTTTCATACAGAGGTGGCGTTACCAATAACAAACCTAAACAGCCTACTGACAAGGTATATAACTTGAATAGTACATGAGTTATTGGAGGTCAAAGTGACCGATTACTATCGATCGCGTCAGGCCATAAGTACTCCACAGTCACACAAAAAAACGGTAGTGGCATGCTTATAGATATATTTATTCATCTATGTCTTTGTTTATATCCAATATATACTATTCATGAAGAAATTGGTTAAATATTTACTGTGCTTTAGAAAGCACAGAGACATTAGGCTCCTGACCTACCATTTGCTTCTTTTCTTTTGATATGTGTTTATTTAATTATTTATGTATTTAATAATGTGTGTTAGAGCGGCTTTATGGTGAAGCCGTAGGAATATTTATATAATTTCAAGTTATTTAAATGTAAATCCAGTACTTCGAATCAGTTTCATTACGTTTGTATAGGTGCGTTGGCATGAAGACATGGCGCGAGCACTCTAGCCAATCACAGCGCTCGTGAATGGGGAGACTGGATGGAAGCGAGTTCGGGAGAATAGTGCTGGGAGTACGGGAAATGACACGGAGAGGGTGCTGGACGTAAAGGAGCGACGCACGGCAGCGGGAAATACTTGCAGTATGGAGCGGTTTGCGCGTGGTGGCTCTGAGCACTTTGCGACTTAACTTCTGAGGTCATCAGTCGCCTAGAACTTAGAACCAATTAAACCTAACCAACCTAAGGACGTCACACACATCCATGCCCGAGGCAGGATTCGAACCTGCGACCATAGCGGTCGCCCGGTTCCAGACTGTAGCGCCTATAACCGCACGGCCACTCCGGCCGGCTTGCGCGTGGTCGCGGCAGATACAAATACTTCGTAGCGCCGACTTGTGCACTTGTGAGATTTCCGTAGCGTCTACAGTGAAGACGTAGAGTGCGTTTAGAAGTGAATATCTCGCGAGCTGTGTTGTTGTTCATAGCTAATTACGTGCAGTAGGAATCTATTGTTTCCCTGTTATTCAACTTATATTTTCTTTAATTGCTGGATCATCGACACCAATAAGTGTTTTTGCAGAAACATACCGCATTCTTAAAAGTACTTCTACTATTGTACACATCACTTAAAGTCGTTAAGATAGCACCTGCAGATTTTATTTCATTGCTATCTTTCATTTATAAATTACTATGTTGCTTTAAAAATTCCCAATTACCGAGTGATAGAAACCTTCCACCATTCGATTCATGTGTGTATTCTTGTCGTATACTGAAGATTCAGCAGTATTTGGCCTGTAATGCGGCAACTCCGTATCCCAGCCCCTAGACAACGAAATCAGCCAAAACTTTTAATATTTCAACTCTCAGTCGGAGTTCGGAGATCAAAAGGACTGGTGTTAAAGACTCAGAAAGGGCACCACCATTTTGAAGTTCCCGCCAGTTCCTGGGTGGTTCGGTGGGGTGGGATGTTAGCGCAGCCTTGAAACAAAGAAATTCCCACCAAAATTCGAAATTACCACCAATAGGATGGGTGTGCACGGGGAAAAGGGAGTGGCGGGGGGGGGGGGGGGGGGGGGCGTCGGTGGAGTGGGCGTGGCCCGTGTGCCTGCTGAGGGAGAAAACTCCTTATGCCATCTGGTGGGAGATAATTAAATGATAAATTTAATTAATTTGCAAGTCAATTTGATATCAAAATTGGGTTTAGAGCCCCGTTAACCCACTACTTGTGTCGTTCTGCATTACTGACTGATATGACACCGGACCTGAAAATAACAACAGTGTTGGCACAGAATAGGAAAATAAAGAGAAAGATCGTGTTACAGAAGACTGAAAAGAGGCTAAAACAACGTCATTCGACAGACCCAGAAATTCTGTGGGATATGATAAATCGTGAATTACGTGATCATTTTGCAGCAAAGGCATAAGAAAATTCAAGACCACATGGCCATTGAAACATTGGCCAGTGAGAAAAAGAACCAATCATCACAACTGCTGTTCAAATCTTTCAGCTCGGGGGTAAAGAAACTGAAACATAAGAATAAGGTTTCTGTTGCAAAATAATCCACAAAGTTAGCAAGCAGTTAGTTGGAGGGAATGCGGATATTCAATAAAACGCTTATCGGTTCGCCAGAGAAATCCGGCCTCTCGTTGAGGAAAAACGTCTGCCATCAGATCAAGTAATTAATGCCGACAAATTAATAATAGATAAAGAGTTACGATCTGGGTGGTCTCGCGCAGTGAAAGGATGCAAGCATGTCTTTGGTGCGGTTGGATCCAAAGCGGCATCAACACATTATTATTCGATAACTCCAGGGATTCTGATGGATGGTACGGTGCTAACTCATCTTCATGGCCTTGTATCGGAGTCCACACGCCATTTTCCAGAAAATATGAGTATAAATTTACCTAAGATTAAGGGGTTTGCTGGCAAATCTACCAATATGGCGAAAAAGGATTTAAAAGTCTTCCTAGAACAAGTAATGTGCCTAGATACAAAAGAAAAAACTAAAGCAGTTTTTTTTGTTCGACTTCTGGATAGCTAATAGAGATGACGAACTATACAACTCTACGATTCCTAAGGGCGTTGAATTCGTCACGAAGAAGTTTCCCGCAGAGTCAGTGGCATTGTGCAACCTACCGACGTTTTTCATTTTCGTCCATACACAATATTGTAAAATTTTTTACAGATACAATACGGTATCGCCTGACAATGACAGGAACTTATGGCACAAAGACCACTTCTTACACCATCAATCGTTTATGTATTTCCAGTTTTAGATGTCACGATTTTCAACTTATTTGTCTTTCTTCATTACGGCTGCGCAAAAGACTTTCCTGGTGTATTTCAAACATGATGGAAGTGTTGCTTTGAAGAAGGATTAACGGAACAGTATTTCCATGACAACTGTGACCAACCTGAATTCATCAAATGTTCACAGAGTGATGGCTCTGTATACATTGACTATGCTCTTGTTGCTGACTTGCAAATTTTTTGCTTCCGATAGTGTCGTCAAGTAAATAAACTCTTTTACAGAGTATTTAATCGCATATCATTAGCTGTTTATCTCAGATAATCCATTTGGGTAATAAATCGTTGGTACTTACAGCATCCTCATCGTAGTTCTACATTGAAGAGCCAAAGAAACTGGTACCCCTGTTTAATGTCGTGTAGGGTCCCCACCAGTACGAAGAAGTGCTACAACACGACGTGGCATGGACTCGAGTAATGTCTGAAGTATTTAATCGCATATCATTAGCTGTTTATCTCAGATAATCCATTTGGGTAATAAATCGTTGGTACTTACAGCATCCTCATCGTAGTTCTACATTGAAGAGCCAAAGAAACTGGTACCCCTGTTTAATGTCGTGTAGGGTCCCCACCAGTACGAAGAAGTGCTACAACACGACGTGGCATGGACTCGAGTAATGTCTGAAGTAGTTCTGGAGGGAAATGACACCATGAATTCTGCAGGGCAGTCTAAAAATCTGTAAGAATAAGGAACAGCACCTTGCAAGGCATCACGCACATGCGCAATAATGTTCATGTCTGGGGAGTTTAGTGGCCAGCGGAAATGTTTAAACTCAGAAGAGTGTTCCTAGAGACACTCTGTAGCAATTATGGACGTGTGTGGTCTCACATTGTCCTGCTCGAACTGCCCAAGTCCGTCAGAATGCGCAATGAACATGAATGGATGCAGGTGATCAGACTGGTTGTTTAAGTACGTTTCATCTGTCAGAGTCGCATCTACACGTATCAGGGGTCCCATTTCACTCCAACGCCCTACACCATTACAGAGCCTCCACCAGCTTAAACAGTCCCCTGCTGACAAGCAGGGCCCATGGATTCATGAGGTTGTCTGCACACCAGTACACGTCTATCCACTCGATAAAGTTTGAAACGAGCCTCGTTCGACCAGGCAACATGTTACCAGTCGTCAACAGTCCAATGTCGGTGTTCATGGGCCCAGGCGAGGCATAAAGCTTTGTGTCATTCAGTCATCAAGGGTACAAGAGCAGGCCTTTGTCTCCGAAAGCCCATATCGATGATGTTTCGTTGAATTGTTCGCATGCTGGCACTTGTTGATGGCCCAGCACTGAAATCCTCAGCAATTTGCGGAAAGACTGCACTTCAGTCACGCTGAACGATTGTCTTCAGTCGTTGTTGGTCCCGTTCTTGCAGGATCTTTCTCCGCTCGCAGTGATGTCGGAAATTTGAAGTTTTACCGGATTCCTGACATTCAAGGTACACTCATTAAATAGTCGTACGGGCAAATTCCCACTTCTTCGCTCCCGCGGGGATGTTGTGTCCCATCGCTCGTGCGCCGACTATGACACCACGTTCAAACTCACTTAAATCTTTGTAACTGACCTAACAAGTGCACCAGACACTTGTTGTCTTATATAGGCGTTTCTGACCATAGCTCGGTATCCTGCCTCTTTACATATCTCTGTATTTGAATACGCGTGCCTATACCAGTTTCTTTGCCGCTTCAGTGTAATAGTCCACAGCAGCTACAATTTTTAGGATGTATTTCTATTTCGTTGCTCTATTAACTGCACTTTGTATGAAAATAAGCTTCGCGACAACAACCTTCCCTTATGACGAGTAACTTATTTCCCTGATGTAATATGAGCTCGCCAATAGAAAGGTACGAACAATTCATACCTTGTCTTCCCATTTACTGCATGAATGCTTCACCACAACCATCTGTTAATGGTTTTTCGTGAACACTGGTCGACGGTTCTGACCAAGGTTAATGCCTAACATGCCCCACTTAATACTATGATTTAGGTAGCTGGTTTTCTAGCTGGGTAGGCATTCCCGAATGTGAATACTGTCGGACTATTGTTCGCTGACTGTCAAAACACTTTCTCTGTAAACAGTCTATTTAATTATTTCGTTACTAGATACTGCCCAGCACGAAGTAAAGCCCTTTGAAAATGAAAAGATTGTACGTATTTAACCTATGACACTGACAGTGTTCGTCTCCCCAGCTGATACTTACATTGCTTCTCAACGAGCAGCACAACTTACCATCATGTGGAATCATATATTACGCAGAGAAGGGGCACTTGCTTACAGATACTTGCCGCAGAAGTGTTGGTGTTTCGCGTCAGAAGTCGATTTTGTTGAAGTAGTGGGTGTTTCACGTACGACGCAAGATATGTGTACGGCTTGCGTTGAAGGCATGATTCCCGCAAGCTTTTGCTGTTGATTGGATGGTTCAAATGGCTCTGAGCACTTTGGGACTTAATATCTGAGGTCATCAGTCCCGTAGAACATAGAACTGCTTAAACCTAACTGACCTAAGGACATCACACACATCCATGCCCGAGGCAGCATTCGAATCTGCGACCGTAGCAGTCGCGCGATTCCGGCTGAAGCGCCTAGAAACGCCCGGCCACCGCGACCGGCTTGCTTGGATTCTGCGGCAGGTGGTGGAGCTGTTTCAGCCGAGTAGAAAATAGACGTTCGCCTCTGCAAAACAATCCGAGAAAGTCGTTGCGATATTTAGCAGTTCATGTTGGTTTGTCATTTGCTTCAGATCACAGAGGGTTCATAGTTTCAAATTCGAACCTTATGAAGTAACAGATGCGTATCGGCTTCAGAAATTCCTTTAATCCGTTCAAGGATCTTCTGTGACGTCACACCAAGTCCCAGTCGCGGACGGAGGCAGTATCCACACCCTCTCAGCCACATGCGGAGCGCGAGACAAACTATGCGATGTATTCCTCCGCAGATTTAGTTAGAAATTTTACTGACGGATCCGGATCAATCGACTTCACTGCTATACTATCAAAAAGGTCTAACTAAGCGTACTCTGTCACTCTTTGATACATCAGAAATCGTTAAAATTCTTACTACTCGTAAGTCAATATTTGAACTCCCTGTTGCTATTTAAATACTCTCAGGAAAATACCGAGCTCCGGCTACCGAGTTAGAAAATGCGCACCGCGTCTGTGTCAGAATGACACGTCCAGATCTGGAAGTTCTTCAGCGTTTGGCACATTAAAGAGCGCGGAGGACCATAGTTAGCTGAAGTTTTCTTTTTCTCCTAATCTTATGAGGGTCTGTCCTGTCTGTCGTCCGTGTAGTTGACAGTGCGTCAACAGAGACTTCTCAACACAGACTTCCTCGAGACGTTTCTGGGCGCCGGCTAGCCATCTTTTCGGGTCCTGTCTCTGGTGTTTATGGTTTCTCTCGGTTGATCATGTCGCCAAGAGCTGCTGTATGTCCTTCAGATTTCTGACGTCTTTTTCGTACACTCAAGCTAAATCATTCTAAACATTTTCCATTGTACTGTATATTATTCATGCTCGCGCCTCACTCGACCACGCGATGCACAAGTAGGGAATTTTCAGTTTGGGATTAGGTTTTCCTTGTGTCCACATCAATTTCATTTTCTCAGATTGGATTATTTCCGCTCGCCCAATCAAGTTCTCAAGGTCTGCTTGGATTTTTCTGTTATCAGTCCAATCGCGAATTTTGTGCCTATTCTTTTCATCATTTGAATTATGTTTTCAGATATAAAACCAGACATGTTTTAACAAATTAATTAATTAAATCGCTATACTGAGAGTAAATAGGTGCCGACAGCGGCAAGACATTGGGACGCCCTACAGCCTTCGTGAATACGCACTCACCTTGCTTTATTGCGATTTCCTGTGTTGTTAATATTTTTGGTTCCATTTCCCAGAAATTCCCATTTAATTTTGCGTGCGTATTTTTCCGTATCAGAGTATCTGCAAGCAGAGTACCACTTGTTGAAAAAATATTGTTATATTTTTAAATTTCCTCAGTTGCTCTACATCTCCATCTACATCCATACTCTGCAAACCACCGCGAAGTGCATGGCAGTCGGTACGTACCATCCTACCATCCTAGAATACCAGTTATTAGGGTTCCTTCCTCTTCCATTCACGTATAGAGCGCAGGGAAAATGATTGTTTGAATGCCTCTGTGCGTACTGTAATTATTGTAATCTTGCCCTCTCGATCCATATGCCAACTGTATGTAGGGGGTTGTAGTATATTCCTAGAATCATCATTTAAGGCTGGTTCTCGAAACTTTTTAGTAAACTTTCTCGGGGTGATTTACGTCTATTTTCAAGAGTCAGCCAGTTTCGTTTCCTCTGCATCGCTGTAACACTCTCCCACCGGTTAGACAAACCTGTGATCATTCGTATTGCCCTTCTCTGTATACGTTCAGTATCCCCTGTTAGTCCTGTTTGGTACGGGTCCCAGACACTTGAGGAATATTCTAGAACAGGTTGCACGAGTGATTTATAAGCAGAGTCCTTTATAGACTGATTGCACTTACCCAGTATTCTACCAATATCCCAAAGTCTACCATCTTCTTTGCTCACAACTCAGCCTAAGCGATCATTCCATTTGATATCCCAAAAAAGTGCAGCACTCGGGTATTAGTATGACCGATCCCATCCGTGACTCGCTGATACTACAGTCAGAGGATACTACATTTTTTCTTTTTGTGAAGTGCACAATTTTACGATTCTGAACATTTAAGGGGACGTGGAAGTTAAAAAGTCTGAAAAATCGAAAAAAAATTGGCCGCCATCTGCAAGACGTACTTCCCCGTTTCGCAATATGTATGGTTTACTGACTTTTAAATTGTTATTATAGTCTTAAACGTTCGTCGAACAAATGTCTGCACACCGGCTTCAGGCAAGGAACATCACCATAAACATTCCATGCCTGCCACATTTACAGAAACAATAAAGCCAATATACAGAGACCTTGCAGATAAAAAATTACTTAGCAAATGTCTACATGGCCGTACACAAAAGCCTAATAGAGTTTCAACAGGTGTGTGTGGCAGCAAGTATCAAAAACAGTGTGTCCGCAGCTCGTGGTCGTGCGGTAGCGTTCTCGCTTCCCACGCCCGGGTTCCCGGGTTCGATTCCCGGCGGGGTCAGGGATTTTCTCTGCCTCGTGATGACTGGGTGTTGTGTGCTGTCCTTAGGTTAGTTAGGTTTAAGTAGTTCTACGTTCTAGGGGACTGATGACCACAGATGTTAAGTCCCATAGTGCTCAGAGCCATTTGAACCAAGCCATCAAAAACAGTGTTTGTTGGATGGCCAATCCTCATAATGGGTGTGATGGATGCGGTCATCTGTTTCAGTCATGGTGTAATCAGCAGGACAAAACTAATGGACAAATTAGGCATCCAACCAGGAAATAATATGATTGTTGCTCTGACTGCCATACATCGTCAGTGACTAGTTGAAGCTGAAAGGTCTGTGGCAGCCATCACGTGCCGGCCGGGGTGGCCGAGCGGTTCTAGGCGCTACAGTCTAGAACCGCGCGACCGCTACGGCGCAGGTTCGAATCCTGCCTGAAGCATGGATGTGTGTGATGTCCTTAGGTTAGTTAGGTTCAAGTAGTTCTAAGTTCTAGGGGACTGATGACCTCAGAAGTTAAGTCCCATAGTGCTCAGAGCCATTTGAACCATTTTTTGAAGCCACCACGAAAGACTCTAGAGTAAGGAAAAGGCTCCTGAAGAACTCTACTGAGAATAAAGAAGCAGCTGGTCAGCAAGATTATGCTGCTGGAATGTTAAGAAAGGGGCATACGGTGAGTATAAAACACGGTGAACATTCTATTCTCATTTTCTCGAAACTATATTTTCTGAAAATTAGGTACCTATAACTTCATAATGGTTTTATCCCACGTTCACCAAATTTCTCTCAAGTGAAGAATGGGGTTGTATCTTTGTATTATGCCTAATACATCACAGAAATGGTGTATGTTTGTCATTCTGTACATAATTTTAGGGATATTTTTAGACAAAATACACTCCTGGAAATTGAAATAAGAACACCGTGAATTCATTGTCCCAGGAAGGGGAAACTTTATTGACACATTCCTGGGGTCAGATACATCACATGATCACACTGACAGAACCACAGGCACATAGACACAGGCAACAGAGCATGCACAATGTCGGCACTAGTACAGTGTACATCCACCTTTCGCAGCAATGCAGGCTGCTATTCTCCCATGGAGACGATCGTAGAGATGCTGGATGTAGTCCTGTGGAACGGCTTGCCATGCCATTTCCACCTGGCACCTCAGTTGGACCAGCGTTCGTGCTGGACGTGCAGACCGCGTGAGACGACGCTTCATCCAGTCCCAAACATGCTCAATGGGGGACAGATCCGGAGATCTTGCTGGCCAGGGTAGTTGACTTACACCTTCTAGAGCACGTTGGGTGGCACGGGATACATGCGGACGTGCATTGTCCTGTTGGAACAGCAAGTTCCCTTGCCGGTCTAGGAATGGTAGAACGATGGGTTCGATGACGGTTTGGATGTACCGTGCACTATTCAGTGTCCCCTCGACGACCACCAGTGGTGTACGGCCAGAGTAGGAGATCGCTCCCCACACCATGATGCCGGGTGTTGGACCTGTGTGCCTCGGTCGTATGCAGTCCTGATTGTGGCGCTCACCTGCACGGCGCCAAATACGCATACGACCATCATTGGCACCAAGGCAGAAGCGACTCTCATCGCTGAAGACGACACGTCTCCATTCGTCCCTCCATTCACGCCTGTCGCGACACCACTGGAGGCGGGCTGCACGATGTTGGGGCGTGAGCGGAAGACGGCCTAACGGTGTGCGGGACCGTAGCCCAGCTTCATGGAGACGGTTGCGAATGGTCCTCGCCGATACCCCAGGAGCAACAGTGTCCCTAATTTGCTGGGAAGTGGTGGTGCGGTCCCCTACGGCACTGCGTAGGATCCTACGGTCTTGGCGTGCATCCGTGGGTCGCTGCGGTCCGGTCCCAGGTCGACGGGCACGTGCACCTTCCGCCGACCACTGGCGACAACATCGATGTACTGTGGAGACCTCACGCCCCACGTGTTGAGCAATTCGGCGGTACGTCCACCCGGCCTCCCGCATGCCCACTATACGCCCTCGCTCAAAGTCCGTCAACTGCACATACGGTTCACGTCCACGCTGTCGCGGCATGCTACCAGTGTTAAAGACTGCGATGGAGCTCCGTATGCCACGGCAAACTGGCTGACACTGACGGCAGCGGTGCACAAATGCTGCGCAGCTAGCGCCATTCGACGGCCAACACCGCGGTTCCTGGTGTGTCCGCTGTGCCGTGCGTGTGATCATTGCTTGTACAGCCCTCTCGCAGTGTCGGGAGCAAGTATGGTGGGTCTGACACACCGGTGTCAATGTGTTCTTTTTTCCATTTCCAGGAGTGTAGTAATGTGGTATAATAAGGGTTTTTTTGTTTCCTCAGATACAAAAATGGTTCTGAGAACTATGGGACATAACTTCTGAGTTCATCAGTCCCCTAGAACTTAGAACTACTTAAAGCTAACTAACCTAAGGACATCACACACATCCATGCCCAAGACAGGATTCGAACCTTCGACCGTAGCGGTTGCGCGGTTCCAGACTGTAGTGCCTAGAACCGCTCGGCCACCCCGGCCGGACTCCTCAGATACACTCCAAACTACAAAACGAGAGGCATGATGTGTTCCTATGAATGTTGACAGCAGCGTGCGACAGTTTGAATGCTATTAGACTGATGGACCAGAAAATGGTACCAGATTGGGAATGTGTATTATAAAAACACCTATTAGGCAAAATACTGTAATTCTGAAACTATAACAGATATTTCAATAAATTTCCTTTTACAGCTTCAGTTAACGTCATTCATTGTTGGTAAAAAACCACAACATCCTCCGCATTCTAGATCAAGAGCAATGTGCACTGAGAGCGCGGTATAAAAATGCAGCCTGACCTTAAAGCAAGTTGCCAAATCATGCACCACTTTGAAATCTTATCAAGACCTGACGGGATATTTATGCAGCTTCTTTTAGACAGTACTTCATTATAGATAACAGCATCATCTGCAAAAAGTCTGAGGTTATTATTGTCCGCAAGGTCATTAGTATGCAATATTACTGGCCGGCCAGGATGGCCGAGCGGTTCTAGGCGCCTCAGTCTGGAATCGCGCGACCACTACGGTCGCAGGTTCGAATCCTGCCTCGAGCATGGATGTGGGTGATGTCCTTAGGTTAGTTAGGTTTAAGTAGTTCTAAGTTCTAGGGTAATGATGACCTCAGCTGTTAAGTCCCATAGTGCTCAGAGCCACTCAGAGCCACTGATGTTAAGTTCCTTTCCCAGTTGAGAAGGGAGAAAGGAAAACAGAGAGAGGGAAAGAAAGGGAGAGACGGCGAAGAACTACGTCGGTTCGCTGCTCTCACCACTGCGCGGAGCGGTCCGGCTGTCGGTGGTGGTTGGTGGGCGGTGTGCGGCGGGTGGTGGGCGTAGCGGAGGACGGCAGGAGAGAGCAGCGCGGCCGCCCGGCCGTCATGTAATACCGGCTCGCGGCGGCAACGCCAAAACCACTTTCACTCCCAACAAAAGACTCGTCGGTTACGGCGAGACCTTGG
Source organism: Schistocerca piceifrons (assembly GCF_021461385.2). Classification (NCBI taxonomy): domain Eukaryota; kingdom Metazoa; phylum Arthropoda; class Insecta; order Orthoptera; family Acrididae; genus Schistocerca; species Schistocerca piceifrons. The sequence continues at coordinate 319,638,539 of NC_060138.1, read as the reverse complement.
AGCGGGCTCGCTGTTATAAAACAGGCCGCGCCAGGCCGCCGCGACTGCCTGTCTGCCGGCGTCGCGACCGAATGCCCCCACTCTCAGCCGGAGCCACGCCACAGCGAAAACACTGTGCGCCACGTCAGCTGTTCACTTGGTCACTGAAGGGGGGACTGTTCATGTCGTGAGATATGGCTGTTGCCCTATCGGTAATTCAAACTCTGTTAGAACTCTTACGAGGGGAAAATGGATAACGGATAATGGGGTGGTCCGGGGGGAGATTCGAGTCCTCCCTCTGGCATGGGTGTGTGTGTTTGTCCTTAGGATAATTTAGGTTAAGTAGTGTGTAAGCTTAGGGACTGATGACCGTAGCAGTTAAGTCCCATAAGATTTCACACACATTTGGCCATTTTTTGGTAATGGGGAGGGGGGCTTGTTACAGAATGCACACAATTAACAAACAGTTCCATACAACACCAAGATACCAGGTTCTTTAAGGCAGGTGAATGCATATGCACGATGGATGTAGGGCATGCCTGTGTTATGTGACTGTTTGAACTTACTCATTACTCCTACTAACGCTACATAATAAAGAAATTAATCTGTTACCATATGAAATGAAACGATATGGTTCCAGAGACCTTTTAAATCTCAAACATCTACGACGATATATGTGGACTGAAGTGACGAATGAAAATTTGTACCAACGCTGGTTCTCCTATTCAAAAGGCAGATGCACTAACTACTTTTCCATCCTGGCACGGTGGCTTTGCATAATCGCACGGACTGCCCTAGCATGCCTCACTCCTCAACCCAAATTCTCAGCCCCTTTGGTATTCCCCTTAAACTCGAACACCATTGAAGAGGCGCGCTAATTGTATTGGAGGCAGTCTTTAAAAGGTTTCTGGAACTACACTACTGGCCATTAAATTTGCTACACCACGAAGATGACGTGCTACAGACGCGAAATTTAACCAAGAGGAAGAAGATGCTGTGATATGCAAATGATTAGCTTTTCAGAGCATTGACACAAGGTTGGCGCCGGTGGCAATACCTACAGCGTCCTCACATGAGGAAAGTTTCCAACCGATTTCTCATACACAAACTGCAGTTGACCGGCGTTGCCTGGTGAAACGTTGTTGTGATGCCTCGTGTAAGGACGGGAAAAGCATACCATCACGTTTCCGACTTTGATGAAGGTCGGACTGTAACCTATGGTGATTGCGGTTTATCGTATCGCGACATTGTTGCTCGCGTTGTCGAGATCCAATGACTACTAACAGAATATGGAATCGGTGGGTTCAGGAGGGTAATACGGAACGCCGTGCTGGATCCCACCGGCCTCGTATCGCTAGCAGTCGAGATGACAGGCATCTTATCCGCATGGCTGTAACGGATCGTGCACCACGTCTCGATCACTGAGTCAACAGATGGGTACGTTTGCAAGACAACAACCATCTGCACGAACAGTTTGACGACGTTTGCAGCAGCATGGACTATCAGCTCGGGGACCATGGCTGCGGTTACCCTTGACGCTGCATCACAGACTTGAGCGCCTGCGATGGTGTACTCAACGACGAACCTGGGTGCACGAATGGCAAAACGTCATTTTTTCGGATGAATCCAGGTTCTGTTTACAGCATCATGATGGTCGCATCCGTGTTTGGGGACATCGCGGTGAACGCACATTGAAAGCTTTTATTCGTCATCGCCATACTGGCGTATCACCCGGCGTGATGGTATGGGGTGCCATTGGTTACACGCCTTGGTCACCTCTTGTTCGCATTGACGGCACTTTGAACAGTGGACGTCACATTTCGGATGTGTTACGACCCGTGGCTCTACCCTTCATGCGATCCCTTCGAAACCCTACATTTCCGCAGGATAATGCACGACCGCATGTGCAGGTCCTATACGGGCTTTTATGGATACAGAAAATGTTCCACTGCTGCCCTGGCCAGCACATTCTCCAGATCTCTCACCAAATGAAAACGTCTAGTCAATGGTGGCCGAGCAACTGGCTCGTCACAATACGCCAGTCACTACTCTTGATGAACTGTGGTATCGTGTTGAAGCTGCGTGGGCAGCTGTACCTGTACACGTCATCCAAGCTCTGTTTGACTCAATGCCCTGGCGTATCAAGGCCGTTATTGCGGCCAGAGGTGGTTGTTCTGGGTACTGATTTCTCAGGATCTATGCACCCAAATTACGTGAAAACGTAATCACATGTCAGTTGTAGTATAATATATTTGTCCAATGAATACCCGTTTATCATCTGCATTTATTCTTGGTGTGGCAATTTTAATGGGCAGTAGTGTATATAGTATCATTTGATTGAAGCACCTATGCCTGGGTGTCAGGCGAGGTCTCCCACTTTGTTCGTTGATGAGGTGCATGGAGAAACTCTGCAATACTGTTGGATTTTAGTAGGAACACCAAGTGAGATGAGGCGTGAATCAGATTTTGGACTGAGGAGGGAGGGTGCTAGGGCAGTCCGTGTAGTTATGCAAAGCCATTGTGTCAGGGTGGCGCAATGATTAGATCATCTGCCTATTGAGACTGAGACCTGGGTACAAATCTCGACCTTGGTACAGATTTTCATTCCTCGTTCCATTCTGTATATAAACAGGGTGGGGCAAATAAAAGAGGCCCGGAGAACAGAGTTCCAGGTTACAAAGAAACACACCGGACGAAAGAAAATACAATACTAAGCTGACTACAGCAACTGTCGAAAGACATCACCATTCATTCTTGGCACTTCTGGGTCCTTGTCAGCAAGTTACTGAAGGCCGATCGAAGCTGGACTGCTGGAACTGCTGCAGTCCCATCAGAAATGTTCTGCTGCAGTTCTTGAAGACTGTGAGGGTTGTAGCGATACATCCCACACTTGACAGTTCCCAACACAAAGTAATCGGACACTGACAGATGAGGTGAACTTGGCGGCTAGCTTGTTTCACGACGAGACTGACCTCTGCTAACAACTCTGTCAGCCATGAAGATCGTATAAATGTACTCTAAGGTTCAACCGGTTGTATGGATAGTTTCCCATCCTGCTGGAAGTAGCTGTGGGTCTTTTGCTCCTCTGTTAATGCGTATATTCCTGTCCAATCGTAACCATTCGCCCTCGCAACTTTTATTAGCACTACCCTGTACATGTCAACACATCAATGGTTTCTTACACAGGAGCGAAAGCTAACCGTTTTATGTAAATGAGGAAAGCAGAGCAAAAATTACATTAATTACGTAATAAAACAAATTCTAGGTATAGTAATTGATTATTTTATAAAATTATCATATTGCATCTAATTCTGAATCATATTTTCTCAGTCCGGATATCAGCTGTGTAGATATTCGCTTTAACACAGAATAGGGTCATGCTTCAGTCTTCCGTGACATACCTGTCATGATGCACGGTGTTCGGAATTCCCTTAAGAACTTCTATGACTTGTAGAGCACACCATGTAGACAATATTTTGAATTGGAACAAGCGTCCAGAAACGTACGGTATCAGTGGTACAACCATTTGAAAATATGTTGGAAACGTGACCATTTTTAAAAGCAATTTAATGGCCGTGACTCAGTACATCACATGTTCTTAATTCCACCATTAATATTCAAAGAAACAAATAGGAAACTCAATCAGTTTTTCATGTTTACAATACGATCTCTCACAATTTGGATATGCCACGTCATCTAGGAGCACGACGGTTGCGCCTGTTGACGGAGAAGTTACCTCTTTCGGGAAGGCGTAGCGTAATTGTGGCGAAAAAAGTACGTTATGGAGTGGACGTTGTGAGTAGCGATACTGATTTTTTTTTCTTTTGGCCATCAGTCTACTGACTGGTTTGATGCGGCCCGCCACGAATACCTTTCCTGTACTAACCTCTTCATCTCAGAGTAGCACTTGCAACCTACGTCCTCAATTATTTGCTTGACGTATTCCAATCTCTGTCTTCCTCTACAGCTTTTGCCCTCTACAGCTCCCTCTAGTACCATGGAAGTAATTGCCTCATGTCTTAGCAGATGTCCTATCATCCTGTCCCTTCTCCTTATCAGTGTTTGCCACATATTCCTTTCCTCTCCGATTCTGCGTAGAACCTCCTCATTCCTTACCTTATCAGTCCACCTAATTTTCAACATTCGTCTATAGCACCACATCTCAAATGCTTCGATTCTCTTCTGTTCCGGTTTTCCCACAGTCCATGTTTCACTACCATACAATGCTGTACTCCAGACGTACATCCTCATCAATTTCTTCCTCAAATTAAGGCCGGTATTTGATATTAGTAGACTTCTCTTGGCCAGAAATGCCTTTTTTGCCATAGCGAGTCTGCTTTTGATGTCCTCCTTGCTCCGTCCGTCATTAGTTATTTTACTGCCTAGGTAGCAGAATTCCTTAACTTCATTGCCTTCGTGACCATCAATCCTGATGTTAAGTTTTTCGCTGTTCTCATTTCTACTACTTCTCATTACCTTCGTCTTTCTCCGATTTATTCTCAAACCATACTGTGTACTCATTAGACTGTTCATTCCGTTCAGCACATCATTTAATTCTTCTTCACTTTCACTCACGATAGCAATGTCGTCAGCGAATCGTATCATAGATATTCTTTCACCTTGTATTTTAATTCCCCTCCTGAACCTTTCTTTTATTTCCATCATTGCTTCCTCGATATACAGATTGAAGAGTAGGGGCGAAAGGCTACAGCCTTGTCTTACACCCTTCTTAATACGAGCACTTCGTTCTTCATCGTCCACTCTTATTATTCCCTCTTGGTTGTTGTACATATTGTATATGACCCGTCTCTCCCTATAGCTTACCCCTATTTTTTTTTAGAATCTCGAACAGCTTGCACCATTTTATATTGTCGAACGCTTTTTCCAGGTCGACAAATCCTATGAATGTGTCTTGATTTTTCTTTAGCCTTGCTTCCATTATTAGCCGTAACGTCAGAATTGCCTCTCTCGTCCCTTTACTTTTCCTAAAGCCAAACTGATCGTCACCTAGCGCATTCTCAATTTTCTTTTCCATTCTTCTGTATATTATTCTTGTAAGCAGCTTCGATGCATGAGCTGTTAATCTGATTGTGCGATAATTCTCGCACTTGTCAGCTCTTGCCGTCTTCGGAATTGTGTGGATGATGCTTTTCCGAAAGTCAGATGGTATGTCGCCAGACTCATATATTCTACACACCAACGTGAATAGTCGTTTTCTTGCCACTTCCCCCAATGATTTTAGAAATTCTGATGGAATGTTATCTATCCCTTCTGCCTTATTTGACCTTAAGTCCTCCAAAGCTCTTTTAAATTCCGATTCTAATGCTGGATCCCCTATCTCTTCTAAATCGACTCCTGTTTCTTCTTCTATCACATCAGACAAATCTTCACCCTCATAGAGGCTTTCAATGTATTCTTTCCACCTATCTGCTCTCTCCTCCGCATTCAACAGTGGAATTCCCGTTGCACTCTTAATGTTACCACCGTTGCTTTTAATGTCACCAAAGGTTGTTTTGACTTTCCTGTATGCTGAGTCTGTCCTTCCGACAATCATTTCTTTTTCGATGTCTTCACGTTTTTCCTACAGCCATTTCGTCTTAGCTTCCCTGCACTTCCTATTTATTTCATTCCTCAGCGACTTGAATTTCTGTATTCCTGATTTTCCCGGAACATGTTTGTACTTCCTCCTTTCATCAATCAACTGAAGTATTTCTTCTGTTACCCATGGTTTCTTCGCAGCTACATTCTTTGTACCTATGTTTTCCTCCCCAACTTCTGTGATGGCCCTTTTTAGAGATGTCCATTCCTCTTCAACTGTACTGCCTACTGCGCTATTCCTTATTGCTGTATCTATAGCGTTAGAGAACTTCAAACGTATCTCGTCATTCCCTAGTACTTCCGTATCCCACTTCTTTGCGTATTGATTCTTCCTGACTAATGTCTTGAACTTCAGCCTACTCTTCATCACTACTATATTGTGATCTGAGTCTATATCTGCTCCTGGGTACGCCTTACAGTCCAGTATCTGATTTCGGAATCTCTCTCTGACCATGATGTAATCTAATTGAAATCTTCCCATATCTCCCGGCCTTTTCCAAGTATACCTCCTCCTCTTGTGATTCTTGAACAGGGTATTCGCTATTACTAGCTGAAACTTGTTACAGAACTCAATTAGTCTTTCTCCTCTTTCATTCCCTGTCCCATGCCCATATTCTCCTGTAACCTTTTCTTCTACTCCTTCACCTACAACTGCATTCCAGTCGCCCATGACTATTAGATTTTCGTCCCCCTTTACATACTGCAATATCCTTTCAATATTCTCATAAACTTTCTCTATCTGTTCATCTTCAGCTTGCGACGTCGGCATGAATACCTGAACTATCGTTGTCGGTGTTGGTCTGCTGTCGATTCTGATTAGAACAACCCGGTCACTGAACTGTTCACAGTAACACTCCCTCTGCCCTACCTTCCTATTCATAACGAATCCTACACCTGTTATACCATTTTCTGCTGCTGTTGATATTACCCGAGACTCATCTGACCAGAAATCCTTGTCTTCCTTCCACTTCACTTCGCTGACCCCTACTATATCTAGATTGAGCCTTTGCATTTCCCTTTTCAGATTTTCTAGTTTCCCTACCACGTTCAAGTTTCTGACATTCCACGCCCCGACTCGTAGAACGTTATCCTTTCGTTGATTATTCAATGTTTTTCTCATGGTAACCTCCCCCTTGGCAGTCCCCTCCCGGAGATTCGAATGGGGGACTATTCCGGAATCTTTTGCCAATAGAGAGATCATCATGACACTTCTTCAATTACAGGCCACATGTCCTGTGGATACACGTTACGATACTGATACGGCACCCCAAATTACACGTACCGTGTTGCATACCTACTTAGCAAACATGTTTTCAAATTCCTGTAGCACGGAAACGGTAGGTTTACGACAAGGGTTCCAATTCGAAATATTGTCTACTCTGTCGCCTCTGCAAGTTGTAGAAGATCGTAAGGGGAATATCCGAACACCCTGTGTACCACATACCTTCCTACTACATAATAATTCCTTTCCTGTATTTAGTTATTGTGAGACAAAGTATATCACAATGGTTTTCTCGCAAATTATGTGGACTATCACAACTTGGTAACATTTCGCTCGTTTTACGCACCAAGAGACGCCCTCATGAGAACTCTGTTTTCCAAACGTCTCTAGGCTGTTTCCCAAACGGGAAATCCCTCTCACGTTCCCCTCTACACAATCGAAATGTTGGTTGATTTGGGGGAGGGGACCAAACAGCCAGATTATTGGTCCAACTGAAATGTCTAGGGAGAGCAATCTGTGGTGCTCTGTAATGGATTCTTCGTTTTCTGCGCTCATCCATATTAAAATTATCGTACCATCCACACTGTACGACAAAGACTTGAAGCATCCAGAAGCACTCCGTCTTCAGGCCACGAGTGGCCTACCGGGACCATCCGACCGCTGTGTCATCCTCAGAGGAGAATGCGGATAGGAGGGGCGTGTGGTCAGCACACCGCTCTCCCGGTCGTTATGATGGTTTTCTGCGACCGGAGCCGCTACTATTCGGTCGAGTAGGTCCTCAATTGGCATCACGAGGCTGAGTGCACCCCGAAAAATGGCAACAGTGCATCGCGGTCCGGATGGTCACCCATCCAAGTGCCGGACACGCCCGACAGCGCTTAACTTCGGTGATCTGATGGGAACCGGTGTATCCACTGTAGCAAGGCCGTTGCCCTCTGAATATTAAGCTAAATTTATATTGTCTCTGAAGCTATTTTTTCCTATCTTTATTAGTTTCTATCACTACCACTCTAACATTTAGATTATTACCTATATGATACTCCACTGCAGTTCTCCCAAGACATCTTTTCCATTGTCGATCTGGTGTTAGTTGAATATAATGGTTGGAAATGTCAGATCCGTTTTCTCCTTTGGCGAACTGCATGATTAGATCCGAGATAAAATTTTCCAGTACCCAAAACGTGGCACCGGCTGATGATGATGAAATCACCCATCTGCTTTGAACCGTGACGTCTCCAAAGAGGCGCACATAAAACCACTAGTACTAATATTTCTTATTCACATTCATTGCTTCAGTCTAATCAAAACTATTCTTTCGTATCCCAAACTAACATAGAATCCGAGCTACCTACAGATCGATCTGTCACCCGAACTTACGTTAGTAAGGATAATAAAAAAGAAGTAAAGCTGGCATCTTCACGAGTTTGATTTGAACACCGCAGTGCATTTCTAGACATGGTCCCACTGAATGTGGTATGCCGTTGCTTTCCTCCGACCTTTGAACTGACATATCTAGCCACTTCCTGGGGGCATCTACATTTTATCGTGGGCTCCGAAACTCTCTGAAAATCAGCATTTCTCAATATAAAAGGTAGACAGAGGTGAAGTGTTAAGTGCCAGATATAAATTCTATAAAGGGCTGGGACCACGGAGCAACACTTCAGTGAATATTTACATTCTTCTTTTCTATCTCTGCTTGCGCATGCATGACATCACACGGCACATCAACATAAGGTTGTGGGCTGGAAGATAACAGTCCGGTTGTGTTTTTCGAAAGCAACGACGATGAAAACGAAATGTTATGGTAAATGTGAATTTCGACGACTGCTTTATGTCCACCGTTTCACTGACGTCATTGGACAAAGGCTGAAGGTGGTATCGGAAGGATCAGTATTTCCAACGTCGGTTTACGATTGTGCAATTCAGCTACTTATTCTTGCCGGTTTCCCCGTTTCGGATATTGTAAAGAGTCATTCAAAACGTGACATTGTAAATAAATGTTCAATATTAGGGGTTGCGTTACCCCAGGCAGTGCACGCCCTTGTAGGAATCGGATCACAATTCATTTTCTGCTGGCATAACGCTAAGAGATATTTGTCTGTCCATCCTACAATACTGATCATCATGCTCCAATAGATTTTTATCTTTTCTTACGCCTGAAGAAATTCTGATACAATTGACAATTTCTAAGATACAAAATTATGTAAACGAGCGTCACACACTGGCTCAAATTCCGAGTTACAGTCTTTCAAGAACCAGAAGTGCAGAAAGTAGTATATAGTGTAATGAATATCACGGTTTCAATGAATGAGGAATACTTTCTAGATTAATGTATCTGTTCCGACAGAAGTTACCAAGTAACTGTGTTTTACTTCTGTTTACTGTCATAGGAGAACTTACTTTCTAAATCTCCCTATTTTTCACAAGTAAACACGACACGTTTCTTCCTTTACTAATCTTTGAAGCCAAGACGAAAGTGATAAGTAACAGTTACTTCCCTTAAAAACTGGAGAAGAAATTTAGGAACAACAACCTGCTTCTCGACAATGTTTGAAAAGAAAGACCAACAGAAGAAATTAAAGACTTGTTTACTTTGAAAAGCGCGTACATGATGGCTGAATCAAGCAATTTATCAGGAATGACCTGGTGAAAGAGAATAATTATTTCTTCAGAAAAGGTGTTAAACTGATTTCAAAAACTGACATGGAGTTGAGAAAGATTTTCGTGAAAATATACGTCAGGAACAGAGCAGTGGGAAACCAGAAGAACTGGAAGTTGGAAACGTAGAATTCCGATACTAAAGAAGTGTCTTAAAACACAAGAGGATAGTAATATTTAACTGAAGATGTACTACTACGAGCAGTCGACAAATTACCTGCATTGTTAACAGTTACCAAAAGAAGAGACGGTTTACTGATGCACTTACTATGGCGCCCGAGAGCAACAGCGAACTTCGCACAGGAAGAAGCAGTAAGTACCGTCCATCACACGGGGATCAGGAACCGTTTAAAGGAACAGGACACTGTATACAAAGATAAAAATATTAATTCTTGATATAAATAGATAGAGGCCGATACCAAACTAATCGAAAAACTGTTAGGGTTTGAAAACAATTTCCCAGTCATAATTGATGTTCGGCGTCTGACTAAATCCTAACACGTTCCTATCTGTTACGGATAGTTGAATCGACCCGAGAGAGAGAACCGTGTGCTTTAAGGCAAATCTCCCAGAAGACGAGGGCTGCAGGTGAGGTCTCAGTCACTTACCTCGGGCAGACAAAGCTGGTTTTCTTACACCGCCGATGGGAAGCAGTATTCTCGAAACGTTCTATCAGTGACTGCACTAGCACTGTAGATTCACACGACGACATATACTGTGTAGTGAAGTGAAATACCTTTTACCGTAGCAAAAATGGCCGACTTGTTACATAACTAAAAAGCATGTTGTTAATTTTCAGTTCTGCATACGTCTGGCTGGGGGTATACATTATGTGATCAAAAGTATCCGGATACCCCCAAAAATATACGTTATTCATGTTAGGTGCATTGTGCTGCCACCTACTGCCACATATCGGGCACATCAGTATTCATTAGACATCGCCAGAGAGCAGAATGGGACGCTCCGCGGAACTCACGGACTTCCTACAGTGTCAGGCGTTGGGGTGTCACTTGTGTCATACGTCTGTACGGGAGATTTACACACTCCTAAACATCCCTAAGTTCACTGTTTCGGATGGGATTGTGAAGTGGAAACGTGAAGGGGGACGAGCACAAAAGCGTACAGGCCGACCTCGTCTGTTAGCTGGACTGACAAAGGAATTCCATACTGCAACAGGATCCACTGCAGGTACTATGACAGTTAGATGGGAGGTGTGAAAACTTGGATTTCATAGCTGCTGTTCATAAGCCATGCATCATGTCGGTAAATGCCAAACGACGCCTCGCTTGGTGTAAGGAGCGTAAACGTAGGACGATTGAACAATGGAAAAACTTTGTGTGAAGTGACGAATCAATGTGGTGATCCGATGGCAGGGTGTGGTTATGGCGAATGTCCGGTGAACGTCATCTGCAGCGTGTGTATTGCCAACAGTAAAATTCGTAGGCGGTGTTGTTATGATGTGGTCGTGTTTTTCACGGAGGGGGCTAGCACCCCTTACTGTTTTGCGTCGCACTATCACAGCACAGGCCTACATTGATGTTTTAAGCACCTTCTTGTTTCTCACTGTTGAATAGCATTTCGGGGATGATGACTGCATCTTTCAACACGATCGAGCACCTGTTCATAATTCACGGCGTATGTTTTTTGGTTACACAACAATAACATCCCTGTAATGGACTGGCCTGCACAGAGTCCTAACTTGAATCTTGTAGAACACCTTTGGGATGTTTTGGAACGCCAACTTTGTGCCAGGCCTCACTGACCGACATCGATAGCTCTCCTCAGTGCAGCACTCCGCGAAGAATGGATTACCATTCACCAAGAAACCTTCCAGCACCTGACTGAACGTATGCCTGCGGGAGTGGAAGCTGTCATCAAGGCTAAGTGTGGGCCAGAACCATATTGAACTCCAGCGTTACCGATGGAGGGCGCCACGAACTTGTAAGTCATTTTCGGCCAGGTGTCCGGATACTTTTGATCACATTGTGTAGCTCGGTGACTAGAGGTCCTGTTACCAATTGAAAGTTGATGTTAATCCATCGCAATAGTTCCTTTAAATCTGTTACTGACTTTGGGGTATGACCCGTACAGCATGTCTTTTTTTACATTTTTATAGCAGTTATCCTTTGCAATCATTTAACGTGGAATTATCACAACGGTCTAGGAAATTTAAAGCAGTCTCATTAATATGAAACTATGGCTGATAGTACAAATCATACTTATTCATTTATTTTATTATAATGGAAAATAGTAGAAGAAATAATTTAATAAAAATTAAAAAATCTGTCTTCCTATATTCTTATTTGACCTCAGTGAAATCATGTAGAAGTGTGTAGGCGTGTATACAATTTTGTGTTCCTGGCACTGAAAGAATTTTAATGTTTGTTGGTAAAACGCTGCCAGAGGACATCAAAAGTACGATTAGTTTCCCAGTTACTTGGTATCTTCTGTCGCAGCCGTGTGTTGATCTTGTAGCATTTTAACAGCATCAATGCTGAGGGTGAATCTGATAAAATAGTGATTTTTCTTTTGGGTATTTAAGTCCCACTTAAATCACTATAAGTTCTGCAGAGAGTATGTTCACTAATACAGGGAGTTTGAATTTTCCTCCTTGATTAATTGTCCCATCTATGATTGTACTTCTTGCTCTGTCTTTTTGTTTAGACCTATCTGTGTTAATTTTACTTGGAGATAACCTGGTTGCTAAATTGTCAGCCGAAATTTTCTTCCTCATTGCACCTCGAATGTCTGGATTAATGCTCAGCTTCGCTAAGGTCTTAGCGTACGGTGTGCCGAAACAGCTTAGCTTTCGGAAAGCGACGATGTATCGCAAAGGAAGCATTGAAGCACGCAACCCTTTAAGTCAATGAAAAATATGAAATTGCTCTGTGTTTCGGATATGACAATGAAATGAAACCTCATAAAATGGCACGTTAACTGAGCAATTGATGATAGGAAGGCAAGTGGGTCCCACTTGCAATTAGATCGTTCCGGATTATGGTACGTACTATTGAAGCAATTACAGTTCTCACATTACTTCTTAGCAAGTTCGCCACTGGGTTACACCCCACAGTAAGAACATAGTCTCAAAAGAGTTACTTTTATTATACCGATGTTCATCGAATAATCGTTAGGTACAGCAAGATACAATGTAAAATATCCCCATGGGTGAAGACTGACATGCTCTCAAACATAATCTTTTATATTGTCACTCACATTAACTACGAAAATTATTCATATGCGGTAATAAGTTCCTTAAGGAAACCGCAGATTAATTTGCTAACCCTTCTTCTTTGACAGCCAAAGTGACTACGTCAGAACCTATTTTCACGCTTCTGTTCTCCATGTGAAACGCACCCATCTTCTCCCGAATCAGCTAGCCATTTTGTCGCTTCATGCCACTCTGTCCATCCCTGTCTCCCAGAGAAGGGCGCTACAAACTGGCCCATCAGGAAACTTTATGCCCACTCTAAGCTATCTCTCTATGCTTACATCGTTAACAACTATGACTGTTGTGATCAAAAAAGTACTAGCGGGATATACGAATTCAACATGTAAGAACAGCTCTACACCTTTCCTTTAACGTCTTTTACTCATTTGATTATGCTCGTATTTACTTTTGTTCTTAGCCTCGTGATCAAAAACAGGCCTCCAAGGTCATTATCATCCAACGTTTCCCATGTCTGGAAGACCTCGTATGATGGCATCTGGCTTCACCCTGGCTAACGTTACAAATACGAAAGCGAGTGCCTGTGTTACCACTCGGACGAACCAGGACCTCCCGATCAGCTTTGAAAGCCTCCGAATACGTTCTTCACCTCGACATAATAAATTCTTCAATGTCCTGAACGTAGCTTGTTTTATCAGTCACAATGCCAAGTAAACCACTGAGATCAGTCTTCGAATTAATGACAGCTTTACTTTTTTAACCTCCTAGAATTATCTGTTGCTTAACAACAAATAGAAAAAGATAATGTACAATCTCTTGTTTCGTCGACAGTCATGATGGATGATGTCCTCTCGGGTATGCTGGTAATGTTTCGTGTTTTCTTGGCACAATGTTTCAGCATCGTAACTCATCGTCGATGTTCTCTGACGAGAATAACTGCCAGTGATCTGCTCCTCCTCGACACACTGAAACCCTTATGTTGTGGACGACTTTCATGTTATGTATCAGTACGCGAGTCGCGAATCACTCATACAGTGTAACTCTATAGGCCATGTTTTCATTCGTTACAGCAGCATTAAGTCTCGGGACAGATGGCCTCAACTGTTTGGTACCTTAGGAATTCGCACACATTTGAACATTTTTTCTCTGTTACTTACCACTTTCGTCTTGTCTTTACTGAGTGAAAAGTATATCCTTCAGCAGCACTTTGAGAGCAGAGTCTAGTCAGGCTGCTTGGCGCCGAGTTTGGATTTCGAAAGGACAGTGTGGACTTCAGCTCCTCTTCTCCACCTGAAGCTATGAACATTGTATCGCCTGCTGATCACTTGTACAGACACGTGCCGTGTGCATTATTCAGATGGGCATTTCAGAGCTACATAGTCCGCGATTATTGCTGAAACCATTGCTTGCTTGCGTTGCACTGTCGTAATTTTGTATTACATGATTTTCAGGTTCATTCCCGTGGTGTGCTTTGCAACTGCATATTCATGTACAGTAGGTTAGCTCGTTATTCGTTTCCCGTCTTTGTTTGAACACGTCAGGATAAATATCTACTTCTCACTGAGTCATTCGAGCATATCAGACTTATTTCACATTACATTCCTACTCAATAAAAATGTTGCAGATATATGGGATTCTTCTTCTGTGTTTGTATATGTATGGTATTGTACAGACACGGGGCCCGTTAGAGGACATTTGCATGTATTGCTCATAAGCCTTCGGGTCATTTTTCTGGATAAGAACTTAGTATCAAATCAAATCTCTCAATCAATTATTTTCCTCACGAAGTCATTTTTGAGTCCTACAATCCTTAATGTTCATTTACACACGGAGTTATTAAAATGTTGTGCTCTCAAGCACCATATACAAGTGCAAGATAAATTAATGAACTCCCTTCAGCAGCGTTAATCTTTCTGGTGATTTCCTTCAGCGCTCACATCATTTTCCGATTTTATATACAACTTTCAGCTACATCAAATGAGTGAAAGTCGCATTAAAGTTCAAGAAGCGTGCTGCAGCAATAGAAACACGAGAGTTTGCTTGCAAATGAATCATTTTTCTTCCAGTACGTGTTAGAGCATACAGCATGCTCCTACATCTGCTTTGCACGTGTCTCTCTTACAATGATGGTTGTTGGAGAGCTTAGTTGAAATTTATCTTCGTTTAATTTATGCTGAAGGCCTTCTTGTCGCTCCGTTGCGCTATTAAAGTTTGCTCGCTATCTCAGTCAGATTACGTTGTTGTTCATTCATGGATCAAGTTTCGTACAAACACCATTTTCTGACCATTAACACCGGAGTCATAACTTGCTATGTATTCACAGGTAAACTTATAAGACGGTGACAGATTTTAAAATATGTTCTGATTATCCCTTCGTCATTCTTCTGTCCTACAGTGCGTGTCCCGGACATCATCTGCTCGAAATTACTTGTAGTCCGTCACAGGAGCTCCTAATCACATCCGATCGCGCGGACGACTGCTGCCATCCAAGAACCTCAGCAGATCCAACGAGGGCCGTCAGGTGCTAATTACCTTGTTTCTTGATTCCTGTGCCTTTCGTTGATACTGGGATCCTCCTAGTGCGGATTTACCGTTCCATACAAAAGAATGCCTACAATACAGAGAGATCTGCTTGTTTTGCTGATGCTGTACGGGGAGAGTTTCAAAACCAACTTACAGGCCGCTAAAGCAAGTATGATAAAATTTCGACATAGTGATTTTGAAGTTACTCACGTGGCGATTGGTCGTGCAGGTAATTGTTCAAAAATGGCTCTCAGCACTATGGGCCTTAACACCTGAGGTCATCGGTCCACTAGAACTTAGAACTACTTAAACCTAACTAACCTAAGGACATCATACACATCCAAGCCGGAGGCAGGATTCGAACCGGCGACCCTGGCAGTCACGCGGTTTCGGACTGAAGCTCCTACAACCGCTCGGCCACCGCGGCCGGCGTAGGTAATGGCTTGTCGCGTCTGTCTTACAAAGGAAGTTTTGTGTAATGAAAAAAATACTATTTCTTTCAGTCACAGTTGTCAGTTGTTTCATGTGTATCACGCACTAAGCAAAATGTACATTTACGATGAAACTGTATCTCTTCTGATGCAACTACCAAAAGAAAGATAGAAAAAAGCGTGCAGTTCAGCTATTAAATACGTTTTCCACCTTCAGATTTACCTCAGTATCTTCATTGTTCCCGTAACATTTGTCTCAACTGATGGTTTCCGACAAAACAAACACACAAATTATTGTGATTATGGACCCTTAGAGCCTTTTCTGAGCCTTTATCGTGAAGTTACTGTGTATCTCCAAAACAGACACTTTCGGTCAATCCTAAACATTAGAATGGAGGTTGTGAGATGGCTTATGATGGATCTCCAAAACAGACACTTCCGGTCAATCCTAAACATCAGAATGGAGGTTGTAAGATGGCTTATGATGGAGAGCTTCTCTTGTGATTTAATCACTGAATTTCGTTCTGTTTCTCCAGCGTGATCCGAACCGACTTTTATATCGACCAGCGCACTAAAAATCGAGCATGTTACCACTAAGTGAATACGACACCGTTGCAATGTACCACATGTCCATATTTCCTAAAGCAGATTACGCGGAACATAATACTAGAGAGCAACCTTAGCTTCGTTGTCAAACGTCAAGTCTTGGTTCAAATGAAATCATTTATAATATTTCATCGAGATAACAAGAAAGTACAGTATGAGACATAAAACCTGGCCGCCGGCCGGGAGCCTCCGAAACACAGTCCGAGTCGTTCCCTTAGGGCGGTCAATATTCTTGGCGGCCCCTCAGAATTCTAAGTCCGCCCATATGCACGATCTGGTAGCCCTGTAGGTTGCAGTAATGTATGGTGAAAGTCCTGTCATTCTTCTCAAAGTGTTAAGGAAATGGATTTCCTCATGGTGCAGAGACCTGCACAGAGCCTGCGCGGCCCAGCCTGGACCGTAGCCCCGACTGCCGGCCGAGCCTCGACGCACGCTGCCCGGTCAGCCGGGCGAGCCGCGCTATAGCCTGCCGCTCCGAGCCGCGAAAAAACCCTGTAGCTTACGATACAGTGAATATACTCAATTTATTTAACTGCCATCACACTAATTAGTGATTTTTAATACTAACCTAAATATTTAAAAGTTTTACGGATTCAAGGTGATTATATCACGGCAAAACTGTCCTCATATTCCATGACGTTCACCTTTTTCTCAACAAGTGCATCTTTCCCTACGAAAAGTCTGGCTTCCGACTGTGGCTTACTTGACATGCATATTATTAAAAATAAATATTTAAATTTAATACTTCACAGAGCAAACACAAACCTGTGTAATGTGCATGACTGTACTGAATCGTTAATTAAAAGCCTAGCAGTTTGGGAAATCTCTCTAAACCGCAATCAAATTAGGTGCTTCGACGTCCTTCACGATTTCCTGGTAGAAATTCATCTTACTCCGGATGAAAACGTCCAGAATAAAACTAAGGGATCCACATGAAGTATAAATTGAAACGAGCAACTACTCGAAACTTCCAGTGACTAAGTCACCAGTAACTTTCTGGTTAAGCTTCAAGACGGAGTTTCCAGTGATATCAGATAAGGCGGTAACATGTTTATCAGCTGTTTCGTCCCCATGTCTATCCGAAAAGGCGTTTACTTCTCATAAGTCCAGAGACAAACTTCCCAGAGCAAGTAATATATGACTGACTTTACCTTCTGTCGTTCTTGGTTTCAAAGTTATCACAGGCAAAGCAGATGGATCCTTTCAACGAATTCCGAGAAAGGGTTGAGCGAGTTAATTCCATAATGAAAATTTTTAGATTAACAGAAAAGTGTAAATTAATTTAATATTGCGGATTAGACCTACGCATTGTGCAAAACGTTCATCAGCCCATTTGATGTGGTACAGGTCAAATGTAAAACATTATAAAAGCACTAGGTCTATTAAACATTTGATTTAAATTCAAATACTTTCATGTTACCGTACGCACTTTTTCGATCCGTTATTTTACATTATGCGTTATTTTTCTTTGTAAAGGATCAAGAAAGCTCTGTTACTAGCGCATCAAACCTTCACGATTCTCAAAGGAGCGCAAACGATTTAGAAAACAATTCCGCATGTGTGTGGCCAGTAGAGATGGGCAAACTCGTTCATCACTGGGAACTAGTTCACTGCTGATCGTTCTTTTTTTGGAACCGTTCATTTTTACTCGTTCACCGTTCATTTGTGCTTGGTATATGGTTCTTATGAAAAACTGAAAACTAGTAGTGTAGGTGACTGAAGGATGGGGGGCACCAAGAGAGGGCACTTGCCTCCCCCCTGGAGTATAGAGTTTTTATTTATTACAGAATTCTTACACACTTTTAGAAGTAATTTCTGTGATTCTGCGGAACCGGTCGTTTAGTCAACCGTAGCCTTGTGTGGCTGATCGCAGGGAAATAATATAGGGTGGCGCACGGAAAACCGGCCCCGAGTACAGACCGCTCGCCAATTACGGACGATGTGATATCCGTTACGAGCAGATACAACAAACGGGCAAACATGTAATAATTAGGCAGTGAAGAAATAACAAGCTAATGCAAGCAACAATTGCGAAACAATCGATGACGATGTGTAGAGAGCTGGAGAAGAGAACATGAAAATCTCACGCGACGCGCATGGGCTATAGCTCATGTAGTCTTGTAAACCTGTTGGTGGCTGTTTCACAACTTAATAGACCACAAGTGTCTTGTATAAAATTCTTCGTTTCGACTCCCACTACATAGCTATGCTACGTTGTAAACAATAATCGATATACTTCACGTTGTCTCTGAGTTCGTAAGCGAAGAAGAGACTTTATGGAAGCATAAAATAAAATGTGGGTTTCTCATTCTACTTGCGTCACACGCTTAGTAAAAATTAGGTTTTTATGTTGCATCATTAAAGTTAATGCAGCAACTATAATAATAATTAAGTTCGCAGTAATAAAGTTTTTGGTTTGGAAGCTCCTTCTGAACAAATGTTTTTGAGATAATGAGTAAATATGATTTTATGGCAACCTACGTCTTTTCAAATGGAAAGGTACCGCTTTGCCTACTGAGCCAAAATGCCCCACAACCCTTTTTTTTTTCAAAGAAACCAAACTAGAAGGTAATGCAAATTGGAAACAACCAAACTTAAAAATAATTAGAGCCTTCCTAAATGTAATGTTTTGTATATGAAAAATACACGAAAATCGTTTTATATGGATTTTCTTACACTAAAAATTAAGCAAAGTATTGAAAGTCATCTGTTAAATCAAGTCGATGAAACCTAAAAGTACATGAACAACAAAAAAATCTTGCCTTGTCATAAGTACATCTGCTGTTCATCGATATAATGAAGTGAGCTGACATGCCCTTTTGTTACCTGCAAAGATGTACCTATTACTTACAGCGTAATTTTTATGTACTTTACGTAACTATAAAATACTTTTTGATTTCGGAACCGCGGGACTGCTACGGTCGCAGGTTCGAATCCTGCCTCGGGCATGGATGTGTGTGATGCCCTTAGGTTAGTTAGGTTTAAGTAGTTCTAAGTTCTAGGGGACTGATGACCACAGATGTTCAGTCCCATAGTGCTCAGAGCCATTTGAACCATATGAACCATTTTGATTACTGGTCGTGGACGCTGAATAGCCAGAACCAAGAGCAAGAACAGTTTGGAACAAATCTAAAATAGGCGAGCGCAATTAAAGAAACGAACAGCTTGATACTGAACTAACTAGGAGCAGTCGGCAGTGGAAATGAGACAGGTGGTCATGCGAAGAACGACGAATGCGGCCGAGGGAGACCGAGACAGATGAGCACGCGACCGAGGCTGGAACGGGAACTGCCGAAGTGACCGCCGGGACCGAAGTGAACTAGTGAACTATGAACCGATCGTTCCTCATTCCCGGGAACTATAAGTAGACCGCCGTGATCGAAGTGAACTATGAACCGATCGTTCCTCGTTCCCGGGAACTATAAGTAGACAGCCGCGACAGAAGTGAAGTATGAACCGAACGTTCCTTGGAATTCGTTCCTCGGTCCTTTCGCTCATCTTGGTGAACCGTTTCTTTGCACCTGTTCGTTCGCGAACTACCCATCTCTAGTGGCCAGTCATCCCTGCCTTCTCAGAACCGCCTGATTCACTGTTGTACCAAGCCCTGTTGCCACACCCGGGTTCGGCCGGGTACCCGAACGAACCGAAGACCGCGATGGCACACCTCGGTTCCCGCTCCAATTGCCGATACAGCTGAGCTCAGCTACCCGCGGTGCAAGCTTCAGGACGGATCGGTCGGCCGCAGCCGGGCTCGGACTGGTATATGGCGCGATGCACGGCTCTGGTAGTTACTTTCGTGGTTTGTAAATGTCAAGACGCGCGTGAGAGTCCACTCCATTCCCCAGTTTCTTTGAATCGCATTGGGATATCTGCTAAATTTATCAGTCTTTTGGGGCATCAAACATAATTCGCTTCAGTTTCTAATCTACCTGCAATATCAAAACACTGCAGGAACATTTCGGCCAAACAGCTCGTGACTTTGTCAAGATCAGAACAGTTATTGCTCGAGAGATTCCTCGTTCCACAGCAGCTACCGGCTACCAGCCATACGCTGCCCACAGTCAATGTCAGACGATTCCGAGTGAGTGAAAGTGGCGCGGCGTTATGAGTGTATTTATCGACGGTCATTTACTTAGTGGCAGTACTCGTAATTATCTCGCGTTCACGATTTGGAGTTTGCTTGCATGATAAATGAACTTCATTCAAGTGTGATAAAATATAGTCGCAAGTGGAAGAAGGTCTAACATTAGCAAAATATTATTCGCTTTGGTTTTCGCGAGCCGCGAAGGCGACAGAGGCAGTTCTGAATCTTTGTACTGTGCGTAGGGCGAGTGGGAGAGCGCTGTGCTGACCACATATCCTCCATCTCCGCATCCGGTGACGCCTGTGGTCTGAGTAAGACACGGCGACCGGTCGGTTCCGCTGGGCCTTCATGGCCTGTTGAGGCGGAATTTAGTTTTTGGGGCGAGTGCTTTTAGACAAAGCAATCCAGAGAAAGACATTTTTGCTTCAAGAAACATCGACCTGGCATGAATGATTTACACATTCAGGAGCCCTCGACAACAGGCATATGTGACATTTGCTTACAACAGGCAACTTTCGGAAATCGGGAGCAGTAATACAGCACCCTCTAATTTAAAACAACAAAAATCAAAGGTGTGACTATTAATGCATTTTTGCTTGATCCTCATTAGTTGGCTCACTGAGAATTTGAATGCAATATTCCTATTGGTGCCTAGTTATGATGTCTTTATATTAACTCTTAAGAAGAATTATTGGCTATGCCCTAACAAAAGACATATACTGGACTAAACCGCAGTTTGAATATAATATTTTTCCTGTGGAGGCTCAGAAAGGGTCTTGCGCATTATTTTTTGAAAGCCTTCCCAGGGGAGAGTAAAACGCAGCTGGTATTTTTTGCCAACAACTACGACGTTTACCTGTCGCAGTGTAGGAAAAACGACATACAAAACTTCATCTCGTTTTGATACTGCACGATAACACACTCTGCCGATTTCACTAGCAAAGCTACCCAGGAGTTTGAAAAGTCATCCAACACACACTTACTCTTCTGATCTTATGCCCTCAAATGCTTATCGAAAAACAGTCAAGTAAATTCCTCCCTGGACCAAAATGTACCTCAGACCTGATTTGTTGACGTATTTAACTCAGGTCTAGCAGGTTACTACATGAGTGGGATCTGTAAACTACCAAAGCGTTGTCACAATGTTTTAGATAACTTTAGAGAATATTCAGTTGACCATTAATTTCTCTCATATTTGCGGTGTGTTCACTAAAGTAACCGATAACGTTATTAAATTAAGCACCGTCCTACTTCAAATGATTTCATATTACCACGATATCCTTATGACGAAAGTCTGTTGTAATAAAACAAACTATCTCTGATAGAAGAACGGCTGTATCAGCACAAATTAGTAAGATCTTACTCTTTATGGACTTCGAAACCGTCTGTGTTTACTTACAATCCTGTGTCACAATGAAGTAATACAGAAATGTGACATTTTATAAATAAGATTTTCTTATTGATTTTCGACCTGACTGTAGTTGTGTCACGAAACAGCTAAAAATGTATCCTTCAGCAAACGGCAACCAACAACCACTACTTTGGAGGTAACAACATTACCTCCCAGCTAGCGGAGTACTGGAACGTTGTGCTGCAGTGCTGGCTAGGGCAGTTAAGCTTGCAACGTAAAAGACGAGTTACACTGCAATTTCCAGGTAGAATCACTTTACTGGACTCAAAAACATAAATTGATAACTTCATTTCACACCTTATGGGAAAATCACTCAGATTAGTTCAAATGGTTCAAATGGCTCTGAGCACTATGCGACTTAACTTCTGAGGTCATCAGTCGCCTAGAACTTAGAACTAATTAAACCTAACTAACCTAAGGACATCACACACATCCATGCCCGAGGCAGGATTCGAACCTGCGACCGTAGCGGTCACGCAGTTCCAGACTGAAGCGCCTAGAACCGCACGGCCACACCGGCCGGCTTCAGATTAGTTAATGGAAGTGATGCGAGTAAAGGGTGTTACAAAAAGGTACGGCCAAACTTTCAGGAAACATTCCTCACACACAAATAAAGAAAATATGTTATGTGGACATGGGTCCGGAAACGCTTAATTTCCGTGTTAGAACTCATTTTAGTTTCGCCAGTATGCAAATGATTTTCTACGGGATACTCTACCTGTGCTGCTAGAACATGTGCCTTTACAAGTACGACACAACATGTGGTTCATGCACGATGGAGCTCCTGCACATTTCAGTCGAAGTGTTCGTACACTTCTCAACAACAGATTCGGTGACCGATGGATTGGTAGAGGCGGACCAATTCCATGGCCTCCACGCTCTCCTGACCTCAACCCTCTTGACTTTCATTTATGGGGGCATTTGAAAGCTCTTGTCTACGCAACGCCGGTGCCAAATGTAGAGACTCTTTGTGCTCGTATTGTGGACGGCTGTGATACAATACGCCATTCTCCAGGGCTGCATCAGCGCATCAGGGATTCCATGCGACGGAGGGTGGATGCATGTATCCTCGCTAACGGAGGACATTTTGAACATTTCCTGTAACAAAGTGTTTGAAGTCACGCTGGTACGTTCTGTTGGTGTGTGTTTCCATTCCATGATTAATGTGATTTGAAGAGAAGTAATAAAATGAGCTCTAACATGGAAAGTAAGCGTTTCCGGACACATGTCCACATAACATATTTTCTTTCTTTGTGTGTGAGGAATGTTTCCTGAAAGTTTGGCCGTACCTTTTTGTAACACCCTGTATATCAAGTGAATTATGTGGGTCATTTCCGTGTCATCCAGGAAGTAACTCATCTATCAAAGGGTTGTCAAACGTATCTTGCGTTGTTGCCAAGATTTACTTACATTTCCAGCAGGAAACACCACCCTTGAGCGGTCTAGGAAGTGACTCAGTTCGGGTCTCAAAGAGATGTTGGCCGAACGCCTAAATACGCAAGATCTATGTCAGTGAATCCTTTTTGCATTTCTGTAACTGGGTTTACGTACCACAACGTCATCACTAATAATACACAGATGTGCCGACTAAAAAACTAAACAACGTAAATCTGTAACCGTCAAAATTCTTTGTGTTTTTTGTCTTAAATGTACTGAAACTAAAAAGCTCATCTCCAGACATGTTTCATATTTTTAGAGCAGATACACTAGTTATACTGTAAACGTTGTGAGTAGACAACACATTTTTTTATAAGAACAAACTTCGAAAATATTTTTCTTGAGATTGATGTCAACGGCACTGTCCACGAAAGACAGGCACACAAATGAAGAGACAACACAGCATCCATTGCAAAACGTAACATCCACAGGGAGACTTCACAATGGATGAATAACACGAAGTTCCAAATCAAGAAATTCTGCTTTGCATAAGGAATGACAGAAAATGCAGGCTCAAACTTCTGTTGGAAATCAAACTAGCGAATGTAAGCAGCGCAACTCCGATTCCAGCTTGTGCTAATGTGGAAGGAGAAACAGTTGTTATCAAAAGGTGGAACAAGGAACAAAAAATGCTGACAATAGAATATGTCATCCTTGAGTAAAACTGTCATTCACTCAATAAATACTACAACAAAGATACGTATGCCCTATTCGTTAAATTTAAAATGTATCGATCACTGATGCTTTGTCAATTAAAGCAAAAAGCCCTTATGTTGAAGAGATTTTCAACGTTCAGTATGCTGAAGGCAGAAGGAACGAGAAATAACAATAGGTTCATCAGGCTGAACGCGCTGCTGAGATTCTATGCATCGCTTGCGCAGAGTGTTATAAATTTAGCCCCTAACGTTATAACATTAACGGCGCGTCTTGGTTACCACAATAGTCATTTGAGAATTATCGAATTCTATTGCGGTGGCATGAAGAGGCGGATCTAGAATTTGCAGACAGTATCCATACGCTAGTGAATGATAACGCCAAAGTACCACTACATCAGATTATAGCACTCCGTCGTCAGGCCACGAGTGGTCTACCGGGACCATCCGACCGCCGTGTCATCCTCCGTGGAGGATGCGGATAGGAGGGGCGTGGGGTTAGTACACCGCTCTCCCGGCCGTTATGATGGTATTCTTGACCGAAGCCGCTACTATTCGGTCGAGTAGCTCCTCAATTGGCATCACGAGGCTGAGTGCACCCCGAATAATCGCAACGGCGCATGGTGGCCTGGATGGTCACCCATCCAAGTGCCAACCACGCCCCACAACGCTTAACTCCGGTGAGCTCACGGGAAGCGGTGTAACTACTGCGGCAAGGCCGTTGCCACATCAGATTATAGGCCATACTTAATTTCTACTTGTGAAAGAATTGTTCAACAGAGCATGAATAACATAACACCACTAAACCTTCAGCCTACACATAACACAATTCATGTATATATCATTCGATCGGTGCAAAATGCCCTATGCTTGCATCTTCCTGCCGACGACTTAATTTCAGTCGCAGGACTGTCACCCTGTTACCGAGGCGATAAAAAAGTTTGGTCTACCATACAATTGTTTGAGACCACTCCCTCCCCACAACCCGCCACATCCACTATGTATGTCTCATAAATTATGACACACCAGTTTCTCTGACTAGATATTCTGCCGTTGCTCTGAAGAGAAATACTTAAAGTAAATCCGTAAATTCGGTACAGAGATCATCCAATATTTCCATTCTTTCAGGTCCATTATTTGAAAAATTGTGAAAATAAGCGACAGAGACGCACCTATGAATCAGTAAATATTAATCATTGAAATGTGGCATATTTCATCAGTCATCTGGCGATTATGAAAAACCACTTTTTGACCTACACAGCACTGCACTACAAATTCGAAGGTTTCGTAGGAAACTGTTTCTAAAATTCATTTGCCGTCTTTAGCAATTGAGATAGAGGAAGAGGAAAAAGTGTGACTTTAAATACACTATTCCAGTGGGATTTAAGCCTATTGCTACAGCTTAAGCAGTACTCCACTACTGAGGAATCAAGAACGTGAAGATCTCTCTCTCATTGGTGTAGTATAGAGTAAGGACGAGAGAAGCAGTATAGTTGCTTATTTTATCTTTCATTTAATATATTACAGAACGTTTCAATCGTGTTTTACCCATCATTAGGCACTTAAGCACACAGAAAACTGTTAAAAAAAGATAATTTATCTTAACCTAACTTAACATGGAACTGTTTTGTTTACTTTTCGCTGCTGGAGCGGCTGTTTGAGTATTTGGAGGTGAGGGTGTCTGTGGACGGCCAGAAATGAACGCCGGTGGTGCCTACTGGAGTGGAGCTGCTTCTGGTAGTGATTGATACTACAGCCTGTGCGGGAAACATAGTTCTTCAGCAGTTATTGTGGTGCGGTATGGCCTGATACATTTTTTGTATGTCAATTTTTCACTTACGATTCAGGCTTCCCAGCTTCATACTCTCCAAGTCGGAGGCGTCTGACGTCGGCGGCGGACGGCATATGGCCGGTAGCCGGTAGCTGCTATGGAGCGAGGAAGCTCTAGAGTGTAAACTGTTCTCGTCTTGACCCAATCACGTGCTGCGTTGTGGACAGTCCAATGAATCGAATTATTTACTATAATCATTTGTTTCTCCAGGTAAATACCTTCTTGTCCTGTGCTGTACAACTTGTCAAACTATGGTTGCTTATAAACATTCTATAAAAATACTCAGTTTCGCCAATTTCTCCAACTAGTGTCTCTACTCACGAAAAATCAAATATTTCATAAGGCAGCACAGAATAATGATCTCTGGATGGTCAGCTCTATCCAAAGTACACCATCACCCACTAGCCGACACCAGGCGTTCAGTTCGGCCTTTTTACATTGGTCATTCTTTTGCAATACAGCGAGACCAAGGGTAGACAGATATGTATGAAGCGAGGATAGTTGATGCGAACCTGTGGACCATTTTAGATGCTAGAAAAACGCTATTAGAGTTGAATCGATTATTTACAATATTGACAAGTCACCATTATTCCGCATCAGTCTCAGCTCATTCAGCTGCATGTTGAATTCTGTATGTCGTCTGCCCTGTCATCTCAGGAATTGCTTGCCCTGGACAAGATGTTAGCAACATTGGAGTTCAGTGGATTGCCAGCGCACAAGGACGTCTGTTACCCAGCACGAAGTGATCTCGCACTGGTTACTGGAGTGTCCTGGCTCCCGCTACTAATTCTATGATGACCCTTAATAACCCTACAGCGGTGTACCTGGTGTCGATAGCTGTTGGTCAGTCGATCTTATTACTGCCTGGTAGGTTTCAGCAACTGGAGGTGCCTGAGTGTTGAACAGGAATGAGATTCCCAAGAGGTCCGGTTGCTGCTCTCTACTCTGAAGTCCAGTGCTGGCAGCACCTTGCGTTGTGGTGTTGTCAAAAGAAAGACAGTTTCTCCAGCAGTAGACAGTGCGTGGCGAGCAACAAGACGTTTACCAGGTGAAGGCCCTCACCTCAAGTACATCTTCGGCTCGTTCATATACCCTCCTGCAGTATCTAGGACATAGATTCACTACAGTATAGTAATCATAGAATCGAGTGTTATTACTCTGAGTGCCATCGGTTCCTGTGACAACTCGTCACGAGAGCACGAACACTGAAATACACTACCGGCCATTAAAATTGCTACACCAAGAAGAAATACAGATGATAAACAGGTATTCATTGGACAAATATATTATACTACAACTGACATGTGATTACATTTTCACGCAATTTGGGTTCATAGATCCTGAGAAATCTGTACCCAGAACAACCACCTCTGGGCGTAATAACGGCCTTCATACGCCTGGGCATTGAGTCAAACAGAGCTTGGATGGCGTGTACAGGCACAGTTGCCCATGCAGCTTCAACGCGATACCACAGTTCATCAAGAGTAGTGACTGGCGTATTGTGACGAGCCAGTTTCTCGGCCACCATTGACCAGACATTTTCAATTGGTGAGAGATCTGGAGAATGTGCTGGCCAGGGCAGCAGTCGAACATTTTCTGTATCCAAAAAGGCCTGTACAGGACCTGCAACATGCGGTCGTGCATTATCCTGCTGAAATGTAGGGTTTCGTAGGGATCGAATGAAGGGTAGAGCCACGGGTCGTATCACATCTGAAATGTAACGTCCACTGTTCAAAGTGCCGTCAATGCGAACAAGAGGTGACCAAGGCGTGTAACCAATGGCACCCCATTCCATCATGCTGGGTGATACGCCTGTAAGGCGATGACGAATACACGCTTCCAATGTGCGTTCACACCGATGTCGCGAAACACGGATGCAACCATCATGATGCTGTAAACAGAACCTGGATTCATCCGAAAAAATAACGTTTTGCCATTCGTGCACCCTGGTTCGTCGTTGAGTACACCATCGCAGGCGCTCCTGTCTGTGATGCAGCGCCAGGGGTAACCGCAGCCATGGTCTCCGACCTGATAGTCCATGCTGCTGCAAACGTCGTCTGCTGCAAACTGCTCCTGCAGATGGTTGTTGTCTTGCAAACGTCCCCATCTGTTGACTCAGGGATCGAGACGTGGGTGCACGATCCGTTACAGCCATGCGGATAAGATGCCTGTCATCTCGACTGCTAGCGATACGAGGCCGTTGGGATTCAGTACGGTCTTCCTGAACTCACCGATTCTATATTCTGCTAACTGTCATTGGATCTCGACCAACGCGAGCAGCAAAGTCGCTACAGTCCGACCTTTATCAAAGTCGGAAACGTGATGGTACGCATTTTTCCTCCTTACACGAGGCAATCACAACATCGTTTCACCAGGCAACGCTGGTCAACTGCTGTTTGTGCATGAGAAATCGGTTGAAAACTTTCCTAATGTGAGCACGTTGTAGGTGTCGCCACCGGCGCCAACCTTGTGTGAATGCTCTGAAATTCTACTCATTTGTATATCACAGCATCTTCTTCCTGTCGGTTAAATTTCGCGTCTTTAGTAAGTCATCTTCGTGTTGTAGCAATTTTAATGCTCAGTAGTGTATTTGAAGGAATAGCATGAGGCTGTGACGTGAGGCTCAGTTTTTAATGACCACATAAGTCCTCCTTATTCTGCTATAGTCATTTAACAGGCTATTAACTGCATTGTCAGCTCATTGCTACATGCGCTTGAGTTTGAATCTCTTGCAACACATCTTACAAGTTAACGAGTGTACTTGTCTTGCTTCCTTTGGTTTTTTCTCACAGCTTTCTTTCTCCTAAGTGTGTATTTTCATTCGACAGATGGTATTGTAATGTACTAAAGACTTCATCTTCTTGCGACATATTGGTTAACTTCCTGCTTTGCCTCTGTCTCTAGGATGAGTTGATTTTGCTGTGGTATGTTAGTGAGTCCCACTTCTTACTATACAGTGCAGTAGCAGCAATATCCTTTCTTCCCTGTCTTGCGAGCTTTGGCACATACAGTTACATCACTGATTGCAGCTTCCAAGTGATATGAACGATTTATCAACGGTAGAGTTTTGGAGATCTGGCATTCAAGGACATTTTTATATTTTCATCTTAGTAAAGTTTATGAGGGATAGTGCTGTCGATAGCAACATGGCACAGTCAATCGTAGACCTAATGCATCACAGGTTCTGTGAAACATTCAGGGCTGGACACGCCTCTGACGGCAGGAGGCCCTATCCAGCTATTTCGCTGAACAAGCGCTGATGGTCGTGCGTCTTTATGTGGGGCGAGGGCAGTGGTTGTTCAGATATCGTATGGGACGTTCGCAGGCATTCGCGTCACAGCAAATCATTATGAATAGTTTGCGTATGTCGATGAAACATGATCTGGAAGATTTCTGTCAAATGCTTGAGCAAGAGTGAGTGAGTAATCGGTTTATTCGCGGATGGAGCACGTAATTATATACAAAATCAATGGACAAATCAGTGTCGTCATTCTTAGTAACAGGCATCCATTGTCGCTCTATATTATTATTTGAACAATTATTAAGGCTATCGTTAACTATTATAGGATGATAGTTTAATATGGAAAAACAACAAAGCAGTGGCAAACTTCAGGGTAAAGCTGGAACTAAATGTAACTGCTAATATAAGGAAGACTAGGTTACCCGTTTTCGGTAAGTATGATACTGTACTTACAAACTCAATGAATGGAGTGAACGGTATGGACTTTTATCATTTCATAGCAACATTTCCGCTTTAATTGAATAACTGACTACTTTAATATTCGTAAAAGAAAGAGACTCATTTGAAAGTTAAAAATTTTTGTGTGCTTCTAATTCTGACAGCATTCTAGTTTAAACAGCTCCACCCATTATGATAAGTGGATGGCAAAGATTGTCATTCGTAGGATGAAATCTTCAGCTAATTCATCTTGCCTAATGACTACATTAATATCAACGGAATTTTATAAACTAAACTGGGATGGTGAGCCGGGTGCTGTGCACCTTGCACGCACATCCCCTCCATGAATCCCTCTACATATGGTGCTTGTTCATATATCTTCCTGTGGTTCCTGCAGACACAGATGGTAATTGATATGGGATTGCGGTCATACTAAGGTGCGTTCAGGATGTCAAATATCAAACATACACACATTATGTAGGCACTGAATTCTATGACGTAATCTGAACTTCGAACTTGCGGTAAGTAATTGTTGCTGCACTGTGTGAACAACACATAAGCCTTTATGTAGCCACCTGTACTCCTGTCTCACGGACTGAACTCTCATCGTATACGAATACACACGTAAGCTCTCTGCTACAAATCAAACTTACATTTCAACTGTTGAAAATTATATACGTATTTTTGGTACATAAGAAAGTGTGGCGAGTGGTTTAAGGTGCTGCAGTCATGGACTGTGCAGCTGGTCCCGGCAGAGGTTCGAGTCCTCCCTCGGGCATGGGTGTGTGTGCTTGTCCTTTGGATAATTTAGGTTAAGTAGTGTGTAAGCTCAGGGACTGATGACCTTAGCAGTTAAGTCCCATAAGAATTCACACACATTTGAACATTTTTGAAGAAAGTGTGAAAGTAGCAACTGGGCTCTGTAAACACTAATAGTTATGTGAGCTGTGATGTAACGAACAGATGCGTACAAACAGACCAAAATTAATATAAGAAAAATTATGGCAGGGGACAAAAAATGCATTGTTCACCGCCTATACGAGTGGCAGCCATAAATGTTTAATTATCACCTCAAAAAGTAAAGTTATGTGGTTAATTTTTTGTTTGTTTGTAGTTATCGTACGCTGGCCAGGTCTTCGTTGCAAGTCATGTGCCACGATACCTGATCTAGAAGAGCCAAAATGATAATTATTTAAATAAAGATGAATTTTTAATGCACCACGTTTTAAATCAGACTAAAAAATATAAAATCTTTTCTAAGGGTGTTAAATAGATTTTTAATACCATACAGAAAGTCCTAAAAATTTGTGATAGTGTATTTTTAAGAATTACAGAAATTCTTGTAGCATTTAAAAGGAAACATGTGCGGCACGTGCAAGAGGTAATACAAAGGAGGTTAATTATTCTTGCATCAATTACATATTTCATAAGCTCCATGTTTCACATTTTAAAACTTATGAATATTTTCATAGCTATTAGCACTTCATAATCACAAATGTAAGGAATAATCTGGATTAGACAAGGAATCTGTATGAGCCCGAGAGAAATTATTTTATATTTTTAGTCCCATTTAAAATCATGGTGTATCAAAAATTTATTTTTAGTTGAATAATCAATTTCTGATTTTTAGTCTTCTGTTTGAAATTCTTCACACGATTTCAAAAATTTTGATGAGATTAGAACAGATAAAAGTGGTAAATTTCAAATTTATTTCAGTGACTTGGCTCAACCAGTATATTGCTTACTCTTACATATACTCGCGAAAAGATCATGGAAGAAACATTAGAGACATTCTTGCTCACATGGAGGCTTACCAAAAATCTTTTTTCTTATGAACCATTTGCAACTGTAACAGGAATAGAGGAAAACAGCGGTCATAGACAATATACTCTCTGCTATACACCACACAAGAAGGTGAGCTAATGTTGCATTGTCACCCAATTCGGATCTATGTTTAAAATTTCAGGTCTCTGTGTCATAGGGAAGTTAGTTTAGAACCAACTGCTAAATTTGTACCGAGCTGAGAGACTCGAATGTGGTACTCATCTCTTCTTCCTCACTCTCTCGGCTCAGCCGTACCGTTATTCATTCTGATACTATCCACACAATATGTCAGACCTGCAGGTTAGTAGAGATGCAAGACGTTACCAAAGTTTTTCAGTCCTCCCAACACCTGTATCATACAGACCAACCAGAAAGCAAGTTAACGTTACACTGTCACCAAATTCCAAGCTATGTTTAAACTTTTAAGCCTCTAGGTCGCCACGAAATTAATTTCAAATCAAATGCAAAATTTCGACTCTTCAGACAGATAGACATACAATAATGAAACCTAATAAGAACGTGGTAAAATGTCGTTTCGTGTGGCATTCCGAGTTTCTGTATCTAGAGGGAAACGACTACGTAACAAGCCACGACCATTTAACGACGCAGAAATGTACTGCAATAATATTCCATCATATGACACAGTGTTTAAGTGTCACAGATGCTGAAAACAAGACCAAACAAATCTGAATGACGAAGAACGCAATGGCAGGTCATCTGTATGTAAATATCTGGAAATCTTAAGAAACGTGGAGGCCAGCAAGGTGATAACAGAAAAGTTAAAATCGATCACCCATAAGTTTACAACACTTTTGACGACAGTTAAGAGATGACAACGAACACCATCTGATGGATTCTGCGACTACTCACGCTCATTGAAAACTCCTGTCTAGCCGAGATGATTGTGGAAACGTTCAGATCCAGATGACTTGGGTAGCCACCTAATCACCACGTACACTTCCTGAATGTATCACTATGACTCCGAGAAAGAGGATCATATCGGGCAGTGGGAACATGTTCATTCACTACCGCCGATAACGAGAAGGGCATATTGCCCTTTGAGACTGCCATGATGTGGTTTTGATGGATTATGCTTGTGAGGGGGAAGCAGTCCAAGGATTATGCTGTCGAACTCTCCTCATGAGATTAAGTGAGGCTGTCAAGCTGAAGTATCGCCTGAATGGGGTGCTTTTGCTATAAGGCATCACCCAAGCTCAGTCTGCACAAGACACAGATGCCACTCCTTTGGCCTATCGTATTTTGCCCCACTGCCCCCTCTCCTCCTATCATGACACACAGTGACTTCTTCCTCTTGCCTCGAATACCTACGAGGCAGACGTTTGCGGAATGATGACGAGGTGATTTTCGAGGTGTAACATTTCTTGAACAGCCTAAACACAGACTTTCACAGCCAACGTCTCCACCAAGTCGACAATAGTAGGGAAACATGTGTTGTGCCAGAAAATGCTTATCTATAAAAGTACAGGATATCAGTTGTCATGGTCGCATCTTGATTATTTCTGAGGTGAGAAAGCTTTGACTAACCCTCGTAAATGACAACATTAGCTTGGTAATAGATTAAAGAATTCGGCAGTGCTTCGATTGCTAAATGTTTATAGGGACTCGCAATACAATGAGGTGACAGCGATATGCACATATACAGATGGTGATGTTATCGCATACACAAGGTACAAACGGGCAATGTATTGGCGGAGCTGTCATTTGTACTCAGGTGACCCATGTGAAAACGTTTTTCAACGTGACTATGGCCGCACGATAGTAATTAATAAACTCCGAATGGCAGTTGGAGCTAGATGCATGGGGAATTTCATTTCTAAGATACTTAGGAAATTCAGTATTTCAAGATTCACAGTGTCCCCTTAGGGAAATAGCGGAAAGGTAGAGGAAGAAGGCCAGTGTTCACTCTGTCTGCTTGCCGGGGGGTCTCATCCGAATGTGGAGGTGGCCTTGCCGGCGGCGATAGAGAGCACTGGGTGCACCCGACGGCAAATTGTTGCTCATGTCGGCACCAATGACTCCTGCCGTCTGGGTTCAGAGGTCATCCTCAGTTCATACAGGCGGTTGGCGCAGTTGGTGAAGGCGGAAAGCCTCGCTCGCGGGGTGGAATCTGAGCTAACTATTTGTAGCATTGTTCCCAGAACCGATCGCGGTCCTCTGGTTTGGAACCGAGTGGAAGGCTTTAAACCAGAGGCTCAGACGATTCTGCGGAGATTTGGGGTGCAAATTTCTCGACCTCCGCTATCGGGTGGAGAAATGTAGGGTCCCCCTTAATAGGTCAGGCGTGCACTACACGCAGGAAGCGGCTACAAGGGTAGCGGAGTACGTGTGGAGTGCACATGTGGGTTTTTCAGATTAGAGAATTCCCTCCCTAGGCCCGATAAGACGCCTCCTGAGACGCGGCGATGTAGGAGTAGGCAAAATGCAACAGGGAATAACAATATTAATGTGCTAATAGTAAACCGCAGGAGCATCTACAGAAAGGTCCCAGAACTGCTCTCATTAATAAACGGTCACAACGCCCACATAGTACTAGGGACAGAAAGTTGGCTGAAACCGTATGTAAACAGTAATGAAATTCTAAACTCAGATTGTAAAGTATACTGCAGAGACAGGCTGGACAGTGAAGGCGGAGGCGTGTTTATAGCGATAAGAAGTACAATAGTATCGAAGTAAATTGACGGAGATCCGAAATGTGAAATAATTTGGGTGAAGGTCACGGTTAAAGCAGGCTCAGACATGGTAATTGGATGTCTCTATAGGCCCCCTGGCTCAGTAGCTGTTGTGGCTAAGCACCTGAAGGATAATTTGGAAAATAATTCGAGTAGATTTCTCCACCATGTTATAGTTCTGGGTTGGGATTTTAATTTGCCGGATGTAGACTGGGATACTCAAACGTTCATAATGGGTGGCAGGGACAAAGAATCCAGTGAAATTTTTTTAAGTGCTTTTTCTGAAAACTACCCTGCGCAGTTAAACAGAGAACCGACTCGTGGCGATAACATATTAGACCTTCTGGTGACAAACAGACCCGAACTATTTGAAACAGTTAACACAGAACAGGGAATCAGCGATCATAAAGTGGTTACTGCATCGATGATTTCAGCCGTAAATAGAAATATTAAAAAAGGTAGGAAGATTTTTCTGTTTAGCAAAAGTGACAAAAAGCAGATTTCAGAGTACCTGACGGCTCAACACAAAAGTTTTGTCTCAAGTACAGATAGTGTTGAGGATCAGTGGACAAAGTTCAAAACCATCGCACAATATGCGTTAGATGAGTATGTGCCAAGCAAGATCGTAAGAGATGGAAAAGAGCCACCGTGGTACAACAACCGAGTTAGAAAACTGCTGCGGGAGCAAAGGGAACTTCATAGCAAATATAAACATAGCCAAAGCCTTGCAGACAAACAAAAATTACGCGAAGCGAAATGTAGTGTGAGGAATGCTATGCGAGAGGCGTTCAATGAATTCGAAAGTAAAGTTCTATGTACTGACTTGGCATGAAATCCTAAGAGATTTTGGTCTTATGTGAAAGCGGTAGGTGGATCAAAACAAAATGTCCAGACACTCTGTGACCAAAATGGTACTGAAACAGAGGATGATAGACTAAAGGCCGAAATACTAAATGTCTTTTTCCAAAGCTGTTTCACAGAGGAAGACTGCACTGTAGTTCCTTCTCTAGATTGTCGCACAGATTACAAAATGGTAGATATCGAAATAGACGACAGAGGAATAGAGAGACAATTAAAATCGCTCAAAAGAGGAAAGGCCGCTGGATCTGATGGGATACCAGTTCGATTTTAGACAGAGTACGCGAAGGAAGTTGCCCCCCCTTCTTGCAGCGGTGTACCGTAGGTCTCTAGAAGAGCGTAGCGTTTCAAAGGATTGGAAAAGGGCACAGGTCATCCCCGTTTTCAAAAAGGGACGTCGAACAGATGTGCAGAACTATAAACCTATATCTCTAACGTCGATCACTTGTAGAATTTTGGAACACTTATTATGTTCGAGTATAATGACTTTTCTGGAGACTAGAAATATACTCTATAGGAATCAGCACGGGTTTCGAAAAAGACGATCGTGTGAAACCCAGCTCGCGCTATTCGTCCACGAGACTCAGAGGGCCATAGACACGGGTTCCCAGGTAGATGCCGTGTATCTTGACTTCCGCAAGGCGTTCGATACAGTTCCCCACAGTCGTTTAATGAACAAAGTAAGAGCATATGGACTATCAGACCAATTGTGTGATTTATTGAAGAGTTCCTAGATAACAGAACACAGTGTGTCATTCTCAATGGAGAGAAGTCTTCCGAAGTAAGAGTGATTTCAGGTGTGCCGCAGGGGAGTGTCGTAGGACCGTTGCTATTCACAATATACATAAATGACCTTGTGGATGACATCGGAAGTTCACTGAGGCTTTTTGCGGATGATGCTGTGGTATATCGACAGGTTGTAACTATGGAAAATTGTACTGAAATGCCGGAGGATCTGCAGCGAATTGACGCATGGTGCAGGGAATGGCAATTGAATCTCAATGTAGACAAATGTAATGTGCTGCAAATACATAGAAAGAAAGATCCCTTATCATTTAGCTACAATATAGCAGGTCAGCAACTGGAAGCAGTTAATTCCATAAATTGTCTGGGAGTACGCATTAGGAGTGATTTAAAATGGAATGATCATATAAAGTTGATCGTCGGTAAAACAGATGCCAGACTGAGATTCATTGGAAGAATCCTAAGGAAATGCAATCCGAAAGCAAAGGAAGTAGGTTACAGTACAGTGGGCGCACTGCTTGAATACTGCTCAGCAGTGTGGGATCTGTACCAGGTAGGGTTGATAGAATAAATAGAGAAGATCCAACGGAGAGCAGCGCGCTTCGTTACAGGATCATTTAGCAATCGCGAAAGCGTTAAGGAGATGATAGATAAACTACAGCGGAAGACTCTGCAGGAGAGACGGTCAGTAGCTCGGTACGGGCTTTTTTTGAAGTTTCGAGAACATACCTTCACCGAGGAGTCAAGCAGTATATTTTCCCTCCTAGGTATATCTCGTGAAAAGACCATGAGGATAAATCAGAGAGATTAGAGCCCACACAGCGGCATACCGACAATCCTTCTTTCCACGAACAATACGAGACTGGAATAGAAGGGAGAACCGATAGAGGTACTCGAGGTACCCTCCGCCACATACCGTCAGGTGGTTTGCGGAGTATGGATGTAGATGTAGATGTAGAGTCATGAGTATGCCGATAATACCAAATTTCAGACATTACCTGTCACCACGGACGACGCAACGGTCGATGGCCTTCACTTAACGACCGAGAGCAGCAGTGTTTGCGCAGAGTTGTCAGTGCTAATACACAAGAAAAACTTTGTGACATAACCGCAAAAAATCAGTATGGGATGTGTGATGAACGCCATCTTTTAGGAAAGTGTGGCGAAATTTGGTGTTAATGGGCTAAGGAAGCAGACGACCGAGGATAGTGCCTTTGTTAACAGTGTGACATCGCCTGCGGCGCCTCTCCTGGATTGGACACTAGATACGTGAAATTCATGGCCTTGTCAGGTTTGTCCAAATTTCAGTTGGTGATAGCTAAAGGCAGGGTTCGAGTGTGGCGCAGACCCCACGAAGCCGTGGATCCAAGTTGTCAACGAGGCACTGTGCAAAATGATGTCAGCTTCATAATAGTGTAGGCTGTGTTTACATGGAATGAAATGGTTCCTCTGGTCCAGCTGAACCGATCATTGACTGGAAATGGTTATGG
This sequence comes from Schistocerca piceifrons, assembly GCF_021461385.2. NCBI lineage: Eukaryota > Metazoa > Arthropoda > Insecta > Orthoptera > Acrididae > Schistocerca > Schistocerca piceifrons. The sequence goes on along the minus strand of NC_060138.1, from coordinate 319,601,652 downwards.
TCGGCTGCTTGGAGACCAACTACAGCCATTCACGGATTTCGTATTCCCAAACTACAGCGGAATTATTATGGAAGGCAACGCGACATGTCGCCAACCCACAGTTGTTCGCGATTGGTTTGAAGAATATTCTGGACAATTCGAGCGAATGATTTGACCACCCAGATCGCCCGACAGGATCCCCATCGAACATTTATTGCTCATGTTAGAGACGTCAGTTCGTGTACAAAATTCTGCACAGGAAACACTTCCGGATTTATGGACGGCTAGAAAAACAACATGGCTTAATATTTCTGCAAGAGACTTCTAACTACCTGTGAGTCCATGCCACTTCCAGTTGCTGCACTATTCCTGACGAAAGGAGATCCGACACGATATTAGCACGTACTCCTCGACTTCTGTCACCCTTCTATGTGCATCTCTTCCTCCTATCTCTCTCTGTTAATTTGTTCATTTCTTCCCCCCCCCCTCCCTCCTATCTATGTCCAGTTCCTCCCCCTACCCTCTTACCACTCTGTGTGGCCTTCAGCATAGTTTAATCTTATTGCAAACGAAACCATCGTTGGAAACTGAAGTCGCTTAAAATAAACTGATGAATCGGTTGGGAGCACTGGTACACGGGGTACGCGAGGGACCTTTGCAGATGGTGGATCTGTGACTATAGTAGCTACAATGACAGTATGTCGTATCGTTTTATTTACATATGGATAGTGTTACAAAGGACCCGACGATTGTCAGCCGGGGTGGCCGAGCGGATGTAGGCGCTACAGTCTGGAACCGCGCGACCGCTACAGTCGCAGGTTCGAATCCTTCCTCGGGCATGGATGTGTGTGATGTCCTTAGGTTAGTTAGGTTTAAGTAGTTCTAGGTTTTAGGGGACTGATGACCTCAAAAGTTAAGTCCCATAGTGCTCAGAGCCATTTGAACCATTGACCGGACGATTCAGTTTCCAAGGTAGTAGGCCTATTCTAATCATCAGCCAATAAGGCATAAACATATCTTGTCCGTTTTCTGTAAATCCGACGGAGAGAAAGAAAACAAAACAGCTCATTGTGTTACATGCAATTGTTTGTAATAATATATAAGACCACTGAATATATACGTGAGAACAATCTGTTAAATGGTTTACACGCTACCGTACCTATAAACGACTGCAAGAAAGAAAATGAAACTGTACCTCCTCACAGCGCAGTGCAGCATTTTGTTTCTCAAAGTCGGTCTTAACACAAAACTTGTACATTGTCGTTTAAAAAAGCATATAACTTACGTAAGTGACAACGTTTATTAGAGTATCGTGCAAAAATTTGAAGTAAATCGGTCCAGATCTTTTCGAGACTTTTGGCAACAGCGTTTCCCCTTTATATATTACATTTTATACAGGATGTCCATAAAGTCCCTTTACAACTTCAAAATTTTATTACAACGGCAGTTGTTGAAATATTTTAACAAAGCTTCTTTTATTGTAATAAGGGTTTATAAAAGTTTTTTTGACTGATCTTTAGTTGCACGAAGCACATCAAGACGGTACCCGATGTCTTGCCATGCACAGCGTCATCAGTGGTGGCAATGGCATTACGAATCCTTTGCTTCAAATCAGCAATGTCCCATAACTGTGTTTGATACACGATAACTTTTACATACCCACATTAGAAAACGTCCAAGGGAGTGATATCTGGCGAACGCGGTGGCGAAGGAATTGGCCCATCCCTCCCAATCCATCTGCCTGGAAATGTTTCACTGAGAAAACGACGAAAATGCAGTCACCTATGTGATGGAGCACGATCTTGCTGGAAAATGATAGTTGGTTGTAAGTCAATCATTTGTGGTGCTACATATTCGGTCAGTGGTGTAGGTAAACATCTGCAGTAATTGTTGACTCACTGAAGAAAAATGTACGAATTATTAGGTTGCACATGATTCCACTCCACACATTCACTTTTGGACTATCCCGGTGAAGCTCCCTAGCCACATGGGGATGTTCAGATACCCATATTCTCACATTGTGTCTGTTTAATGTCCCAGAAACATGAAAAGTTGTCTCGTCACTGAAACAAACTCGATTGAGAAGTGCTTCATACTCCTAACGGCGTTCCAGCATGTTGGGTGCAAATTCTGTCCGTTTTGGCTTGTCATTTGGCTCAAGTGTCTGTAACAGTTGCACTTTGTAAGCGTACAACCGTAAGTTCTTGTGGAGGACCTTATGCACAGTTGAACGTAGTAGTTGCAACTGTATGGCAGCAGTGCGGATGGAATCCGTAGGTGAACGAGTGAAGAAGTTTAAAACGTGATCGAAATTTTCCTCAGATGTTCTTGGTCGCCCGCTCCTCCCTTTATCCAACACTGTCCCTGTCTCCGTAAACTTTTTGTGCCATGCACGGATTGAAGGGTGCGATGATGGAGCTCTTCCATACTTCGTTCTGAAGCTTCGTTGAGTATGGACATCCGATTTTGTCTCAAAAAACCAGGACACACATCGTGCCTTCTCTTGAGGAGTTGCCATTTTATAGAGATTCAGTTCCTTCCATCAACAGAGTATCTGAAACAAAAAATTTTAGTATATATAAAAATTTTAGTAAACGGTGATTACAATAAAAGAAATTTCAGCAACTGCCGTTGTAATAAAATTTTGAAGTTGTAAAGGGTCTTTAGGGACACCCTGTACATTATACATATTAAAATATTTAGCCAACATCAGTCCAAATGTTCGTTGGATCATAGTCTAAAAATCTGAAATGAATGCGTCAGAAACTTTTGAAATTTTTTGTATCCACATTTCCCGTTTTGTAATTAGGTACATATTTATACATGGATTACGTTAAAAACAATATATATAGCCTCTGTCCTCCGAATGTTTATTAAAATGTCGTGTAAAAATTGAAAGTTAACTGATAAAGAAGCTTTCGAGAATTTTGGTGACAAATTTAAACAACGACTTGGCTTTATGTACTAGTGTAAAATAGATACGCAGAGATGACAACACAGGACAAAAGGAAATGCCAAAACTATCTAACATCATGTTACTGAAAAAAAATGCGACTGTAGCATTTGTCCGGGTTTGCAGAGGGAACCAGTTATCTAGGTGGAGCATAACGTTTACATGACAGCATTTACTGTTTGTCGTGTTCGCTAGGTTTCCTTCGTTGCTACTGACATGCTAGCAATAGATCGAAATTGATGTTTTCCCCTGTGGAAGAATAACTGCAAAATCAGGTATAAATAAAAATGGATTATTCAGTTTCGATTTTCAGTCATACCTTTCGAATTCTGGAATTATGTATTTCATTTATTTATTGTTCCGTGGGAACAAATTAAGGAGAAGTCTTCATGGTCATGGAACGAGTCAATACATTAAATTATAACACGATAGTAGAAACAGATAAAATGAAATACAAGAAACGTATTCAGGCGACAATTCATAAGTTTAAATAAAGAAAATCATCAATGTAACACTGGAATTTGCTTAATTTTTCAGCTCTTCCAGGAGCTCCTCGACAGAATAGGAGCGAGCCATCAGGAAACTCTTCAGTTTAGACTTAAAAGTGTTTGAGTTACTGCTAAGATTTTTGAGTTCTTGTGGTAGCACCATTGAAAATGGATGCAGCAGAATAGTGCACTCCTTTCTGCACAAGAGTCAAGGAAGTGCATTCCACATGCAGATTTGATTTCTGCCTAGTATTAACTGAGTGAAAGCTGCTAACTCTTGGGAATTAGCTAATATTGGTAACAACAAACGACATTAAAGAAAATATATACTGTGAGGGCAACGTCATAATTCCCAGACTATCGAATAGGGGTCGACAAGAGGTTCTCGAACTTACACCACATATAGCTCGAACAGCCAGTTTTTGAGCCAAAAATACCCTTTGTGAATCAGAAGAATTACCCCAAAAAATAATACCATATGACATAAGCGTATTAACATATGCGAAGTAGACTACTTTTCGTGTTGAAATGTCACTTATTTCAGATACTGTTCTAATGGTAAATAAAGCAGCATTTACTTTCTGACAAGATCCTGAACATGGGCTTTCCTCAACAGCTTACTATCTATCCGAACGCCTAGGAACTTGAACTGTTCCGTCTCACTTATAATATGCCCCACCGTCATCAGTTTTCAGCCGTCTTTCCTTTTTCTCATTTCTCTTATATGCACACATGTGGAACTCCGTAACTTGCCGCGGCAGCAGAACCGGGTTTTGTGAAAGCCGGGCTGACGATTTCGCGCCCGTGGAACAACCGCCGATTGATTACAGCGACGCCGCAGCAGGAGCGTCGGCGGCGGCGACCTTGGCCGAGGCGGGAGCGGTCTGAGTGGAGGGAACCTGTTCCAATTAATGGAGCTACGATGCCGACTGCCTTCCCCCGAGGAATTCTCCAGCGTTCACGGGACGGACGCATGGGTAATTGTTCTCTATTCAGTGCCAATACTTAACTCTGTTCTCACTAACTTCTACACATGTTTTGTGCTGACATTTCAGGAACTGTAAATCACCACCTGACAGCTGTTTGCAGATAATTATTTGTATGTGGCACAAGTGGATTTTCTCTTCTACTTTGTTGACCCACAAGGAATGCTCGACATTTCTTCAAGGATGGATGCGGCCGTATTAGAAAAACTGACTTTGTGACAATCGTGTATGACATTCATTATTATTAATGGTTACGTTAATATTAGAACCTCATGCCAGTACATACATAAATAATCAAAAACCGAAAGACAAAAATGAGTTTCAGTGGGTGAACTACAAAAACTCACATACTGTCGTTTCAAAATTTTACAGCCAAACGAGTACAATGCATTTTTACTCAACAATTTTGCGATTTAACGTAGCCACTTTGACGAGGAATGTTCTAACATCTAGAAAAAAGAATAGTTGACATTATCAAGATCAGAAACGCCTATCGCATTGCTTGTTAAATATAATAGTGAACCCTACAATTACATTTCAGGAAACTATAATATCAAAAGTTTCAATAACACTAGCTAAATATTGAATCCGTAGTGAAGCTGTTATTCTCAGTCTCTTTCGCTATGGTGCCGAACACAAAGTAAGAAAACGTGTTATCATCATACGTCGAGCGAGCGCCAAAGAAATTGCAGTAGGCATATGTATTGAAATACTGATATACGTAAACAGGTAGAATACGGCGCTGTGGTCGGCAACGCCTTTTTAAGACAAGTGTTGAGCGCAGTTGTTAGATCGGTTATTGCTACTACAGTGGCAGAAAGTAGTATTATGGTCGGCGGACGAGCGATGGGACACTGCATTTCCGAGGTAGCGATGAAGTGAGGATTTTCCTGTATGACCATTTCAAGAGTGTACCTGAATGTCAGGAATCGGGTAAAACATCAAATCTCCGACGTCGCTGCGTCCGGAAAAGGATCCTGTAAGAACGGAACCAGCGACGACTGAAGATACTCATTCATCCTGATGGAAGTGTAACTCTTCCGCAAATTGCTACAGATTTAAATGCTCAGCCATCAACAAATGTCAGCGTGCGAACCGGTCAAAGAAACATCATCAATAAGGGCTTTCGGAGCCAAAAGCCTACTCGTGTACCTTTGACGATTGCTAGACGTAAAGCTTTACTTCTTGCCTGGGCCCGTCAATACCGACATTTGATTGTTGATGACTGGAAACATGTTGCGTGGTCGGACAAGTATAGTTTCAAATTGTATCGAGTGGATGGACGTGCACGGATATGGAGCCACCCTCACGAATCCATGGGCCCTGCATGTCAGCAGGACTGTTCAAGCTGGCGGAGGCTTTGTAATGGTAAGGGGTGTGTACAGTTTGAGTGATATGGGACCCCTGATACGTGTAGATACGACTTTGACATGTGACATGTACGTAAGCATCCTGTCTGATCACCTGAATCCATTCATGTCCGTTGTGCATTCCGAAGGATGTCGGCAATTCCAGCAGCGGAATGCGACACCTTACATGTCCAGAATTGCTAGAAAGTGGCTCCATGAACACCCTTCTGAGTTTAAACACTTCCGCTGGCCACCGAACACCCCAGACATGAACATTATTTAGCATATCTGGATACCCTTGCAACGTGTTGTTCAAAAGAGATCTCCACCCCCTTGAATTCTTACGGCTTTATTTACAGCCTTGCAGGATTCATTCCATGCCACGTTGTGTTGCGGCAATTTTGCATGCTCGCGGGGGCCCTGCACGATATTAAGCAAGTGTACCAGTCTACTTGGCTGTTCAGTGTAGCATTTGTAGTGTTAGAGAAAGCTTTTGACAGTGCTCACTCGAATACTCTCTTTCAAATTCTAAAGCTGTCAGGGTTAAAACACAGAGAGCGAAAGGTTCGTACACAAACCACATGGCAGTTATAGGAGTCGATGGGCATGAAAGGGAAACAGTGGTTCAGAATGGAGTGAGACAGGTTTGTAGCCCATCCCCGAGGTGGTTCAATATGTAAATTTCACAAGCAGTAAAGGAAAACAAAGAACAATTTGAAGTAGAGTACCAGGCGTGAGTCGTGCTTCGGTAGCTCGGTTGGTAGAGCACTTGCCCACGAAAAGCAAACGTCCCGAGTTCGACTCTCGGTCGGGCACACAGTTTTAATCTGCCTGGAAGTTTCATATCAGCGCACACTCCGCTGCAGAGTGAAAATCTCATTCTGAAATTTGAAGTAATGTTAGAGTTCAGGAAGAAGAAACAGAAAATTTGATGTTTGCTGACAATATTGTAATTCAGTCAGAGACAACGAAGGACTTGGAAGAGCAGTTGAACGGAATGGACAGTGTCTTGAGAAGAGCATATGAGCTGTACATCAACAAAAGCAAAGCGAGGACAATGGAATTCAGTTGAATTATGTAATTCTGAGGGAATTAGATTAGGAAATGTGACACTTAAAGTAGTAGATGAGGTTTGCTATTTGAGCAGCAAAATAACTGATGATGGCCGAAGTAGATAGGATATAAAACGTTGACTGGCAATGGCAAGAAAAGCATTTGTGAAGAAGAGAAATTTGTTAACATCGCATACATATTTAAATGGTGAATGTAAAAGACACGTGGACGATAAACAGCTCAGTTAAAAAGAGAACAGAAACTTTCGAAATATAATACTACAGAGAAATATTTAAGACTAAACGGTAACTAATAAGGAGATATTGAATAGAATTGGGGAGACTAGAAATTTGTGCCCCAACCTGACCAAAATAAGGGATCGGTTGATAGAACACATTCTGAGACATCAAGGGATCACCAGTTTAGTATTGGAGGGAAGTGTGGGCTGTAAAAGTAGTAGAGGGATACCAAAGATGAGTTCATTAAGCAGATACAAAAGAGTGAAGGTTACAGTAGGTTATTGGAGATGAAAGGGCTCGCATAGGATACAGTAGCATGAAGAGCTGGAGACTGCATCAAACCAATGTTCGGACTGAAGACCACCACCACAATGACAACAACATTACACGAAGAGTAAATTCATTTCGAAGATAAGATAAAGCAATTCAACTTAATGAACGGTAATATTAGAAGAACCTTACAAACGAAAATAAGCAAAGAGACACCACTGAAATTTCACAAAACTCTGTCATTCTCAATTGTAATACATGGTACAGAAACCTGGATAAAGAAAAAAATTGATGCACTAAAAATCCAGGCTGCCGAAAGGAGATTTCTTAGCCATGTAGCAGGATACACAAACAACAGCGAAACACAGAAGTAATAACAGAACTGGGGTTAATGTCTCTACGTGTAAGAAAATTGATGAATATGGAAAGAAAAGATCGCCCTGTTAAACAGCTGCAACCACACGCAATGACAATATCTTAGAACCCACAGTTACTAATACGTCTGGCAATACAGACAGTGCAGATATGGAGACAGGGATTATCGATCACGAGATCGTCATAGCCATGATGCCTACTTTAGGTAAGAAATACCTCAAGTAGACAAGAGGCTGTAAACAGCAAATAATCGATTGTTAGCACCCTATTTAGATAACGAACGGGCGTAATTTAGTTTCAATATGATGGACGTAAAGAACAAATTTTAAACTAATTGTGAGAGAAGATTGAGCCTGGGAAGTGGATTAAAGACAGAAAATATCCACGATGATTTTCGTAATAAAACTGGGAAAATATCGAGAAAACGTAAATTGCTGTATTCACAGCTCTAAAAAAGAATGCAGAAATGTTGACAGAAGTTGGTATAAATTTGTGTGTCTATAAAAAGATCGATGCCCGAAGTATGCAACTTCCACCGTCACACATTGACAAAAACTCTAGTAGTCCTATGTAAAATTACTGAGCACGTAGAAGGCATCTATTCAGTCACTTATATTCCAGACCGGTGTGGCTATAGGAGACAACAGAAGGAAAAATTCTGATTTCGCGTTTAAAAAATCATTCACGCATAAGGATCATGCGAACTCCCGTATGGAGAACATAGAAAAAGGCAATCCCGGCGTTGAAAATCAGCTGAAAGAATAAAAATAAGTAAGTCACGAGGTCTAGATGGAATACCAGCTCCGTTTTATAGAAATTCTCTCCGGTATTCGCCCCACATATTTAGCTTGTGAATATCTGATCCAGCGAAATGACACAAGCGATCGGAAAAACCGCAGTTGACTCCTGTATATAAGAAGGGTAACAGAACAAAGCCATAAAATTAAAGATGAATATACTTAACGTTTGTTTGTTGCACAGTTCTTGAGCGTATTCTAAGTTCCAATAGAATATATTTCCTTCAAAGAAACTAGTTTATGTCCACAAAACAACACAGTCGCAGAAAGTATCACTCGCACAGAATCCTGTTCACCGTTTACTCGCACGATATTCTATTACCCATATATATGGTTAAAGGGCACCAAGAAGATTCCACATTGCTAGATTTCCGGAAAGCATTTGACACAGTGTCACACTGTAGACAGTTAAAGGGAGTACAGGTGTACGGAATGGGTTCTCAGGTAATATGCGATTGGATCGAAGACTTTTTAAGAAATCGAACCCTGTACATTGTCCTGAACCGTGAGTGTTCTTCGGAGACAAATGTAACTGTGCCGCCGCTGCTCATGTATTCTATGTATCCGGAGAGTTCATTAAGTACTGCAACACATTCTTGTTCTGAAAGTAGGTTGATTTTATTTAGGTTTCCAATACACAGTAATGTTCTCCAATCTTTTGGCTGCAGAACCCTGTTTACAACATAATCTCCGTTAAATGTGACGGTCTTACGCCACTTTACTCGGAGTGCTGTATGCCTGTATGGTACCACTCTACTGGTCGAAAGCGGAGCCACCGACTTACTGTATCAATACCCTCTCCATTATCCATGTAGTGCTTCCCGTGGAGTGCATCCTATATTGGGCCAAACAGATGTAAGTTGGAAGGTGCGAGATCTGGGCTGTAGGCATCGATTTCCTGTGGGTAACACAGTACACTTCAGAGGTGGTCGTTGCACATGAAGGAAGACATCAAACAGAATAATCCCTTCAGACTCACAGAAAACCGTCGCCGCTTTGAACTTTTTCTTCGGAGCAGAAATGGTATGGCGCCGTTTCACGGACTGCCTTTTTCTCGGTTCGAAGTGGCAAACGCATGTTTCATCTCCTGCGACGTAGTTCTACAAACAGTCGCGAAGATCAGACTCTCAACGCGCAACCAATTCCGCACAGATGGTCCTTCGTTGCTCTTTATGGTTTTCTGTTTGGAGGCGAGAATCCCAGCGGCCAGACACCTTTGAGAGCCCCATCTGACGGACTGTGTCAGCTCTACCAACAGAGCGTGCAGTTGTGCAGCGAAATTTTTGGCTGTGATCCACTGATCGCCTCGGGGAGCGCTTCTCTGTTACAGAACCGTTTTTCAAGGCTACGTATGGCGCCTACACCAATCGGAAATACATGAAACTATAAAGGCTGAAGCCGGCCGGAGTGGCCGTGCGGTTCTAGGCGCTGCAGTCTGGAACCAAGCGACCGCTGCGGTCGCAGGTTCGAATCCTGCCTCGGGCATGGATGTGTGTGATATCCTTAGGTTAGTTAGGTTTAATTAGTTCTAGGTTCTAGGCGACTGATGACCTCAGTCGCATAGTGCTCGGAGCCATATAAAGGCTGAATCAGGAATGTTCCACGATGTTCCACAACAAATTGCACAGTTTTCCCACTGGCGGAGAAAAAAATGTGTTCCATTATTTAATGAACGCACCTCGTACATAAAAGATCTGAGGGATAGAGTGAGCGGCAGTCTGCGACTTTTTGCTCATAACGCTAACGCATACGGGGAAGTGTCGTCCTTGACTGTTTATTGGAGGGAGCAGCATGGCCTGAATAGAATTTTTATTTAGTGTAATGCACGGAAAGTAACTCTGAATCTGGGAGAATGTAAGTTAATGTAGATGAGTAGCAAAAACAGTTAATGTAGGTGAGTAGTCAAAACAATCTTGTATTTCTCGAATGCAATATTACTGGTCTGGAGCTTGACATAGTCACGTCGATTAAATATCTAGGCGTATCGTTGTATAGCATTGTGATATGGAATTTCGTATGTGACGCGATCTTCTCTTCTAGCAAACGTCTCCCTTTACCCAATTCTTATTCGTTCGCTAGTGAGCAAACATTTTGAATAACATCGCTGCCTCAGGGAAATACCAGTAAAACGTTATTACGTCTATTGCATTCACGGAAATGGATAACGCAGAATCAATACAGTAAGGTTATGTTCTCGTTTGCCTCAGTTCATTGCCCAACTTCCAGTCATGACGCAAGCTCTTATGTGCTTACCACGTTGTATGGGGGAAACGCCGTCCGAAAAGGCCTCACAAGGCCAAACGGTACCGTACAACCGCCGGGTCGTCCCCTACCGATTAGCGTCACTGTATGCAAGTACGGAGGGACGTGTGGTCAGCACACCGATCTCCCTGCCGTTGCCATTTTTCGTGACCATGTCTGTTGGTAACTCCTCACTTGGCCACACAAGGGCTGAGTACGACCCGCTTGCCATCAGCACCCGGCAGTTCTCATTTTGTTATTCGGTGTACATAAGTACAAACTTTTCGAATTTCCTACTCGTGTGCAAGCTACGGATAGCTGGCCGTGAAAAATAAGCTACACGTAGCTGACCGTGAGAAAAACAGGAGTCTTTGAGGTTAATGCAGCAATATTTTAAAGTTTGTCCTTGCGCTTTGTTAATTTGATTGCGAATTGCAATCTTTTAAATTGGAATGGCAGTTCAGAAGGTATCAGGGGATAAAGAGTACGTTTCAGTAATAGTTCAGCTTTGATGATGTTATTCGGTAGCTTTTTGACGACAATCCTTGTTCCACTACATAGTTTTGTTGAGCTGAGATTTCTGAGTAGTATGATCGGGGATCATATTTTAAGTCGAAAGCATTGTCATGGCATGCCTGGTACCTGCAAAAATTTAGAAATTCTGAGGCGAAATTCAGACCTTCTCCAATGTTTATCATCGTGTCGATCAATTTGTACATTCTCTCTTCACAGCGAATCTCCTTTCGAATATTAAAGTTGATATCGTCGGCAATATTATTTTTAATTGCTATAACTGCCTTTTCAAATAGACAGTCCGGAATGGTATAGGTGAACAACGTTTTGATAAATTTGGTCGATCAGGTCGTTTTAAGCAGTAGTTATGTTGCAGAAATCACTGTTGAATTTAATAAGAACGTTCGTCTGCTCTGTAAGACATGTGCCTTTCCGTATTTGTAAAAAATGTTGAGCAAAATGTGCTCTTGTTTTGTCTTTCAATAGTTCAACTGTCCTATTTTTTGCTAGTATCATTATTTGTGTGTGTGACTAACGATGTCATTTTTTTAAGCATGCATTGATTTCGTCTACTGATGTGGACTTGGGGATGACTGGAAGTGTTTGTCGAAAATCTTCTGGGGGTGTAAGTAGGGCTCCTCCCATCACTTCACATCATTTGTTGTGAGCAATGTATTGAAATAATTAGTTGATGTTGTAACATTTTTCCTTTGTAATTTTGAAGTTTAGCACACTGGCAGCATCTTTCCGTGGTAATTGCATCCCAAGGTCTAGTTGTTTATCGCTAAAAATTTATCTTCTAGGCCGGTTTTTGAAATTGAAATTGAAATTTGTGGTAAGGTCTTATGGGACCAAACTGCTGAGGTCATCGGTCCCTAAGCTTACACACTACTTAATCCAACTTAAACTACTTACGCGAAGGACAACACACACACCCATGCCCGAGGGAGGACTCGAACCTCCGACGGGGCGGAGCCGCGCGAACTGTGGCAAGGCGCCTCAGACCGCGTGGCTGGCCCGCGCTGCTCTCCTAGGCGAATGAGTGTTTCATTGCAGATGTCTTCATTGAATTCGGTGATCAGTTCAGGATGGGCTTGTCGGATTTGGTACAATATGTCATCATTCATACTCTCTTTAAAGAAGTCCCGTAGCTGTTTTGCATTCGATGGTTTACCTCTTGTTAGAAGTACCGCGAATAAGTGTCTCATTTGTTTAGTTGAGGCTGTAAGTAATGCTTCTTGTAATGTTAATTCCCAGTGGTGGTCGTTTTCCAGTAGTCCTCAGCATTGGCATGCTGCTTTCTACGCCTCGCTTAGGTAACCGTCGTTAGTCTTGAGATTTGTGAAACTTATTGGTCCCCATATTTGGTGTAGCAACATCCGGAGATAGAAACATTCGGCGTTGTCCGAATGTACGGTGTATAATTGGCCTAGTGCACAAGTTTCCATGATTTCTGGATGATCTTCAATTGGAATTCCTTGTTGGAAGATTTTTCTTTTTGCGTTCCACCAATAATACGTAGGGATCCATTTGGCACAATAGGTAAAAGCCTGTTAAAGTTGTGCTCTGAGGTAATTACCTTGCAATGTTTGAAAATGACTTACAAGTTCGTGGCGCCCTCCATCGGTAATGCTAGAGTTAAATATGGCGTTGGCCCACCCTTAGCCTTGATGACAGCTCCCACTCTCGCAGGCATACGTTCAATCAGGTGCTGGAACGTTTCTTGGGGAATGGCAGTCCATTCTTTGCGAAGTGCTGCACTGAGGAAAGGTATTGACGTAAGTCGGAGAGGCCTGGCTCGAAGTCGGCGTTCCAAAACATCCCAAAGGTGTTCTATACATTTCAGGTCAGGCCTATGTGCAGGCCAGGCCATTACAGGGATGTTATTGTCGTGTAACCACTCCGACAAGCCCGTGCATTATGAACAGGTGCTCGATCGTGTTAAATGTAAATGTCGTGTGACTAGGACCTCCCGTTGGGTAGATCGTTCGCCGGGTGCAAGTATTTCGATTTGACACCACTTCGGCGACTTGAGCGTCGATGGGGATGAAATAATGATGATTGGGACAACACAACACCCACTCCCTGAGCGGAGAAAATCTCCGACCCAGCCGGGAATCGAACCCGGGCGCTTAGGATTGTCATTATGTCGTGCAGACCACTCAGCTACCGGGGGCGGACTCGATCGTGTTGAAAGATGCAGTCGCCATCCGCGACTTGATCTTCAACAGTGGGAAGTAAGAAGGTGCTTAATACATCATTGTAGGCCTGTGCTGTGATAGTGCCACGCAAAACAAGGTGTGCAAGCCATCTTCATGAAAAATACGACTACACCATAACACCACCTTCTTCGAATTTTACTGTTGGCACTACACACGCTGGCAGATGACTTTCAATGGGCCATATCCACTTCCTGCCTTCGCCGACCGGAGTGGCCGTGCGGTTCTAGGCGCTACAGTCTGGAGCCCAACGTCCGCTACGGTCGCAGGTTCGAATCCTGCCTCGGGCATGGATGTGTACGATGTCCTTAGGTTAGTTATATTTAATTAGTTCAAAGTTCCGGGCGACTGATGACCTCAGAATTTAAGTCGCATAGTGCTCAGAGCCATTTGAACCATTTGAACCATCCTGCCTTCGGATCTCCACATTGTATACCGTGATTCGTCACTCCACACAACGTTTTTCCACTGTTCAAGGGTCCAATATTTACAATCCTTAGACCAGGCGAGGAGTCGTTCGGCGATTACCGGCGTGATGTGTGGCTTACGAGCAGCCGCTCGAACATGACATCCAAGTTTTGTCACCTCCCGCCTAACTGTCATTGTATTTGGAGTGGGTCCTGATGCAGTTTGGGATTCCTGTGTGATGGTCTGGATAGATGTCTGCCTATTACACATTACGACCCTCTTCAACTGTAGGCGGACTGTGTCAGTCAACAGACAAGGTCGGCCTGTACGCTATTGTGCTGTATGTGTCCCTTCGCGTTTTCACTTCACTATCACATCGGAAACAATGCACTCAGGGGCGTTTAGGAGCGCGTATTACGTATGACACAAGTAACACTTGATCACCTGACCACGTCCGAAATCCGTGAGTTCCGCGGAGCGTTGCATTCTACTCTCTAATGATGTCTGACTACTGAGGTCGCTGATATGGAGTACATGGCAGTAGGTGGCAGCACAATGCACCTAATATGAAAAATGTATGTATTTTTGGGGTGTCCTGATACTTTTGATGACATAGTGCATTTCCATTTAGTCGTTGCCTCGTATTCGTATCTTTTCTGTGAAGGTCCCATTTTTGGGTTATCGTCTTCTGTATTTGGGGTAGCCCCAACTCCGGTATGTGTGTTGTCCAAGTATGTTTTGTGTATATTTTGTACATTTTCCTTCTGCCATACATGGTGAATTGAGGTTTAAAGGCCAGCATGTTTTTCACTACTGTTTTACACAGTTCTGGATGTTCTTGTGGATTGCGAAATTCAGCTTAGATGATTTTGTCAACATCCGTGGGATCAACTGTGTCTTGTAACCACATGAGATGGTGCGAGTGAGGCAGTCCTCTTTTATGTCATTCGATAGTGTTCATCCAGCATCTAAGGGTTCCAAAGATGTATTTTGTGATGGCTTCAATAAATCTCATTTATTTTTGTCGGAAAACTCGGACTCTTATGTCTTGTTGATGCAGGGGGGCTTGTCCGTATCTTAGTTGTTCTTTGATTTCTGGCCTCGACGATTTGCATGTGAATGTTATGAAGCGGTCAGGTCGCCCATATTTTGTTATGTAAGTCACGACATCTTGGGTGTATTTGTTCATGTGTTCAGTCTTCCTGTCTATGAAGTGGGTAAGATTACCATTGTTCCAATGTCATCAATGTTTCCTTCATTTACGACAGTGTCTCGAAGGTGGATGTTTTTTTCTGTGCATAGTCTCTTCTGAGTCAGTGTTATGTAAAACATTCGTTCCACTTCTCTTTTTGCGTACATATCTACAAGGAATTGTCACAATAAACGGCGAGTGTTGAGCCGTGATTGCACATTTCATTGTGTCTGATCATTAAAGGCAAGCATAGAACTCCTCGTTAGTGACTTTTTGTTGGTTTATACGCCTGTTTCAGCTTGGATATGTTGTTGGATATGTTCTGTCCTTTCCGTGAAGAAATATTAATGGGTATTGGAGGGCATCATATGAACGTTGTGTGTCTACAATGCGTTGTAGTCCTTTTCTTCTTTGTTTTACAGTTACGTCACGGCTTGTGTTTCCTTTGTCCACAATTACAATAGACGTTCGTGTTCTCCAGCCGGTCTTTTGACGGCTCGAATTATAACTTTATAGTCATCAGAAATCGTCAGTTGGGCCGGCAGGTATGGCCGAGTGGTTCTAGGCGCTTCAGTCTGGAACCGCGTTACCGCTACGGTCGCAGGTTCGAATCCTGCCTCGGGCATGGGTGTGTGTGATGTCCTTAGGATAGTTACGTTTAAATAGTTCTAAGTTCTAGGGGACTGATGACCTCAGATGTCAAGTCCCATAGTGCTCAGAGCCATTTGAACCATTTGAATCAGTTAATTGTAGTTGTGTAAGAACCTCTGTACATCTAGGACTACTTCTCCTCTCAATCCTCTGGTATTTGTGCATCTTTAATCAATTTTCTGTTTATTCATTTCCGATGAAACGTATTGCAGAAATTTATGGTCTTCGTTGGGTGGTGGTAGTAACGATACCATATTTTTATAGCTTTGTCCTTGAGTGGGAAAAACATAATAAATTGAATCTCTGTTAGGGTTGATGGAGGTAAAACCAAAGAAATTGAGCCATAGCGCGGCTGGCGCCAGTGTTTCTCGCTCTTAGAATGGCATCGCTGCCATCGATTATATGGTCACCACCTTTGCCTTCCGCGATTCAGGCCGGTGGTCGGGCGGTTAAGTGAGAGAAAAAAGAGACAGAGGAGTGGAAATTCGCAGGGTCGGAAGCGGCTTGTTGACGTTTACCTTGAGGCCTGTGGTACGGCGCCTGTACGCTATGGGCAGGGTCAGCGAGAGATCCTGGCAGTGACTTGATGAGACTTCCAGTTTGGTATCGCGGTAGTGCACTGTTGTGTTTTGGGGCTTTTCTGCTGCGAGTGCATGTATACGTTCTTGTTACTGGCCTTGGAAATTTAGATGTGTCTATGGCGTGACGGAGGAAATGGGTGATGCTCGCCGCTGTTGCATATGAAAACGCTTCATCTGCCTTGTGTCTGTGCAGGAAATTGTGTGAGCTAAATAGCTGATACCACGGCGACGTCTTGCTCTCACGCGTTGTTGAATATATTTCTGAATTACTGAATGGTGAAGATATCCCACGTGTAAAGCAAATGAAGCCATTTGCGCCAGACTAAGGTACTGTTTTATTCTGCTCAAATCTGTGTCAGTTATAGGTGCATTTATATGCCCTTCTTTAGTTGCACAAGTTATAGAAGTGTGTAAACAGAAAGCTATGTGGAAAGGGATGTAAAGTTGAAACCCCTCCAATAAGTGAATACACTCGAACTCTGCATTACTAAAGGTGCCTTTCGATACCGGCAACTACATTGGGTACTAAGTGTTATTCGGAGGTTGTCATGGTACTATAAGTAATTATTATACACAATATTGTTTATGGAGCATCGAAACTGGCTTCCGCTTTTCTCCCAGTAAGACCGTTCGGGTAAATTTTTGGCGTCGTATGGAGTTTCTTCCGCCTTCCTTTCATCTAGGCCCTATCAATCTTCAGTTCGCGGACTCGCTAAATTCTTGGGTCTTATGTTTGACAGAAAACTGTGCTGGTCCTCCCACGTTTCCTATCTTACGGCTCGCTGTCTGCGATCCCTCAACACCCTCCGTGTCCTGAATAGTACCTCCGGGGGAGCAGACCGAGTGGTCCTTCTCCGCCTCTATCGCACCTTAGTGCGCTCGAAATTGGACTATGGAAGCATAGTTTACTCCTCTGCTCGGCCGTCTATTCTTCGGCGTCTCGACTCTGTCCACCACCGTGGATTACGTTTAGCGTCTGGAGCTATTTACACCAGCCCTGTGGAAAGCCTTTATGCTGAGATTGCTGAACCTCCGCCGTCCAATCGGCGAGCTGTCCCTCTGAGTCGTTAAGCTAGCCATCTGTCTTCCATCCCTGCTAATCTGGCCCATGACATTTTTTCGACGCCTCCATGGATTTAGGGTAAGCAGGCCGCCCTTCCTCTCTACTACCACCGGGAGTCCGCTTCCGTCAACTGCTACTTTCTCTTTCCTTCCACTTTCCTAAAACTTTCTTGAAAACTTGGGGTACAGCACCGCCTTGGCTCCGGCCCCGGACCTGTCTGCTCCGTGACCTTCGTCAGTTTCCCAAGGATGGTAGCCCTTCTCTTGTTTATCGTCGGGCAATTTTTTAACATAAGTTACGTTACGTTTTTCTGTATAATTATATTCGGTCCGTTTTTGCAGCTTATTTTGCTTGTATAGTAGTCCATGATAGGACCACGCTCGATTTATAGTGATGTCGTCATCGTCTTATATTTTCCAATACCATGAAACACAATGTTCTTAAGATCATGAAAGATATCATGGAACCACCACCAGTTTTTTTAAAAAAATAGTAGCTACACCATCACGCCAAGATAGACTGGAATAATTTTTATGATTATAACTCATTCATACCACATTTTCCTCGGTAGATCCGTTTGAATATAGGCATAAATTCTCCCAGTTTTATTTATTTATCTATATTTTTGGGAGAGCATGGGATGGCTGCTTGGCGCACAGAGCTGGTCACACGTGACCACAGACAAAAGCCGACTTCTCAACTGGGCTTGCCAAGCATGACTCGTGACCCTTCATCACAGCTTTAGTTCCACCAGTATCTTGTCTCATACCTTCCCAACTTCCCAGAAATTCAGGTGCAAAACTTACTTGCGTAGCTAAGTTGCAGTCTGGCTCTAGTAGCCAAGCAGCGCAGATGTCCCTATTTCCACCTACAAAGCACGTGGGCTAGTTATCTTTTTTTCCACCTGCGGCCATTACTTGTCAGTCGTCCAGTATCTCGGAGCAATGGCGAAAAGATTCCATACATCGACACCCATTTCACGTTTTGCAATGACCAAAGGTCCGTGAGGTAGAATGCTTTCGGCGTGGTGTAACCAAAAAACAGGCAAAGGACATGGTGGGCATTGACTTATCAATACTGAACAGCACAGTGTATCTTAAAATTACCAATGCCATGATTTGCAATAATATCCTCTGTATCAGCCATGCCGATGGTAACTTTGGGCTGCTGATGATCGACCAAACACGATTAGGCATTCGGACAATTTGGGGCTATGAAATGCCATTCAAACTCCCGGCAGCCAACGTCACGCACTTTGTAAGGTAACACAATTTGGACTATATAAAAATGATTGAGAATGTATGCCAAATTTTGTTAACTAGCATTTATTATCCCAAAAGAAATTGCTAAGGGAGTTTTTATTGTATACCATAAACAACTAACAGTTGTTTAAAACTGCAGTGGACAAGAATCCTGGGTGGCAGAAGTGAGTCAAGTACTCTGGTGCTAAAAATGTGGATAACGTAAATCTGAATTGATCTGATGCTGAGCAGACTTTGACTGATGTTTCTCAATATACTTGCAGCTGAGAGCGAGTATTTTTCGAGGTGTAGGTATTTTTCGAGATATCGACAGTTTTGATGTAAAAAATTTACAGACACATATAATCCACTCAGAGTAACAACTAAAAATGGAAGACAAAGAATTGAAGGTATTTTTACAATTTGTAATACTAAAAAGAGCAAATTCATTAAATTTATAGTTGGTCATGGCCTGAATAATATTTGTGAAGAAATAATTAATGAATTACATAAACCAATTAGAAAAATTTCAATCAAAAACATGTTGTTTCTCTTGGTACAGATGATTTATAGCAAGCTGATAAAGTTGAAATGAACTCAGGTAATCTGAAAGGAATTTAAAAAATAAATTAAGTATACAAATATTTATTTACAATCATTGATGTATTTTCAAAATTTGCAGTCTGTTCCTGTTAAAGATAAAACAGGGAAAAATGTAGTTGATGTATTCGAAAAAACTTTCATAGTTAAAAAGCCAAAACATTTACAAATAGATAATGGCAAAGAATTTTAAATCGAATTATTTCAAGAACTGATGAAAAAATACAACATTAATTATTATACAACTTTTTCATGATTAAAAGTATCTGTTGTTGAACGATTTAATAGAACATTGAAAGAGAAGATGTGGAAGAAATTTTATATTCAAGGAAATTAAAGTGGATCGATTTAGTTAAAAATCTAATCGATGAATACAATAACAAAAAGCATTCAAATATAAAAATGAAGCCAAGAGAAGTTAGTTAGAACAATTTAAAAATAGGTAACATTGTATCCAACGAAAAAGCAAAATTTAAAAAACATAAAGTGAGAATTGGTAAAACTAAAGGGATTCTTGAAAAAGAATACAGCTAATTGGTCAGCAGAATTTTTTTAAATTCCAAATGTTATTCATTCTAATCCAATCACACATAAACTGAAAGACTTAAATGGTGAAGTAATAAAAGGAAATTATTATGAACAAGAATTGCATACAACAAAATATCCAGATGTATACTTAATTGAAAAAGTTCTGAAACAGAAAGACAATAAAGTTTTTTTTCTTAAACTGTTAGGATTTAATAACTGACACAACAGCTGGGTAGATAAACATGAAGTAATTTTATAAGACTTACGTTTCGAATTTTTCATGCATATAATCAATATCATTAATCAGCTCTTCTTGTTGGTAGTCATCCAAAAGATTAATTTCGAGAGCAAATAATGGTTTTCTTTCATTCTTTGGCACAAATTCATTAAAATTGGATTTTAATTTAGTGCTAACAATTTTCCACAATTAAAATGACGATCTTAAATTTTGTATAGTTGTCTTTGTAAATTTTTCCTCTGAGTTCTAATCACATAACAACCATATTCACATTCATCATCAAATAATTTTAAAAGAATTAATGTTGGTCTTAAATTTTCATTACTTGTTTGAGGAACAACATCAGGTTATAAATTATTTACTTTTTCATTCCTTCTATGTATTATTTCTGAAGAAGTATGAACTGCTTCTCTCAAATTTTGAATTAGAGTATATTTTATTTTAGTTCTTTATTTTTATTTTTATTCTATCATCTTATTTTAATTATTTCTGTGTTTGATTTATTCAATGTTTGCAGTTTTGGACACAAAAATCTTTGTATATTATTTGATCTTTGAAAAAAGTTTCAATTTTATATTCACCATATTTTTTAAGTGAAGGTAAAACTTCATGAGTAAGCCATCTTTTCAATTGTTTTGCAGCTGGTAATTTTGAACTCATAACTAAAAGATTTGTTGACGAAAACTGTTCTTTTGTATTTTTTTATAAATCTAATAAATTATTTCTTATAAATGGAGAACCTAAATGAAGAGCAAACTAATGCAAAAGAAAGTTATGAACTAATTGAACAATCTGAAGACATGGATTGTCCTATTGCTTTAAGTGATGAAAATAATAATCAATTTGTCAAGACAAACTGCAAACATATTTTTCGTAGAGATTGTATTGATGAGTAGTTAAAGGAAAAATGAAGTAGTCCATTTTGTAGAACAATTATTAAATACAAAGTACCAACAAGACCTAAAATAGTTGACATTTTAGCATTGATGGACCCTGAAGTAGAAGTAGCATATTATGGTGAACATTTTTATATTTAAATTGCAAAAATTACAAATTTTACTTTTCCAAAAGATCTAATAAAGTTTTTCTATATAGCTGGAGAAAGTTCAACAAGAGCCTTCTGTGAAATCGAAATTTTGCAAATATTGTAATACAGAGAAGTCAATTGATAATTTTACTTTACTAAAATACACAAAAGATAGTTATAGAACTATGTGTAGACTATGTATAAATAAATATTATGTAAAAATATCAATGAAAGTCGAATTCCTTGCATATGTGGAAAACGTGTTGCTAAATATTATTACAAACAACATTTATGTCGGATTCTGAGTGAAGAAGATTCGAAAATATTATCAATGAGTAACAAATAAGTTGTCACTGAAGAAGCATCCACATCCACAAAGAAGTGTAGAAGTTGTCAAGATATTAAGGATTTAAGTTGTTTTTACATAAATCCATCACATAAAGATAACTAACCTGTGAATCGATTGTGGCCATGATAGGAATCAAAAATCTCATGGTCTAGTGATCAGGCAGATGGATCGCCATTTACTCGCTACCAGAGCCTTGAAATCACGGTAGATTTCAGTGTGTGACACAAATGTTTGCTGGTCATGCCAAGGACCAATTTGGTCCACTTGTACGACAGAGTGCAGAAGGATACCAAACGTCAAGACTGGTAATCAAAAAACGAATAGGTGTGCCCTCGGCAAACGAGTGGTCAGAGACATTTGAAGTCACACTGTCAGTACAGTAAGAACTTCACCACAGGCTTCCCAGTCCAAACTGCTCACAAGTCAAGCTCAGGATAAGACTCAAGCACCAACCATACATGTCAGAGCATCGACCAGAAGTCTTATTACTAGACCAAAGTCCTGCACCCAAGTGCCTCGCACCTATTCAGAAAAAAAAATCGGTTTTCCTGCAAAGTGCACCAACGACACCGCCTTCACGCTGTCTTGAGCCAATCATTGGGCTCTAGGGGTGCTATATTTCCCTCCCACACGACAGCACGAACTCCTGTCGAACCAGGGCAAGAGTTAAGAAACCTGTGTCTCTGGAAGAAGAAAAAAACGCCAATTACTGGCTTTTTTAAGTTTTCACAGAGGGAAAGATGTTTTTCTCCGAAGTTTCATTGCTTCCTGCGGCAACAAGCGAAGAAATACAGTCTTTAAGATCTTTATCTAAATCGCCTGTGCCTTGGAGCTTATTAGTCCTAGTTATGAAGTGTAATATAGATTCTATCTCTAAATGTTTCTCAGACGCCAGAGTTTTTTTTTTTTACAAGTGAGTCGGCCGATGGAAGTGGGTCACAGGCCTATTTGCTGTATCACCAAACAAGAAAACTTGTGTATTTTTATTATGCATGTCTCTGCACACAATATCCAGTTTACGACTCCACTGTCTGGATGTATTCCTTCAATTTTTCACCCCAGCCCAGCCTTTGGCTGCTGCCAGTGTAGGTATAGCTGTATTGTTCTGCTGGAGACCTGTCTCAACAAGGGGCTGCTCTGTATAGCTGAGGATCTGTCCAGCAAGAATTACTGAGGGATGGGCTCATCACCAATTGCTTTCAATTCCAAACATGCCATTTCTAGGTCTAAGAACCATAAAAGTACCTCACGCTTTTATTACCCTACCAGGCTCCATCAACGACAGCTCAGGCTGATAACTTTCTAGAGGCTTGCTCAAGGTGCGTCAGGTTGTAACTAAATCTTTATATATTTTCTATAAATGAAAAATAGGTGAGAGTAGCTTCTTCTCTCTCAACTGCTTCTGTCCTTATGGCACAGCTCATGGCCATGTTGCCAAATTGAGAGCACAATTTCGAACCTACCTCGTCTCTGGTGCATCTGTTTCATCTGTCATGGGCCATTCTACTTCCAGGTATGCAGCTGCCACAAATTTGTCATTTGCAATTGCCAACCTAGAACCTCCTGAGGATGCAGCAAGGTAGAGCACATATGATCAGAATGTCTGCACTGTCACATCACACAAGTGGCAGTCTCTGACGTGAAGCCCATCCTGCAACTGACATCCCTTTCAGTCTCCTTCTTAGCTGCTCTTGTTGCACTACCGCCTGTATCCTTATCAGCGCTTTTATTTGATGCCACCGATACTACCGTTGCACAACCTGTACAACAACAAACATGATGACACCACAGACACCACTGCCTGTGGGAGCTAATCATACCCCCGATCACACAATGAAGTTTACATCAGTGATAGTACTGGCGACAACCTTTGTGCTGGAGTGACGCAGTCCACTCCTGATTTCCGACACAGAAGGCTAGTCACATAGTTAGTGGTCACCCCACTACTGCAAATGCAGACATAGCACAGTCTCAGATCAGGATGCCTTGCCATCTGATGATGCCTCGTTTGCAGTTCCAATGGACAACAACAACATGTAACACTGACCCCCACAAACGAATAGCCACCAGCCCTGACAGCAAATCAAAGAGTTGTTGACTGGAGGACATGCCCATCCTTTTCGATACTTCTGCATCAGTCAAGCACCTTACACTGCTGGAGCAAACGGATGATTTTCCAGGACTCTTCACTTCTGCATGGAGAAATAACATTGAAATCGAACCCAACCCCAGCCACCAGTGGTGCCTCTGGTGGAACACCTAAACATACCAAAGCTGCAGCTTTGGGGGCTGTGTGGGATGGTCTATCACCTTCTTGTTAACTCTCAGTTACTGACAATGGGATAACGAACCACTTCTTACTGCATTGGCAATCATACAGGATTGCAACGATGAATACCAACAACATGAGTTTCCCCCCCCCCCCCCCCCCTAATTATCTTTATTACGAGATATACTTTGGAACTGACAACACATTCCTAAAAGAAGCGATACTGGCTGCTCTTCCATATGGTGCCAGAAACACACTTCACACCTGTGCTAGTAACCACAATGGAGGAGGTTTGGCTACATATGTTCGTCAAGGAAGACCCATTACAGATCCCACTATTCTCCCAAGAACATGAGGCACGACCTTCACTTCTATGGGCATGCCTGTCATCAATACCTATGCACTATCTGGTTGCACCTGTACTCTGAAGACATTGCTAAGTTGTTCTTAGGGTGCTAAGCTAGTTGCATTTTTGAGGAGACCTCAATTGTGACTTGTACAAAAAGATCAGGCGCCTCACTTTGATATCTGTCAAGAACCCTGCATGATCGTCCGAGACCCAGCTCAGTTACACATGGGAAGAGAAGTTTGGCAATACCCACTGCCGCCCAAAACAAACGAGGCATTCAGAAAGTCGACTTGATACTATTTACATCTCGCGGAAGTTATCAACTGATGTCCAAGACGCTTAAATGTGGCTGCTGCTTTCTCTGACAGCAGTACACACATCTGCACTAATCTCATCGAATCTCAACCAGTGTGGCGTGGTAGTACACTGAGGAAAATGAACATCACTCATCTCTAGGAGGCGGAATGTCAACAATGCATAACAGAGACTTTGACTACTTTGAATGACGACTCCCCAACTACAGAACGACTTCGGAATGTTGTTTAGGGTGTGCCACGACCTCCACACAGCAAACTCTGATATGATACTGGAGGGACATGACGAAATGGCCCTGAGTCACAACTTAGTATTAATAAGCCATTCTGTGAGACTTACACATGCTAGGACACAAATCGACCACCAGAGGGAGTGGCAGCGGATTAAGGTGTGCATAGTAACGATAGCCCAATGTTGTCTACAGAGAGTCCTTGTGAGAAAGCGTCTACAGGACTCATTGGACCACAAGACGACTATCACGTATCATACTGCAACTGACGACCGACGACAACGACAGCTCATAATCGAAAGCCTCACGCCAGAGTCACAAACGCTCAATGTGAAATAGTCACCACTCTTTTGCTGATACTACGGTGCCAGAACTACTAACACAACAGCAACTAACCATGTTTTGTCTTACATCAACTGCACCATCCTGACAGAGGAATGCCAAATTGATGGATCTAATCACCAGAGATGAACTGGAGGCTGTTATCGACAATGGTACCATCAACAAATCTCCCAGTATGGATGGTTTGACTATGAAGTTCTATCATTCCTTCCATAAATTAATGGCCCGAAGATGGACGAGCATGTTTCAAGACCTTTTCAAGCTGGGCAATGTTCTCCCTCGCTGTT
The DNA here is from genome assembly GCF_021461385.2 of Schistocerca piceifrons. Classification (NCBI taxonomy): domain Eukaryota; kingdom Metazoa; phylum Arthropoda; class Insecta; order Orthoptera; family Acrididae; genus Schistocerca; species Schistocerca piceifrons. The sequence goes on along the minus strand of NC_060138.1, from coordinate 319,576,521 downwards.
GTGTCTCAGACATTGTCACTCCCATACATAAGCCACTGTATGGTGTGGCAGGCTTTCATTACCGTCTGCTTACACTCCTGAAAGTGCACTATAAAGCCTTTGCCCACATTTTGGTGGCATGCCTATGTCCCCTTCTTCCTAGCATCTTTTCACCAGAACAGGCAACCCCAGGTTGTCAGGTGACTATTCAGACTGCAATTGGAAAATGTCATAATGACATAGTACTGGCCATGACATGCTGGCTCTGGGCCGCAATGGTCGAAATCGACTTTGATCGCACATACGACAAAGTACATCACGATTTCCTGTTCTCAGTGATGCCTCAGATAGGCTTCCTGTCTGTCTTCCTCATTGACATATGTGGCATATATGACAGCGTTAGCCCCCTCAAGCAAATCAGTAGTCACTTAACGAGTCCAGAATTGATGTGGTGATCTATCCAACAAGGTTATCCTCTATCAACCTTGCTATATACCTTTGCGCTGGAATCCTTATCTTGGAACCTCATATCTACATTCACAGGCGTCACGCTATGTCAGCACATCTTCGACTGTAGAGCATATAAAAATGATCTGTTACTCTCGGGTCACACAAGTGTGGTAACACGACGGACCACTGAAAGATTCATGGCATACGGTGCAGTGGTAGCCAGCTCATGAATGTGAATAAATCTCAGTGCTGCCAATAGGGCCTGGCCAGCATGATACTGTGCTAGCACCCTTCCCACAGGTGCTTACTGTCAAATACCTGGACATTGACTTCACCTCAATACATCCTTGTGAAATCCACTAATTTTCGACTAGTGTTGCAGAGTGTTCACCCCGAGATGTATAAGAATCTGATTCACTGTCTCGACCCCTCTTCAGCAGGTGGTCTACTTCAATCGCCATGTTTCTTTGAAACTGGGGTACGTTGCACAAGTCCTACTCTTGCCTAACATGACAGGACTTCTTTTGCAAGCAACCTCAAGTATGAAACACTTACCCTACCTCCACCCTATGAGGGAGGACTAGGTCTACCCAACATATAGTAGAGAACTGATGCTCTATATATGCGAATGATGCAGAAAAAATGGATCGGACTGGGAGTGTCCTGGTCCCAGGGACGATCTTTCCGCAAGTGCCAGTTGGTCACATATTGTGACCTTCATTGTGGCCTGTAGTTATGTGTATCCAACACTCCTGATGACATGTCCTCCAGCGACCAAGGACGTCTGTCACACTCTGCTATGTCGATTGTCAAACAACATTGCTGAACTGAAGTACCCTGCGATCTGTTGGTCAAATGTAAGGCATCATATCGACCAAGATTATTTTCCCACATATCTTTGAGCAACATGGTACTTCTTTACCAGTGGCAAAATTAAGACAAGACCAAAGTTACATACAATCAGGTCAGCTGACACCCAGTCGTGTGACACCTGCCAAAACATCATCAAGGACATCTACTGCCTCACAGACCCATCACCCCTTGATGTCTAGAAACTCAGCTGCAAGTATACATCCTCATCTTTATTGAGGACATATACTACCCAGCTGACAAAAGCAAAGCTATACTCAGGATAAAGTTTAGAACCTCAACTGCCTCTGTGGTGATGTTGACAAATCAAGCTTCTGCTTTTAATGCAACTCAAGTGGATCATTATCTCCCACAACACAGCTTTGCGCCATTATATTCTCCCTACGCTTCGTGAGTGGGGTCTTCAGGGACCCATCCTGGTTATTATTCGCCAGTTCCTTCCCTACTGGTCGGTCAGAGTCTGACTTGGTACTGTTCTCAGCTGTCCACAGATCCAGGAGAATGTCATTCCACAGGGATCAGTATTAAGTATCCTTCTTATTCTAATCGCTATTAATTGACTCGTGGCCTCTGCCAGACCATTGCTCACCCCTGTGCTGTATGTGGATGATTTCTGTATTTGGGTAATAGCACGTTTCTAAGTGGAACTCTCGCATGATTTTCAGCTCTCTCCCCTTAAGCAAAGGATGGTGTATTTCTGTCGCCATACTACAGTCCATCCCAATCCAGAGCTCTGCCTCGATGCCCAATGCGTGACTGTGGTCCTCCAGTTCCATTTCTTGGGTCTTCTCTTTGACAACAACTTTACTTGGTTGCCCCATATCTGTAAACTCAGTCTTTCGCTTTCTTGCCCATGCCCCTTGGGGTGCAGATCGTTCGACCCTTCCCCACTTTTACTGGACATTGGATCTGTCCTATTCAGACTACAGCTGTCAAGTTTATGGATCAACTGCCCCTTCCATGTTACTCTTCTGGGACATCGTTTGCCAGTGTGGTAACCATGTAGCCACCAGTGCCTTCTGCGCTAGTCCTGTTGATACTCTTCCCCTGCTCATCCATCCTATTCTGCTTTTTTCACAGTTTTGGGGTGTCGCCCGCCCACAGTCTGCCTTCGGGAGGGTTTACCAGTTGGCTCAACCTCACTTCTTTCAACCATGACTTCTGTCTCCCCTCCTTGTCCCTCAGTTTTCTCTTACACCCTACCTTGGTTATTTCCTGGGCCACAGATTTCAGTGGAACATTTCAGGGGACCAAAAGCCTCAGTCACTTCAGTGGTGTTCCATGGTTTGTTCTGAACACGTATGGGAGCTTCTGAACGCCATTTTTTTTTTTTACGCCAATGGCTCTAAATCTCTTGATTAAGCCTTCATGTCTTCTCCTGGCATGGAACGCCATATCTTGCCTGCCACACGTAGGGAGTTTACTGCATAACTGATGGCCATCCATCAGGCCCTCTGCTTTATTAAGAAGTCTTCCCTCACCCTAGTTTTGTCTTATTTGCACTCAATGAGTGGTCTGCAGGCTACTGCTTGCTGTTTCCCCCGCCCCCCCCCCCCCCCCCAACCCATTTGTCTCTGCCAGCCGTGACCTTCTCGCTGGTCTTGATGATGCTGCCTGTTTGGTTGATTTGCTTTGTGTTACTAGCCACGCAACAGACGTACTGGATCTTAGCGTGAGTGCGGAAGAACTGCATGTGCCGTTGCTATACACGCATTGAGACTGGCAGTCATAGGTTTGAACAATTACTATGAGCTATGTTGTCGTCATGCAGTGTACCCTGTGTGTGTGTGTCCAAACGCAAAAAATATTGATTTCCGACAGTTGCTTCTCTATGCCAATATAATCAATTGTGGACCTATTATCACCTCTGTCAATTTCACCCAATGGTTTTGAGACACCATATACTCCATTCTCAACGATATTTGACTGGAAATCTCTAAGCAGTTCCTCAGACTAGCCCTGACATACAAAAACAAGAGAACAGGGGACTTCAGTTTGTATATGTAGAAATAGAAGATTGAATAAAATATTTTTATTTGTTTACTAATTGCTGTATAGCTTTTAGCGTGAAGTGGCGTAGTGCAGAAGAAACCCTTAAAGCAAAAGCAAACACTCCAGTCCGTACAGGCAATGAACTTGTTGATCATCTGGCTGGGGGAGGGGAGGGGCGCCATCTACCCCCATTCTCTGTGACCTCTTCGGGGGCGGATTTACGGCTTTACATAAAATCCGTTTTAGCTCGGTCGTGGACTGACTCTTGGGAGCCTACCACCTTGTCTAATAAACTTCGTCCCCGGTGGGAATCTACCATCCTCTGTCGTCTAAGTTGACTCCTGGATGAGCAGCTTCCCTCTCCCCCCCCCTCCCTCCCTTTAGGGTGGCGAGGCTCCACTCAAGGTAATCGATGTTCTGCTGGACTGCCCCTGTCTTTTGGCCCTTCACAATAAATATGCCCTCTCACCTTCCTTTTCTCAGGTGTTAGCGGGCGACCCTTGCTTGGTTGCGTCTGTTCTTGGTTTTCTTCGTGAAAGTGGTTTATACTCTGTTATAAGTTCTTGAATCTTCTTCTGGAATTAGTCCTTCAGTCAGCATAGGCACTGATTATGGAGGCCATGGCCTTACGTTCTCTCTGGCCAGGTTCTCCCTGACTTTTCCTCATATTTTTGTTTGGTCCACTGTGCTGTTTTTTTTTTCTCCTTGTCTTGTGTCTTCTTCCCCTGGTGTTGTGCCTTATGTATCATGATAATGGTATGGAGTGGGTGTCGTGGCACGTCGGTGGCGGTTCTGGCACCCCACCACACATAACGTTTCTGGGGCACCCCTGCTCTCCACGTTTCCATCAACCCCCGTCCTGTTCTTTCATCTTCCTCCTGACCTGACGTCCGTTTTCCCTCCTTGTTTGCACGTTGACTAGACTGTGCTGTTCGTGTTGTTCCTCTCTTACTTTCTGCCACCCTAGATCATGGAACCGATGACCTTGCTGCTTTCTCCCCTTCCTGCAAGATTTCATGGTGAAAGTATCCCTCACTGTTACAGAAGTGTTTTTCTCTAATGGACTGTACATCAGCTTCAACATATCATCTGTCCTCCTGACTCTCCAGTTAAGGTCGCACAGTGCTCAATATACCATACATTCACTAAGTGGACTTCCTCAAATCAAAAAATTAATTTTAACAAATACTGGTCCCGGCGGAGGTTCGAGTCCTCCCTCGGGCATGGGTGTGTGTTTTTGTCCTTAGGATAATTTAGGTTAAGTAGAGTGTAAGCTTACGGACTAATGACCTTAGGAGTTAAGTCCTATAAGATTTCACACACATTTGAACATTTTTTTTGAACAAATACTGTGTGGTTGAGGGTAGGGCCTTACTTGGGAGTATTTCACACTGTAATAAGACCCACTCATAATACTAGTAAAGAAAACCGTAATGAAAGAAACTGAATAAGAGCTGCAAATGCAGCTGCAAGAAATACCAAGACTACTCTTTGCGGTAAAAGAACGTGGTTAGCTTAAGTAAGGCTGTTAATCTAGTTGGAATGTTGCGACAGAAACCGTAATGAACGTAATTTGATGAATTAATAATAATTGCAACCATTACGTCGTTAAGCATCCTCTTACCGTTATTGCTATGCAGGGACAAGTTACGCGTTTGCTCCCTACTCGCAGATTCACGCTAGAATGCCTTCTACAAGGAAAAACGGCTTCCCAGTGTTTCCACTGCGTATAATGAGTAAGGTCGCTGACAAGGAGTACGGACTGAAGTGTTTACCTTTGCTTTACGGGTTTCTTCTGCACTACGCCACTTCCCGCTAAAAGCTCTCACAGCAATTACCAGAGTTCTGGCATGTAGTTCAGCGCTAATTTACTTTTTCATACATTTCTTTACAGGCGTTTCGTTCATTGTAGGCGCGGAGAAGGTCATTTCATTCCGTATATGACGCTACAATGGGACGTTTACGTTCGCGGTACAAGCAGAAAAGCTCGCTCAAGATCAGCCCTTATGTCCATCTCCGGCGAGGCAGGATTCCTAGAATTTTTTTCACTCGTTTTCCGCGGAACTCTTGGGCCATTAACACTCAGTAACATTCTCCAAGGCTTTCTTCCTCTGGCTAGATGCCGACGCGTCCTTCCACAAGACGCGATATGTCACAAGCCTCTCTCAAGGCGAGCGCGTCCGTTCCACTTCCTCCGCTCTTGGACCGCCCTATTCATTGCCCATTCAGAATTTATTCCCATAGAGAAGCCGGTAGTGTGAGTATTTTCGCGAGAATCCTCTTACGACTTTGCCCTGTTTGGTTTGTTTGGTTGTTCGTAAAGTAAGGTCGTGGTCAAGTTGGCCGTTGTTATCGCCGACTACCCGCCTTCAGCCACCGTACCCGAGATCACTGATAAATGCTCGTCCGGTGGCGTTAGACTTGGAGATCTGTGCTTCAAACAATGGCACTGGAACATATTTGCCTCACTGTTATTTTACTAGCATTATTTGGCCGGCAAGGTGAGCAGAGGTGATACCGTTGAGTTCTTGATCACTGGTGCAAGCACCATGTTCTGCGATAATCCCAAATAGCTGCATAGTGTCTCTTGGTGGGATGGCATGTAACACTACTGAATGAAATCTTGTTTCCTGCAAAGGATGTTCGGTGATACAAATAAAATACTTATTCCATTTCAGTTCGGCTATCGGTCTATTTCCACCACTTGGTCAGTGAAAAGGGTATATGCACCAACTAGCAGCAAAACATATGACAACTGTAAACGGTGTAAGCTTCCTCACCTTCTCGTTGTACTCCGATGGTCATTAGATGTAGCAAATATAACTAAAGGAAATGGGAAAATATTTAAGTCAGAGGTAATGAGCTCACGTTCAAGTACACAAGAGAAGGTTAAGACCTGTGACAGCACATTCATTTCTCATCTTTCAGTTGATTTTACCTATCAATTCATTTAAAAAAAATAAGAGGATGGATTCGTTTCTTTAATAATTAAAAAGGAGTACTTGTAGTTATAGTCACTAGTCACTACACAAAAGTTTGCATTCACACAAGTTTCAGTTAGCACAAAAACTCGTCACTGCTTTATGATACTATCTTCGCCCTGGTCAGTGCCATCTCAAGCATTGCCCTCAGCATTACTAAAGCTCAAATAAAACATTGTACAGTAAAATTACTCTTCTTTATAACGCAGAGGTGATTATTAACCACTGGGTGTTGTGTGATGTCCTTAGGTTAGTTAGGTTTAAGTAGTTCTAAGTTCTAGGGGACTGATGACCATAGCTGTTAAGTCCCATAGTGCTTAGGGCCATTTGAACCATTTGATTTGATTATTAACTTTGTTTCTCCTGAGCCACGTAAATTCTAACTTCCGTTATTAACTTTTTATTCACATCTTTTCCTCTTACTCCCCTCACATTCCCACTTCTTACTTACAGTAGATGTTTCGTTGACTTGAATCTTCACTAATATTCAATATAGTTCCGTCACACTCCAGATACTGCCAATATATAACACTGACACAATCTCCTGGTACACTCGGCATCTCTCGAAACGTATGCGGGCTCAAATCGCAAAGCTCGCATTGGCAGCACGAAAATGTCTAACGAAAGTTCGCCTCGAAAAGAAATTAGCCCTTGGTAGATATGGTATCCTTAGTATGAGTGTACAACACGTAAACATTTACATCAGTAGATCAAAACCCTACATAGCGCACCACAACAGCATCAAATTCTGTCATCTTCTTAGCAATACTAACACTGATGTGCTAATTGACACGTCACAGTTGGCAGGAAGACGTCAAAATACTGACTCCGACTTCATGTATTGCTTTTTAACTTTGCACCTAAATACTGCGTCATGTATAGACATGTTTATTCCACAAACCACCCTACAGTGTGAGACGGGGGGTGTACTCAGTAGCCCTGCTATTTCCCTCCGTTCCCCCTTCCCTTTTCGGTGGAAGAAGAACGATTCTTGTAAAGTCTCCGCGTGAGCTCGGATTTCTGTAGTTTTACGTTCATGGTATTTTCTCGAGATATACGAGGGCTTTTTGGAAAGTTATATCGAAAAGAAGCCTGGAGATACTGACAGGTTTAAGATAGATTATATAATGCTAAGAAAGAGATTTAGGAACCAGGTTGTAAATTGAAAGACATTTCCAGGGTCAGATGTGGACTCTGACCACAATCTATTGGTTATGAACTGTAGATTAAAACTGAAGAAACTGCAAAAAGGTGGGAATTTGAGCAGATGGGACCTGGATAAACTGAAAGAACCAGAGGTTGTTCAGAGTTTCAGGGAGAGAATAAGGGAACAATTGACAGGAATGGGGGAAAGAAATACAGTAGAAGAAGAATGGGTAGCTTTGATGGATGAAGTAGTGAAGGCAGCAGAGGATCAAGTAGGTAAAAAGACGAGAGCTAGTAGAAATCCTTGGGTAACAGAAGAAATATTGAATTTAATTGATTAAAGGAGAAAATATAAAAATGCAGTAAATGAAGCAGTCAAAAAGGAATACAAACGTCTCAAAAATGATATCGCCAGAAAGTGCAAAATGGCTAAGCAGGGATGGATAGAGGACAAATGTAAGGATGTAGATGCTTATCTCACTAGGGGTAAGATAGACACTTACACGAATATCAAGAGTTCAGGTGGAAACCCAAAGAAGGAAAAGCAGAAAGGTGGAAGGAGTATATAGAGGGTTTATACAAGGGAGATGAACTTGAGGACAATATTATGGAAATGGAAGAGGATGCAGATGAAGATTAAATGGGAGATATGATACTGCATGAAGAGTTTGATAGAGCACTGGAAGACCGGAGTCGAAACAAGGCCCCGGGAGTCGACAAAATTCTATTAGAACTACTGACAGCCTTGGGAGAGCCAGGCCTAACAAAACTCTACCATCTAGTGAGCAAGATGTATGAGACAGGCGAAATACCCTCAGACTTCGAGAAGAATATAATAATTCCAATCCCAAAGAAAGCAGGTGTTGACAGATGTGAAAATTACCGAAGTATCAGTTTAATAAGTCATGGCTGCAAAATACTAACGCTAATTCTTTACAGACGAATGGAAAAACTAGTAGATGCCGACCCCGCGGAAGATCAGTTTGGATTCCGTAGAACTGTCGGAACACGTGAGCCAATACTGACCCTACGACTTATCTTAGAAGCTAGATTAGGGGAAGGCAAACCTACGTTTCTAGCATTTGTAGACTTAGAGAAATCTTTTGACAATGTTGACTGGATTACTCTCTTTCAAATTCTGAAGGTGGCAGGTGTAAAATACAGGGAGTGAAAGACTATTTACAATTGGTACAGAAACCAGATGGCAGTTATAAGAGTCGAGGGACTTGAAAGGGAAGCAGTGGTTGGGAAGGGAGTGAGACAAGGTTGTAGCCTCTCTCCAAAGCTATTCAATCTGTATATTTAGCAAGCAGTGAAGGAAACAAAAGAAAAATTCGTAGTAGGTATTAAAATCGATGGAGAAGAAATAAAAACTTTGAGGTTCGCCGATGACAACGTAATTCTGTCAGAGACAGCAAAGGACTTGGAAGAGCAGTTGAACGGAATGGATAGTGTCTTGAAAGGAGAATATAAGATGAACATCAACAAAACCAAAACGAGGATAATGGAAAGTAGTCAAATTAAATCGGGTGATGCTGAGGGGATTAGATTAGGAAATGAGACACTTAAAGTAGTAAAGGAGTTTTGCTATTTGGGGAGCACAATAACTGATGATGGTCGAAGTAGAGAGGATATAAAATGTAGACTGGCAATGGCAAGGAAAGCGTTTCTGAAGAAGAGAAGTTTTTTAACATCGAGTATAGATTTAAGTGTCAGGACGTCGTTTCTGAAAGTATTTGTATTAAGTGTAGCCATGTATGGAAGTGAAACGTGGACGATAAATAGTTTGGACAAGAAGAGAATAGAAACTTTCGAAATTTGGTGCTACAGAAGAATACTGAAGATTAGATGGGTAGATCACATAACTAATGAGGAAGTATCCAATAGGATTGGGGAGAAGAGAAGTTTGTGGGACAACTTGACTAGAAGAAGGGGTCGGTTGGTTGGACATGTTCTGAGGCATCAAGGGATCACCAATTTAGTACTGGAGGGCAGTGTGGAGGGTAAAAATCGTAGAGGGAGACCAAGAGATGAATACCATAAGCAGATTCAGAAGGATGTAGGTTTTGGTAGGTAGTGGGAGATGAAGAAGCTTGCACAGGATAGAGTAGCATGGAGAGCTGCATCAAACGAGTCTCAGTACTGAAGACCACAACAACAATATATCCAATAGGCCACGAAGTGAAAATGAAAGCGAAAATCTGATGATGCTTTGCATTGGCGTGTTGGGAAATGTCTCCAGTATGCATGTCGATCGCTTCACTTTCCTCTTCCCAGTTCTGAGCACACAGTATGTAAAGATGCCTAGAACAATAGTGTCTCCCACCAAATATGGGTGCCTGCTGAGAGGTTACTCCTGCTTTCATGCAACCCCACATAACATATCTGTCATGCGTTTCTATCTTCGCAACAATTTTCGGTCGCAAACCTGCAGCGTTTACAATGAGAATTGTTTGATTACCCACTGTACAGCCTGGACTTGGTTCACTCTGCTGTCGATCTCTGCACACATGAATCGCAGTCTCTGAAGACAACATTTTGGCACAGACTACGAACTGTAAACCAGTGTAGAGAATCGGGGGAAAGCAAAGGCGGTTGCCTTCTATGAAAGGGTATTGGAAAGCTGATACAAATGTACATGTCGGAGGGGTGACTGTGTAGAGAAGTAGCTGGAAGGTGTGGCTAACTGTTACAAATAAAACATTTCTGATCTTCACGGTGGATTCCATTTCGGCGCCGGGCGGATCTTACTTTCCGAATAGCCCTCATATGTAGAAGGAAGCAACCTAGGAACATACGATCCCGGAATGTCAAAAGCAAATCGTGTTGCAGAACAGGTCTCTGGTAGCATCTAACACTGGAGTTAGCTGAAGTGCGCTGCTCTAGGCATGGAATAAATAACGCTGTTGGTATCGCTCAGTCTATCGAAAGACAGTGTTAAGTTCGGAGGCTTTCTTGACGTACACTATGTGTAACCGTCCCATAAGAAAAATTATACATGACTGTGCTTAAACTGACACACAATATTTTTTAGCGCAACGCAATCTAACTTTCAATAATCCCTACAAGAGAATGGCCCTGACTAAATTAACCTATACGTTTCACAAATAACTTACCTTACAAAAATCTTCATTACTCAAACTACTGCAATACAGCGAGCTCCACTACTGCCAGCTAAATAAAAGATTCAAACTACTGAAGGCACTAACTACTGATAGGCATAGTTAGCAAATGAAAGATTTTGATAGAGAACAAACAATGTATTTACCTTAATAGTCATAATATATATAGCAGTTCATGACATCCATTCTTACAAATGTACTGATTCTGATGGACACACCTCCAGATTATCCATTCTCAAAAATCCGCCATCTCACTTCCCCACATCCACCATTGCTGGCGGCTCACCTCCAAATGCACAACGCTACGCGCTGTTAACATCCAGCTGCCCAACAATACAATGGCAGACAACAATGCGAACTAGCCACAGACTGCACACAGCACAGCCAGTGATTTTCATACAGAGCGCTACGTGGCGTTACCAATAAGAAAACCTAAACAGCCTGCTTACATATGTTCAGATCAAACGTTTCACCTTATCCTTTCTTTTAATTCCACAAAACAAGAAATATGAATCTGAAATACGTATTACCAGTGAAACGCTTGAATTTCGTCGTCCACGTTGTCATCCTATACTCAAACGAACTAACAATACGTCCTTCTCACGTGATAATTGAAGCTAGCTGCCCCAGTAGTTACTGTACAGTGGCCTATCAATGATAGTCCCCACATGATGGCAGCCTCCGAATTATCAAAAATGTCGACTAGAATGATGCTGTGACACAATTTCACATTTTACTGGAACAAAAGGATTAACGGTGCCACAAACAAGAGTAACTTTTTGCTAAGCTCCAAATACACAAAGCAGAATAGTTTTGCATCACCGCGGTTCAGAGAGTTCCGGAACCCTGTAACCTCCCCCTCACTTATCGACCTTAATGACAGTGAAAAAATTAAACCGCGTGTACCTAATGGAACTTTGGGAAAAGCAATCGTCACCGAAGTTAATCTGTCGGTAAAGAGGGAGGAAAGGGTTACATCTAAATGAAAGGAAAAATGCAAATTAAATTGGTGGAAATTAATTTTGAGAAATTGGTAAAATTAATAAAGAAAGTAAATGTGCAGTCGTTATGTTAACAATTAATTGGCGTTAATTAGATATTTGAGATTTGGGGAAAATTACGGTCGCCAGTCCTATGGACAACTACTATAATAACGGAAAATGAAGGATTAATGCACATATAATTAGCTCTAAAAGCGTGGCAACTGAAGGTTGACACGTGTAGTGTGAAAACTGAATGTTTGTCAGAAATAATAAATTTCGCTACACTCTCACTTAATTTAGCAAAAGAATTAATAAAACCGGAAAATTGAAAGTTAATTTAGTGACTGAAATTAATAGTGAAGTTTGTTTCTGAAGCATTACGAAATTCAATAAAATAAGGTTAGTCTTGGGCTACCTCAACAATCATTTCAAAAGCTACTTGAATCTACACAATTTAGAAATAAGAGATTTAGCTTTGAACTTGAATTAAATGATTCTGAACAATTAACAGTAGTAAAATTTAGTACGTACCAAGCTGTTCTGCAGTCACAGGTAAGCTAAAATACGGAAAAAAACTCGCACTCTTAATTTGTGCTTGTGTAATCTAAATATTGTAGCCAGCTATGAATACCTTAACTGAACTTTGAAATCAAAGCAGTGAAATGGAATGGTATTACTTTAATGCTGGCGTCTGAATTTCAACGACACTCGGGTTCATTTCGGAAAAGGAAGGGACCCTGCTTGGTAATGCAATTGGGACAATGAGCAACAAAGGTTCATGCTAAGTTGCTGTAATTTTGTGATGCAACAGTATTAAAAGCTGAGGTCTGCCATACAGTTCTAAGACTTAACGTGCTTCCAGCCTTCCTTGTTGATTGACTGAAGGTTTGAAGTCGTCGGTCGAGGAGGTGGCGACAGTCACTCATTGTCGGCCGTCGCTGTTGCAGAAGCTGGATGTTGGCGCGCCTTCTTCTCGACACTGTCACCAGGCGAAACGGGCTCTTGATGTGCGCCAGCTAATGCGTCCCGTCCGCGGCACCGTGTCAGAAACTATCATAGCAAGTCGAGCGTAATTACATGCTGCCAAACCCCGAAAGCGCGGCAACTCGCGGAAGCGTCACACAACACACCTGCTCAACCGCACAACTCCAGCCACACTCCCTCTGCTCTGCCCGCGCTCCACGCGGCAGAGTTAACACTACCAAAGATCCTAAACACTTTGGTTCTCCACACGACCTATCGATGTAATAGTTCGATAGCATAGTTTTCCCCTAGGCAAGACCCAGCGTAAAAATACAAATAGTATTTACAAAACAAACCAATAATACATCGAATATATATATATATATATATATATATATATATATATATATATATATATATATATATTAAAACAATTAGAATATATAGAGACAAAGAAATGTCATATCTTCAGGTAACAAAATAAGGAAAAAAATTTGCAGAGCAATAGATGGAAATAGGAGGACATGCATTTCCGGCGTTACAACCTCTACAGAAAATTGGAATGGACATCAACATAACAGCATTTCCGCCCTTTTTATTTCTTGTGAGAACGACACATTGCGTGTTGTACCAACATACAGCGAGACTTTCAGAGGTGGTGGTCCACACTGCTGTACACACCGATACCTCTAATACCCAGTAGCACGTCCTCTCGCATTGATGCATGCCTGCATTCGTCGTGGCATACTATCCACAAGCTCATCAAGGCACTGTTGGTCGACATTGTACCACTCCTCAACGGCGATTCGGCGAAGATCCCTCACAGTGATTGGTGGGTCACGTCGTCCATAAACAACCCTATTCTATCTATGCCAGGTATGTTCGTTAGGGTTCATGCCTGGAGAACATCCTGGCCACTCTAGTCGAGCGGTGTCGTTATCCTGAAGGAAAGCATTCACAAGATGTGCACGATGGGGGTGCGAATTGTCGTCCATGAAGACGAATGCCTCGACAATAGGCTGCCGATCTGGTTGCACTATCGGTCGGAGGATGCCACTCACATGTCGTACAGCAGTTACGGCGCCCTCCATGACCACCAGCAGCGTACGTCGGCCCAACATAATGCCACCCCAAAACAGCAGTAATCCTCCACCTTCTTGCATTCGCTGGACAGTGTGTCCAAGGCGTTCAGCCTGACCGAGTTGCCTCCAAACACGTCTCCGACGATTCTCTGGTTGAAGACATACGTGACACTCGTTGGTGAAGAGAATGTGATGCCAATCCTGAGCGGTCCATTCGGCATGTTGCTGGGCCCATGTGCACCGCTCTGCATGGTGTCGTGCCTGCAAAGATGGACCTCGCCATGGGCGTCGGGAGTGAAGTTGCGCATCATGTAGTCTTTTGCGCACAGTTTGAGTCGTAACACGACACCCTGTGGCTGCACGAAAAGCATTATACAACTTGGTGGCGTTGCTGTCAGGGTTCCTCCGAGCCATCAACCGTAGGTAGCGGTCATCCACTGCAGTAGTAGCCCTTGGGCGGCATGAGCGAAGCATGTCACAGACAATTCCTCTCTCTCTGTATCTCCTCCATGTCCGAACAACATCTCATTGGTTCACTCTGAGACGCCTGGACACTTCGCTTATTGAGAGCCATTCCTGGCACAAAGTAACAATGCGGACGCGATCGAACAGCGGTATTGACCGTTAGGCGTGGTTGAACTACAGACAACACGAGCTGTGTACCTCCTTTCTGGTGGAATGACTGGAACTGATCGGCTGTCAGACACCCTAACAGGTGCTGCTTATGCATGGTTGTTTACATCTTTGGGCGTCTTTAGTGACATTTTTGAACTGTCAAAGGGACTGTCTGTGACACAGTATCCACAGTCAACGACTGTCTTCAGGAGTTTTGGGAGCAGGGGTGCTGCAAACGCTTTCTTGATGTGTATATAAGGTAGACGTTGAACTGGCAAGGAAGGTTATATAATATGGTCAAAGGCGCTCTGTGATCTGATCTTCCCATTACCACGATAGCTCAAAATTAAAATATCTTTACAGAACTCAGAGTAAATATATACGACCATCATGATGTCAGAGTCCCAAATTCATTACACTTCCGAACGCAATCCGTCACGGCGTACGAAATGCACATGAAGGCGCCCTGTTCTCATTGTCTAGGGCTCATCATAGCCAATCAGTTTGTTAATTCTAGCCCTGTACTAATGGAAGAGGATGTAGATGAAGATGAAATGGGAGATACGATAATGCATGAAGAGTTTGACAGAGCACTGAAAGACCTGAGTCGAAACAAGGTCCCGGGAGTAGACAACATTCAATTAGAACTACTGACGGCCTTGTACGAGCCAGTCCTGACGAAACTCTACCATCTGGTGAGCAAGATGTATGAGACAGGCGAAATACCCTCAGACTTCAAGAAGAATATAATAATTCCAATCCCAAAGAAAGCTGGTGTTGACAGATGTGAAAATTACCGAACTATCAGTTTAATAAGCCACAGCTGCAAAATACTAATGCGAATTCTTTACAGACGAATGGAAAAACTGGTAGAAGCCGACCTCGGGGAAGATCAGTTTGGATTCCGTAGAAATGTTGGAACACGTGAGGTACTGGGAGATGAAGAAGCTTGCACAGGATAGAGTAGCATGGAGAGCTGCATCATACCAGTCTCAGGACTGAAGACCACAACAACAACAACAACAACCATCTACTTGCTCCAATTACATTATCAACATTTCCTCAGTTTATTTTATTAAATATTTAGTATTCCAAAAGCCAATAATAGCAAATAAACCCATTTTCACAGAACTGAACTATGGGAGGACGAAATTTTCACTGTTGTCAGCTATTGACGTATGAAAGTACTTTATTATATTTTGTTTCATTTAGTATACGGCGCCGGCTTAAGTAGCCGTGCGGTTCTAGGCGCTGCAGTCAGGAACCGTGAGACCACTACGGTCGCAGGTTCGAATCCTGCCTCGGGCATGGATGTGTGTGTTGTCCTTAGTTTAGTTAGGTTTAACTAGTTCTAAGTTCTAGGGGACTAATGACTTCAGAATGTGAGTCCCACAGTGCTCAGAGCCATTTGAACCATTTAGTATACGGCAAATATTGCATTTAATTTACAATACTGTAGATAATATTTCATTGCTGTACGATAGTGATACCCATCGGCCAGAACTACAGGCTGCAAGCATACCAGCTGAAATCTGCAACCGAGGAGTAACATGTATAAAGACAACTTCTGATTCTGTCAGAGGCGGTCGGATAAAACGAGACACGTTGGAAAAAAATTGCCCAGGTGCGAGTAGGACTAGCGCCCTGAGGGGTCCGCACAAACTTCGTTATGTGTTCAGACAGCTCGTCTGTTCCAGAAATCGAGGATATTGACGATGTTTGCCCGTTATCGACATTGATATTGGCAAGATATCGGTCCCAGGATGTCAAAAACTTTCGAGAATGTTTCTGTTTCAAGTCTGAAATCGGATAACAAATGACAGAAAATTTGTGTGTGATATAATTGCAAATTAACAGGTTTGGATTTTTCCGTTTACTTGCACTGTGGAACTTCGCTTCTCGCCAAATTTTACGGTTCTAGGCCAACTGGAAGTACCCTGCAAGTTTTGGTGAGTGAGTTTTCGGCTATCAAAATATGTTACATAAATGGCCGTACCTTTTGACTGCATTGGCTCTAAAGATTAAAATTTGTACACCGCCAAGGGACCATAGACTTCAGTGTGTAACATAAAGTTGAACTTGATACGCGAAACAGTTCCAGAGAAAACGAGTGTCTAGTGATGGACAGAAAGGCGAATAAGAAACGTCAAAAATATTACACTACTGGCCATTAAAATTGCTACACCACGAAGATAACGTGCTACATACGCGAAATTTAACCGACAGGAAGAAGATGCTGTGATATGCAAATGATTAGCTTTTCAGAGCATTCACACAAGGTTAGCGCCGATGGTGACACCTACAATGTGCTAACATGAGGGAAGTTTCCAACCGATTTCTCACACACAAACTGCAGTTGACCGGCGTTGCCTGGTGAAACGTTGTTGTGATGCCTCGTGTAAGGAGGAGAAATGCGTACCATCACGTTTCCGACATTGATAAAGATCGGATTGTAGCCTATCGCGATTGCGGTTTATCGTATAGCGATATTGCTGATCGCGTTGGTCGAGATCCAATGACTGTTAGCAGAATATGGAATCGGTGGGTTCAGGAGAGTAATACAGAACGCCGTGCTGCATCCCAATGGCCTCGTGTCACTAGCAGTCGAGATGACAGGCATCTTATCCGCATGGCTGTAACGGATCGTGCAGCCACGTCTCAATCCCTCAGTCAACAGATGGGGACGTTAGCAAGACAACAACCATCTGCACGAACAGTTCGACGACGTTTGCAGCAGCATGGACTACCAGGTCGGAGACCATGGCTGCGGTTACCCTTGACGCTGCATTATAGACAGGAGCGCCTGCGATGGTGTACTCAACGACGAACCTGGGTGCACGAGTAGCAACACGTAATTTTTTCGTATGAATCCAGGTACCTTTTACAGCATCATGATGGTCGAATCCGCGTTTGGCGACATCGCGGTGAACGCACATTGGAAGCGTGTATTCGTCATCGCCATACTGGCGTATCACACGGCGTGATGGTATGGAGTGCCATTGCTTACACGTCTCGGTCACCTCTCGTTCGCACTGACGGCACTTTGAACAGTGGACGTTACATTTCAGATGTGTTACGACCCGTCACTCTACCCTTCATCGATCCCTGCGAAACCCTACATTTCAGCAGGATAATGCACGACCGCATGTTGCAGGTCCTGTACGGGCTTTGCTGGGTACAGTAAATGTTAGACTGCTGCCGTGGCCAGCACATTCTCCAGATCTCTCACCAATTGAAAACGTCTGGTCAATGGTGGCCGAGCAACTGGCTCGTCACAATACGCCAGTCACTACTCTTGACGAACTGTGGTATCGTGTTGAAACTGCATTGGCAGCTGTACCTGTACATGCCATCCAAGCTCTGCTTGACTCAATGTCCCGGCGTATCAAGGCCGTTATTACGGCCAGAGGTGGTTGTTCTGGGTACTGATTTCTCAGGAACTATGCACCCAGATTGCGTGAAAATGTAATCACCATTTCAGTTTTGGTATAATATATTTGTCCAGTGAACACCCGTTTATCATCTGCATTTATTCTTGGTGTAGCAATTTTAATGGCTTGTAGTGTATAACAAAGTAGCATTTTTCGTTTCTCTTTTTTTCCTTTACTTGCACTGTGAAACGCTGCTTGTAGTCGAACTACATGTTTCTAGGTGAAGGAGAAGTACCCTACAAATTTTGATGAGCGAGTTTTAGAATATCAAAGTATGTGACATAAATGGCCGTATCTTTTGTTTGAATTGACTCAGAAACTTAAAAGTTTTATACCGTCAAGGGACCATAAGTTTTAGTATGTGACATAAATTTGAACTTGGTACACATAACTGTTCCATAGAGAAAGATCTTAACAGGCAGACAGACAGACGGATAAGAAACGACAAAAATTATTTTTTCGAATATATAACTACAAATTCACAATTTTCGGATTTTTCTTCACTTGTTCAATGAAACCTTGTTTCTTCCCTAATTTCATGATTCTAGATCAAAGTACCTTGTAGGTTTTGATGAGCGAGTTTTCGAGTATCAGAATATGTCACATAAATGGCCATATCTTTTGAGTGAACTGACTTTGAATTTTGAAATTTTTACAGCTCCAAGGGACCGTCGACAATAGTATGTGACATAAATTTTAACTTGATACAGCTACTGTTGCCTGAGTAAGGGGGTTCTGGAGAGACAGGCAGACGGACGGACGGAAAACAAAGTGATTCTGTAAGGGTTCCATTTCTACAGATTGAGGCACGGAACTCTAAAACGAAAGCAAACTAGCGATTATTTCAGAAGTAACTGCTAATACATTAATACATTTATCGAACTGTAAGAAAAACAGTCAATGGCTTTACGGACAAATACATACGGTTGCCTACGGAATCACGATTGCACCCAGGCGTGCGTCACTTCGTCTGAAGCAAACCGACGGCCACAATTTTTTTTCTTCAGAGCTCCAAAAATATGGAAGCTGCATGGGGAGAGTTTAGTAACGGCTTCCCAGCAAAACGTCTGTAACGTACTCGCAACATACCTTGACAGTGAAGATTCACTTCGTTCCGTTACAGTCCGTTGACTGTCATTGATAAACGTTGTTAACACTAAAAACACGGACACCAAAATGCCGAGCAGACAGCGCTCAGATCACACATAATTTTAGCACTGACGTGTAAACTCAAGTGAGCACTCGCGACGAGGTTCTCAGTACGGGAAAAATATGCCAGAGCTGCTATAGTAGACCCCCTTTCGACGACAAGTCTATTGAGATAAGAAATCTGTTCCTGTAATAGGGTCTTAGATACTACTCGTGTTTTAACAGTTAGCATCTCGTATCTCCTTAAGAGGATTGTGGCTGAAAGTTCCTGCATTGGTTTCACTCCTGCATCTGACATGATAATTTCCTAGAAACGACTAGTTATATGGAGGTCGCAGGAAATATCGTCACATATTTCTGCCTCAGAACAAGAGCATACGCATTGTCTTCGCCTGAACTGTCACCATATTTACGGATTTGGCTACGCTGGGCTGTACTCAGTGGTGCCAATCATACAAGGCAGTTCCCTGAGATCTTTCGCATAGCAGTGTCAGGATATGTCTTTGCACTTAAATATTTTCCCGTAGTCTGTAGGTTAACGAGCAAAATCGTCAGACATTTATGAGCCCGCATGATATATGATACTAATCCAACAATACTATCAAAATACGTTAGACAAAATTAGAGAGCGGATTTATTAATGACTACATGTCACACCAGCAACGGAAGGTCTGCGAACTGAAACCGTACGTAGGCAACATTAGAAACAATTTTTGGATGATAAAATGTGACGAACAAGTGTTAATACGCATTTACACCTGTGCGTCTTGCGGCTAGTCGCGGTGAAGCGGTGCCTGTACCACAAGCAAGTAGAAGCAAGTGTCGTCCCATCTGGTATGGGTTGACCCTGCGTCCCCGTGCTCAGTTCAGAGGCATGAGCGACTTAACAACGGTGCATGCGTCTCCTTGCCTCTTCGGGCAACAGCTGCATGCTGCTAGTGCGCACGGAAAATCACACTAGTGTAAATGCACCTTTAGTGTCACGTAGAGAAAAATATGCATACCGTATAAAGTGATCATTAACAATGCGTTTTGTGCCCTTCTCCGACTTCCTGGAGTGGTTATTACCTGCATATCGTAATTTCTGTCGTATAATGGCTTTCAGTAACTACAGCAAGCATTATATTAAATTTCCTCGAAATGCATAAACAGGTCTAACAGCACGTTTTAATTAGTTGTTATACTTGTAGTCGTATACTTGTTATTGCTACTTATATGACATGTGTTATTAATACAAGACATTTACTCAACTTTAATAAGTCCTCTTTACATCACTTTAATAACTGTTGAGAAATGTCAGTTACTTTCCTTGGACGTTATCCACTGGATGATGAGATGTTTTAAATGAGTGTAGAGTACACAAGAGCATATGCTACTTGTGGGTGATACAATGACTTGTAGGCACCTTGCCTGAGAAACTAATATTGCTTTCGTCTATTTCACCATGCATTCCGAGTAATTTACAGCACCATCAATCAATGTGATTTTTAAGTACTTTCTACATCTTATCACAATATCTACTCTACGAACATAATTACTTGGTTTGCAGGTAAAACATTCAATTGTTTATTGTGTATTTATTCCCCAGCTGAGCAACACAGGTAGTCAAATTCCCAGTCGACAAACGTCTTCTGCATTAAAGAAGATTACTTACAGATGAACTCTCTGAACCGGACCACAACTCAAACCAGAACCTTCTCTTTCCTGAACAAAACTTGTACACTGCCAATCTAAAGGCATTAATGTGTCATTACATTTTCTCCATTATTCCAGATTCCACAGTACCTCTGAAATAAAAATTGCTGGACAATCGCTCCTAGGAGGAAGGATTGACAGATGTTGCAAAGTTATTTATTTAAACATCAGTTTCACATAGCTGTTATACAACCTAACATTAGCATTTATAGCTGCCAGTCGTTCACTAAATCGTAGTTCCTTACACATTTTTTTGTGAATTGTCATTCCTTTCATGCTTGAAATTTTGCGAAACTCTACGTTCTCTGATAGCCAGTGCTAAATGTATCCCAATCATTGCCTTATTAAACTGTTCTATTACGTAACGTATCATTCTCACCTACTGCCTGATAAAAATATTCCAATGATTTCTGCCTTCACTTACATACTTACTCATTAAATTAATGATTCCAGACCTTTGATACTGACACATTCCAGGTAATTCTACTTTCATTTGTTGTTTTTTCTACAACTCATAATACCTTCAAATGCGATACTGTGTTCACCAAGAACAACTGAACAAACTTCTTCGTCATTCTCTCGTCAGTGTTTGAGAACAGTACATTAGGTTTTCTCCCAGATCTTTTTTTTTTTCGTTTTTGTGCGCCTTTATTGCTTTACATAACATCCGTGATATGGCTTCCTGAATACCTACTCTATTTGACTTTTGACAGTGTACATCCCAATTTTGAGGTTCAGGCTGTAATCAACTGAAAACTGTTTATGGTTTCTGCCAGTATTCACTAACTATACCGGCATAGAGTCAAAAATTAATAAATGACAACTCAAAACATTATGTTCGGTATACCATGATGAAACGAAGGTGTTCTGTAGTATTTGTGGGACGACATGAATGAAATATGAAAGGGCAGTTCTCCGAACATATTTTCATTCGTGCTCCACACAAGTTTGAAATGTAGGAAATAGATGTATCACATACAAAGAACATTGAAGAATATAATGAAGTGTGGCAAATGAATGGCAGTTTATGATGAGGTTTTTCATCTGCAAACCTATATTAAATTCTTCTATAAAAGCTACTCTCATCGCTGCAAGAGTAAGGGAAAGGAGAATGTGGACAGGAAAGCGGCTGCATAGCAGCCACCAAACTTGTTTTGTCAGATTCATTTCAGGAGATCAAGCTGATCCTTCACTGGGTGGCATAATTTATCATCGAAGGTATTCTTCGCCTAATTGCACCCACATGTACGAGCGACGTTGTCTCTAGGAATGGATACATCACCTAATGTACCTGAGCTGATTGAGCCTTTCCGATATTACTGTATTTAGACTAGAATTAATTATGTTACGTTATGTTAT
Organism: Schistocerca piceifrons; assembly: GCF_021461385.2. Lineage (NCBI taxonomy): Eukaryota > Metazoa > Arthropoda > Insecta > Orthoptera > Acrididae > Schistocerca > Schistocerca piceifrons. Next base: position 319,554,704 of record NC_060138.1, on the reverse strand, counting down.
GTTAACCGGGGACCTAGAAACGACGGAAAGGATCCGTCTCCGCCGCAGCCGCAGTGGTCCGCAACCCCACGACGACTACCGCAGTCCACTTCACCCCTCCGGCCCCACACACTGAACCCAGGGTTATTGTGCGGTTCGGCCCCCGGTGGACCCCTCAGGGAACGTCTCACACCAGACGAGTGTAACCCCTATGTTTGCGTGGTGTACGCGTACGTGGAGAACGTGTTTGCGCAGCAATTGCCGACATAGTGTAGCTGAGGCGGAATTAGGGGAACTAGCCCGCATTGGCCGAGGCAGATGGAAAACCGCCTAAAAAGTATCCTGTGACTGGCCGGCTCACCGGACCTCGACACAAATCCGCCGGGCGGATTCGTGCCGGGGACCGGCGCTCCTTCCCACCCGGAAAGCCGTGCGTTAGACCGCACGGCAGAATTAATTAAATTACTCGCATTACACTAAAATGACACGTCCATTTTGTATATCTCATACAATTCGAAAGTACTAGCAAAAGTACTTTAGGAAGTTTACGTAAACGTACAGAATGTCATCCTTACGGTCTTGCGTAAACTCACTTTGTGTCGGAGGGTCTGGCTGATCTCTGTGTCAAACTGCAAATATACTACGTATATCATCCAAAGGCATGCTTTTCACAGCTGTATGAGAGTGATGCAATAAACAGTTCGCACCTTTGAAACTTTATACATATTTATTGAATCGCCTGAAAGAGATAATTCTGGTATCATTCTTTAGCAAAATAAAGTAATGGTTTACGGTATAGATGCCTTTTTTTAAAAAAAAAAAAAAAAGGCCATGGCTCCCATTAATAATTGGGCGGGCGTTCCAGCATAAACCATTTTCTTACAAAATCCGCAATAAATATCAACCGTAGCTTCTTATTCTGAGATTAGCGTGTGTAGTCTGTCGTAGAATTTTGCATCACCCCTCCAAGCAAAAATCAAAATTGTCAGGTGCAGGCAACAAAGTGGTCATGCAATGGACATCGGTCCCTGAAACTTCATTAAGGCAGTTGTGGATAATCTTTTTGGAAGTGTTTCAAGTATTCTTGATCATCATTAATGAAATGGTCCGCGGATATCTGACAGTTTAGATGACCTTGTTCCCTCGTCTACCATTTTGATAGCATATTGGACTCTGTGTGAGATCCGGCGCATTGCTGTGCAGGGAAATTGAAAATTTTAACGAGCTGAGGTTGAGCATGTCTCAAGATACTTGCGTTTGATCAAGGCCACCAGTAAAATTTTACGGAAAACTCCAGAGGCTGAACTCGCTGCTGAAGTGATTTTCTACACAGTAGCTATTCCATTTGGGAAGACCAATTACTATTCAGTGGACACAGAAGACCGTGGCCACTGAAAGCACAGTCTAATGCCATTAAACGTTGTCAACCTATGGAAAACAAGGTGGACACATACAAAAGAATAAAGTAATTGTGTTCCATTGGCGGAAATAAGTAAAAGCGCCTGTCAATGGCACCAAAACTATTGCTAGAACGTCTTTCCAGTGCTTGGAGAGGGGAGACCGAACTGATGTAAGATTTTGCACGCTATTCTGTTAGATATGACACAGTTATTCTCCTTTTTTATATCAGGATGGTAGCACCACCCTGTTTACTCTAAGCTGTTGATCTGAATGTTGAAATGTGTGTGAATTCCTCAGGGAACTAACTGCTGGCGTCATTGGTCCGTAGACTTACACACTACTTAAACTAACTTAAGCTAACTTATGCTAAGAATAACACACACACCCATGCCCGAGGGAGGACTCGAATATCCGGCGGGAGGGGCCGCGCAGTCCGTGACATGACGCCTCAAACTGCGTGGCTATTCCGCGCGGCACAGTTGATCTGACCTAATGTGAACCACCACCCTGCTCGATACTCTGACCGTTGGTAGCCGGACAGTGTCCTCTGGCGTTTACTCTTGATTTAACGTTGAGATGATCGAACGTAGTGGTAGCAGAGGATTCCAAAAGAAACAAACCGCACATGATCTCGTAGTCGCCCGTAAGGGTAACTTTTTGCATGTCGGTCATCGCAACGGCGGCAGAGAAATTGTTGCACTTAATACGAAACGAACACAAAGTACTAGCTCAACGCCCGCTGCCTCGCTCCTATAACGGTTTACACAATTTTTTGTTTATATTTTGTTGTTCCTCAATCAAATTTTTATGTTGTTCTCAAACTGCAACGACTTATAAAAAGTTTCCACGCTGACTAAGGTCTTTTCCAAATGTACTGAGCAAAAACCGACCATGGTAGAATGTTAATCATACATTTTTCATTCTTGGGGTGATATTTCCACACAATCTTTCATCTTCTAAGACATATTTCTTTGTATTTAACAGAAGAGAAACACCAATTTTCATAGATTTAGCTTTAAAATTTTTAATGTAGTCATTTTTTTTTACTTTCGTCCCCAATTTCACCCCCTTAGGGGTTGAATTTCCAAGAAAACTCTTCATAGCTTTAGCTTTTAAAATGTTTTCATAATGAAATAATTTCACCAAACTTTTCATCCCCTAGTTCACTCGCTTAGGGTGTTGAATTCTCAAAACAACTTAAATAACTTTTTTTTTCATTTCTAACCGAGAAGCCAAATACTGAATATCATAGATATAGCTTTACGAATGCTTTATTAGGTCTTTAATAACGATTTCTTTTCAGAGAAATTTGCATCCACTATTTACCCTCGTAGTGGTTGAATTTGAATATATGCTAAAACATAATATTTCTTTTTGTTAATTTCTGAGTGAGGGCCAAATCCCAGTTTTCGTAGTTATATCTTCAGTGTTATCTTAATAGCGACATATTTTCAAAAACCCTTTCACCCCCTGTCCCAAACCACTGTCACATGTATTTTTATTTGCAACCGAGAAGTCAAATAACAGCTTAAGAGATGAAGCTTTAAAAATATTTTTGGAGGTCGTTAATAATGATTTCGACCATCATGCCACCCCCATAGGGGCTCAGTTTCCAAAAATCCTGAAATACACATCTCTTTATTTTTGACCAAGAAATCAAATACTATTTTCGAAGTCCTGGCTTCAAAGTTACCTTCATAGAGACGTATTTCAAGAAACCTTTCATCCCCTATTTCATCTCCTTAGGGGTGGAATTTCGATAAATCCTTTTTTAAACGACGCCTACAGTATAAGATCAATACCTTGTCTTAATTTCAAGTTTCTATCCTTAGAGACGTGGGCTGGACGATGATGAGTCAGCGAATGAGTCAGTCAGTAAGGCCATTGCCTTTTATATACAGAGGTATAAAACCGAAAAAGCGAAGTTACTAGACCATGAATCTATATAATTAAAATAGTTCAATTGTATCATGGCAAATCAATCCCGGAGTTGTTCTCCCTCGAAAAAAGAAATGTCCTTAAGCTTTTCGCTTAGCGCAGTCACAATCTTTATTGTTACATACGTACTTTGAAGATTTCGGTAGATACTTCCTGCTCCCGTTCGATAGTTTTATGCGTTCACTTTATCACGTCAGTAGAAGGTAGACTTACCACAGGCACATTGTCGAGATACTTGCCAGTCCAGTTTATAGAACTGTTAACAAAACTGTTTATTTTTCCGCTTTGTCAGACAATCGTGGACGCCGTGAGGATATTTTTTGTATGATATTGAAAGCTGCCTCCGCGAAACACTTACGGCATTCATAAATGATAAGCAAAGTGTGTGGTTCGAAAATACAGCCATGTGCCTGATGAATCAAAGGATTAGTCTTTCGACCAACCTGGTGTGTCATGTAAGTTTCATTTCTAAGTTTGTCTCCTACATCTTTATCTTTGATCATTCAGTTTTAAACAGTCTCTTGTAGCTTCTCATTTCAAGAGCATCCATCTTCGTATTTTGTTTTTCCCCAGCTCCATCGTTTCACTTCCACATAATGCTGTGCTACATTCCTCTTCATTTCTGCGTTTGTGTTTGACACTACCAACCCTCTTTTGTTCAGAAAACTTTTTAACATCCCTGCCAGTTTGATTTTGCATTGCTGCTTTGTATAATCTAATGCGAAATGTGGCAGTACTGCAGAGGATCGGCGCTTGGTGCAGGAACTGTCAGTTGACTCTCAACTGAACAGATGTAACGTATTGCGCTTAAACAGGCGGAAAGAGCAATTGTTGTATGATACCAAGACTGTAGAACAATCACTAGACGCAGACATGCGTACGGAGCGATTTGAAGCGGACCGACTACACAAAACTAAGCGCAGGTAAGGCAGATACTACGCTGAGGTTCATTGCAGGAAACCTCTGGAAATGTAGTCCATCGTCAAACGAAGTAGCTTACAAAACACTCAGAAGACTAGTTCGACCAATTCTTCGATACTGCTCGTCAGTCTGGGATGCGTACGAGACTCGGCTGATGGAGATAATCGAGAAATCGAAAGAACAGCAGCGTGTTTCGTTACTGGTTCTTTGAATAAGAGCGGAAGGCAATTGCAGTGGCAGATGCTGACAGAGAGGCGTTTTCCAAAGTGTAGTTTACTGCTGAAATTACGAGAGCGTGCTTTCCTAGAAGAGTGACTCAGTGTACTGCTTGGTCCTACGTGCATCTCACAAAAAGACCACGAACGGAAAAATACAGCAGTTAAAGCTCAGATGCAGAGTTACCAACAATCGCTCTTCCGCGGACCATTCGAGACTTGGAGAGGAAGAGGTAGTGAGCATGATACACAAGGTACCTTCCGCCATGCACCTTAAGATGGCTTGCGGAGAATGCATGTAGATATCGACGTAATTGTTGTCCTCGCACTTTTATTCCTATGCTGAAATTTTGTTTCTCTTCTCTGTGTATTTCACGAGACATACAATGACACTACCACGGCGAGAAGCCACAACCTAACCTTTTATCCCTATTAAGAATAAACTTGAATAATTACTACTCATCCTTCAAGAACTTTCCCTTGGCCTGTATAAATATTGTAGGTTATTCGTGTCATTCTGAACTTGATTCTCATGATTGTCGGGTGTGGAATAATTTATTCCACTTTGCGTTGTCGTAGGCTTTCTTTAGAATCACCAGTTACATAAAAGTACAATTTGTTATTGTTTCCTACCATTTCTAGCCACCAAGCAGAGCACTGGTAAGACGCTGGACTCATATTCGCGAGGAGAGCGGTACAGTTTCCCCGTCTTGCAGTAGAGATTTGAGTTTCCCATGGTTTTGCCAATTCGATTGAGGACATTGCCAGTACAGTTCCTCTGAAAAAGTCAATTCATCTTCCTCATAATTCTCCAGTCCGAGCTTGCGCTCCCGTCTGTAGTGACCTCGTCGTCGACTAGACGTGAAAGTGTGTACAAAACATCCTCAGTTTGCATATCGCGTCAAATCTTTCAACGAACTTCTCCATCTTCTTCATCGGGAATAGCCATTTACAGCCCATAAGACAGCTTGTGACTCATCGGCTTACCTCATCATTACGCCGGGCTCCCGTACAGTATGTCCATGTGTCGTCGCGAGAAACTCAGATCCCACATCACTTTCCTCGGCTGGGAGGGAACTGCCTGCAAGGTTCGTCAACTTCAGAAGCTACACTTGTGAAGCAATTTTGCATTTCTGCCACGCTACAGCGACAAGGGTACTGTGCCCAAGTTTGAATTGGTTAAATACTTAAGATCGGCTGGCTGGTACCATTAGTACAGACGTGGACACAAGCTCTGGCAACATGACGTTGTGATGGCGTACGTCGATGATTCACAAGCCGTCTATGGGAGAAATATGCTTACGAGAACAGCAGTAACAACAGTCAGTTTTATCTGACAAAGGTGATGAGAGATTTCGTTGAAAGCTCGAAACTGTAATCGGATTTGACGCGACGAGTAAATAGAGATTGTTTTTCACAACGACGTCATTGCGACAAATTTCGATGTCGTACTTGAGACCATAATCTTTCATTATTCCCTCTCCTTATAACCCCATAGTATAACAGAAACTGCAGGTACGCTGGACGAGTATTTCCAGTAAGACTTGCTGGAGACACGATGAAGAGGGCGCCTTGCTGAGAGAAAGAGCAATCGCAGCAGCATGACACCACTGGAACACAGAGCTGGCCTGTGCTGCCCGGAGCCTGTCTCACTCACCTCGCCACGAGCCCAGCCTGTGGTCTGGCAGCTACCGGTGGCGCCTTTCACGTCATGTCAGACACGCGTCGGCGCCGTCTGCAAGGACACCTGCCACAAAAGAGACAAGGCGAGCTGTGCGATGGCGGAAAACACCTGATATATACGCGGGGAGCGGAGCAGTCCTTCATTGTGCACGACTGTCGGAAATAAGTGGCGAAGTATTGCCGACAGAAGCTTGCGACTCCTTCTTTCGTTACTGGAAAACAACGAAAATTAAAGCGTCAACAATATTTTTGGCTGCTAGGATATAATGTACAGGTCGGATCCCCAAGAATTCGTGATCTTTTTTGTACCGGTACGTAAGTTTTTCTCAAAATATTTAAACAATACGGTAGTTCCCACTTAATCATAACGTGAAAAGAGTGAGAACAAACACTGTAGATCAAATATTTCAGAAAGGGGATCACCTGTACATTCTGACGGTTTACATTCCGTCCATCTACAGCTATATACACTCCTGGAAATTGAAATAAGAACACCGTGAATTCATTGTCCCAGGAAGGGGAAACTTTATTGACACATTCCTGGGGTCAGATACATCACATGATCACACTGACAGAACCACAGGCACATAGACACAGGCAACAGAGCATGCACAATGTCGGCACTAGTACAGTGTATATCCACCTTTCGCAGCAATGCAGGCTGCTATTCTCCCATGGAGACGATCGTAGAGATGCTGGATGTAGTCCTGTGGAACGGCTTGCCATGCCATTTCCACCTGGCGCCTCAGTTGGACCAGCGTTCGTGCTGGACGTGCAGACCGCGTGAGACGACGCTTCATCCAGTCCCAAACATGCTCAATGGGGGACAGATCCGGAGATCTTGCTGGCCAGGGTAGTTGACTTACACCTTATAGAGCACGTTGGGTGGCACGGGATACATGCGGACGTGCATTGTCCTGTTGGAACAGCAAGTTCCCTTGCCGGTATAGGAATGGTAGAACGATGGGTTCGATGACGGTTTGGATGTACCGTGCACTATTCAGTGTCCCCTCGACGATCACCAGTGGTGTACGGCCAGTGTAGGAGATCGCTCCCCACACCATGATGCCGGGTGTTGGCCCTGTGTGCCTCGGTCGTATGCAGTCCTGATTGTGGCGCTCACCTGCACGGCGCCAAACACGCATACGACCATCATTGGCACCAAGGCAGAAGCGACTCTCATCGCTGAAGACGACACGTCTCCATTCGTCCCTCCATTCACGCCTGTCGCGACACCACTGGAGGCGGGCTGCACGATGTTGGGGCGTGAGCGGAAGACGGCCTAACGGTGTGCGGGACCGTAGCCCAGCTTCATGGAGACGGTTGCGAATGGTCCTCGCCGATACCCCAGGATCAACAGTGTCCCTAATTTGTTGGGAAGTGGCGGTGCGGTCCCCTACGGCACTGCGTAGGATCCTACGGTCTTGGCGTTCATCCGTGCGTCGCTGCGGTCCGGTCCCAGGTCGACGGGCACGTGCACCTTCCGCCGAGCACTGGCGACAACATCGATGTACTGTGGAGACCTCACGCCCCACGTGTTGAGCAATTCGGCGGTACGTCCACCCGGCCTCCCGCATGCCCACTATACGCCCTCGCTCAAAGTCCGTCAACTGCACATACGGTTCACGTCCACGCTGTCGCGGCATGCTACCAGTGTTAAAGACTGCGATGGAGCTCCGTATGCCACGGCAAACTGGCTGACACTGACGGCGGCGGTGCACAAATGCTGCGCAGCTAGCGCCATTCGACGGCCAACACCGCGGTTCCTGGTGTGTCCGCTGTGCCGTGCGTGTGATCATTGCTTGTACAGCCCTCTCGCAGTGTCCGGAGCAAGTATGGTGGGTCTGACACACCGGTGTCAATGTGTTCTTTTTTCCATTTCCAGGAGTGTACATACTCTATAAACCACGGTACGGTGCTTGGCGAGGAGTACCCTGTACCACTATTAGTCATTTCCTTTTCTGTTCCACTCGCAAGTAGAACGAGGGAGGAACGACTGTCTGAAAACCTCCATACGAGCCCTGACTTCTCTTATCTTCGTGGTCCTTACGCGAAATGTACGTTGGCCACAGTAGAATCGTTCTGGAGTCGGCCTCAAATGCTGGTTCTCTAAATTTCCGTAGTAGTGCATTGTGAAAAGAGCGTTGACTTCTCTTTAGGATTTCCCATTGGGGTTAACGAAGCATTTCCGTAATACACGTGTGCCGATCGGACATAAGTGTAACAAATATAGCAACGCTAGAACAGTACTCGAGAATGAATCGCACTAGCGTCCTATACGCCGGCTTCTTCATGAATGAGCTACACTTTCCAAAACTTCTGTTAATAAAACGAAGCCGAGCATCGTCTCTCCTACTGCCAGCATGAGGTCCTCATTCCATTTCATATCGCTTTCGAACGTTGCACCTAGATACTTATTCGATGGGTCAAGCAGCACCTTACTAATGCTGCATTCGAACGTTGCAGGATTGCTTTGCTTACAAGTTACATCTTTCTGCAGTTACAGCACACTGCCATTCGTCACAAAAACTAGACATTTTGCTATGTCCGCGGACCTAACCGAATCACGCGCGCCCTGCCTTCGCTCAGCCCGCCCGCACATGCGCCGTGTTCAGCCTTAGCTTCACGTCGCGGCCGCCGAAGGTTCACGGCGTTACCTCCAGCTGAAGAAGTCACGCCATTCAACAGTTCTTGCCTACAGCTCCCTCTATAGCCACAAGATGCGACGGGAGCACAGACCTGACGCCAGGACCACTCGCTCTAGCTCGCTAGCTGTGTTAATATCGAAGTGTTATTGTATAGATCTTATATGACAACCTTGGGCTTAGAACTTAGTTACGATTTGGAGTGCACTGTGGATCTGTGAACTTTATTACGTAGCTACTTGCTATGAGAGTAATAAACGGTGGCTGCTGCAGTGTGGAGAATAAAGATAAGTGATCTTGAGAGATTGCAGGCCACTCTCGCTTCTAATTTGGTGTAGGGAATACGATCTGCGGCGATATGACTTCATACATTGTGATGACATGGTGGGCAGCAGTTTATGGTCTTGTTTGCGTGCTCTAGGGAAAGAAATCTGGTAAGGTTTACCTGCATTCAAAGGAACAGGGTGCCGACTTAAACGACTGCAGTAAAAGCACGGCGTTGGTGGGGCGACAAAGCGCGTTTTTTCTGGAGAACGATGAAGAGACATTTCTAGACGGCACCGTACCGCCGTAGTATTGTACAGAAACATATTAAGCTCGGCGCCACGGACAGGAGCAGACGTCCAGGTATACGGCCTAGCGCCGAAAAGTCGCCGACAGTGCATTGTAGGCCTTGTTAGCGAAGAGCCGCGAAAGGAAATGCAAACGTTCTGTAAATGCCCGTGGGACAGAAAAATTGGCGCCCAGACATGCAGACTCTGTTTCAAAACATGTTTTGTCAATGCTAGTTTATGGCCGTTCTTTGAAAACTTTGAAATGGACGCAACAGGGGAGATAACAAGCTGTTTATGGAAGGTTTAATACTTCTAAAATTTAAAAAAACCTCTCTCACACCGGCCTGATTTAGCTTCACTGATCAGGATAGTAAAAACATGCGTATATTAAGGGAATTTTCATTGACAAAGCAGGCTTATCACATTCACACAGTTCAATACTGTTCTATCCTGATTAAATTGAGCTTAACTTAAATTCCATAAGGCAGTGACGCAATTTCGAAGTCTCGGTGCGACGAAAATTGTCAGTCGATCTCCTGGAAACATTTGTAATAATTATTAACTTTCGGTGATCAAATGGGGAAGACCGGAGATCTGCTGGTAAGACCGTGTTAGCCTATTTATTTGAAGTAACTGGATATCTTGAGCATACAAAAAGGCGGGTTCGTCCAGTGTAAATCAGACGTTCCCCACTGATCCCGTGCAACACAGCGTAGTAAGCAGACACTGTCAATAATAAACAGTTAAATAATACGCGAACACACTTACTTTAGTTTAGTTCATGTATTAAATTCCTTCTCATACAGAATCTCATCAAGATGGCGACTAGCTCAACAATACATACATATACATCCTCCTTTCACGTCTCATCGGCAAGAAGAAGTCCTTATTCTTTCCATAAGAGAAAACATAGGTAGCAGAGAAACTATTCCATGGAGTAAACGGACGCTCCAAGGAATAATTGGGCTTGAAACTACTTTGCATTGATAATCGGTAAGATAAGAAGAGATATTTCGAGATATGTATTGAGTTATATAATTTATAAAATTTCTAAAAATATCGCGGAGAGACCGCTGCAAGAGACATTGCAAAGGCTGCGCTTCCACCCTCTATTGTGTTAGCAAAAGATATGGCAAATGTGTGGGAAAGAGGCCGTGAAGCAGAATTTTTTTCCGTTTTCTGCCAATTAACTTTAAAGTCTCTGATTGGTCAAATCAGTTTGCAGTGCGAAGACCATCCACTGAGCCTAGAATTCCAGGCTCCAGCTCGTGATTGGCTTGTGTGGAAATGGGGGAAGTCAAAGAAGAGAAATGTGCTTTTGGAACCGAGCTGAGGAGGACACACAGAGAAAGGGAAATCGTCACTCTGGTACAAGTCTCGGGTACTGGCACTTTGCTAGTAAAGACCTGCAGAAAGAACTCTACCTATACGGTGAGACTTGTGTCCTTTGCTAGGCTGCGACTTAGAGCCTGTGGCTGTCACCTTCTGAACCGTCAGAGGTACTGCTAATATCATCATGGTCACAACGAGTGATGCGTGGGTGTTCTTATTTGTCTTGAGCCGGCCGTCTAAACATTTGACGTATTCCGACACGCACAGTCGTGGCACGGAGTCAGATTGGTTTAGCAGACCAGCAAACGAGTCCACCTGCACACTGGAGTAACTGCGTTCTGAATTAAATGAAAGCGAGACCGCGTACTTGCATTTTTCGGGAACGCGCATTTAATAATAGATTGCCGCTGTCCATGACTTCAGTCGCCGAATGCATGGTAGTATGGCGCCTTGACCAGTAGGATGGCAAAGTACTCGCTCCTGCGAAGTAGGGCTATAATACCTATTTCTCAGCACCTTGTTCTTTCGAACCATATTTTTCCTTTTTTGTTTGTATGTGTAAGTAGGCTGTTTATGTTTTCTTATTGGCAACGTTACGTAGCGCTCTGTATGAAAATCACTGGCTGTGCTGTGTGCAGTCTGTGGCTAGTTTGCATTGTTGTCTGCCATTGTAGTGTTGGGCAGCTGGATGTTAACAGCGCGTAGCGTTGCGCAGTTGGAGGTGAGCCGCCAGCAGTGATGGATGTGGGGAGAGAGATGGCGGAGTTTTGAAATTTGTAAGACTGTCATGAACTGCTATATATATTATGACTATTAAGGTAAATACAGTGTTTGTTCTGTATTAAATTCTTTCATTTGCTAACTATGCCTATCAGTAGTTAGTGCCTTCTGTAGTTTGAATCTTTTATTTAGCTGGCAGTAGTGGCGCTCGCAATATTGCGGTAGCTCGAGTAACCAAGATTTTTGTGAGGTAAGTGATTTGTGAAACGTATAGGTTAATGTTAGTCAGGGCCATTCTTTTGTAGGGATTTCTGAAAGTCAGATTGCGTTGCGCTAAAAATATTGTGCGTCAGGTGAAGCACAGTCCTGTACAATTGTTCAAAGGGGACGTTTCATATGGTAGAATAAAGATGCTTGGTGGTGGCGTAGTTTGATGCCATAACCTGGATTCACGTGTATGAAGTGAGATAGAGAGAGTAGTGTTCTGGTTAGTGTCATGTGTCGATCCCCAGCATATCAATTTGTCCACCATAGATCCCATTTTAGTAAGGCTTTTGTTAAATAAATATTTTTTGTATGATGTTTCTTTGATAATTTTGTTGTCTTGTCTTGTTTGAGATGAGTAAATCGATTGTGAATTAGACTACAACTTCTCCCTGAGTTCTGATTAACAGTTCCATCGCATTTTTATGGCAGTCTAGATCAGAGACATAAGGAGTAGCTTTTTCATTTGGTGTCCACTGCGTGGATCGTTTACTTCATTAAAGGTAATCTTCTTTCAATCTTCCTGGTCGCTGGCGCCTTACTTTGAGACAAATCTTTTCTCGGCCATCAGATCTTGCGTCACACCCCAGTCACGTCCTGCTACCAATTCCAACTTATGTTTGCCACTCCAGGCAGACATAAAAACATTTTTCTTAGTCATCTTGTATCCTCCTACAGTCACCAAACGACGACACCTTCTCGTACGCCACAGAGCCATCAGAATGACAATGAACACCCAGCGGTAATATTTCTAGAGTTTTTACAGTACTGTGAAGATAGATCATAAAGGTCTACTCCAGTTTCCGCAGCTTTTATTCCCTGCGCAAGAGTGCGTCGTGGAATGTCTTAGCACTCAGTTATTTATTGAACTAGTTTTAGTCAGATCACACCAAACTGAAGCTGGACTTGGTAGTTAGCAATTCCGAATAAGTCAGCGAGGGTTTCCAGTACCGACAGATGTCTTACAGTCAAGCGAAGCCATCCGAAGAATTGGATGGAACCAGAGAAGAGTACTATAATTTATTGGTGGGGAAATACGCATCCGGAACAAAAATATGGGTCTAGTTTGTTTCTGCATGCAGCAGATTGTGTGTCACCGTTTGACTTTGCGGAATAGCTCTAGAAAATGGTCACTCACGATAAGGGCACCTAATCAAAAGTAGGGATGAGTGTTCAGTTTATTTCAAAGCCATTTACGAGTAATATCCTGCAAAGCAATACTAAAATAATTACTAACTGAATACTTACATTGCTGTTATTAAACCTCAGATCCTGATGACAAGGTACTAGAATTTTTTTGTTTAACAATTTAGAGTAAGGCACTAAGTGATTCAGTGAAGGTTATCGTCATCAGTTTAGTTGCCAAAAATATATAACTCCTGCGGAAACAAAAGAAAATGTTACGGACATTAATTACATCCCTGCAGTTAGCACACCGAGACCTCTAATTTCATCGGCTGCGCGTAGATGGCTTGTGCACAATCACCTAACAGCGTAGGGGAAAGTTGCTCATATTCGCCGCCTCCTAATTTGTACTGCACCTATAAAATTCATACCTCTGGTACCATACGATGTTTAGTGAGGTGAGCGTGAGCTTCGCGCTTCTTAGAGCCATATTGTCAGCCATGAGTTCTGTGTTGGGGATCAGATCGTCGGCATACATCGTTAATTTTCTAGTGGTTTTCATCTAAATTTTGTGTACGTGGAGTAGAGAATTACTGTTTGAAGATAAGTGGGAACAACAATGTTCTCTTTATGCGTGATTATACACGTAACAACCTCATTTTTCAGATACTCACGAGTAACTATCCGTTGTAGTTCGTTTGTAGCAATGTGACAAAGAGAAAACAGCGTCTTTGCCTATAATGTACCGCTATAAGTTTCCGATATTGTACCCGTACAGATGTGAAAATTACCGAACAATCAGTTTAAATACCCACAGCTGCAAAATACTAACACGAATTCTTTACAGACGAATGGAAAAACTGGTAGAAGCCGACCTCGGGGAAGATCAGTTTGGATTCCGTAGAAACACTGGAACACGTGAGGCAATACTGACCCTACGACTTATCTTAGAAGAAAGATGAAGGAAAGGCAAACCTACGTTTATAGAATTTGTAGACTTAGAGAAAGCTTTTGACAATGTTGACTGGAATAATCTCTTTCAAATTCTGAAGGTGGCAGGGGTAAAATACAGGGAGCGAAAGGCTATTTACAATTTGTACAGCAACTAGATGGCAGTTGTAGGAGTCGAGGGGCATGAATGTGAAGCAGTGGTAGAGAAGGGAGTGAGACAGGGTTGTAGCCTATCCCTGATGTTATTCAATCTGTATGCTGAGCAAGCAGTAAAGGAGACAAAAGAAACATTCGGAGTAGGAATTAAAATCCTTGGAGAAGAAATAAAACCTAAGAGGTTGACATTGTAATTCTGTCAGAGACAGCAGAGGGCTTGGAAGAGCAGTTGAATGGAATCGACAGTGTCTTGAAAGGAGGATACAAGACGAACATCAACAAAATCAAAACGAGGATAATGGAATGTAGTCGAATTAAATCGGGTGATGCTGAGGGTATTAGATTAGGAAATGAGACGCTTGAAGTCGTAAATAAGTTTTGCTATTTGGGGAGCAAAATAACTGATGATGGTCGAAGTAGAGATGATTTAAAATGTAGACTGGAAATGGCAAGGAAAGCGTGTTTGAAGAAGAGAAACTTGTTAAGATCGAGTATAGATTTAAGTGTCAGGAAGTCGTTTCTGAAAGTATTTGTATGGAGTGTAGCCATGTATGGAAGTGAAACGTGGACGATAAATAGTTTGGACAAGGAGAGAATAGAAGCTTTCGAAATGTGGTGCTACAGAAGAATGCTGAAGATTAGATGGGCAGATCACATAACTAATGAGGAAGTATTGAATAGGATTGGGGAGAAGAGAAGTTTGTGGCACAACTTGACCAGAAGAAGGGATCGGTTGGTAGGACATGTTCTGAGGCATCAAGGGATCACCAATTTAGTATTGGATGGCAGCGTGGAGGGTAAAAATCGTAGAGAGAGACCAAGTGATGAATACACTAAGCAGATTCAGAAGGATGTAGGTTGCAGTAGGTACTGGGAGATGAAGAGGCTTGCACAGGATAGAGTAGCATGGAGAGCTGCATCAAACCAGTCTCAGGACTGAAGACCACAACAACAACAACAACCACAATTTATTCTAATACTGAGCTTTAACAAATAATTTTAGCATTTATGGTGTAACATAATGTTTATAAATTGTGTGGTGAATTTCCTAAAGATCTCTTTATCCTAAGTTATTAATTAAATAAGTAATTCGTATTACAGTACTGCAACGGAAAGGTGTTACAGAAAGTGGAGCACAGATGAACTGCTTTCAGCTGTAACACCATATTTAGATGGGGGATCATGGGTGAAATGAATATGCATATATGTAAAACGTACCTAAGTCAACAATTTAGAAGTATACTAAAAATAAAAACAGAAATGCAAGCAGGATTTAAAAATTTTTTGCCGCAGTAAAATTGTTTTCCAGCGAAGTTGGTTTGATGCAACTCTCCACGCTACTCTATCCTGTGCAAGCTTCATCTCCCAGTACCTACTCTAACCTACATCCTTCTGAATCTGTTTAGTGTATTCATCTCTTGGTCTCCCTCTACGATTTTTACCCTCCACGCTGCCCTCCAATACTAAATTGGTGATCCCTTGATGCCTGCCGGCCGGAGTTGCCAAGCGGTTCTAGGCGCTACAGTCTGGAATCGCGTGACCGTGTAAGTAGACTGTATAGATTTTTTTATTGGTAACGCCACATAGCGCTCTGTATGAAAATCACTGGCTGTGCTGTGTGCAGTCTGTGGCTAGTTTGCATTGTTGTCTGCCATTGTAGTGTTGGGCAGCTGGATGTGAACAGCGCGTAGCGTTGCGCAGTTGGAGGTGAGCCGCCAGCAGTGGTGGATGTGGGGAGAGAGATGGCGGAGTTTTGAAATTTGTAAGACTGGATGTCATGAACTGCTATATACATTATGACTTTTGAACACTATTGACGTAAATACATTGTTTGTTCTCTATCAAAATCTTTCATTTGCTAACTATGCCTATTAGTAGTTAGTGCCTTCAGTAGTTTGAATCTTTTATTTAGCTGGCAGTAGAGGCGCTCGCTGTATTGCAGTAGTTCGAGTAACGAAGATTTTTGGTGAGGTAAGTGATTTGTGAAAGGTATTGGTTAATGTTAGTCAGGGCCATTCTTTTGTAGGGATTTTTGAAAGTCAGATTGCGTTGCGCTAAAAGTATTGTGTGTCACTTTAGTTTTGCTCAGCTGTTTGAAAAGCAAATAATGTAAGAGGTTTATCAGCACAGTAATTCAGAAATTTTTCTAAGTGGACGTTTCAACCGCTACGGTCGCAGGTTCGAATTCTGCCTCGGACATGGATGTGTATGACGTCCTTAGGTTAGTTGGGTTTAAGTAGTTCTAAGTTCTAGGGGACTGATGACCACAGCAGTTAAGTCCCATAGTGCTCAGAGCCATTTTGAACCTTGATGCCTCAGAATATGCTCTACCAACCGACCCCTTCTGCTAGTGAAGTTGTGCAAAAAATTTCTCTTTTCTCCAATTCTATTCAATACCCCCTCATTAGTTACGTGATCTACCCATCTAATCTTCAGCATTCTTCTGTAGCACCACATTTCGAAAGCTTCTATTCTCTCCTTGTCCAAACTATTTATCGTCCACGTTTCACTTCCATACATGGCTACACTCCATACAAATACTTTCAGAAACGACTTCCTGACACTTAAATCTATACTCGATCTTAACAAGTTTCTTTTCTTCAAACACGCTTTCCTTGCCATTTCCAGTCTACATTTTAAATCATCTCTACTTCGACCATCATCAGTTATTTTGCTCCCCAAATAGCAAAACTTATTTACGACTTCAAGCGTCTCATTTCCTAATCTAATACCCTCAGCATCACCCGATTTAATTCGACTACATTCCATTATCCTCGTTTTGATTTTGTTGATGTTCGTCTTGTATCCTCCTTTCAAGACACTGTCCATTCCATTCAACTGCTCTTCCAAGCCCTCTGCTGTCTCTGACAGAATTACAATGTCAACCTCTTAGGTTTTATTTCTTCTCCAAGGATTTTAATTCCTACTCCGAATGTTTCTTTTGTCTCCTTTACTGCTTGCTCAGCATACAGATTGAATAACATCAGGGATAGGCTACAACCCTGTCTCACTCCCTTCTCTACCACTGCTTCACATTCATGCCCCTCGACTCCTACAACTGCCATCTAGTTGCTGTACAAATTGTAAATAGCCTTTCGCTCCCTGTATTTTACCCCTGCCACCTTCAGAATTTGAAAGAGATTATTCCAGTCAACATTGTCAAAAGCTTTCTCTAAGTCTACAAATTCTATAAACGTAGGTTTGCCTTTCCTTCATCTTTCTTCTAAGATAAGTCGTAGGGTCAGTATTGCCTCACGTGTTCCAACATTTCTACGGAATCCAAACTGATCTTCCCCGAGGACGGCTTCTACCAGTTTTTCCATTCGTCTGTAAAGAATTCGTGTTAGTATTTCGCAGCCGTGGCTTACTAAACTGATAGTTCGGTAATTTTCACATCTGTCAACATCAAATTTTTTTGGGATTGGAATTATTATATTCTTCGTGAAATCTGAGGGTATTTCACTTACCTCATACATCTTGCTCATCAGATGGTAGAATTTTGTCAGGGCTGGCTCTCCCAAGGCTGTCAATAGTTCTAATGGAATGTTGTCTACTCCCGGGGCCTTGTTGCGACTTAGGTCTTTCAGTGCTCTGTCTAGCTGTTCACGCAGTACCATATCTCCTATTTCATCGTCATCGACATTCTCTTCCATTTCTTTAATATTGTCCTCAAGAACGTTGTCCTTGTATAGACCCTCTATATACTTCTTCCACCTTTCTGCTTTCCGTCCTTTGCTTAGAACTGGGTTTCCATCTGTGCTCTTGATATTCATGCAAGTGGTTCTCTTTTCTGCAAAGGCCTCTTTAATTTTCCTTTAGGCAATATCTGTCTTACCCCTAGTGGCATATGCCTCTACATCCTTACATTTGTCCCCTAGCCATCCCTGCTTAGCCATTTTGCACTTCCTGTCGATCTAATTTTTGAGACTTTTGTATTCCTTTTTGCCTGCTTCATTTACTGCGTTTTTATATTTTCTCCTTTGATCAATTAAATTCAGTATCTCTTCTGTTAACCAAGAATTTCTATTTGCCCTCATCTTTTTAACTACTTGAGCCTCTGCTTCCTTCACTATTTCATCTCTCAAAGCTACCCAGTCTTCTTCTACTGTATTTCTTTCCTCCATTCCTGTCAATCATCCCCTAATGCTCTCGCTGAAGCTCTCTACAACCTCTGTTTCTTTCCGTTTATCCAGGTCCCATTTCCTCAAATTCCCACCTTTTTGCAGTTTCTTCAGTTTTAATCTACAGTTCATAACCAATAGATTGTGACCGGAGTCCACATCTGCCCCTGGAAATGTCTTACAATTTAAAACCTAGTTCCTGGATCTCTGTCTTACTAGAAGGTCTCATATAGGTTATATAATGGTATCTCCAGGCTTCTTCCACGTATATAACCTTCTTTTATGATTCTTGAACCAAGTGTTAGCTATGATTAAGTTATGCTCTGTGCAAAATTCTACCAGGCGGCTTCCTCTTTCATTCCTGACTCCCATTCCATATTCACCTACTACGTTTCCTTCTCTTCCTTTTCATACTATCGAGTTCCAGTCACCCATGACTTAAATTTTCGTCTCCCTTCACTATCTGAATAATTTCTTTTATCTCATCATACATTTCATCAATCTCTTCGTCATCTGCGGAGCTAGTTGACATATAAACTTGTACTACGGTGGTAGGCATGGGCTTCGTATATATCTTGGCCACAATAATGCGTTCACTATGCTGTTTGCAGTAGCTTACCCGCATTCCTATTTTCCTATTCATTATTAAACCTACTCTTGGATTACCTCTATTTGATTTTGTGTTTATAACCCTGAATTCACCTGACCGAACTTCATTAATTCCCACTACATCTAACATTAATCTATCCATTTCCCTTTTTAAATTTTCTAACCTACCTGCCCGATTAAGGGATCTGACATTCCACGCTCCGATCCGTAGAACGCCAGTTTTCTTTCTCCTGATAACTACATCCTCTTGAGTAGTCCCCGCCCGGAGATCCGAAAAGGGGACTATTTTACCTCCGGAATACTTTACCCAAGAGGACGCCATCATCATTTAACCGTATAGTTAAGCTGCATGCCCTCGGGAAAAATTACTCCTGTAGTTTCCCCTTGCTTTCAGCCGTTCGCAGTGCCAGCACAGCAAGACCGTTTTAGTTAGTGTTACAAGGCCAGATCAGTCAATCATCCAGACGGTTGCCTCTACAACTATTGAAAAGGCTGCTGCCCCTCTTCAGGAACCACACGTTTGTCTGGCCTCTCAACAGATACCCCTCTGTTGTGGTTGCACCTACGGTACGGCTATCTGTATTGCTGAGGCACGCAAGCCTCCCCACCAACGGCGGGGTCCGTGGGTCTTGGGGAGGGGGGGGGGGGGGATTATTTAGCATCATAATTCTTTTTCTCAGGGCCTTTCAACAATTGGTATTCAAACTCAAAACAGACTTCATTAGAACTGGTGCAGAACTTCTTTCGTACCTCTCGGATGGATATTGCTCTCTCTGAGCCATCGAAACATGCCTTACCTACTGACAGTTGAGTGTTAGTTGCAAATCTGGTAGCGGAAATACTTTCATTAATTTTTCATTATTTATTTATGAATATTATTGCCGAAACGTCGAAATATTCTTCTTCCACTCATCTACGGTGAATGTTAATAATTTACCAATTTTTTTTAATGTAACAGCTGCGAAACAGTTGTACAGTGGGTGCGGATTTTTTAATACACCTGCCTTCAAATACACATTATTGCAGCGTAAAGTCTATCTTAAACGAAGTTAAAGGTAAACATCGACTTAGTTTTATTGTAACTACGTCTGCATTGAAGTCATCCACGTCTGCGCTTGAGCATCTCGGCTGCACTTTCCAAGTATGAGCGATGGAAACAGTGCTGCTATCAACATTCACCGTTTGCAGCTGACGCGACCCGCTATTTCCTTGTGATTATAGGCAAGACTGTATTTTTTACGTCACTCAAAGATCGGCAAATTTTCCTTCTCTTGTGAGACATCTGAAACCCAAGAATCAGCAGATACCGCTTCTCGTTACTCGGCTTACTGCTGGCGACAGCGCAGCTAGCTATTGCTTCCCTTGTTGGCAACTGTATTCGTTCTCCTATCCATCCTAAATGGATCACTTGAATAACGTGAATGTCGAGTAAAACCTGTCCAACGCCTTTTCTTGGTTTTAGATGGTCTTATTTCTTCCTTTTAGGCAACAGTCTGCACAGAAGTCTGCTTGTTTCCACAGAGTCCTATAGCTCACCATCCAGTTTCTTGACTACCATCTAATGGTGGGCAGCATCCCAAAACACTTTTTGATTTTTGTTGCGTTAAAGTGTGTGAAATCCTATGGGACGTAGCTGCTAGCATCATCAGTCCCTAAGCTTACACAGTACTTAACCTAAATTATCCTAAGGACAAACACACACACACCGAGGGAGGACTCGAACCTCCGCCGGGACCAGCCGCACAGTCCATGACTGTTGCGGGTTACTCTTCACAACCAATATTGTCATGAGTTTCTTAAAATTATTCGAGAATCGACCGACAGGAAGACTGAATTATGATAAAAATAAGAAATAAAGCCAGAATTGGTGAACTTATGACAGCGACTAGTCACGTAATATGACATTAGAAGCACAGTTTCAGTTATCCAGTTTTATCATCGCAACATGGTGTTACACAAAGTCCTACCAAAAGCGGTTGACTTCATATTACGGAAAATGAAATATAAAAACCGACGCGGAAGGTGACAACAGTGCGTAGGAAACGAGTAACAAATACATCACGCGACATTTTACCTCTAAAAACATCCGAAGTATGCTCGGAAGTGAGCTTGAAAATGTAAGCATGTGATAATTTTGTTGTCAGGTACCCTCAGAACAGGTCAGAATGAAAGAGTAGTTTCCAGATGCATTATTACACAAGATCACGATTTTGCTAAAATGTAGTAAGCAAATGCTTAAGTGGTTGTTTGAGCGATCTTATCTAGTTGTAAAGCTGTTAAAGGTCACAGAATTATAGCTTATGGCTCTGCAGCATTTGTTGCATAAAATTATCCCGAGGCGAGGAGCCTGTTTCTTTTAGCCACACTCTTCCAGAGCAGTGCTGCTACAGTGTTGTGTAACATAAAGTGCTGGTCGTCCCTCAAGAAGTTTCCCAACATAAAGCTGAAACAAAGGAAAGTTCACGGGTGTCACAGTGATGTAACAGAAGCAGATGAACGGATTCGTCAGAAGGGAACGCTGAACATTACATTGATTTGGTTCTCTGGTTCAGGCCTACAAGCCTAAAGGTGCAGTCTAGAAGGACACTTTACGCAGCTAATACCTAATTAGAATTCAAAGGGCGCTTATTAGGTGGCGCACATCATTACAAGTATGTTACGCCACTTTAATTTAAATTGCGCTCTTAAGCGTCAAGCAGCGAAACAAGTATACTTCATAATAACTGAATACCAAAGATTGCTAGGAGCAGTTTTGTAATTACAGGGGGCCTTATTGCAGACTACATTTGTATAATTTAGTTTGGCACTTCAAATTAGTGATAAACAGTGTCGATGTAGATTTTTGTCAGCTGAGCACTTGTTTAGCTGGAGGCTGATCATAGGTCCCTTATTTTATTTTCTGTCTACTGCATAATATGCTTCTAAATGAAGACTCAATAAAAAGAGGAAAAATTACAAAGTGAGTAATAGGCTTAGAGATAGGAACGCCGAAACAAACTGACGCAACATAAGGAAAAATATATATATACCAGGTGATCAAAAAGTCAGTATAAATTTGAAAACTGAATAAATCACCGAATAATGTAGATAGAGAGGTACAAACTGACACACATGCTTGGAATGACATGGGGTTTTATTAGAACCAAAAAAATACAAAAGTTCAAAAAATGTCCCAGATGGCGCTTCATCTGAGCAGAATAGCAATAATTAGCATAACAAAGTAAGACAAAGCAAAGCTGATGTTCTTTACAGGAAATGCTCTGTATGTCCACCATCATTCCTCAACAATACCTTTAGTCCAGGAATATGGTGAGGCATTGGCGTCGGATGTTGCCTTTCAGCATCCCTAGAGATGTCGGTCGATCACGATACACTTGCGACTTCAGGTAACCCCAGAGCCAATAATGGCACGGAATGAGGTCTGGGGACCTGGGAGGCCAAGCATGACGAAAGTGGCGGCTGAGCACACGATCATCACCAAACGACGTGTGCAAGAGATCTTTCACGTGTCTAGCAATATGGGGTGGAGCAGTATCCTGTTCTAATAAAACCCCATGTCATTCTAAGCATGTGTGTCAATTTTTACCCCTCTATTTACATTATTCCGTGGTTTATTAAGTTGTTGAAATTTATACTGACTTTTTGATTATGCGGTATATGCGCTATGAAAGTGTTCTCCACAACCCGTGGGTATTCGAACTTAAAGCTTAAATAAACAGGTTAATTCTTATTAACGTTTAAAACTTAGACGCCGCTAAGACAAGTTATTTAATATAAGACACAAGGAGCCGCAAATATCTGGAAATATACCAAGACTGGATATGAAATGTAGAACATGTGACGACATATGTGAAGTACGGAGGGCATTTTCGTGCATGTGCAGGAAGGGATGACTGAGCGATGCAATAATTGCATTCAAGCACACGGTGCAAATTTTGAACACCTTTTGCAGATTAGATCCACTGTAAACGTATAAGGTACGGAATTATTGTTCTCGCTATAAAAAAGCAAAAGCTGTTCTTATTTTGCATTTTCTTCCTTTTTCACTTTTTTTGTTTACAGAAGTTATTTAAAAAAGAAAACGTACGTCATTTACAGGTAACGATGCAGTTCGAAAGCTTATACTTCTGTACTTTGCAATAAACCAGCGCAAACCGCGGGTCTGGTAAATAAATAACAACCAATACCTCAGTATAAACACGTAATTATCTCACATTATGAAGAAAAAAAATACTGCCTGCCAGACAAAAGACTCGAAGCCTGAGCTCAGCGCGCTGAAGTCGTGCACTTGGCCCGGGAGCCACACCGGTTGAAATGACCAGGTGGGACTGACCCGACTGTCTGAATCGCTGCACGTGTGGCGAGGTACGACGTACACTATGTGATCAAAAGTATCCGCACCCCCCCCCCCCAAAAAGTATACGTTTTTCATATTAGGTGCCTTGTGCTGCCACCTACTGCCAGGTTCTCCATGTCAGCGACCTCAGTAGTCATCGTAAGAGAACAGAATGGGGAGCTCCGCGGAACTCACGGGCTTCGAACGTGGTCAGGTGATTGGGTGTCATTTGTGTCATACGTCCGTACGCGAGATGTACACACTCCGAAACATCCCTCATCCCTAGGTCCACTGTTTCCGATGTGATACTGAAGTGGAAACGTCTAGGGACACATACAGCACGAAAGTGGATATAGGCCGGCCTCGTCTGTTGACTGACAGAGACCGCCGACAGTTGAAGAGGGTCGTAATGTGTAATAGGCAGACATCTATGCACACCATCACACAAAAATTTCAAACTGCATCAGGATCCACTGCAAGTACCATGACAGTGAGAAAACTAGGATTTCACGGCCGAGCGGCTGCTCATAAGCCACACATCGCACCGGTAAATGCCAGGCGACGCTTCGCTTGGTATAAGGAGCGTAAAAATGGTTCAAATGGCTCTAAGCACTATAGGACTTAACATCTGAGGTAATGAGTCCCCTATACTTAGAACTACTTAAACCTAACTAACCTAAGGACACACATCCATGCCCGAGGAAGGATTCGAACCTGCAGCGCGGTTCCGGACTGAAGCGCCTAGAACCACTCGGCCACAGCGACCAACTAAGGAGCGTAAACATTGGACGATTGAACAGTGGTTAAACGGTGTGTGGAGTGACGAATCACGGTACACATTGTGGCGATTCCATAGCAGGGTGTGGGTATGACGAATGCCCGGTGAACGTCATCTGTCAGCGCCTGTAGTGCCAACAGTAAAATTCGGAGGCGGTGGTTTTATGGTGTGGTCGTGTTTTCCATGGTGGCGGCTTGCACCCTTTGTTGTTTTGCGTGGCACTATCACAGCATAGGCCTACATTGATGTCTTAAGCACCTTCTTCCTTCCCACTGTTGAAGAGTGATTCAGGGATCGCGATTGCATCTTTCAACACGATCGAGCAGCGCCGACCGGCATCGATATCTCTCCTCAGCGCAGCACTCCGTGAAGAATGGGCTGCCATTCCCCAACAGACAATCCGGCACCTAATTGTACGTATGCCTGCGAGAGTGGAAGCTGTCATTAAGGCTAAGGGTGGGCCAAAACCATATTGAATTCCAGCATTCCCGATGGAAGGTGCCTCGAACTTGTAAGTAATTTTCAGCTAGGTGTCCGGATTCTTTTGATCACAAAGTGTATGTTGACGTCCCATGTCCAGCATTTGTTTTCCACTTTTGAGGTACTTCCCAACACTTGCGGCTCCATCTGTCTTGTGTTAGATTACTTGTCTCAGAGTCATCAAAGTCGCTACAGGAAGTTTTAAACGTTAGCATGATTCACCCAGTACGGTCGCTCTATATACAGTGCGAAGAAAAAATCTCGCATTCAGACTCTGAATCGCGATTCGTCACATTCTAGCAATGCAAAACTGTCTCTCACAAAATTTCAAATGTGTGTAAATTCCTAAGGGACCAAACTGCTGAGGTCATCGGTCCCTAGATTTACAAACTACTTAAACTAACTTGTGCAAAGAGCGACACAAACATCCGTGTCCGAGGGAGGACTCGAGACTCCGGCGCGGGGGGCCGCGCAATCCGCGACATGGCGCCTTCAACTACGCGATCACAAAATTTCGTCCTACGCATATTTCGGGCAGTAAATGGACGTTCAAGTTTGAAACACCTGGGCATTGAGTCAAACAGAGCTTGGATGGCGTGTACAGGTACAGCTGCCCATGCAGCTTCAATACGATACCACAGTTCATCAAGAGTAGTGACTGGCGTATTGTGATGAGCCAGTTGCTCGGCCACCATTGACCAGACGTTTTCAGTTCGTGAGAGATCTGGAGAATGTGCTGGCCAGGGCAGCAATCGAACATTTTCTGTATCCAGAAAGGCCCGTACAAGACCTGCAACATACCGTCGTGCATTATCTTGCTGAAACGTAGGGTTTCGCAGGGATCGAATGAAGGGTAGAGCCAAGGATCGTGACACATCTGAAATGTAACGTCCACCGTTCAACGTGCCGTCAATGCGAACAAGAGTTGACCGAGACGTGTAACCAATGGCACCCCATACCATCATGCCGGGTGGTACGCCTGTATGGCGATGACGAATACACGCTTCCAATGTGCGCTCACCGCGATGTCGCCAAACACGCATGCGACCATCATGATGCTGTAAACAGAACCTGGATTCATCCGAAAAAAATACGTTCTGCCATTCGTGCGCCCAGATTCGTCGTTGAGTACACCATCGCAGGCGCTCCTGTCTGTGATGCACCGTCAAAGGTAACCGCAGCCACGGTCTCCGAGGTGATAGTCCATGCAGCGGCAAACGTAGTCCAACTGTTCGTCCAGATGGTTGTTGTCTGCAAACATCCCCATCTGTAGACTCAGGGATCGAGACGTGGGTGCACGATCCGTTACAGCCATGCGGATAAGATGCCTGTCATCTCGACTGCTAGTGATACGAGGCCGGTGGGATCTAGCACGGCGTTTCGTATTACCCTTCTGAACCCACCGATTCCATATTCTGCTAACAGTCATTGGATCTCGACCAACGCGAGCAGCAATGTCGTGATACGATAAACCGCAATCGCGATAGGCTACAATCCGACCTTTATCAAAGTCGGAAACGTGGTGGTACGCATTTCTCCTCCTTACAGGAGGCATCACAACACGTTTCACCGGGTAACGCTAATCAACTGCTGTTTGTGTATGAGAAATCGGTTGGAAACTTTCGTCATGTCAGCACATTGTAGATGTCGCCATCGGCGCCAGCGTTGTTTGAATGCTCTGAAAAGCTAATCATTTACATATCACAGCATCTTCTTCCTGTCGGTTAAATTTCGCGTTTGTAGCACGTCATCTTCGTGCTGTAGCAATTTTAATCTTCAGTAGAGTTTATTCTTGCTGCGTTCAGGTCTATTACATTTCGTTATGGCCTTATGTCTCCAGTTGGGCTAGTAATGTGCTTTGTAAATAATTTTGATGGGGCCACTGGGGGGCGGTACACAGAAAACAAGTTTGGAATCTTGTAGATGCAGTGGCTCGAAAGAATTCGTGTCCACAATGTGCAAAAGGCTCCTTTAAAAACTGACCAATGAAAACGATTGTACTTCCATTTCCGTGTTTGTAATACGTAACTGCAAATGCTAAAAAAAACCTCGACCTAAAATTGAATCCGTGACCTCCTGCATGCTAACCCAAAACGCTATCCACTGTACCAACTGCACAGCACTGATGCTATGGCGTGACAGAGGTAGTTACCGTACATGTGATTGCAGTGTTGCCAGACTGCCAATGTTTAACGTGCACTTAATGCGTGAAATATTCGCAGGACGAAAATATGTGACTGACTTTTTTTTTATTGCCAGGATGTGAGGAATCGCATTGTGAAGTCTGAGTGCGCAAATTTTTCTTCACTCTGTATAAAGAGTGTTTCACTGCTTTCGCGACTAACAACTAACGGTGACAGATCACATCATGGGACTCAACTGTTGTTATGCTAGGCGTCCTTCAGTATTCGCTGGCCCAGGGGACGGTGAGATTTCACTGAACTAGCAGAGTCTGTTAACACGGCGTGCAGCGTACTGCCTACCCCAGTATATCGATAGAGCGATTTTCAACCAGAAAACTGTAATGATGAGTGTCTCTAATTGGAGGAAATATTTTAGGAGCGAATCACGAACTTTTATTTTGCTTTTACGGGTCCACCGTCATAGCTGTGTGCTCAGCACGGCAGAGAACCCGGGTGCGACTCCCGAAATGCCCGGGAGATTGGCTTGGTGGGAAGACTGGTATGCGATCCACTCAGCCTCTTGAGGCCAACTTAAGAGCTACTCGACTGCCTAATAGCGGTGCCAAGGTCAAGAAACCCGACAACGACCGTGGGAGCGGCGAGCTGACAGCATGCTTCTCCATACCACATCCAGTAACAGCATTGCCAGAGGGTGACACGGCAGTCGATCGGACCCAATTGGACCGTCTAGGGCGAAACGCAAATCTTTTACCTTTTTCCTACCTTACCGCCATTCACACAGAGCGGATGACTGGATGATAGGCTACACACACTGCACAGGAACGCTGCAGTGTGCCTACCTCTAGTCGCTCCTCAGGGGCATAACCAATCATAAAAGACACATAGCGTCACCAGGCAGTACCAATGAATATTTTCTCTCTAACAAAAGCTGTTCCTCATAATGGGATTTGTCACCCTTAAACGTTTGTTGCAAAGACTTTCAAACATCCTATATGTCTCACATGCACAATGTAACAGTGATTCATTGCCAAAACTGCGGCAGTCCTTTCGAAACCTGTAAATTGAGAGCTAAGCGATGATTTTGTGGTCTGTTCCCACAAACTGTCTCACCCGATGTTCCTGTAAATAAGGGAGATTTGCCTAAATGGCACCACTTGTGATATTTAATACACTCCTGGAAATGGAAAAAAGAACACATTGACACCGGTGTGTCGGACCCACCATACTTGCTCCGGACACTGCGAGAGGGCTGTACAAGCAATGATCACACGCACGGCACAGCGGACACACCAGGAACCGCGGTGTTGGCCGTCGAATGGCGCTAGCTGCGCAGCATTTGTGCACCGCCGCCGTCAGTGTCAGCCAGTTTGCCGTGGCATACGGAGCTCCATCGCAGTCTTTAACACTGGTAGCATGCCGCGACAGCGTGGACGTGAACCGTATGTGCAGTTGACGGACTTTGAGCGAGGGCGTATAGTGGGCATGCGGGAGGCCGGGTGGACGTACCGCCGAATTGCTCAACACGTGGGGCGTGAGGTCTCCATAGTACATCGATGTTGTCGCCAGTGGTCGGCGGAAGGTGCACGTGCCCGTCGACCTGGGACCGGACCGCAGCGACGCACGGATGCACGCCAAGACCGTAGGATCCTACGCAGTGCCGTAGGGGACCGCACCGCCACTTCCCAGCAAATTAGGGACACTGTTGCTCCTGGGGTATCGGCGAGGACCATTCGCAACCGTCTCCATGAAGCTGGGCTACGGTCCCGCACACCGTTAGGCCATCTTCCTCTCACGCCCCAACATCGTGCAGCCCGCCTCCAGTGGTGTCGCGACAGGCGTGAATGGAGGGACGAATGGAGACGTGTCGTCTTCAGCGATGAGAGTCGCTTCTGCCTTGGTGCCAATGATGGTCATATGCGTGTTTGGCGCCGTGCAGGTGAGCGACACAATCAGGACTGCATACGACCGAGGCACACAGGGCCAACGCCCGGCATCATGGTGTGGGGAGCGATCTCCTACACTGGCCGTACACCACTGGTGATCGTCGAGGGGACACTGAATAGTGCACGGTACATCCAAACCGTCATCGAACCCATCGTTCTACCATTCCTAGACCGGCAAGGGAACTTGCTGTTCTAACAGGACAATGCACGTCCGCATGTATCTCGTGCCACCCAACGTGCTCTAGAAGGTGTAAGTCAACTACCCTGGCCAGCAAGATTTCCGGATCTGTCCCCCATTGAGCATGTTTGGGACTGGATGAAGCGTCGTCTCACGCGGTCTGCACGTCCAGCACGAACGCTGGTCCAACTGAGGCGCCAGGTGGAAATGGCATGGCAAGCCGTTCCACAGGACTACATCCAGCATCTCTACGATCGTCTCCATGGGAGAATAGCAGCCTGCATTGCTGCGAAAGGTGGATATACACTGTACTAGTGCCGACATTGTGCATGCTCTGTTGCCTGTGTCTATGTGCCTGTGGTTCTGTCAGTGTGATCATGTGATGTATCTGACCCCAGGAATGTGTCAATAAAGTTTCCCCTTCCTGGGACAATGAATTCACGGTGTTCTTATTTCAATTTCCAGGAGTGTATATCCTAAACTGTACGTTACAAACTTATTTAAACAATGCTATTCTCAAATTTAAGGCGTTGTCCTTTGTATTTCACGTAAATAATAGAATTTCTGAGAAAAATAAAGACTATTTGCTTAATTTTCTAAACATCTGCGAGTGGTTCAAATTAGGTATCTGGTTTTAGGAAACCAGATACCAAATTTTACCGGTGGCTGCATAAATGCTATTTGAAATCCTTGCTACATAAAATTTTTATTCCTTTTACCAGCTCTGCACATTTTCCATGAATACACATTTTGGATTTAATGCTTATGTTTATTTTTTTCCATTCGATCCCTTTCACACAACCCGCAATACTATTCCTTTTTCTTACGAATGAGTTTCTGTGAAGGCTTCCCGCAGAGTCTCAAAAAGCCTTCCTTTTCATAGGTGAAGATTTAATTCTAGATTTGTTCACCTTCCCTTCAATCAGCGTTTCTTTTAACATAGGCTACTCTTCAGTTTAGAGGCTCCTTGGCTAGCTGTTGAAGTTTCGCTTGTAGCTTTCACCGTTTTCCTCGAATTCGGTGGTATTTCTTTGAAGAAAGACTCTAGCCTACTGTCTGGCTGCCACAGCTTCTTCTGAATTGAAATTATGGGGCAATATTTTCGATTGTGCAACGTACAACGCCAGTTTTCTTGCGTCCGACATGCCTACAATAATATACTACAGCACAAAAATAACGTATACAATCTTTCATACAACGCTTTTACAACCTTAGTACCTCATCAGCTGTTTTCTCCTACATTTTCATGTTTGTTTGAGAGATTCTACGTTGGTGCTAAATTTTTGGAACACAAATAAATCAGTCACTGAATTCATGATCAGATTTTTTCGAAATTCATATTAAACTCTTGTGTCTATTGCTATATCGTTAAATATACACTACATATTATTCTAATTTATTTCAGAGCGAAGGCTACAGTGGACTACAATGCTGTCCAGAATCCAAGGAGTTAGTGTCTTGTAAATTTAGTTTAGAAACTGCAAAAATCTGTCGCATTAATAATTATGTGCTTGGCGTGTGTGTGTACAGCTATTGCCACTGACGACTATACATTATCGTCAAAATTTATTTTCTCATTATAAGTATATTCATATTTAAATCATATAATCGTATTATAATTTCGTAATTACAAGATATAGACTTTGGCACACACTAAAATCCGGTACATATAAGGTATCCACATTACGATAATACTCAAAATCACAATCTGATGAAACACTGTGTACTATAAATAACACATCATAAAAAAATGTCTCCTGTAATACACAGATAACCGATAAACTAACCCGATAAAATAAATTGCCATCAAAACGCAGCTTACGTCAAACACGTAATTATTGATGTGACATTGCAAGTCAGTATTCTTAGACAACTAATTGTAGCTACTGCTAAAGACTACCATGTAAACGTTGGATAAAAACAGATTCATGAACAGGACATCTTCCTTTATAATTACTCCTCTCCTTGTCCATTACTAATTCTCTCTTAATTATCATTATGTGACGATCGACTACGTGGCGTTCATTAAGCATAACTGACTGATTATATCTTTTGTTGGAATCGATTATTGAATTACAGTAACAATTTGAAGCTACGAGATTTGAATAAAACGTATTATAACAGTTAGCTCTTCACGTGACTATATAATTCAGTACACTTTTCGGTACCATTCGACTGCTTTCTCCAACCGACCGACCGCATCTGTAGATTCTCCTCTAACGAATCCCGCATTGCCGCGCGCTGAAAACAAGCCACTGCGAAAATTGTTGAGTCCAAGATGATTCACCACCCGTTGTCGCCCCTCACAGAGCTTGTATCTGTTCTAGTATTGTCGACATGGAGCCACGGTTATCTCACAATCTGGGAATACAGTTCCACTCAACTATCCCAGAAGAAATCTCATAAATCGCATCACAAATATTACGTTCCTGTTGGCCCGATTCTTAGACTCAGCCAAGACGTACTCTCCCTCAAAATGATGTATAACCAGTCTGTCACATGTTTTCAGAGTTAACTCTGAAACATGTTATCAACAGAAGTAGACAAACGATTACAACGTGCCGCACCCCACTTTATCCTGATTACAATGGCGATGTGTGTGTCATGGGATGGACTATTAGACATTCCGAAACAGTTGCGACTATCTGGAGTTATTGCCGCTCACCAACTGTCTACAGCTCACGAAGACAGGTCGGAGTCCTATATAGGAGCGGACATTCCACTCGACGACGTCTTAAGATGTATTGAATGGGACTGAGGTTTGGTGATTTCTGAAAGAGGGAAGGTGCAAGGCACGACTAAAATGCACTCACGGTGTCTGTGGTCCTTCCGCTGTGTGTTGCTATTGACAATTCGCTGTCGTTGGTTGCAGCCAATAGGGTTACGGTATATGATAGCCAATGCGAATTGCTCAGTATTATAAACCTGGTCGTCACAAATATTTGGCTCTTCTGTTCTTAGAATACGTCAAGATTTCCGAGGTTGTGGTTAGGTTTTGACGTAACAACGCAGCTGAAATTGGTACACGTGAAACGAGAAGCAGTGGAGGATACATAATCATCTTTGTTACAAATATGTTGACTTTTTTATGTGCCATGATCTCCGACGCTGTAGTTGAGATCACAGCTTAAACTGCTGTTGGCGAAACAGAAGGACAGAAAGTTACCAACGGGTAATGTGGTTGGCTACACGCCACCGATTCATGATTTGCCGTATTCACTTCCCATCTTTCATCACGGGAACAGCTACCGTGGACGCCGTAAGTGCACTTGTAACCAGGTCAATAGAATCCCCATTCCCGTGCAGTTTTCCAAGTATTTTGGACAGAGTACGGGAATGACGGGGTGGTTCACTGTCCTACTCAAGCCACAGGCCGCCCTATGAGATGTAGCTTTTGTGTCGTCTAACGTACAAGCAGCAGAGGTACACATTTGAAGTGGTGCCCTCTGTCCTCCAAAGTGAGGTAGGATTTCTGGATGGTATGGCTGTTGTTGTTGTTCGCCCAGCACGAAACTGAGGAATTACATGTCGCGTTTTCCCCTTGTTTCCACGGCTGGTAGTGATTGACGGAACTTTGACAAGCCGACGGTACGTGGGTTACCTCTATGAGCAGTCTGCGTGATGCTGAAGTTCCCGTGGCCAGAAGTGTACCCAGATATATCCGTGATAGTGCACGTGTTCTCGGACCTGAACTCCACCCCAACGCCGGTATCCAGGATAACAATGACCAGTTACGAGTACAACAGTAGTGGGCCCGCTCGCCATGGGAGAAAATGCAGCGCCTTTGTGACAACTTCCCCAACCGAATTGGTGCATGGATCCAGGCCAGAAGGGGTGCAATGTCATACTGATAAGTGGAAGCATACTTCCAACTTCTCTGCATATGTGATTCGATTTTATATTCACTGAAATAACATCATATACCTTCTCAACACGCGAAGTTTCATTTCGTTTCCTCCTCCCCTTCGGAGTGCTTTACTTCTACTCCGGCAGTATATATAATTTCCAGTATCAGAGGGGTCCAAAAAAGTGTACACATTCTTTGACAGCCAGTATTAATGGAACAAAATGGAAACCGTTACAATTCATGCCCTTGGAGAAAGTTATTTAGTGTGTTCAAAGTGACCCCCATTAACAGCCAAACAACGTTTGCCATTGAACTGTTGACCGAACTACGGCTGTTAATGTTGCCCGTGTGATAGCTGCACAGGACGCCTCGATGATTTCTCGTAGCTTTTTCATTGCAGCTGACTTCTACTGATAAATTTCATTCTTCAAAGTCTCCCATAGGTAGAAAGCAAGAGGTGTAAGGAATGGAGACCGTGGTCGGTACCCAACATCGCCTCTTCGATCTAACCATCGCCCAGGTAGATTTTCAACCAAGTAGGCTCTGACATCTCTGAGGTAGTGCATCGGAGAGCCATTTTCTTGTTGATAAAATCTTTCGTTTCCAAACACCTCTCGCATGGCAGGTAAAATCGATGTTTTCAGCATATGAAGAAACACCTCACCGGTTTCGGTACCATCCAAGAAGAATGAGTCAATCAAACCGCGTTATGAGAGAACACACTACACATCAACACCCGATAGATTAACATGTCTATGTAAACGTGAGGATCTTCAGGACCCCAGCAGATGCAGATGTGTCGGTTTACAGTACGTTCAGTTTGAAATGACTCTCGTCAGTCCGCATAAACATCAATGCAAACTGGTCATTCTCGCGGAGCCTGCCTTCAAACCACTCGCAGTACTGTATCCTTCAATCCGGCTCGTCCTCGTTCATAGCGTGCAGTTATCTTGGAATGTACACTTCCCACTTTGCAGCCTTCAGAAAACGTCGTACGCATGGTCGGCTTACTCCGCTTTCGCTTACACACTGGTTCACAGATATTTGAGGTTACCTAGTAAAATGTTGAAACACTGGTATCGTTGGTGTTTTTGGTCGGCCAGACTTTTCCTTATGTACACCCTGAACAGTTCAGTCGGCTTTAAATTTATCCGGAATACGATAAATTGTTGTATGTGTTGGTGGCTGAGTTTTGTACACGCTACGCCATTGCCTTTAACCCCACCATGTTTTCGTACTTTCAGTGTCACTTAACTATGGCCTTGCATTGCTCAGTCGACAATCTTATTTCATTCACTCCTGCACTGTCATCTGCTGGAAAACGTGAGCCAATATCTGTTGAGAGAGCAGTAGACTACACAACCGAACAAAATTCCATCGATATGTCAATTTGTTCGAAAGATATTAACTGTCAATGAGGCTACATTTTTCTGGACCCCATCTACATCTACGTGATTACTCTGCTATTCACAGTAAAGTGCCAGGCAGAGAGTTCAATGAACCACCTTCATGCTGTCTCTCTACCGTTCCACTCTCGAACGGCACGCGGTAAGAACGACCACTTACATTTTTCCGTGCGAGCCCTGATTTCTCTTATTTTATCGTGATGATCATTTCTCCCTATGTAGGTGGGTACCAACAGAATGTTTTCGCAATCGGAGGAGAAAACTGTTGATTGAAATTTCATGAGAAGATCCCGTCGCAACGAAAAACGCCTTTGTTTTAATGATTGCCACTCCAATTCACGTATCATGTCTGTGACACTATGGCCCCTATTTCGCGATAATACAAAACGAGCTGCCCTTCTTAGTACTTTTTCGATGTCATCCGTCAGTCCCACCTGGTGCGGATCCCACACCGCACATCAGTACTCCATAACAGGACGGAAAAGCGTAGTGTAAGCAGTGTCTTTGGTAGATCTGTTGCACCTTCTAAGTGTTCTGCCAATGAATCGCAGTCTTTGGTTTGCTCTACCCTCAATATTATCTATGTGATCTTTCCAGATTAGGTTATTTGTAATTGTAATCCATAAGTATTTAGTTGAATTTACAGCCCTCGGATTTGTGTGACTTATTGCGTAATCGAAATTTAGCGGATTTCTTTTAGTACTCATGCGAATAACTTCGCACTTTTCTTTACTGAGGGTCAATTACCACTTTTCGCACCATACAGATTCTTATCTAAATTATTTTGCAAGATGTTTTGATCATCTGATGACTTTAAAAGACGGTAAATAACAGCATCATCTGCAAACAATCTAAGACGCCTACTCAGATTTTGTCCTACGTCGTTAATATAGATCAGGAACAATAGAGGGCCTATAACACTACCTTGGGGAACGCCGGATATTACTTCTGTTTTACTCGACGACTTTCCGTCCATTACTACTAACTGTGACCTGTCTGACAGGAAATCACGAATCCAGTCGCACAACTGAGAGGATACTCCGTAGGCACGCAGTCTGATTAGAAGACGCTTGTGAGGAACGGTGTCGAAAGCCTTCTGGAAATCTAAAAAATGGAATCAATTTGACATCCCCTGTCGATAGCACTTATTACTTCATGAGAATAAAGAGCTAGTTGTGTTTCACAAGAACGATATTTTCTGAATCCCTGCTGGCTGTATGTCAATAAATCGTTTTCCTCGATGTTCTTCATAATGTTCGAATACAGTATATGTTCCGAAACCCTACTGCAAATCGACGTTAGTGATATAGGCCTGTAATTCAGCGGATTACTCCTACTTCCCTTTTTGGGTACTGGTGTGACTTGAGCAATTTTCCAGTCTTTAGGTACGTATCTTTCTGCGAGCGAGTGGTTGTATATAATTGCTAAATATGGAGCTATTTTATCAGCATACTCTGAGAGGAACCTGACTGGTGTACAATCTTTATTAAGTGATTTAAGCTGCTTTGTTACACCGAGGATATCTACTTCCATGTTTCTCATCTTGGCAGTTGTTCTTGATTGGAATTCAGGAATATTTACTTCGTCCTCTTTGGTGAAGGAGTTTCGGAAAACCGTGTTTAAAAACTCTGCTTTAGTGGCACTGTCATCAGTGACTTCACCGATGTTATCGCGCAGTGAAGGTATTGATTGTGTCTTGCCACTGGTGTGATTTATGTATGACCAGAATCTCTTTGGGTTTTCTGCCAGATATCGAGACAGAATTTCGTTGTTGAAATTATTAAAAGCATCTCGCATTGAAGTACGCGCCATATTTCGAACTTCTGGAAAACTTTACCTATCTTGGGGATTTTGCGTTCTTTTAAATTTGGCATGCTTTTTTCGTTGCTTCTGCAACAACGATGTGACCTGTTTTCTGTACCATGGGGGATCAGTACCATCACTTATTGATTTATGTGGTATATATCTCTCAATTGCTGTTGATGCTATCTCTTTGAAAACATTCAACAACTTTTCTACACTTACATGATCAGATCGGAAGGAGTGAAGACTGTCTCTTAAAAAGACGTTAAGAGTATTTTTATCAGCTTTTTTTAAATAGATATACTTCGCGTTTCTTTTGAAGGTTGTAGGTGTTACGGTAATCAGTCTCGCAGCAACTGCCTTGTGGTCGCTAATCCCTGTATTCGTCACAACACTCATTATTTGTCCAGGATTATTTGTTGCTAATAGGTCAAGTATGCTTTCGCAACCATTTACGCTTCGAGTGGGTCATGAACTAATTGTTCAAAACAATTTCCTAAGAAAGCACCCAGTACAATTTCGCATGATGTTTTATGCCTGCTGCAGGCTTTAAATATAATTTTTCCAGCATATCGAGGGTGTACAATGTGAACTTTCGTGCCATGATTTTCTAGTAAGAAGGAGGGATCCAGTGAAGTGATTATAATTAATAACACAAATTACATTCACATGCCAGAGTTGACCCATATACGAAACTCACTGACCTGCAGTTACTGTTTTTTTCCTTCAGGGTGGCACTGTTGACAGTCAGTGAGTGACAAGAAAAATGACCTGTAGTCGGCAGTACTCTTTAGATGCATCAACAGTGCGAACAGTACTAAAGTTGCCGACAGCATTGGATATTTTATTGTGTGTGCGGTTTGAGGTTTTCGGGCGCTAAACAGCGTAGCCATCAGCGCCCAGATATTTTATTAACACAAGAATAGTGTCCCGTTATAATACTTCCGTCTGAAAGAGTAAGGGTGGTACATTATTGATCATTCACAATTTCCGCTCGATTACTAAAGGAGTTAGAGTTGGATCAATCTAAAAGGTGGCTGTTTCTCTAGCAACCCTTGACCATCATAAAGCGCACTATGTTTAAGTGCAATTGACTTGTGGACGACGATTTCTCTGCCTCCTTCTCACGGCGCTCCCGTGGTATACCATCGCTACACATACATTTTCTCAGTCTATAGCTTTCTCTGCTTTTTCGAAGTTTCGATGCAAAGTTAGTAGACACAAAGGGCTCGTTGGTAACACGAAACACTTCCATAAACTTTCTTTGTTCTCCAAAGGGTTTCACGACGTGATGTCAGAGGAATTCCGCACTGGGTTCAGGGTTGAGTGGAGAATGGTTTTCCGAGAAATTCTAGTACGAATTTTTATCAAAGGTAGCCGTAGGCATCTGTATGCAGGAAGAAACAGTTGTTGGATTGGTAATCTGCTTTTTTAAGCTGTATAGTTAAGCGATTTCTTTTGTCGCACCATCTAATGGTGTGTTTTCTTTCGTTTTGTTGGTTTCTTTAATGTACTACTTTGTGCAATATGGTACTGGATGTATCCCGATCTCTGTCTTCCCCTACAACTTTAACTTCTACAGCTCCCTCTAGTCCCATGAAAGTTATTCCCTGTTGTCTTAACAGATGAGTTACCAACCTGTCCCTTCTCCTTATCAGTGTTTTCCACATGTTCCTTTCCTCACCGATTCTGCGCAGAACCTTCTCATTCCTTACCTTATCAGTCCACCTAATTTCCAACGTTCTCCTTTAGTAACACATGTCAAATGCTTCTGTTCCGGTTGTCCCGTAGTCCATGTTACATTACCATACCATTCTGTGCTCCAAACGCACGTCCTCAGAAATTTATTCCTCAAAGTAAGGCCTATATTTAGTGCTAGTAGACTTCTCTTGCTTGCAATTTCTTGCAATTTCTTTTGATCATCTTGTTGCAGACTACGAAATTATGGTGGTATACCTGCGGTGTTTGGCCTACAGTGATGTCTCGGATATTGCCTACATTGGTAACAATTTCATTGGAATTTTTACATCTATTGTATTTTCTCGTATATCATTTTGATATTTGATTGTGGATCTTCGGTTCACGTAGTTGTCGAAGTATGTCTGAGAACATGTGCGTGTTTGATTAACGTATTATTCACATATGGAGCATACTGGACCAAGAAATGTACTTGTACAACAAGAGGCTCCTTCAGTGTTTCGTTTTAGCTTCCATTCTCCCAGACTGAGCTCTTTTCCGCTCGTCAGATCAAGATATTCCGGTTTTCTTGGGTTTTTCTCCCAGATCAACTGTCGATTCGTGAGTTTTCGTCCTAAAATTTTTCTGTCTGATACATCAAACTCTGTTATTCCTGCTCCAGTTCAGAATTTGTTCCACTGAACCGATCATTTTTATTGTTTCAATCTTAGCTTTACTACTGGTTTCTTAGAATTCCTCAAACCGTCTAGTTAATCTGGTCAGCCGGCCGGTGTGGCCATGCGGTTCTAGGCGCTTCAGTCTGGAACCGTGCGACCGCTGCGGTCGCAGGTTCGAATCCTGCCTCGGGCATGGATGTGTGTGATGTCATTAGGTTAGTTAGGTTTAAGTAGCTCTAAGTTCTAGGGGACTGATGACCTCAGAAGTTAAGTCCCATAGTGTACAGAGCCATTTGGACCATTTTTTAATCTGATCAGTTTCAACCTTTCGATATGTCCATGGAATTTTAGCGCTTGTTCTTAGACATCCGAATAAATTTTGCTAAACTTCTCAATTTCTTTATTTGCTCTTAGTCTGTATGTTCAGTCCTCAGTATAATTCAGATCTAAAATTTTCCTGATTACTTCTCCTCATCTCTTTTGGGTTACTTTAGGGCTACTTTCCCAGTTTCAACTGATCGTTTCGGGCCCATAAAGACACACTGTTTGATAACTGTGTTATAATGTCTCAGTCTGATGAATGTTGAGATGGGTCTTTTTTATGTCTTTTTTAAACTTGAAAGCTGTTTTCATTTTGTAACAACTAATTTCGTAACCAATCTTCTCCAGGCCAATTCCCTGAACTGCTTCGCCTAAATATTTGAACTGAGAGACTCTCTCGATTTTCTCTTAATTAAATTTTAGAATTTTGTTGGCCAAGTAGCTGCTAAAAACGTATCTTGTTTTCTCAAATGATAATTGAAATCGTAGTCTCGTTTTCGCTATTTCGTTAATAATTTCTATTTGTTTTTACTGTTACAGTGCCCTAGAATAGAATCGCCAAATCGTAAGCAAAAACTAAGCAGTCAGTTCTCATATTCGTTTTTCCTAATCTGATTGGCTCGTCAGTTTTAAGCTCTGATTCTAGATATCACCAACCTTGTACTACTTATTCTAAGACACAGTCGAAAAGTAGTGGAGAGAGTGTATCTCCTTGTCTCGCTCCAGTTTTCTTCTCAAAGATTATCGAAATTTCTCCCCTGAATTGTACCTTAGATTTTGTTCAATTTAGTGTTCACTAATGACTACAGTGGTACTGAGGTATAGACCTTGTTCTTCTCGAATAAGCTTTCTTTTGAATAAGCGAAGGTACGATCTAATTAATTTGATGTCTGAGGGTTATTTTCAGAACTTTAATTTGTTTTGGGAAATATCTGTGTGGTCTGAATCTCACTTGGTATTCATCAGTTTCGAATTCAAGTCGTCGTTGTTCTCCGTCCAGTGAACTTTGAGACAGAATATTGTATGAGAACAAGCACAAGGAAAATCCATCTATAATTATTAATACCCGTTGTGACTCCCTTTTTATGTAGTGGATCTGTCAGTGAAGTTTACAGTCATCCAAAATTTCTCATTTTGCCAAATTTTTTGCATGATCAGTGTAATTTAAGTTTTTAGGCCAACTAATTCAGAAGTTCTGCAACAATTCTGTCTTAGCCAGATGCTTTGTGATTTTTTCGGCTTTTAATTTATCTAGCAGTTTCCTCCTCTGCACTGTGAATCTCAATCGGATTTTAGTGTAATCGCTGGTAGAATTTTTTTTCTGGATTCAGTACAACGTAGAATTTTTTGTATAATTTACAACGTTTCTGCAGTTTTTGTGTTTGTTAAGCATCGATTGTCTGTTTCCCTCCTTCAAGCAGAGATTTAGGGTCTGGTATTCAGTCAGATTTGTTCCAAAATAATTATAAAATACCTTTTTTTAAGTCTTCTTCAGTTTGACTAAGTTGATTGTTCTCATGCGGATATTTTATTTAACCACTTTTGAACCTTCTTTTACAGTTGCCAGGAATATATCATGTGCATTTTCTGCTTTTTTAATTTTTTCTGTCATGAATGCCTTGTGTCGCGATTTTATTTGCTGTTCACAATCTTAACTATTTCAAAGGTGTTTATCCTGCCTTTGCAAAGGAATTTGATTTTGAGCAATTGTGATAAACTTGTATGCCAGTTTTTCCCAACTTTGTACTCGCTTTTTGTCGAGTTATTCGCCAACACAGTAGCAGATGAATTCGCTGTGTAACTAATTACTAGATATAAAAATTCATTAGCATAAACTTTTTTTATCGGGTCATTAGGTAGAACAGGTATTCCTGTTCGTCGGAAATGAGCTGTAGATGCTTTTAGGTCTGTCTACAAATAAACTCTGTAACGAGAGAGATTGTAGAACTAGTCAGTCTCTTTTACTCTACTGCATAAGTATTTCACTTAATGCAACTTAGTAGTGGTTCCAATTTTAAGGCACTGCTGTGTACTTACTTTAACTGAAGTTATTTTGCTCATAGTAGATCGTTGAGGTCGAAAAATAGCTCGTCATTAAGTGTACACGGCATATTGCACGTGATAATGAGCTCTGTTGTTGATAGAAGTAAATCAGAGTTCTCTCAAAGCCTACTAAGCTAGGAGTCCAAAAAAGGAGTTAGCATTACTACTAGTGCTGTACGTACGTTCATGGCCAAACACAAGTACTATTCATTGTCTTGCGTGACTCACTTGCAGATTACGTAAAGTCGTTTCTGAGTCTGATGAAAATGCGTTTTGCAGGCTCAGATTATGAATTTCAGGATAACTTCACCATGTGAGTGACTGCTGCTGTTGACTTTCCAGTGGGGTGACGTGTCTGTGTCATTATTAACGATTAAAATTTGAAAGGAAGCGAGTGAAAACAATCAAGTTTCATCACATTGTGTAATCCCGTAGATTGGAGCAAATGGTGATTTTAAAGTACACATCCGTCGGACAGATCATTATTAGCAATATTACATTCCTTCAATCGATGAGGCACTGTTGATAAATGTCAACGAACGTATTCGCACAGCCTGGTGACCAAGAATCGTTGGCAAACGATGTTTCATCGTCTTGTCGGCTGAGCTCTGCTGAAGGGGACTTCCTTTCACCATCAAGCTTGAAAAGGCTACCTCAAGGTCGCTTACTTGTAAACTATAGCTTTCTAAAAATATTACTAACCTGCATTTTGTTTTCAGATTTCCATTAAGGTATAAAATGCCTTAGCTATAGAGAACAGTAGTTCTAAAAGTCTTATGTGAATCCATACGAACACTGTCAAGAAATTAGATCCCTGGTACACTTATCACAGAAATTATGTGTGCTGATGACACGAATTACATAGTAATTATTACAGGAAGTGCCACGTTCTCTTATATAAATGACCAAGACTCCTGTCTCACTATAGACATGGAATATGTAGAAATGGAAAGTGATCTCTTAAAACGACAGTGCACTGACACATTTAGAGTGAACTATCCCTTGATAATAGCATAAGCAGCCCAGATCGCGATTATAGTGAATTAATAAATTTAATAATAATCCAGGTGCAAAATGTTGTCCTTTCTAACATAAGAATTAATTGTATACTTGATTGAAAATTTTGTGGCCCAAACCATATAGACTTATGGGTCTATGTAAACAGAGATCAAGTGAAATAGGTATTATCACTAGATAACGTAATAGTGGTAGATATAGCAGTGTGCTTCACACAGTTCAGAAACGCCTTAACCATCACCAGTCAGCTGGTGAGCACCACTGCTTTGATGGCCTGAGACTTGTGTCAATAACCTCCTTTAAAACATGAATGAGAAGAAAAATATAAGAATTTCAGAGAAGGTAGCTAGATTCCCTTTTTCCAAGCGGTAACACATTTACTTAACATCAGAGATTTACTTTCAGGTAACAGGTTGTCTGCTGAAGCAGTCTATCGTAGTCAAGTTTTCTTTGAACATGACACCGAATACTTTACTTCATACTGCTGCTTCAGCTATGTTTCTATTGTCTGAACTAAATCTGGCTAATGAGGGTTGCGAATCTCTTGAAAACGAACGCTGTCACTTTTGGCAGCCAGAGTAACCCACGTGTAAAGCAGAATGTATTTATCTTTCGCGTGACTGTCTAGTTATGCAGATGAACGTGCGGCGTCATTAATTATGTGCTCAACCCTCGAGTTACTTCACAGCATGACTGCAGGCATTCCTCTCCAAGGCTAACGACTTTAATTACACGCAAAAACTACTGTTGTCACTCTTAACTGGGTCTATTAAAGCCTTTCACATATCAATGTAGTCTGACATTCAGTTATTTACTTCTTTCGTTGCGAGTAGTGTGTTGCAATGATCTTTTGTTTCTTCAGCTATTTCCTCCGTTGCATAGTAGTGATTGCTTGACTTTAAGATAACTGTTCGAGAAGTGTAGAGGCGCGATGTGTATGATTAATATTTATTTAAGTCCCTAAAACCAGAGGAAGCAGTAAACCTAATTCTTACTAATGGTACGAAATAATAGTGTTATTACGTCAAAAATATAACATCACCACACCTGCTTCTCACCTTGAACACTAAATTACGTTCTTGTTCATATGTTACCGAACCGTCGGGGCTTCAGTCTGGAACCGCGCAACCGCTACGGTCGCAGGTTCGAATCCTGCCTCGGGCATGGATGTGTGTGACGTCGTTAGGTTAGTTAGGTTTAAGTAGTTTTAAGTTCTAGGGGACTGATGACCTCAGATGTTAAGTCCCATAGTGCTCAGATTCATTTTTGAACCATCGGGACCCACTGAACAACATACGGCACACCATGTCGCAGTAATCTTTTCGCTAAAATGTACATGAGCCTCACTGTTTCCTATGATGAGAATATAAAGCCCTTCTACAAGAGCTACTTTCTGGTTTCAATGGTCGACTCATAGCAAATTAATC
Source organism: Schistocerca piceifrons (assembly GCF_021461385.2). Taxonomy (NCBI): domain Eukaryota; kingdom Metazoa; phylum Arthropoda; class Insecta; order Orthoptera; family Acrididae; genus Schistocerca; species Schistocerca piceifrons. The sequence continues at coordinate 319,512,013 of NC_060138.1, read as the reverse complement.
TACTTTAGCGCCCCTGCTGTTTTGATCCTGTCAGAATCTCATCTGGATCGAGTGGTCTCTTTCGTTTACATGTCAGCGCCTAAACTGACTGTTTTATAAGATTTACCTGTCATGCAGTTTGCCACCTGAACGGTGAAAGTGAGTTTATGAGGCACCATCCTTTCTTCTAAAAAATCGAAATAGAGTAACAGAGTGTAAGAAAGAGCAATGGAATCGGAGTTAATTGACGACCAAAGCCAAATTCATACTGTATGTTCTAGAGATAGGTCGTATGGTAACGTTTTCACACTCCTGAAAATTGAAAAAAATGGGATAAGTGTCGACCAAAAAATTTGGAACATCTAATTTCATTTGGCCGACAAAATATGTCTTTATAAACAAACCAAACAGTATATAGAAAGCATGAAATATCTCTTTTTTATCTTTTGTCGACTTTCTCTCTGGTGAAACAGTTTTCGTTAACAAACTGTGGTGTGTGTACTGTAAGACCTTCGGTACACACACCATCAGACTATTTGACTTGTCGCTCTAACGAAGTAGTCGAGTGTCAGCAATATGTCTCGTGGTCTTATCGTGGCGTGTTTATGTTCTGCCGTTGGGTCAGACAATAGAAATCCCTCTTGTACGCATAGAGTATCAGATTGACGGTGACCAAATTTAAAGAGAACTTGATTAATTTTCACACACATTTACTAAAATAATAAAAATCATAGATATTACGTAACTTGTTTCTGGATGCTGTTTACAATTGACAATCTGAAGTTCCTTTGTTCTTGGTACGTTAATCTTATTCTCACATATTTCTTATACTTGACAAAGTGTCTATACATTTCTCTTCATGGCTGAGTACAGGAATATGATAATCTTATTAAGCGCAGACTGAAACTTGACTATAGACTGGTACAGACAAATGCAGACTGATGCAGACTGACTAATCGAAAGTCTGTACACTCGTTATAATACCTCAAGCGTTCAGGTATCACTGTGCGAGTGTGATCCGCGAGGAGAAAAGGTTCTACGTTAGCACCAATCTCATTGGTTGCGTTACATATTAATACGCGGATCGGCGGAAGCAGAATTTGGTCTGTCTCTAAGTCAGCGCCATCTCGTAGTGCGGAGACGGACGAGCACTGCGCCTGCGTTGTTGTGCTTAGTGGGGCGCGCTCTAGTGGGAAAGTTGTGTACGCGCTGACTACGCGGAACTATGTACACAACACAAACGATTGTCTGTTTATTCCCTTATTTGTGCACAGTGTAGACTGACACTATGTACAGATTTTGTAAAACGTAAATACCTTTTTGCTTTGAGATAGAGAAAAAAACAGACAGAGGAAAATGCCAGCCAATGAGGAACTTTTGCAGGGTTTCACAAAAAGAAAATAAACCACAAATTAAATGTTAAAAGGACTAAAAGCTTAAAATCCATTACTATAATACGAGTGAACTCAAACAGCACGTTAATTTTCGATGTTAGCAGACCAGTATTGTCTTATACATGTATTTGATATGGCCAGAAGCGCTATACACATGTTTTATACGACAACACGGGCTGCTTCAGCCACAATAAATGGTCTCGATTGGCATACGCCGTATGTAACGTGTTTTCCGGTTGATAATGCAGTGTTTCCTCGAGCTTCTCGTGTATCCTTTGTCTTATGCTCATGCGTATATTTGCTTTTTCTTTTCTTATAAACGGTAAAATGCCGTCGAGAGCTTTCTCGTAAATTTCAGTCCATGGTAAATCAAGAATGGAAGTAAAAATCTTTATATGCATATAAACGTACGAGGAATGTTTTTCTACATTCATGTCGTACCTAAACATCCATAAGAAAGTAAGGCTGAATCCGTGTCAGGTTTCGTCCTTCCAAAAAAACTCATCAAACATTACTTACTAGTATTACCATTTTCCACTACTCTTTGGATTTTGGGCACATTCTTTCTACCATCCTACAGAAACTCTTTTTTCATAGAAAATTAATTTCATCGGATGCGAGATTCAGTTACATTACCATAAGACTATAATACCGGATGTATCAGCGGTATACTACCATTCACAAAGTTTTTTTAAACGTACGGCAACAAAACAGTCGGTAGAAATTTTTAACAAGTGCAGATGTGAAACATCCAGCGGTGTAATCCTGATCTAGGTAGGATTTCGTTTTACCAAGCGCTACGTTTTTCTCAGTTACAGAAGGATTAAACACCCTCGATTTATCATCCTGATGTAAATATTCTGCGCTCTTCCAATAGCACTGTCGGTAGCTGACGTAATAGTTGGTTGGTTGGTTTTGGGGAAGGAGACCAGACAGCGTGGTCATCGGTCTCATCGGATTAGGGAAGGATTGGGAAGGAAGTCGGCCGTGACCTTTCAGAGGAACCATCCCGGCATTTGCCTGAAGGGATTTAGGGAAATCACGGAAAACCTAAATCAGGATGGCCGGACACGGGATTGAACCGTCGTCCTCCCGAATGCGAGTCCAGTGTCTAACCACTGCGCCACCTGACGTAATAGTTGTTTCGAAGAAATCAAGTCCTATTTTTCCCTTCATACTTGCTTCCACGACCTCGTGCACTGTTTCTAATGATTTACTCACAGAGAGGAGCTAAACATTAACTTTGCAATATAACGTAAGACATTTTAATTTGTTTCAGGACTTCGTTTAATATGATATTTTGTTTCACGGCAACTTGGTATATTTGTAACTGTTTCAGGAAGTCCCTACTATACGCAGTAGAAGCACATGTCCATCAGCATAGAATTGGTGCAATAATCACGGCTTCGCGTGGTTGTTTAAATGTCGCTGGTGTGTTTTGTTGTAATGGCAGGACATACGCTGTGCTTAAGCAACGAAGAAATATGACATACTTACTGAAAAATACGTATCCTGATTATTTTGGCATCAAGCTTGGTGACGACGATAAAACATTCGCTCTGCGTACTGAGTGTCGCATATGTAATGAAGCTTTAAGATTATGGGTCAATGTCAAGAAAAAAAAGAATGCCTTCCGCCATACCCATGATTTGTAGGCAGCTCTGAATCACAGTGATGGCGGCAATTTTTGTCAAGTAAAACTTAATGGTTACAGCGCAGGGAAGAAGGAGAGTGCAGTGTATCCCAAATTACGATCTGCTATGAGACATATGCCTCATGACCTTATTCTACTCATGCCCTCACCGCCATTGCCATATCAGTCAACAACCGCTCAGTCGGACTGTGATAAACATGCTATTTCACATTCAGATAGTGATGACTTCGAGCCCAGTGCAGACGCCACCAGAGTTATTTGCACAGCCAGATCATAATTACTTGATCCGTGAACTGAAAAAGTCAAAAGAAATTGCAGAGGTGTTATGTTCAAGACACTAATACATAAATTTGTTTGCATTTGGGACAATGAGGGCTGTTTGGTAAGTAATGAAACATATATTCTTCTGAAAGCAGGTTGACTTATTCATGATTTCAATACACCATATTATTCCCCCACTCATCTGGCTACAGGCCCCTACTTTTCACAACAATCTCCGTTCAATGCGATGGCCTTACGCCACCTAACTGCGAAGGCCTATATGCCTGCATAGTACTATTCTACTGGTTGACGTCGGAACCAACGGCTTTCTGCGCCAATAACATCCCCATCATCAGCCTCATAACCCGCAAGCAATTGTGCACTGATGGTCCTTCGCTGCCCTTTTGGTGTTCTGTCAGGCGGCGAGGAAACTAGCAGGTATACACCTTTGAGTACCCCAACTGGTGGACGAGTGTATCAGCACTACAACGGAGACGTCCAGTTCAGCAGCGAAGTGTTTGATTGTGATCTGTGAATCACCGCGAGCGAGGGCGTCCACCGGTCCACACGTTCCAACATTGCAGGAGTCACGGCAGTGTGCGGCCGACCTGCACTCTGGAGATCCGACAGGTCTGAGCAACCTTGTTGTCGTCACTACAGACGCCTCCCCCACGGCTTACCGTGGTTTTTCTGTAACTTCTCCGTAGACCTTTTGTAAGAGCGTATGAATACCTCCGATGCTCTGGTTTTCCGCCGAAAGGAACTCAATGACAGTGCTCTTCTTGGAATGCACCTCCCTGGAAATACAGAAGCGTCCGATCTTACCCGTCGGCTTTGACCCATGACGTCACAAATACCGCGGAAACGACTATAAACAATTCCAATATGGCGGATATAAAAACATCGCATACGTATTGTAAACACTGAAATACACAAGTTTCACAAAAAGCCTAATGACTGTAACGGGACAAGCGTGGGAAATTAGGGGTTTTTGGGTGCGGAGAAACTAAATATACAGAAATGTAGCCACCGACCGCCATTCAAAACCACGCAAAACAACGAAATAAATCAACATCACAAAACTGACCAAATACCAAAAAACACATTCCTATCCATAATCGGACACTTCCCTTAACCTATATAGCTCAACAGAACCTACCGATCACATCCCCCAATAGAAAACTAAGAAACGAAAGCTTTCCTTACACCTACATACATCGGCACTTATGCAGTTTAGCAGGTACGGAAAAAATTTTTCATTTTTTTTCAAAATTTGATCATCATGTGTCGTTATGCGGTGGGGGGAGTCTGCAGTGCCCCCCCATCCCCCCACAGGCTTCATTAGTGTCAAATCAATATTTTCGAATCATAGGCGGCCGCTGCCGCGGCCGCATTCCAAAAAAAAACTCCCAACCTAACCTCAAGTGGGCTACGCTACAGATCAATATGTTCATCAAATTGCTTCATATTACGTATACATGTTCATTAGTGTCAAATCAATATTTTCGAATCATAGGCGGCCGCTGCCGCGGCCGCATTCCAAAAAAAAAACTCCCAACCTAACCTCGTATTCAGGGCTACGCTACAGATCAATGTGTAGGTCCCTTACGTCACGGGTCAAAGCCGACGCGTGAGATCGGATGTTTCCAACCTATACCCAATACACAAAACATACATAAATAACCAAAAAAAAAAACGGAACTTACCTCAAAAAACTCACTAATAGAAATTCCGCTTCAAATTCAACACCTGAGCAACAGAAAACTGACCCCACCACACGAAACAAACGAAACAAACGAAAACCATGAACACACCACCAGAGAGCACGACAAACAAAAACAAGACATCTACAAACACGCCACAATCGCAAATCAAACTCCGCGCCGTAATGACGTCACACACCACAACACGCTTACGTCACGGGTCAAAGCCGACGGGTAAGATCGGACGCTTCTGTTGACCCCACCTCCCTTACAGACGCCATCGTGAGGACTCCATATAGCGCTGGAGGAAAGCCGTAGAACGGGATGGCGATTACTTGGAAAAACGTGTGTGTAGAAAAACACCGTTCTTTCGTGTGTGTAATTCTGATTATGGTGAGTAAAGAATTGTTGAAGAAAACAATTCGGTGCGTTACTTTCTGGGTAACCCTCGTAAAAATAGCAGCTCTAAAACGAATTGACCCAAGGATTGTTCATTAAGAAAAGATCCAGACTCTGTAAGTACCTTAATGGATTATTAAATATTAAGTGTCTCTCTGTCTTTGTTTGTGGCGTTACGCGTCCCGATACATAGCGAGCGAGTGGAAGGTGGTCGTGCTGCAGCCTGTAAGTTCCTTCCTGTCAGGCGGTCGGATCGTAGGGGGATCAAGGAAGAGTTCTGCCAGATTCCAAGAGAAAAGCAAAGAGCGCAACGAGGGCCTAATGGAAGGTAAATAAGATGCAAATGTCTTCTGGCTAGGGCCTCCCGTCGGGTAAACCGTTCGCTGGGTGCAAGTCTTTCGATACGAAGCCACTTCGGCTACTTGCGCGTCGATGGGGATGAAATGATGATGATTAGGACAACACAACACTCAGTCCCTGAGCGGAGAAAATCGCCAACCCAGCCAGGAATCGAACCGGGGCCCTTAGGATTAACATTCTGTCGCGCTGACCACTCAGCTGCCGGGGGCGGACTAATGGAAGGTAATGGATAATAACGCAATACAAACAGCACTGTCGCGGATGTGTGTAAGTGTATCTCTCAATCCATGAAGAAGTCGAGAGATAGGAGTTCCTCCGTCAGTGGAAATCAAATGGCGGGTGACTACGATGTTGATTATTCTGTTACGCATGGTTACTAGATGCGAATAAACTTTTTCGTTTTAATGGAATAATATGAAAGAATTTTTTAAACAGAGTGCGTAAATTAACAAAAAAAATGGGTCTGAGCAGTATGGGACTTAACTTCTGAGGTCATCAGTCCCCTGGAACTTAGATCTACACTACTGGCCATTAAAATTGCTACACCACGAAGATGACGTGCTACAGAAACGAAATTTAACCGACAGGAAGAAGATGCTGTGATATAAAAATGATTAGCTTTTCAGAGTATTCACACAAGGTTGGCGTCAGTGCCAGTACCTACAATGTGCTGACATGAGAGAAGTTTCCAACCGATTTCCCATACACACGTGTCCCATCATTATGCAGATGAATGAGGTCACATGACGTCTGCTAACCTTCACCGAGGTGAACCATGGCCGAGAGCAGATGTCCGGTTGAATGGCCGCCCTTGTAGTGCAGGGATACCTGCCATTTACAGCTGCAGCCACGATAAGCAGCTTTCTTGACCGTCGACTTAAATTCCGTCGAGCGACCGCTACGGTCGCAGGTTCGAATCCTGCCTCGGGCATGGATGTGTGTGATGTCCTTAGGTTAGTTAGGTTTAATTAGTTCTAAGTTCTAGGCGACTGATGACCTCAGAAGTTAAGTCGCATAGTGCTCAGAGCCATTTGAACCATTTTTGAACCTAAATTCCGTATAAGGGATTGGAGTTGGGCGGAACTATCCTTCCGTAATGCTCCTCTTATCGAGGCGGTCAACAATTTCGTTACAGAGGAGGACTTGATGCCCTTATAAACAAAGTAGGCGGACTTCAACGCCAAATGTTCGCGCGTCTATTATGGCTTGCGGGACATCCAAGACATATGTGTTACTCTGTTTATCGAACGCCGGATGCTGTAGTTTCAGCAGCACACTTTGGAAGTGCGCGAGGGTCAATACGAGCCGGTAACGCTGCGTACCATAGTAAATAGCCTCCCTATCGGCCATAACTCCGCTGTGTAGGAAGAAGAGTCAGGCGGCAGTGTAAACATTTGGTATGTGTCGTTAGAGAGGCTGAAGGAGGCGTATCGCACACCCTCCTCACATTTAGAACCATCTGTATAGGTGCAACAATACTGTAACCAATATCGGGTAAGGAAGTGCTACAGGTCGTGAAAACATCTATACGATTATATAGGTTAAGCCCCAAGGTATCACACCCTGCGGCTATTCACTCTGGTAAGCCTTAGCAGGCCTGGATCTAAGGGTCGGGTGGGGGGGAAAAACGGGTATCTGTCCCGGGCGGCAATTTCAGGGGTCGCCAAATTCATATTCTTGAAGAAAAAAAATCTTGTTTCAAAAAGCGTCTAGCATCCAGCGCACGTTGATCTATCGATTATTCATATGATTTTGCTCCGGCCGCCGTGGCCGAGCGGTTCTAGGCGCTTCAGTCCGGAGCCACGCGACTGCTGCCGTCGCAGGTTCGAATCCTGCCTCGGGCATAGATGTGTGTGATGTCCTTAGGTTAGTTAGTTTTAAGTAGTTCTAAGTTCTAGGGGACTGATGACCTCCGATGTTAAGTCCGTTAGTGCTCAGAGCCATTTGAACCATTTGAGCCATATGATTTTCAAACGCATCCCTGTTGGTTTTTGCACATTTTTGAACACATTCTAAGTTGATTTCTGAACGAAACCTAAGTTGATTTTTGAATGCGTGTATAGTCTACGAGATGTCTCTGGCAATGGAATCCCCGTCGCATCTAGATATTAAAAACTTTCCCGCAGACAAAACGGGACGAGACTATACGAGCTGAGCCGAATAAACCCGAACGGGTGGTCAATCGCTGTTGCCTTATTCGTATGTGGTTGACTGTGTGTTCGAATGATCAGCTTTGTTGAAATTACTAGCGGAATCCATAGAATCAGACTACCAGAGTGGAAATAAACGGTTATCAGGAATAATAGGTAAGAAAGATTACATATTATCTTCTCCGTGTATCCAAGAAAATGAAATTTTGACAGAAAATTTTTGCCAAATCGCTACACTACTGATAGCAGCCGCTTAAGTGTTGTTCTCGGAACAGCGAGGGAATCGCGTTGTACGAACAGGTAATAACGCCTAACCGGAGAACGAAGTGGGATAACTAAATAGGTAATACTGGGGGTTAGCGAAGTTAACCGGAGAATAAGTTTCGACAATGGCAGGAATAGTTACAGAATTGTTGATGACAAGATTGTTTGTTAGAACGAGGAAGGAGAATAAACGGGAACATCACACAAATTATTTGGAAAAATATGACGATTCCAAATTTCGTACTGCTGCTACTGTGCTTCTCAGTCTCATGCTTGAGAAACTGCAGTTATTAGCTAATAGGCAATAAAGAGTGCACATTTCATGGAGAGTTCCTATTCACCCGGTCACAAATAATACCATCCAATATTAATCGTGAATCTTTTTTTAAGGTAGTGGTATGTCAAATCGGACGATTGGGAGTGGCAGAGGCGCCACAGGAAATTTTAATTACCACTGTCCAATACAGGTTTGATGGCTTCCATTACAAAATATACACGTTTGAATTCCACAGAGGAAATACAGTGACGTGCGATAGAAGAACGCTGTGTGAAGAGGCGGGGCACTGCACTTTGTCAGACTTATGACCAAATAACATGTCTTACATTTCCCCGAACATGTAAGTTTTATATATCAAACTCTTTGGAAAGATGTGCTCTACAAAATGAACATATTTTTTAAGAACCGATTTTTTTTTAAATTTAAACATACTATTTCAAATTCTCGAGCCAGGGGGTGGGCAGGAGGGTTTGGTTTTTGCTATATCGTAGATCCGGCGCTGGGACTCAGTTTGCGATGAAAAAAATAATGGAATTTCGCATGACGCTCTAGAGCCCAAAAAATAGAAAAATAAGCTCACTGAATGAGTAGTGTAATGGTTAAGGTACAGTCTCCACATATGTATGGTTGTGGGTTCGAATGTGGTCAGGGGCTTTAAAATTGTTATATACATATCGAAGTGACTTTGATATTTTTTTTATTCAGTTGATTAATCTAAATGTAATTTTTATCGCTTTTCTTTTGTCATGTGATATTAATCACTCTACTAACTATTTTATTTGCTCTTATTTTATCTTCGAGACACTAGTTTTTATTTGAAATGTATGTGCATGTGATTTTCATTGGTTTGAAAAACAAGAAACAATTATCTCTTTATATTGACTGTGTTATGGTGTCAAAAATGTATCTTTCGTTACAATATGTACATCTTTTGGGTGGTAATCGTCATAAAAAACATTTGAAATATAATTTATTATAGTACTATGGACAAAATAACGCAGATGAAAATGGTTCAAATGGCTCTGAACACCATGGAACTTAACAGCGGAGGTCATCAGTCCCTTAGAACTTAGACCTACTTAAACCTAACTAACCTAAGGACAACACACACATCCATGCCCGAGGCAGGATTCGAACCTGCGACCGTGGCGGTCGCGCGGTTCCAGACTGAAGAGCCTAGAACCGCTCGGCCTCTTCGGCCGGCTAACGCAGATGAACATTCCAGCACAAAAGAGATTATAAGTAAAACTAAATTCAAGCACAATTAAGAAAAATAACGAATACAATAATACGAATGAAAATGTAAGGTGGTAAAATGGAAGGCATTAAATCTGAGGTACTAAATAAGAACATTTAAAATCACACCAACAAATATTCCAACTGAAAAAAGAATTATAGAACAAAAATGGCAGCAAATGAAAAAGTAAATATGATGATTAATATAATGTCACATCGGTATCGAAATTTAAAACAAATAACTGAATACAAATAATGACCAAAGACTTTCCAAAAGTACCTGACAAGATTCGAAACCACCTCTCCTTGTATGGTGCTTGATCTCCTAATTCTATTCTCCGACGATCAGATTTTCGTATAATGAATTACCTGTCGAGCAGTATTGCCTTCGTTTCCTTCTCAGCTCTCGTTTTCGATGCTGAGAAGTCTGTGTTCAGGCCTGTGTCATCGCCTAATTCAGTTTGAGCGGTCACCGGCCGAGAAGCCTCTGGGGAACAGAGATTACATGCTCCCTGGCGCACTGAAACGACGGATAACTGCAGTGACGCGAGCCGGGTGATACGCTTCGCAGACGAGAGCCAAGCCTGGCCGCCTCGACTTCTGGCGTCGCCTTTAATGGAGCGCAGCCGCCCCTGTGGCGCGCTAGACATGAAGTTCAAGGCCAGACCGGCGGCGCCGCGCCGTGCCACGTAGGAACGACTCCCTCTCGCGCCGCTACTGTGCAATTACTGTGCCGTCAGCCGGTGGTCAATAGGCTGCGGTCGCGGTCGCGCGGCCAACATCGCTGGCGTTACACCGCGACTGCCCCGGGGCATCGCCGCCGTCTCCTCCCAAACGGGCCAATCCAACACCTCCTCCTCTATAAAGTTTAATGGCTGTACTTCCTCAGGAGAGCAGGCCCCTACTTACAGTGCGCTCTTCTCATTTCGCTTCTTTTTATTGTACCTTATTTACATTCATCCCTTGTAGTTGGAAGTTAGAGCTACTCCTCTCTACGAACGCTGCGGTGACTTTGCCAGCTTTTTTTCCTTTTTTCCTCCACTAGAAAAGAGGCATGAAAGTGCACGATTAATTTAAAATTCTGACACTTTTATTGCAGTCTCCTGTTGTATCTGTCTTTAGGATAATTCCTGGTTTCGGTCACATACATCTTCAGATCTGTTGAAACAAGTAAAAGATCTTGTAAGTTTGACCCTACGTAACTAATCTGAAGCACATTGACAACTAATATAACAGCGTGTACGATACCCTCTGTTACTGCAGAACAACCCGTCAGTTTTATGCGTTGTATGCAGCCTCCGTAAGTCGCTAGTGTATACACATTTCAAAGTCAGAAATTATTAAGTGTGGAAAAGCGTGTTTGGAACTGTCGTCTTCTGTATTTGGTACATCAAGATGAGAATGGCTCAAATGGCTCTGAGCATTATGCGACTTAACTTCGGAGGTCATCAGTCGCCTAGAACTTAGAACTAATTAAACCTAACTAACCTAAGGACATCACACACATCCATGCCCGAGGCAGGATTCGAACCTGCGATCGTAGCGGTCGCTCGGCTCCAGACTGTAGCGCCTAGAACCGCTCGACCACTCCGGCCGGCTCAAGATGAGAATGTCGCTGTGTTTAAACGAAAGTTACAGAGGTACAAAGGTATGGATGTTCTATACAACTAATACTAGAATGATAGGGAATTCTGCATCTCACATCTCAAACATATTTTCTTCGGTCTTGCATATTAGCGTACTTCTTTTGCGAGTATTTCACCAGAGGTCTCGGAACACGTATACCATTTAACTCAACCAGCCCAGCTTGCCCACACTCCATTTAGAAGGCAAGACAGCAAAGTTCGTTCGGCATACCGAAATTATACAGAAAGTACTCGAAGGAAAAATACAGTGAATAAAATCAAGAAACTGACCAAACCATCCTTACTACAAAGTGTGACCAGCAGAATGAGTAGACCTGGTGAGTAACTTTCATTTCACATGTTAGTTTTACATATTTACTTCTGTGAATGAGAAATAACGTACACAACAAAAATATTTCATTCTATAGATAAAATAAATCGGATTTATAAGCTAAACACTCAGCACTGTTCCTTGCAGAGTCAGTTTTAGCACGGTAAATATACCAGAAGACACAGTGGACAAACTCACAAGTCTCCCGTGGCATTATCGTAATCTAGTTCCCCAGATGTTGCGTAGCAACAGCCTATAATAGTCTGAATACTCACAGCATGGAGAAGAAAATAGTGGGTAAAGAGTTCCAGTCAAATAGCACATTCCTCCAACTCAATAGACAAGACACATACTGATACATACAATAGGTAATGTAATTCAAAATTTCAGGTAACATGTTTTATATGAAAGAAAGGAAATCTGATATTAACGACCATGCTATTTCTGCAGTTCAATAGACTCTTAGACCTATGTTTCACCAGAAGCACACAAATTATAAACGTCGACATAACTATGTAGTATCTGATGTTGGAGATCAGTTCCCAGTTCCGGACAATTAAATTTTTCTGATAGAAGATGGTTCTTCGAAACACGTCCGTTCAGTAACACCGAATTCTGACAGTCAGAATGACATCTGGAAACAGATAGGTGCGACGAAATTTCTTAGTCTGACATGGAACCTATTCATGTAAGCAGCAACTGAAATATCGCTACCGATAGTATGCGGAAGAGCTACGGCGTTTAACGACAACAATCACAGAAAACTGTGCTGCGCAATAATATTGTGTATTATAGCCCTACTGACAGTGTGATACTTTAATTTTTGTCAGTATGTTGCTGAGAAACCCATTTAGGGCATATAAACTATATCTTTTCACTATATTTGGATCAATCTCATTCTAAAATTTCGCATTAAAAAAATCTAATCCATATTGGATACCTGAATGATTTTCAGATCACGAAATGAAGTTCTTTCGTCTCGTAAGGCTCTTGTTACTACACTACTGGCCATTAAAATTGCTACACTAAGAAGAAATGCAGGTGATAAACGGGTATTCATTGGACAAATATATTATACTACAACTGACATGTGATTACATTTTCACGAAATTAGGGTGCATAGATCCTGAGAAATCAGTACCCCGAACAACCACCTCTGGCCGTAATAACGGCCTTGATACGCCTGGGCATTGAGTCAATCAGAGCTTGGATGCCGTGTGTAGGTACAGCTGCCCATGCAGCTTCAACACGATACCACAGTTCATCAAGAGTAGTGACTGGCGTATTGTGACGAGCCAGTTGCTCGGCCACCACTGACCAGGCGTTTTCAATTGGTGAGAGATCAGCAGACTGTGCTGGCCAGGGCAGCAGTCGAACATTTGCTGTATCCAGAAAGGTCCGTACAGGACCTGCAACACGCAGTCTTGCATTATCCTGCTGAAATGTGGGGGGGTTCTCACGGATCGAATGAAGGGTAGAGCAACGGGTCGTAACACATCTGAAATGTAACGTCCACTGTTCAAAGTGCCATCAGTACGAACAAGAGATGACCGAGACGTGTAACCAATGGCACCCCATACCATCACGCCAGGTGACGCCTGTATAGCGATGACGAATACACGCTTCCAATGTGCGTTCACCGCGATGTCCCCAAACACGGATGCGACCACCATGATGCTATAACTAGAACCTGGATTCATACGAAAAAATGACGTTTTGCCATTCGTGCACCCAGGTTCGTCGTTGAGTTCACCATCGCAGGCGCTCCTGTCTGTGATGCAGCGTCAAGGGTAACCGCAGCCATTGTCTCCGAGCTGACAGTCCATGCTGCTGCAAACGTCGTCGAACTGTTCGTGCAGATGGTTGTTGTCTTGAAACGTCCCCATCTGTTGACTTAGGGATCGAGACGTGGCTGCACGATCCGTTACAGCCATGCGGATAAGATGCCTGTCATCTCAACTGCTAGTGATACGAGGCCGTTGGGATCAGCACGGCGTTCCGTAATATTCCTGAACTCACCGATTCCATATTCTGCTAACAGTCATTGGATCTCGACCAACGAGAGCAGCAGTGTCGCGATACGATAAACCGCAATCGCGATAGGCTTTAATCAGACCTTTATCAAAGTCGGAAACGTGATGGTACGTGAACCATGATTTATTTTCAGAGAATATTCTTAAGAATTTATTTTATTTACTAACTATTCGTGAAGAACATTAACACATTTAATCACACTATGTAAGCATGGAAGTAGTTGCTAGGGAGTAACTGATCAAATCATAACCAAATTCCTTTTAGCACTTTAATAGTGCTTAAAAGCATTTTTTTTTAGGAACAGATTAAAAATTATAATCAGAAATCACCCACTAAATATCAAAGTTACAATTTATTCAGAGGCAGAAAGAAACAAGTTTTGACTGTATGAGCTTTCGCGCAGAGAACCGTGCCGCTCCCTTTTCACTCGGCCGTAGTTACGACAGCTCACAACCGCCTGTGAAAGACTATACTGGTGCAAATCTGCATCATACCAGATAACTTTAAACTAAGAGTTTTAACAATTTACACAAGCACACAAACTATGCAAACCCCCCCCCCCCCCCGTAGGAGGGATGGAAATGGTATAAAACATTAACAATCAAAATATTAACCTTGCCACCGAAGGTGCAACTTGATTCTAAGTTCTAAGAAAAGTCTTACGGTGAAAGGGTGGCAACTTTATATATTAAAATGATCATTTAAATAAAACTCATGAAATGCAATCTTATATAAAATTCTACAAGGTTGGCCAAACAATAGTTAAGATGCTCTTCAGTACACAGATATCGCCTATCAAGATTATAGGCAATAATATCAAAGTTTCCAAAGATCAAAACATATTTCAGGTATTAGGCCGTTACACTACCAGCAATAAATTCGTTAACACACCAAATCCGACAAACATGACAGAGGCAGCTACTAACGTACGATAGATTGATAGGGAGATTACTGAACAACCCGAACCGCAGGTTGCTCTAATCCGCCCCTACTCCACAGGGGAAAAACGGACCACCCTATTTATAAACAACCACCTTCCCGCGGGTGAGCAAACGGAGAAGAATGGTGGGACGAAACCAAAGCAAAACGGCTGGTGCCCTCACCAAGAAAACAAGTAGAATTTAACAAGAGTGAATCAAAGAACATATCACCAATCACTTAACTTCTAATAAACTGCGATTTCTCGAGAAGACCTGGCGCAGCACCCCCCACCGTCGCCAACCTTGTGTGAATGCTCTGAAAAGCTAATCATTTGCATATCACAGTATCTTCTTCCTGTCGGTTAAATTTCGCGTCTGTAGCACGTCATCTTCGTGGTGTAGCAATTTTAATGGCCAGTAGTGTATATATTTATATGAAATTATACACTTTACACTGCAAGAACTTTGTACATACACAAACCCTATACACAGAAACATCGCAATCGAAGGGGTACGCATATTAATTTAAGAATGACTTACACAAGCCATTTAGAGAAACATGTTATAGCTAAAAAAATCTTAACATGATGTCAGTTGGTACTGGACGCAAATACAAAGAGAAAATACAACACATTTCGGAATTTCAACACTGAATCTCTCCGTGGTCCACAACGCAGCATCTGCCATAGGAGTTTGCTGAGAGTCTTCGTAGGTCTCCCGCGTTTTCTAAGGGTTTTCCTGCTCTACAGAAATTTTCGGCTCCAGAATTAATATCTAATTACGGGCTGAACCGTAGTGTAGTATTGATCTTTATGGCAGTTGGAAAGGCGCCAAATCTCTAGCCATTCTGCATCTAGTAGTTTCTTTGATGATGATAATAATAATAATGTCGTGTGACGACGGCCTCCCGTCGGGTAGACCGTTCGCCTGGTGCAAGTCTTTCGATTTGACGCCACTTCGGTGACTTGCGCGTCGATGGGGATGAAATGATGACGATTAGGACAACATAACACACAGTCCCTGAGAAAATATCCTACCCAGCCGGGAATCGAACCCGGGCCCTTAGGATTGACAGTCTGTCGCGCTGACCTCTCAGCTACCGGGAGGTGGACGTTTTTGTGATCAAATAATGCATTCGAAGGGCGTTGGAGTGGTGTTCGTCTTAGCACCAGATACACTGGCCCCCTTTGCCAGCAAGCCACCTTTTCATTGTAACCGAGACCTACGTGAGCTGGCTCACGTGTAAAGGAGATTCCCACACTTTTGTTCTGTTCTGCAATTTTTGTCGTAAGATTTACAGAACGTGGAAGTTTGTCCCTCTTCGGGTTCTCGATGGACTGCACCTAGAAAGGTTTTCCTCATAGATCTGTGAAAGTGCAGGAGATCGAAGATATTAGAATACATAACTTAACTTGGTCGTGGCAGCTACTGAGAGATGGAGGGATTTGCACAGCACAAATAGTAATGAAAGAAAATGTCTAATCGATAGCTCGAAGCAGAAGAAGGAAAGCGAAAACATTGCCCAACAAAAAGTTAACCGTGCAGGTCACGATTTCCTTTCCGCAAAAAGATGTTAAGTAGACCATAGTACTTTGAAATTTTCTCTGACAAAAATATTAACGAAGTTGTTGAGCGAATGACATACACTGAGAGATATCTTCGTTCATAAAGGGAAAGTGTTATGCTACCCGACAGAAGCTTTGACATATGACGAGACCAGAACCGTTACCGTGACATCACGCTTTCAGCAGCACAAGGAACGCTACGACAAGCGTCGATATATTCACGTGTCGATAATCGCCGAGAAAAGACTGTGAAGAATGCATGCAGCGTTCAACCGTTATTTCGAATCTACTATGAACATGAGTAATTCTAAGTTATACAAAAAATATGAGTGAACTGTATACATGTCATTGAATATTCATAGAATAATCGATTTATCATGTCGTGCTTAAAACGGACATATATTGAAGTCTTGTAATATAATTTAACCGCAGAAGTATTTTTATTCGAGTAGCTTCCGTGCTTTTCCGACTGCTCTTATTTTCGTAGGTAGGTGGCGCAGACATATTGGTTAGGGTGGGATGTGACAGTTCAGCTTACTGGATTGATTCCATCGTATTCTGTACTACACATTACAGCTGATGTCAAGTTGGCGGTAATTTCTTCTTTCCTCAAGTTCCGTAAGTGAAAGTAACTGGGCCATGGAACGAGCCACTACATAGTAATTAAAGATACGAAAAGAAGAAAACTATAAAGCCGCAAAAGTTGAAAACTGCAAAATTGTATATAAAGTACCATTTTACAGTACAAGGATCTAATAACTTCTGCGCAGAATAAGAGAAGCGTACAACAAGAAAACCGTTAGAATGTGGAATTTATCACTAAAATTTTACTCCCAAGCTGGTAGTCTGTCATAAATGAAATATGAAGCAGAGTACACACCTCTTTGTAGAATATTCATGGGTATGTTATCCAAATGCAAACCGTTTTCCAAATTGTTTTCTTGGCCGTTGTGCACTGACTGAATGCTGTAGTTCTTATTTAATGAGTTAGTGCTACCAACCATCAAAACCATGAGAAGGCATACGCCCAGGGGTGGCAATTTCGAGGTGCTTGAACTTTGGGGAATTGACACCACAGATGTTCCTGAGCGCCCTTTCCAGGGGATGATAATGTTACCGTACATGCCCACAATACCCTCCAAATTCCATAAGTCATAACATAATGTAAAATTAAATGCAAATCAATCAAACATGCTTTCGTTGGGAAAGGCATAGATTATAATATGAGAAACCAGTTTTCAAATGACGTACTACCTGTTCGCTTTGGTCTCTGAACCTCCGATCGACGTTACTTTAACGAGTTCTTGACGTTTTGTCAGCAGCAGAGGTTGGCGTTGACAGTGAATCACCCTCCATCACTAGTTTCGCACTGGAACCGAGACCGCGTCTGGAGATTATACACTGTCCAGTCACATTAATGTGACTACCTGCCAACCGCCTAAATAACCACCTTTCTCAGTGCGGATCGCTGCGAATCGTGCAGGAAGAAAGTCGTGTCATGGAGGTTCTGGAAGGTACCAATAGGAATGGGGGGCCATGCCGGCACCCTTCCTGTGGCCAACTGTACCAATTTTCTCGACTGAAGAACTGTGGCGCGAGCAGCCCGATCGAGGTAGTAGCGCAGATTCTCGACTGAGTTTGAATTAGGGGTGTTTGGCGACCTGGGGAGTACACGAAACACACATTGGTGCTTTTTGAACCACGCACGTACATTGCGAACTGTGTGATACGTTGTATTGTCCTGCTGCCAGATGCCATCGTGACAAGGAAAAACGAACGGCATGTGGGGTTGGACATGGTCCCCAAGGATAGATACATATTTATGTTGATCCATTGCGCCTTCCAGAATGACGAGACCACCCAGGAAATGTCATGAAGTTATTCCCAAGACCATAACGCTCCCTCCCACGCCCTATACGCTTCAGACGATTGTATCAGGGTTTTCACTTTCAGACGTTTCACTCCCAACATGCCAACGGCCATCTGCGCGATTCATCTGAAAAGACCACTCGCTGCAGCAAAGTATAAGACACTGCAGGTAGCCCCTTGGTTCATGTGGGCTGTCAGTTGTTCAACAGTTTCACGTCTGATCAAACAATGTAAGCTTTCATGGCCGGTATTGTCTTTCACTTACAACTTCTGGGCTGATAGGCCGTGGTCGAAGTATAAAACTCGCCCCCCCCCCCCCCCCTGACGTTTCGTCTCCGACTGCGGGAGAAATCCTCGGAGGTACAGCGGTGAACTGCGAAGAGAACTCGAGGAAGCGCTGATCATATAGGCAGTACAGAGGGCGCCACCGTCGATCACGTGGCGTCGGCTATGAGATTGTCTCTGGTAATGCCAACATCCTAGATTGAAAGTAATCGATCGTCACGCTTGCGGTGAAACGCTGACATCCAAATTTTATCCAGTTTAACACCTTCGTCTTTCCTGTTAAAATTATTACGGTGTTTATCAATCTCGATAGCCTCTCTATACAATAATAATAATGCGCGGTTTTTGATATGACGCTCGTCTCGCTGAATTTTATTTCATGATCACCTTCCTGGTAAACATGTTCCGCTAAGGCCGATTTTTCCGTGTGACCCAGGCGGCAATTCCTCTTATGTTCAACAAGACGTGTGTTCACACTTTGTGGTACCGATATAAACCTGCCCACAACTACAAGGAATTTTATATACCCCCGGTGTAGCCAAAGGGTGTCGTGCATCTTTTGCCGATCTTAAATATTCTTTTATTTTCCTGGTGGGTCTGAAACTATTTTCAGACTTGTGTCCTTTGCTAGTGTGCCACTTAAAGCCTGTGCCAGTCACATTCTGACTCGTCAGAGGTACTGCTTCTAGCATCACACACACAACAACTGATGCTTTGGTGTACTTATTTATCTTGAGTCGGCTGTCTAAACATTTTACATATTCCATCACACATAGTCGTGGGTCGCAGTCAAGTTGGTTTGGGAGACCAGCAAAGGGCTCACCTGCACACTGGAATCCACCAGGGTTTCAGAGGCTCACAGGATAGTACCTGTGTTCCCAATTAGCCGAACGCAAGACTGACTGAATACTTGCATTTCTCGGATGCGCACCATTAATAACAGATTGCTGCTGTCCATGACTTCAGTCGCCGAGAGCATCGTGGTGTGTCACCCTGACCAGGAGAAGGGTTAATTATTCGCTGCTATGGCATAGGGTTCCAATATATATTTCTCAGCACCCTGTTCTTTCGAACGATATTTTTCTTTTTTTGAATAGTAGAGTGTAGATGCTTATTTGTGTGGTAGTTTTTGTGCCATAACCTGGATTCACATGCATGAAGTCAGATAAAGCGATTAGTGTTCTGGTTAGTGTTGTGTAACGGTCCCCAGCTGATCATTTTGTCCACCACAGACCTTATATTAGTGAAAGCGTCTATCAAATTAAAAAGTTTGTGTGACGTTTCTTTAACGATTTTTTTGTCTTTTGATGTTAAGAATTAATAAATATATTGTTATTTAGATCACAGCTCCTCCTGTGCTCTGATTAATATTACCTTGCCATTTTATTAAACTCCTGATTACAATTGAAAATTGGAGAAATTGGAAGTCTGCAATACCTCCACAAACCG
Organism: Schistocerca piceifrons; assembly: GCF_021461385.2. Taxonomy (NCBI): domain Eukaryota; kingdom Metazoa; phylum Arthropoda; class Insecta; order Orthoptera; family Acrididae; genus Schistocerca; species Schistocerca piceifrons. Next base: position 319,492,258 of record NC_060138.1, on the reverse strand, counting down.
ACCAACAAACTGTCGAACCCATGGTTGCAGAACTGGTGACGTACTGTATTCCAAAGATGGACCATCAACTTATTAAGGACGTGGTCATGATGTTTAGGCTCGTCAGTGTATAACCAAGGTAATGAGAATGCTAGTACTGAGAAAGGGCACTTATATGTCTGATTAGAGGATGAGACAGGACGTGGAGCACAGGAACGAGCATACAGTTTCTTAAAACATTTAATGGAACAGATATCGACGGCCAAGGAAGTAATTTTCTGCTCTGATTCGTATGGTGGACAGAATATAAATATCAAGATTGTTCTAATTCTAAAATCAGTTTTAGATCAGCATCCTACATTGCAGTAAATAAGGCAGAGATTTCTTCTACCTGGACATAGCTTCCTTCTGACACAGCGATTTCATAGGCATAGAATGCGCTCTCAAACTGTAGCAGAGGCTGTATACATCAGACGATTACGTGAGTGTCATGAAAATGTGTTGCAAAAGAAGTAATCTTACAGTCCATAGGATGAAAGTTGAAGAATTCAAGAGCACTTTACATATAGAAAACAAAATAGTAAATCGCAAAACCAACTGCTGTAACGAGAAAATAAACTGGTTGAAGGTGAGAGAGATAGAACTCTTTAAAGACATACCATTCAGTATAAGGTTCAAAACTGAATTTAATAGTGAACCATTTGAACCTGACTTTAGGACGAAGTCAGCTGGTCAACCTCTTAAAATACAGAAAAAATTATTTTCATGCCCTCTTAACGCTTCTAAGTAGAAATGGGAAGCCAGTCTCTGAAGCCAAGCTAAAAGATATTCATTCTGTAATGGATCTAATTCCAAATTATGCACAAGATTTTTATAGCAAATTCTTTGGCCACCCTTCTTTTGAGGAGGATGTTGACGGATTCGAATGCTTGGAATTTGATTTTATTGTTGACAGCGAAATAACATTTTCTATTTTTCACTTAGTAAAGTCTGAAGTTACAATTTCTAAAATCTTTGTAAAGTATTTATCATAATTTCATTTGTAAAAAATGATTGTACTAATGATGTCTTAAGAAGAAGCTTAGTTTTATTTAAACTAAATGAATACAATAATTTTGTAATGTAGTAAAATGTATCATGTATTGATATATTCAACTAAAGTGTCCATATGTTTAGAATCAGTGTTAGTACCCACATTCATATGTCAGTAAAACACATCTTCATCTTCAAACTCATTAAAATACAGTATATTATTCACTGAAACAGATTTTTATTTCTAGAAATGATTTTTAACTGGATTAGAAAGAATACATTATTTTCTGAATATAGAAGAAGCATTTTCTTCAAGTTATGTATGATTACTCGAATAAATAGGCAAGTAAAATGCGTAAACATTGAATAGTAATGCAATTTTCCTCATATGTCAGCTAAATATCATTCAATATAGACTGAACGAATACACTCATATCGTATTTTGTGGAATAAATGACAGTACCTTCTTCTCTAATTTGCATCACTTGACTAAGAGAGACGTTTCAGCTTGCAGTCAGTTAATGCAAAATGCCAGAACTGAAAATCATATATAAAAAATCGCCGTTTCTTATAAATTCAGAGTTTCGCTATATTTTATATGATTTTAAGGTATGAACATGTTAATTTAATTCAGTTTCATTATTTTACTTCTTGTTGTTATTGTTGTGGTCATCAGTCCTGAGACTGGTTTGATGCAGCTCTCCATGCTACTCTATCCTGTGCAAGTTTCTTCATCTCCCAGTACCTACTGCAGCCTACATCCTTCTGAATCTGCTTAGTGTATTCATCTCTTGGTCTCCCTCTACGATTTTTACCCTCCACGCTGCCCTCCAATACTAAATTGGTGATCCCTCGATGTCTCAGAACATGTCCTACCAACTGACCCCTTCTTCTAGTCACGTTGTGCCGCAAGTTGTTCTTCTCCCCAATTCTATTCAATACCTCCTCATTAGTTATGTGATCCATGCATCTAATCTTCAGCATTCTTCTGTAGCACCACATTATTTTACTTCTTAAAAAACTAGATTTAGTGTAGACGGCGAATTTATGTAAACACTTTGGCGTTGTCGCTAATATCTTGAAATCAAGCTTTGGCGCTTGGTAAATTGATGCATAAGATCGTCCGATTTTTGTTACTTAGTTATCATTTATTTACATCTTCCTTATATCATAATTACAGCTTATCATTATGCTGTCTAACGAGCCATTTCTACGATTATAGCGCACTTCATGAGCGAAAATTATGACAATGTACTGATCACTGAAAGGATTTCTGTTACGTTTTTTTTTTCTCATGCATTTAGTTATAATTGTGTGCAGTCCCCCTTTACCTCACTTTACAAAAAATCTCTCACACACACTTACACCACAGCACTACAAAGTAATAAACTCTTCCCTTGGAGTAGAAGGAGTTGGCAAGCAGATATGATTTCAGTTTGTGTTTGAAATTAATTTATTCGTTAAATATTTTTGGCTGAATAACTCAGTCATTTCTATGGCACACCGAGTGCTACTTAAAACTGTGATTTTTATTTTTCAACAAACTACGCACGGGACTAAATGTACTGTCAAAATGATCATCTCTTTACAGAGCTGTCTTCAAGTGGTTCTATAGTAAGCTCAACATAATATCTTTATTCGCTTCGGTACAACACTTTTTTCTTCATGGACGATTCACGCCATAACATGATGCCATTATATATTATCGATTAACAACAAGAGAGGTAAGTCATCGTTTTGGCACTTTCATCTTCAAAATTTCGTACCATCAATAAAACAGAAGTTGCACAGCCTGTAACATTTGACTTGCAGTTTCGTTTCTTTTCAACAAAAACATCTGCGAAGTTAGAATATTATGATTCGTTTAATGATTTGCTCTTGGGCATCATTTCCAATGAAGTGGTGAGGCCAGCGCTTTTTTTTTTTTTTTAGTTTACAAGAAAATATGAGCGTGTGATGAAAGTAATACTCTCAATTTTTTATTCTGTTCACTGTGTAAGTAGGCTGTTTAGGTTTTTTTATTGGTAACGCCACCTCTGTGTGAAAATCACTGGCTGTGCTGTGTGCAGTCTGTGGCTAGTTTGCATTGTTGTCTGCCATTGTAGTGTTGGGCAGCGGCAGCTGGATGTGAACAGCGCATAGCGTTGCGCAGTTGGAGGTGAGCCGCCAGCAGTGGTGGATGTGGAGAGAGAGATGGCGGAGTTTTGAAATTTGTCATGAACTGCTATATTTATATATGATGATATCAAGGTAAATACATTGTTTGTTCTCTATTAATATCTTTCATTTGCTAACTATCCCTATCAGTAGTTAGTGCCTTCCATAGTTTGAATCTTTTATTTAGCTGGCAGTATTGGCGCTCGCTGTATTGCAGTAGCTTGAGCAGCGAAGATTTTTGTGAGGTAAGTGATTTGTGAAAGGTATAGTTTAATGTTAGTCAGGGCCATTCTTTTGTAGGGAATTTTGAAAGTCAGATTGCGTAGCGCTAAAAATATTTTATGTCAGTTTAAGCACAGTCATGTATAATTGTTCTAAGGGGACGTTTCATATGTCGACCCTTAGCCTAGGATACCTCACTGGAATCTTCTGATTTTTTCTTGTAGTTTGTGTATTTAGTGTAGCTTTTGTTTATTGCTACCGCGTAATTGTAGAGAGAATCTCCTTTGTAGTTGTAGCCTTTCATTGCTGTACAGTAAAACAGTTGTGGCATGCATATAGATTTGCACCAAGTGTTTCGCAGCTACGCTTGCAATTAACTAGATATTATTTTCAGTGCTATGTTAACGTGTTCTCCTATTTTTGCTATTCAAATTGTGCTTTTCTGTGTTATCGTGTGAAATATTGTGACAATAATGGCGTGTGAAAAACGTAACACTAGGCTCCAAACTAAATTGAGAAATAATAGTGACGACGAGCGTAGCTTATCAGCGCCGCCGAGTAATGAATTTACTAATGTTCAAAGTAGTAATTTGGTAACTGTGCACAGGGAAATGGAGCGGGCGTCAAATAATGGTGTAGACAGTGAAACAGGTAGTGAACAAGGAAGCATTATCGATCGATCGGTCGGCAACAGCTCGCCTCAGGAATCCGAAATGACAGGACACAGTTTTACAAATACTGTAGATTCAGGTTTTGCATCCTCACCGTTTTCTCAGATAAGTCAAGACACATTTTCAGCTTGTCAAAATGTGAATGTTGCCGGTGCAAATTCACTGCCGAAAAGCACTGAGGAAGGTGTTTCAGACACCAATGCATTGTTATTACAATTAATGCAACAAATGGGACAAAAGCTTGAAAAGTTAGACACAATGGAACAACACCAGAGACAAACACAGCAACAGTTAGACGCAGTGGAACAAAATCTTAAAAAGTTAGACACAATGGAAGAAAATCTTCAAAAGTTAGATACAATGGAACAAAATCGGAGACAAACACAGCAAAAGCTTCAAAAGTTAGACTCATTGGAACAAACTCTCGAACAAACACGTGAAGATTTAACTGCTGAGTTACATAACATTGAATCGAAATGTCAAAAAGTCTGTAATGACGTAAAAACACAAATTTGTGAGCATTTCCAACCTATTTTTTCGCGTCATGAAAATGCATTACAGAATCACGAAGCAGCCATAAAAGAACTGCAAACCATTGTTCATGAAAATCGTGAGACCTTGTGGGCTAAAATTGACTCAGTTGCATCTACCGATTCGGTTACGCAACTTGCAAAAACTCAGGAAAACTTAAAGGACACAGTAGATTCGATTTCAACACAAATGGACACTCTGAAACTTGGCTCAGAAAAACACACTGAGGAAATGTGTTCACTATCGGAGAAAGTAGCCGAACTTTCGGATCAGGTCACTAACTTATCTACAAAGGTAGATGATGATCTGAATGACACAAGACCTGTAGCCTTCACTGACACAGAAGAGTATGAACAAATTAGGAAACTGAAACAAAATCTGAATCAAATTAATACGCAACACCAAAGAGAAATCCGGGAAGTACAAGACCAGCTGACACAGGTAATACAAGAATTACGTATTTCAGAGGCCACTCGCGCTCCAATACAGGAAGAGGGACATAGAAATACGGAACAGCCACAAATTAATAACACAGGGCACTTCGGAAATTATGAAAGAAATTGGCAAGGGACACCGAATTTTGAGATGGAACCGCCGAAACGACGTAACAATGACCGACATGCGACTCGCCGACATGATGATTTTGATTATAAGCTGTTCATTACTACACGTAAATTCAAAACGTTTAAGAACTCCGCCAACGACATTCATCCACAAGCGTGGCTCCATCAATTCTCTCATTGTTGTCCTCCCAACTGGTCATTGGAGCACAGGTTAGAATTTATGTGTGGCTACTTAGAGAATGAACCAGCTGCAAGAATGCGATGGGTCATTCACGATTGTCACAGTGAAGGAGAATTTTACCATGCGTTCCTCTCAGTGTATTGGTCTCAAGCTACACAAGACCGTGTAAAACATAGCATCATAATGATGAAACACTTCGAACAATCTGAATTTTCCAGTCTTGTGAAATATTTTGAAGACATGTTGCACAAGAATCAGTACCTGTCAAACCCATACAGCCCCTCAGAACACATCCGCATTTGCTTAATCAAATTGCCTGAACATTTACGACATATTATTTTGGCAGGACGTTGCAAAGACGACATTGAAGCATTTCAGGGACTCTTACAAGAATTAGAAATTGACACTGACAATCGCGGAACGCGAAACCAGGAACACAACAATTACAGGTCACATCCGTCGCAATTCCGCGATGAAAGAAGTAATAACTTGACACGACAAGGCTATTCTCACAACACAAATCGTGACCAAAACAGACACCACCCGTATGACAACCGTTGGCAGAGTAGTAATAACTACAGGGAAAGATCACCTCTCCGTGGTAATGACTATCACAGAGACAATCAGAGAAACAGACAATATGGGAACCAAAACAATTATTATTACGGGAGACAGAATAACTTGAGAACCAACGGTCCAGCGCGCAGTTACGATTCAGGGAGAAATTCTCCACCACTTAACCGACAAGAAAGAAACTACAGGAACTACCGACATGACGACAGACGATGTGATCGTAACGAAAGACCTGAATTGCATCAGAACTGGCGGGATTTAAACAGGGCAGGGCCCTCTCGTCACGGTGAATTTGTAGAAGTTAGGTCTCCTAATCCCGATAACGACGCGCGCCAACAAAGAGACAGACAATGACTCGCACAGCAGGCAGCCGCGTGCGCCCGCTGGCTCCGAGAAAAATAACATAAGAAGCTAACCTTGAGAAAATTTCCAGTATTCTTTACCGACGTATACTGCATGATAATTGCGTTCAAGCTGAAACTCTGAATACTTTGAAGAGTAAAAAATGATTCAAATGGCTCTGAGCACTATGGGACTTAACATCTATGGTCATCAGTCCCCGAGAACTTAGAACTACTTAAACCTAACTAACCTAAGGACAGCACACAACACCCAGCCATCACGAGGCAGAGAAAATCCCTGACCCTGCCGGGTGAAGAGTAAAAGATTGTACCACATTTCAAATGTAAAACCGTTTATTGAAAGATAATCTGCTTTTTAACTTAGTCTTTGCCATAAAATTTTTCGCTTCACATTACTAATATGCTTTGTCAGACTTAGAATCTGTTAACATACAACAATGTTTGAAGTTAAATATCCAATCAAGAACCAAGAGAACTTATTTAAACAGAAATGACGAATGCATTGTTATAATGAACAGACGACACAGTGTTGTTAGTTGTACATTCTTGCTTGTTAGTTGCACGATTACGTAACGACTATCAGGCTTACATACTTAGGACACATACTGGTACTGCTAATGAGATTTTAATGCAACGTTTGGTTTACTTGAAAATACATTCTGGGTTTAAAGTACTTTCTGTGAGATACCAGAGGACACAGTGGTTAGTTTATGTGACAGCTACACGATGTTATCACGACACTACTAATGAGTGACAATTCACAATGTTGCTTTTGCAGTGTATCTGTTTTATATCTGCACAGTTTTCTGAATTCTTCTAGGAAGAAAAACATGTTTTAGTAGTAACTTTTGTGGTATAGCTACAATGAGACAGCCTTTTCCGTAGCACAACAATACGTTACAGCACAGTACTTTCTTCATCACGCCAATAAGCATAATAACTACGATATCTATACGCAAAGCATTTCACTTTTGTTTATCATGTGGTAAGTACATTGACTTCTGCAGAACTTAGCTTTTGGAGGACAATAACTACGACACTTCCACAGAGATTATGTTGCGACAAGATGCACAGTTTAGCGCTACAGTACACGCATTTGAGTGATTAATTTTGTACTTAAAACATTTATTTTTAAAGATTTTTGAATTACAAAGAAAGTTTTCCGTGACACATTTCATTCCATTGCTGTAATCTGTAACACCTGAGGGTATAATTACATTTATCCTCAGGGGGGTACACGCTTACTTTGTGTACCTTGTGTTTGGCAAACACAAGGAGCCCTAGCTAATGTGGTATTTGCTTATACAAATTTACACATCGGTACCATATTTCTCTAACACACAAATTACACAGCTATCTGATCATTTAACTGAGAGATAAACATTTTTTTTTTACTACATCAGTGACAGATGTTTACGCAATTACACAGTTGGAGAACTTCACACTTATGAAATTGTATTTTTTCTGTACTTTGTAAACTGTTCATATTTTTTTTTTGGAACCATTGTGATACTATGAGACCTTTGAATGATGTATTTGGTATGGATTCATGATTTTTAAAGTACGTTTGAGGCAGATGACACTTTTGACATGAGCAGAGAATTTTTTTAGGTTTTGACATTATTGCAGAAAGCTACGACGTTTTTGAGATTTGACTGAGGTGTTATGATGTTATTTTTTACGACGACGATGTGTATTATGCTGCTGAGGTATGTTTATGATTAGTAAGCTGGTGCTATATGAGGAATTTGGTTATGCTATGTATTTATTATGATGAAATATTGAAGTGTCATCGCAAGATTGACGTGTCGACGAATATATATATGTGTAATAAGGTAAGGAGTAATGAATAGTGATTAGGGACTCTGACTTATGGAAAAGGATGTTGGAAACCAAGAATCATACTTTAGAATTATGAAATGTGTGTACATGTGTGAATCATGTGTGAATGTATCACAATGCCGGCGAAAATTTTTTTGGACACTTATATTTATAGGATTTTGTTTCTACAGATTTGCAACGCTAATTCTTGACCTGTGAAATATTTTTATGTGAGACTGTCACTGTAGCAAAAACTGCTGTCGTAAATATTTCCATAAGAAAGTTAAGTGACCACCTGCACGTAATGCGTCGCGGGCACCCACCTGGGCGACAGCCACCCGAAAAAAAAAAGAGCCATTAGCCTTTCAGCGGCACAGGTACAAAAAAAAAAGGGGAGGCCATTGTCCGTGCTACTGACATTTCCTTGTTGAAAGCATACTGTGGAGCTCGTAATTTATGATATTTACTGAAATGCCTAATAAAATGACAAGAAATATTTTTACATCTGCACACCTGATTATGACAAGCGTCTTTCTATGAGAGTTGAGAGAATTTCTACTAACTTATGAAATGTCACATGACTACTGAATGATATTTTTATGCTTTGCTTTTCATAGTTGCTTATTTCATTTGATATCTGGTTTCCAGCTGGGTTGCAGCATTGCTTTTATAAAATGAAATGCATTTGCTAATGTGAACACTTCCTGTCAACAGATCTATTAAATAATTATTTTATGATCCAGATTCTTTAAAAAAGGAGCACTTGGAAAGGAAAGAACAATAAGAAGGAACTAGTAACAGTAACACGTAATTTTCTTTTCAAGTACATGGTAATATTTCTTTTTACAATCAGTTGTTGTGGTGCACCACTTTAATTACATAGACATTAAGATGTGAATATACATTTCCCTTATCTGCATTGTTGTTTTTACTGTAATATTTTTTCTGCTTGAGCTATGTCATGTTTAGGTATAAGTTACTGCTGTTTGCCAGGCGTAGTGTTACTGAATTTGACTTTGTGTTACTCTGCTAAGCCAATTTTACTACTCATTTATTTTTCTTGTTGCTGCACATTGGCTCATATTAGTTGTAATGTTGCATTGCTTGGTAATTTAGATTTACTGTAGCTTGCTTTGCAATTTTCCATTTTTTTGGTCATTGTTGTTTGTGTTACTTATTTTGTGCTGCTGCATTGCCTCGTTCCTTAGTTTAGCATCTGAGCTCAGTAGATTTAAGTTAGCTTAAGAGGGGGTAGCCTCTAAGAGAATGAGTTTCGATGAATTGGAAGAAATGCATTGAGAAGTTATACAAAAAAAAAGTACAGAAAACAGGTTTAGGTAGGATTTTCTTGGAAATAAATGTTGAGGTAAGAAATGTGTGAACATATAAATACAGAAAGCATGCTTAGATAGAATTTTTTTTGGTGGAAACAAAGGATGAAATAAGAGGAAAGATATATGAAGTTTTGGGTTGGACTGCAGTACCACATGTTACACTGAAAACGAACCCTGTCCTTTCCTATTGGTGTTATCCCACTATGTGTTTGTGTACCCTTGTGTATTTGTTTTCTTCCTGTCTCTGTGTAGTTTCATAGAATTTTTTCTTCTTTTAATATTAAGCTACATTCACTATGATGAGGAATACTGTTATCCTCGAATATAATTGGCATTAATAATATGTTATTTACTTTGTAAAGATGTTAGACATTATTAATTCCGTTCTGTTTAATGCTCATGTGTGAAGTTGATGTTTCAAAAGTTATTGTGATCTTTTATGTATGTACTCACGTCATAATTCCACTGATGTATATGTTAGTTCGATTCTTTTGTAAAGCCTGTACTACAAATGTTATCTGTATTATTATGTTCTTTAATGATGTATTTTGTGCCTTTGTTATTGTATTTTTATGTTACCAAATTGTAATTGTTACCAGTTCTTCAAATTAAGTAACATTTCACTGCACACGTTTCTGTTGGTCATAGTACATGGACAATATGTGAGAAGTAGGGACTGATAGTGTTTGCACGTGTGTTAATGATTCAGCAAGGGACTGGATAACAGCATTGCTGGATCTAAGGACAATTCCAGAAACTTTGTGAGTGCACAAGTGGTGGTTTATGGACTTGCTATATTGTCCGCAAGACTCTTCGATGGTGATTGTGCACCTGCACATTTGCAACAGATGGCTGCTGGCCGTCTCTACAAGGACTACAGTGGGTCTGCATCTTTGATGGCCCACCAATTGCTACAAGGACTGTAGTGGGTCTGCACCTCTGGTGGCCCACCAGCACCGTAATTTCTACCAGGACTACAGTGGGTCTGCTCTGTGATGACCTAACTACCAATATTCTTCAAAACGTCAACTGACTCTGCTGTGGGTTTACTCTGTTGTGGCCCATTACCTGTCTGCATGTCGAGTCAGCACTGTCTTTCCGTTGGAAGGACAACACTACTTCTTCAAGACTGCATGGAAATCCACTACTTCTGTGTGCATTTTCTTTTACTGCTCAGACTTTGAGAAAAACTCTGCTTTTTTACTGTGATGAACAATCTGGACTGTCTTTATGGACTGTGAGAAATTTTTAGCTTTTGACCAACATTGTATCAATAAGTGTGTGCATTTGATATCTTTGTTATTGCAATTATGAAAAATTTTATCAAATCATTATTGGCCACTGCCCAAAAAAAAAATTTGTAAAATTTTTTGTTGGGAGCATGGGGGCTATGTAAGTAGGCTGTTTAGGTTTTTTTATTGGTAACGCCACCTCTGTGTGAAAATCACTGGCTGTGCTGTGTGCAGTCTGTGGCTAGTTTGCATTGTTGTCTGCCATTGTAGTGTTGGGCAGCGGCAGCTGGATGTGAACAGCGCATAGCGTTGCGCAGTTGGAGGTGAGCCGCCAGCAGTGGTGGTTGTGGAGAGAGAGATGGCGGAGTTTTGAAATTTGTCATGAACTGCTATATTTATATATGATGATATCAAGGTAAATACATTGTTTGTTCTCTATTAATATCTTTCATTTGCTAACTATCCCTATCAGTAGTTAGTGCCTTCCATAGTTTGAATCTTTTATTTAGATGGCAGTAGTGGCGCTCGCTGTATTGCAGTAGCTTGAGCAGCGAAGATTTTTGTGAAGTAAGTGATTTGTGAAAGGTATAGTTTAATGTTAGTCAGGGCCATTCTTTTGTAGGGAATTTTGAAAGTCAGATTGCGTAGCGCAAAAATATTTTATGTAAGTTTAAGCACAGTCATGTATAATTGTTCTAAGGGGACGTTTCAACTGTATCGGTTGAGGTGTTACATGTCAAGCATATTTCTCGGTTGATTATCTCGTTTCGCTTTACCGCTAGAGACCTTCGAATTGTAGCGTGTAACATGGCGGTGTGTAGCGTAACTACCTCGGGGCGTGGAAATATCGTGCCGTAATCAAGTTCTGAATTCGAAGAGTTTGGCCACACGTAAAGCATACTCTCCTTTGTCGCGACACTCCCAGACCACACACGAGAGCTGCAACATTTGCAACAATCCGACGCCTTGCGTTCACTGTCGGCGATCATCCTCCAAACAATCCCCCGACTTGGTGTGACCCAATTTTCATCTTTTTCCAGAACTTAAAGGAAAAGTTTGATGATTTCAGTTTGATGTTGATGAAGCGGTGCAACCAGAGAAGAGGGTGCTGCTGTGTCAATAAAATCAAACATTCTACAGTGACCATATCAACAAACTAGTCCCTCACTGGGAGAAATATGTTCGTCGTCAGGGCGACTATGTTGAGAAATAGCCATGTAGAAATAAAGAATAAGGTGGTACGAAGTTAATAAATTTTGTTACATTTTAAAATCTATAAGCGTATTCACATAAAAACTTCGGAGGTAATACTTTTCGGCTCGTTCTCATATAATTTACATTTTCAAGTGTTAGAGTTATGCCATTTACTTGTTGCTCCCGCGGTTCTCAGTCCGAAGGCTGCCTTGGTGCAGCTTTCCATGCTAGTCTGTGCGAGTCACTTCATCTCTAACTACTGCAGCCTACATCCCATTGAACCTATATTAATGTATTCGTGCCTAGGTTTCGGTCCACAAACTTTACAACTCATATTTCCCCCATTTCCCAACTGACGATTCCTTGGTGTCTCAGGACGTGCCCTCTCAACAGACCCCCTTTTAGAGAAATTGCGCCGTAAATTTATTTTTTCCAAATTCGATTCATTACTTGCTCATTTCTTACTCGATCTACCCACTTAATCTGCAGCATTCTTTTGTCGCATCACATTTCAAAAGCTTCTATCCTATTCTGGTCTGCTCTCCTTATAGTCCGTATTTCACTTCCGTACAAGGCTACACTCCTTCTGAAAAGGCTTCCTAACACTTAAACGTATAAACTAATGCCTCTTTTTCAGAAATAATTTTTTGCAGTAGGCCGCCTGCATTTTGCGTCCTCGCTCTCCCTCGGCCATGACCAGTTACTTTGATGTAAAATAGCAAGACTAATCTACTACTCTATATTTTCTAGGCTAATTCCCTCAGTACTGCCCGACTGAATTCGACTACACTCCATTGACCTCGTTTTGCTTCTTATAGCCTCTTTTCAAGGCAGCACCCCCTCCTCTTCCAAGTCCTTTGTTGTCTCCTACAGAACTACAGTGTCATCGACAGGCCGGAAACTTTATTTGTTCTCACTAAATTTTAATTCCCTTCCACATTTCTCCTTGCTTTCCTTTACTACTTGCTCAATGTGCAGTTTGAATATCTAGTTTAGGTTACAACCCTGTTTGACTCCCTTCTCAACCACTGCTTCTCTATCATTTCCTTCGATTCTTATAAATGCAACCTCGTTTCTGTACAAGCTGTAAATGACAATTCCCTCTTTGCGTTTTATTCTTCATCAAAGAAAGAAGATTTCAGTCAGCGTCGTCGAAAGCTTTCTCTGAATCTAGAAATGCATTATAAGTAGGTTTGCCTTTCTGTCACCTGTCTTGTAAGCCATGATATTATATTGGAACTCTTCCATTTGGTCCGTGTTTGCATAGAAAAACAGTAATATCAGAAAATGAGTCCACGTTGATGTAAAACATCTTGTTATTCGTTTATTTCTTTATTATCCCAAACTAGTTTCGGCGACAAATATCACCATCGTCAGTAGGGTTTTTTAATCTTATTTATTGTATGTTACAGCATGTTTTAAGCAATTACTGGGGCTGTTTGCGACATATTTTCTGTGCTCTTTTTTCTGTTGCTGGTTTTTTACTTAGCGAACATCATCTCATGTTTGTTGGATGGTATGTGGCTGCTTTTCTACACAGAAAAACTCTGTTTCTGATCCAGAAAAACAAAACTCCTGCACTTTTGTTTCTGATCAAGAATATTCTGGATTGTTCCTGATCCAGTAACAAAGTGCAAAAGTTTTGTTTCTCGCTAAGTAAAAAAACCGCAATAGAAAAAAGAACACAGAAAATATGTCGTAAACAGCTCCAATAATTGCTTAAAACATGCTGTAAGATACAAAAAATAAGATTTAAAAAAAACCACTGATGATGGTGACATTTTCCGCCGAAACTAGTTTGGGATAATAAAGAAATAAACGAATAACAAGGTGTTTTGCATCAAGGCGGACTCATTTTCTGATATTACTGTTGGTCTTTTAAGCCAAGTTGCAAGGTCAGCGCTGCCTCGCGTCCTTCTGCGTTTCTGCGGAAAACAAACTGATCTTCCCTGAGATGGGCTACTACCAATATCTCCACTCGCCTCAGGCAAGTAAACGACGTGTTCAGGCCTTCGGGACACTCACAACTTCATTCAAAGGTATTTAAGCAAAACCAAAAATAAAACCAGAGAGCAATAAATCATTTATTCCGGTAGTCGGTTTCGGTCTGTATGACCATCTTCAGAACAGAGAATCATGCGACGTGAGAAGCCAGTACACGGAGTTGCCGTGTTTACTGTTTACCAAGTGGTGCTGGTACCACCTGGTAACAGATAATTGGTATTATTTCGTACTCTTAGGAGCTCCATGTACATACCACGCCATCTGAGTCTCTATTCTGACGATGGTCGTATACAGCAAAAGTGGTAACTGGGATCAAAAATAAATAATTTATTGAGGGGTCAAGGTGGTTGGTAGAGGTAGCACCTTTGCTTGGGGTTGACTCAGTACTGGTCCTCACCACCCCAGGGATGAGCTGAGGAGGTATGCAAGACCTTTGCCTCTGAGGAAGCTACGTCCAAGACCGTCCGTGCGTGGTGAAGAGCCACATCCTACACGAGGTGACCCTGTTAACGCAGAACACGGCGGATCTATAGGAGAAAACCTTGAAAAAAAATCTCACATTCCAAATCCTCAATGCGTCTGTACTCGAGTCGAGCGGCAGCGAGGTTAGCGTCTGTCCATCTAGTAGGTGCGGCTGTATTATATGCTCCAGGAACTGACAATCCCTGGTTCTAAACACCCAGTGGAAACACTGGACCAAAACTTACAAGCTATCATGATTCGTGAGAGTAATGACAGAATTACCCCAGGTGGTAACCAATCCACTCGTCGACAGACGACAACTGGGTTTTCGGATTCTGGGGAACCCGGGCCATCACGATCAGAGTTCTCAAGCAAACTTCGTCCCAAGGTACCTTTAACATTCAGACCCTAATTCAACCTGGAAAATTACACAACTTAGTAACAGAGCTAGACCAACAAAAAATTAAGATCTTAGCGTTACAAGAAACTAGATTCACGGATGAAAATACAATAGACTATGGAAACTATCGCATCTTCAAGAGCAAGACTGACAAACGAATTGCCAATGGTACGCCACTCCTGGGCATGGCATTTGCGGTGCACACAAATATATTAGGCTCAATTAGAGAGGTCTCTTCCATAAATAATCGCCTCATGACCATGCGTATCCAGTGCGCCAACAAGAAATACACATTGATAAATGTTCATGCACCCACAAACATAGACAACAAAAAACGCCAACTACAAACTGAAAAATTCTGGACTAAACTTGAAGATGTCATGGCCAAAATTCCCCGGGATGATATCAAAATCTTAATGGGAGATTTCAATGCACAAATTGGCAGAGAGAAAGAACACCAAAAAACTGTAGGAAAATATCCAGCACACAGATTCACCAACAGAAACGGACTGAGATTTATTGAACTATGCCAACAAAATAATCTAAAAATAATGTCTACATCTTTGAGAAAAAAACCTAGAAAACAAAAGACCTGGAGGTCCCCCATACAAGAGATCGGCGAATATCAGATTGACCACATTGCCATCTCCTATTTCGTACAGAAAGAGATCCATGATGTCCAAGTCCGCAGAGAGGCGAACATTGACTCAGACCACTACTTAACACGCATTAAAGTGAAATTCACCTAAAAAAAATTCTATCCGAAGAAAACACACATGATGAAATTTGACACACGAACAATCAAAGAAACCAATCTGAAGGAGGAGTGGGAAAAGGAACCAGCTGACTCTTGGGAAAAATTTCGAACAAAAATGACAAAGAAGGCAAAAGAACTGATCCCATTGAAAAAGAACACAAAACACTCCTGGTGGGACTCTGGATGTGAAAAAGCGCTGGAAGAAAGAAAGAAAGCCTTTCTGAAGTATAACAGTAAAAAATCCCCAGAAAATCTAGATCACTTCCACAACACCAGAAGACAAGTGGCAAAAACAATCAGACAAGTCAAGAGGAAGTACCTCAAGGAACAGTGTGAGTCTATTGAAGAAAATTTCCGTAACTATAATGTACGAGACTTCTATAAGACCTTTGCTGGGAGAATCAATGGATACGGCTCACGAAATCTATGTTTCAGAAAACCAGATGGAAAACTAGCACTCACAAATCGGGAAAATTGTGAGGAGCTGGCAAGATACTTTTCCGGACTCCTCAATTGCCCTGAAGCTTCTTCAAGATTCCCTCAAGAAACTGCTATCTACACAAATCCAGAATCCCCACCACCTACACTAGAAGAGATCCAAAGACATATTCATAGACTGAAAAACAACAAGGCATCCGGAGAAGATAATATCACTGCAGAACTACTTAAAAATCTTGGACCAAATTCCCTCAAAGAACTCACTCAAATCATCACAGACATTTGGCAGACAGAAAAACTACCAGAAGATAGGAAATGCGCCCTAATTCATCCACTGCATAAAAGGGAGACATGGCAGATATAAACAACTATCGAGGAATCTCCCTTCTCCAAGTCACTTATAAAATCCTCTCAGCTTGTCATCTTCAACGAACACAAGAACAACTCGAACACAGTATTGGTGAATACCAAGCTGGCTTTCGCCCTCACCGATCCTGTGCAGAACAAATTTTCAATTTAAGACAACACTAAAATACAAAGCAGTCAGAAACAGTCCGATCATTTGTTCCTTTGTTGATTTCGCAAAGGCTTATGATTCAATCGATAGGCAGTCTCTCTTTATTATCCTTGAGGAGCTAGGACTCGATCCGAAAACCCTACACCTTATCAAAGAAACGCTCACAAGTACAACTTCTAAGATAAAATTCCTGGGTGAAATATCAGAGCCCTTCCTGATCAAAACCGGCGTCAGACAAGGTGACGGCTTGTCTCCACTCCTCTTCAACCTTGTCTTAGACAAAGTCACCCGAGAATGGGAAAAAGAACTGAAGAATCAAAATTACTGGAAGCCTATACAACTAGGAAGATCTAAAGATGGTATTAAAATTTCATCCTTGGCATTTGCAGATGACGTGGCCATTCTAGCAGAAAACGAGACCACAGCAATTAAACAGATAGGCATTCTCAAAGAATGCGCCGAAAAAGTTGGGCTACAAATTTCCTTCCAAAAAACCAAATTCATCTGCTCAAAATTTGAAACTCAAAAACTGACTACAAAATATGGACAAATTGAGAGAGTTCCATTCTTTAAATACTTAGGCGAGGTCCTAGAACCCACAGAGGGAGAGAAAACTGCACAAAAAGTTCGACTGCAAAAACTGAAAAGAGCATACTGGAAAACCCACAACATCTACAATAAAAAGTGTCTCTCCATTCACTCAAAAATACGACACTACAATACAGTAATCAAGCCCGAAGCACTGTATGCCAGCGAAACACTCACACTCCATTGAAAAGGCGACCTGGAAGGCATCCTGAAAGAGGAACGCAAAATTATCAGAAAGATTCTTGGCCCAAAAAGAACGGAAGATGGATACAGGTTACAGTCTCGGAAAACTACAGAAAAATTATCTAACCTCGCCGCAGACATCCGGAAAAGAAGACTAAAATTTTACGGTCATATCCACAGACTCCCAACACCCAGACTCTCCCACAAAATTTTAATATACATTGAAAAATTGAAAACCATACCCTGGATACAAGAAACCAAAACAGATCTAGCAAATGCACAAATAAATTCATCAGAAGTTATAAACAGAAATGTATACAGGCAAAAAATCAATAGTTGGAAAGTACAACCCGAGAATGAAGTTTGCAAGAGACAGGGGACAAAATGGACAGAGGAAAGAAAGAGAATTCATGGGGAAAGAATGAGAGAAGTTTGGAGAATTAAAAAATTGAATCGGAAAAGCTTTGCGTGATCCGTGTGGGTCCAATCGCACATAATAATAATAATAATAATTTATTGAGGTCTGGGCTGTTTCTTGTTCAAACTGTAATTTACTATTGCTGTGGTTCCTAAATGAGACTAAAAAATTATTCACGTTAATTTCCCATGTAAACGAAGCAGGCAAAAAGGAATACAAACGTCTCAAAAGTGAGATCGACAGGAAGTGCAAAATGGCTAAGCAGGCATGGCTAGAGGACAAATGTAAGGATGTAGAGGCTTATCTCACTAGGGGTAAGATAGATACTGCCTACAGGAAAATTAAAGAGACCTTTGGAGAAAAGAGAACCACTTGTATGAATATCAAGAGCTCAGATGGAAACCCAGTTCTAAGCAAAGAAGGGAAAGCAGAAAGATGGAAGGAGTATATAGAGGGTCTATAAAAGGGCGATGTACTTGAGGACAATATTATGGAAATGGAAGAGGATGTAGATGAAGATAAAATTGGAGATACGATACTGCGTGAAGAGTTTGACAGAGCACTGAAAGACCTGGGTCGAAACAAGGACCCGGGAGTAGACAACATTCCATTAGAACGGCCTTGGAAGAACCAGTCCTGACAAAATTCTACCATCTGATGAGCAAGATGTATAAGACAGGCCAAATAACCTCAGACTTCAAGAAGAATATAATAATTCCAATCCACAAGAAAGCAGGTGTTGACAGATGTGAAAATTACAGAACCATCAGTTTAATAAGTCACAGATGCAAAATACTAAAGCAAATTCTTTACAGACGAATGGAAAAACTGATAGAGGCCGGCCTCGGGGAAGATCAGTTTGGATTCCGAAGAAATATGGGAACACGTGAGGCAATACTGACCTTACGACTGATTTTAGAAGGTAGATTAAGGAAAGGCAAACCTACGTTTCTAGCATTTGTAGACTTAGAGAAAGCTTTTGACAATGTTGACTGGAATATTCTCTTTCAAATTCTGAAGGTGGCAGGGTAAAATACAGGGAGCGAAAGGCTATTTACAATTTGTACAGAAAGTTGATGGCAGTTATAAGAGTCGAGGGACATGAAAGGGAAGGAGTGGTTGGGAAGAGAGTGAGATAGGGTTGTAACCTCTTCCCGATGTTATTCAATCTGTATATTGAGCAAGCAGTGAAGGAGGCAAAGGAGGAATTCGGAGTGGGTATTAAAATCCATGGAGAAGAAATAAAAACTTTGAGGTTCTCCGATGACATTGTAATTCTGTCAGAGACAGCAAAGGACTTGGAAGAGAAATTGAACGGAATGGATAGTAGTCTTGAAAGGAGGATATAAGATGAACATACAAAAGCAAAACGAGGATAATGCAATGTAGTCGAATTAAGTCGGGTGATGCTGAGGGAATTAGATTACGAAATGAGACACTTAAAGTATTAAAGGCGTTTTGCTATTTGGTGAGCAAAATAACTGGTGATGGTCGAAGTAGAGAGGATATAAAATGTAGATTGGCAATGGCAAGGAGAGCGTTTCTGAAGAAGAGAAATATGTTAACATCCAGTATAGATTTAAGTGTCAGGAAGTCGTTTCTGAATGTGTGTGTATGGAGCGTAGCCGTGTATGGAAGTGAAACATGGACGATAACTAGTTTGGACAAGAAGCGAATGGAAGCTTTCGAAATGTGGTGCTACAGAAGAGTGCTGAAGATTAGATGGGTAGGTCACATAACTAATGAGGAGGTACAGAATAGGATTTGGGAGAAGTTTGTGGCACAACTTGACTAGAAGAAGGGATCGGTTGGTAGAACATGTTCTGAGGCATCAAGGGATCACCAATTTAGTACTGGAGGGCAGCGTGGAGGGTAAAAATCGTAGAGGGAGACCAGGAGATGAATACACTAAACAGATTCAGAAGGTAAGTGAGCTGGAAGCACTGTGTGTCTGCAGTAATGCTCCTCGCACAGCGTTGCGAGGAGGCTGGGCCCGGCGGGCAGCGAGCCGTCGCGTTTTCGGTAACACAGGCGAGCCAGCGGGAGGGCGGCCGTCCCAGCGATTCGCGCCGCGACGCGCCGCGTTTAAAAGTTCAGCGGCCGCTTTCGCTTTTCAGCGACACAAAAAGGGAAAGCGAGTGGCGATCGACTTCAGCGCCGCCGCTGCCGCCGCCACCGCTGCCTCATCAGCCGTAGCCGAAAAACAGCTGCCGAGCTGACCGAACGCTGCCGCCATTTGTCTGTCTGCGGCCTGGGTGCGCGCCGCGTAGCAGATGCGGCACTGTCGAGTAACTCTTCGTCTCGCACCCACGAGTCCGTTATGCGATTCACAATGGAACACACACTGATAAGCCATAAAAACCGGCGATGTGGAAATGGGCGACAGAAAAATTACCTGCTATTATAACATCGTCTTACCCAATAACTGCATGTGAAATATTGCTTCCGGATAAGCCATGTAAGACGTGTATGTTTCTATTGTCTACTGTCAAACCACAATTAATGAAAGATGCTTACATTTTATTAATAGGATTAAGTAGGAATAATTAATATTTGTCATTTGGGAAATAATTGTGGTAGCAGGGAATGTCTGCGTCAAAATATTGTTGGCGGGAGAGAGTGCACATTGATATAATTTTAAAAAGGGCAGGAGAGAGAGCGTATGGATACATTTTAAGAAAAGAGCGGGAAAGACTGCGCATTGATACATTTTGTAATGGTAGTAGGGATTGTCTGCACCAGAAAGCATTGTTGGCGGGAGAGACCGCACTTTAGCGTTCGTAGGAAGTCGGTAGTAAGCGAGATGTGAAGCGAGTCAGTAGCAGGTCTGAAGCGAGAGGATGAGAGGAATGGTGTGCCTGCCATCCACCAGCTATGATTTGCAAGATATTATAAACGGATGTAGAGAGACATCAGCTAACTATTATCATAAGAGGAACTAATATTATCGACTTATTTTTTTTTTTTTTTTAGAAACTCAAGACCACTGAGGGTATGTTTGTGTAATGCTAGTTGTAAGATTACTGTAAAAAATAAGTCCAATTTGAACGTTTGTAAAACCATTTCATTACCAACAGTAAATAGTTGAAGAATCGTTTTCAGAATATAATTAATTTTGGCCAGCAGTATTGCATTACTGGTTGGTTGGTTGGTTTGGGGAAGGAGACCAGACAGCGTGGTCATCGGTCTCATCGGATTAGGGAAGGACGGGGAAGGAAGTCGGCCGTGCCCTTTCAGAGGAACCATCCCGGCATCTGCCTGGAGCGATTTAGGGAAATCACGGAAAACCTAAATCAGGATGGCCGAACGCGAGATTGAACCGTCGTCCTCCCGAATGCGACTCCAGTGTCTAACCACTGCGCCACCTCGCTCGGTTTGCATTACTGATTATAATTCATCCCAAAAACCATCAACGTAAAACTTTGCAAAATTTTATTGTTGTCATGAAAAAGTTTTACTATGAATTACGAAACTTCAGTCAAATTAATTAAAGAATAACGTCAGCTTTACTGTAAAGAATACCGACAGCTTTGGTAATAAATAGAGCCACTTATTATGACAACCCACCAGCAGCTAATAGAGTATAGTAAAACGAGTAAGTATATTCATGTCGCAGTTCGATGTGGCAGTCAGATGGCCATCCAGTAACAGTAAAAAAAGGTAGGGAACAGTTTTGGGTTATTGCAGGTAACGACTGAGGGCCACTACGACGACACATTCTATGTTTCGTCGAAATAATCAGCAAATCACTTTTAATAAGCAGCATTTAAATTTGTGTGCGAAGATTGCACCTATTATTATTGAGAAAGAGAATTAATTTCAATGGGAAGATTTCATTTGTTATTATTAAGCAAGAGATAGAAATCCTAAGGGAAGTTTTGATGGTTCAAATGGCTCTGACCACTATTGGACTTAACATCTGAGGTCATCAGTCTCCTAGAACTGAGAACTACTTAAACTAACCTAAGGACATCACACACATCCATGCCAGAGCCAGGATTCGAACCTGCGACCGTAGCGGTCTCGCGGTTCCAGTCTGAAGCGCCTGGAACCGCTCGGCCACACCGGCCGGTAAGGGAAGGTTTCATAGGTTATTGTAGAATGGAAGGTTGCGTAACAAAAGAGATATAGAGGAGACGGGAAGGTTTCAGCCACAGTACTCGAAAATGAATAAGAAGGCGATCTACTGCTTACTGGCCACTTACAAGTACAAAGTGATACCGAGGAAAGAACAGATGAACATCGAGGATTACTGATACTGTAGATCCTCGTTTATCTGCACTAGAAAGAACCGCAGGTCATTCGGGTAATCGGAAATACAGATACTTCGGAAAGTTAGAAGGCAATAGAATGAGATGGGTTAAACGCCGCAAACAAATACGTTATATTTTATTTTCCCAGAACAAAAGAAATAATATTTTTCTTTCAAACAACATTGTAAATTATTAAAAACTAAACGCAGAAAACTAGATACACAAGGCCGCCGTCGAACAACTCACAAAATGTAGCACACAAGTACATAAGCTCTTCCTTCCGCAAAAAGCAGAGATCTGAAAGCTCGAACCATTTAGCCTTATTCTGCAAATAAAACGAGAGAATTCGTCTAGGATAACGAAACGAAATAGTTTAACGTCTATGCTTTTGTTACTAATGAATGAAGATATATAGAACGAATGAACTACCTTCTTTACAACAAAGAAACCCCTTACTTTACTGAGGTGTTCAGAAACTACAAAACTTTTTAAGATGTTTTTAGTACTGTCCTTAATGGCCGATGAAACTCAGCGCTGAAGAAAGGTCGTGACTGGAATCATAACTTAACTTCCACGTGTTTGTAACATAGCACACGAATTTCGTATACTGGAAGTCTCACTTGACCAATAATCAATGGTCTCAGAATCTCGTTTTATCTGATGACGTAACTATGTTACTTCGATCGTTAGACAGATTAAGAAGAAATTCAGGGAAATCGATCATCTGCTTTCAGATTAACTCTGCATAGTTTCTTCATAATATTTATCATTTCACGGAAAAAATGGACATTACGTACGTGCTGATAAAAGACCCATTTCAACTTTTTCTATTCTTCTATTACCCTGTCGCCACGTTACTCGTATATGTATCCCCGTTCCCATCCCGTATGCGGGTAATTTTTCTGCTTTAGTCAAAATAATCCATTACTTGAGACAAAAGTCACAGGAAAATTCCTACTTTCGTGTGGGATTTCCATTTGCCGGCGTAGTGCATCAGTGTGACATGACGTGGATTTAATAAGTTGTTGAAGGTCTCTTGTAGAAGTATTGAGCCATGCTGTATCTATAGCCGTCCATAATTGCGAAAGTGTTGCCAGTGCAGGATTTTGAGCATGAACTGACCTGTCGATTATGTACAATAACTGTTCGGTGGAATTCATGTCGGACAATCTGCTTGGCAGAATCACTCGCTCGAACTGTCCACAACGTCGTTCAAACCAATCGCAAACAAATGTGGCCCGGTAACATGGTGCATTGCCATCCATAAAAATTCCATTTCTGTATCGGAACACTAAGTCAACAAACGGCTGAAAATGGACACCAAGTACCGAAACATAGCCATTTCCAATGAAAGAATGTGGACCAGAGGACTCAGTCCACTCCATCTAAACACAACCCACAGCACTGTGGAGCCACCACCAGCTTGCACAGTGCCGTGTTGATAACTTGGGTCCACAGCTTCGTGGGGTCTGCGCCTCACTCGAATCCTACCATCAGCTCTTATCAACCGAAATAGGGAGCCATCTGACCAGACCACAGTATGCCAGTAGTCTAGGGTCCAACCGATGTGCTCACAAGCCCAGGAGAGGCGCTCCATGCAATGTCGTGCTATTAGCAAAGGCATTCGCGTCTGTAGTCTGCTGCCCTGGCCCATGAACGTCAAATTTCGCTGCACTGTCCTAACTGATGTGTTCGTCTAATGCGTCACGTTGATTTCTACGCAGCGTTGCTTGTCTGCTGGCACCGACTATTCTACCCAAACGCCGCTGCTCTCTGTCGTTAAGTGAACACCACTGGTCACTGCCTTTCTCCGTGTAGAGAGGTAAGCTCTGAGATTTAGTATTCTCGGCACACTCCTGATGCTAATGATCTCCGAAATGGAATGTCCCATGCGTTTAGCTCCAACTAACATTCCGAGTTCAAAGTCTTTTAACTCTCATCGTGCGGCTACAATCAGGTCGAAAGCCCTTTCACATGAATCATCTGAGTAAAAATATGGCTCCGCCAATGCACTGCCCTCTTACACCTTGTGTATGCGATACTACCGCCATCTGCACAAGTGCCTATTTCTATACCATGACTTTTGTCAGCTCATCGCCTATCACAGGCAAGGCTTTTTTCGACACTATCAGTATGTGGAAGATAAGTTCTGGTATTCCTTGGCGACTATGCAGATATCACTCAGAGGTCTGATAGCTGTTTTATGTAGAATTATTTCTTCGACCCATTTTTCATATATACACTACTGGCCATTAAAATGGCTACACCAAAAAGAAATGCAGATGATAAACGGGTATTCATAGGATAAATATATTATACTAGAACTGACATGTGATTACATATTCATGCAATTTGGGTGCGTAGATCCTCAGACATCAGCACCGAGAACAACCACCTCTGGCCGTAATAACGGCCTTGATACGCCTGGGCATTGAGTCAAACAGCTTGGATGGCATATACAGGTACAGCTGCCCATGCAGCTTCAACACGATACCAAAGTTCATCAAGAGTAGTGACTGGCGTATACTGACGAGCCAGTTGCTCGGCCACCATTGACCAGACGTTTTCAATTGGTGAGAGATCTGGAGAATGTACTGGCCAGGGCAGCAGTCGAACATTTGCTGTATCCAGAAAGGTCCGTACAGGCCCTGCAACATGTGATCGTGCATTATCCTGCTGAAATGTAGGGTTTCGCAGGGATCGAATGAAAGGCAGAGCCACGGGTCGTAACACATCAGAAATGTGACATCCAATGTTCAAAGTGCCGTCAACGCGAACAAGAGGTGACAGAGACGTGTAACCAAAGGCACTCCATACCATCACGCCGGGTGATATGCCAGTATGGCGATGACGAATACACGCTTCCAATGTGCATTCACCGCGATGTCGCCAAACACGGATGCGACCATCATGATGCTGTAAACAGAACCTGGATTCATCCGAAAAAAATGACCTTTTGCCACTCGTGCATCCAAGTTCGTCGTTGAGTACACTATCGCAGGCGCTCCTGTCTGTGATGCAGCGTCAAGGGTAACCGCAGCCATGGTCTCCGACCTGGTAGTCCATGCTGTTGCAAACGTCGTCGAACTGTTCATGCAGATGGTTGTTGTCTTGCCAACGTCCCCATCTGTTGACTCAGGGATCGAGACGTGGCTGCACGATCCGTTACAGCCATGCGGCTAAGATGCCTGTCATCTCGACTGCTAGAGATACAAGGCCGTTGGGATCCAGCACGGCGTTCCGTATTACCCCCCTGAACCCACCGATTCCATATACTGTTAACAGTCATTGGATCTTGATCAACGCGAGCAGCAATGTCGCGATACGATAAACCGCAATCGCGATAGGCTACAATCCGACCTTTATCAAAGTCGGAATGTGATGGTACGCATTTCTCCTCGTTACACGACGCGTCACAACAACGTTTCACCAGGCAACGCCGGTCGACTGCTGTTTGTGTATGAGAAATCGGTAGGAAACTTTCCTCATGTCAGTACGTTGTAGATGTCGCCACCGGCGCCAACCTTGTGTGAATGCTCTGAAAAGCTAAATATTTGCATATCACAGCATCTTCTTGCTGTCGGTTAAATTTCACGTCTGTAGCACGTCATCTTCATGCTGTAGCAATTGTAATAGCCAGTAGTGTATATAAGGCAATGTAATTCAATTCGTGAGGTGGAGGGTAGTGTTCAAATTCCCATCTGAACATGTCTATTTAGGCTTCCGGTGGTTTCCACAAATAATTTCAGGTAAATTCCTCTAAAAGGTCGGGACCCCACTATCTGGAAAAAGGGCTACTATATCATCTTCACTGATATTGATGCCAACGGAACACTAAACCCATCTTCCGCCTATGTAGTGTTCATTCCATGCGTCACTCGCTTACGATTAAATCAGTGCGCGGACAGGTTTCTTTCTCCTAGCCGCCGCCAAGTAAACGGGCGTGCATATATTGCGGCACCCTTCTATCGACTTGGAAAGAGCCTGTAACGACGTCACTACAGCAAGGTGACTGTCTGGGGAGGCAGAAGGTCAGGGGAAGGAAAACAAGGTACTCCTGGAGCAGCAACAATGAGAGCAGGCAGCGTGCCAGGTATACGCACAGCACAGTGGCCGTTGCGTGCAACTGCGTGACGCGCCTACGAAGCCACGCGGCGGGACGCTCGTCGCATACGCATATGGGCACGTCTCTATGGCTTGCTTCACTAGCATCATCGTCGTTTGCTTGAGAGAACTTTCTTGTGCCGCTGTTTGGGATCATAGAACCTGCCGAGACAAACGATTTCGTAGTTGCACACTATGGCGTAACAAGGGTAATGGGCGCCCAGGATTGACTTCGAATTTGTGCCCCGTCCTCCTTCCTCCCCTCTGACAACAACACTCAAATTTTTGTTGTATTGCTTGGACTATTTGTTCATTTTCTGTGGTTAGTACCACTTTACAATCTAGTAAAAGGTACATACTTCAAGAATGCTTCTTTCTATGATGCAATTCACAGCATGGAACAACACACAGATCCTAGTCGCATTTATTGCAACAATAACACGACTCCTTTGACATTTTTTATTTGGAAGTCAATCCAAAGCAGTGACAAACGAAACAAAACGAGAACAAAACACAGTTTTTACACTTTCGATAGGTTGACCTGCAACGTGGCACCGAGATGAGACCTCATTCTGCCTCATTCCACTTTGGTACAAACTGCAGTATTGATTAATTATTTCACGAACTCCTGGAAGCGCAAATTATTCAAGTTAAAAAAACAACAATGTGGAAGGAAACATTTATTTATTTTGAAACATCCTGGCAGATTAAAACTGTGTGCTGGGCCGAGACTCGAACTCGCGACCTTTGCCTTTCGCGGGCAATTGCTCTACCTGAGCTACCCAAGCACGACTCACGCCCCGTCCTCACAGCTGTACTCCTGCCAGTACCTCGCCTCCTACCTTCCAAACTTTACAGAAGCTCTCCTGCGTACCTTGGAGAACTAGCACTCCTGAAAGAAAGGCTATTGCGGAGACATGGCTTAGCCACAGCTTGGGGAATGTTTCCAGAATGAGATTTTCACTCTGCAGCGGAGTGTGCGCTGATATGAAACTTCTTGGCAGATGAAAATCAGTTTTAATCTGCCCCAGCTGGGTCGGAGATTTTCTCTGCTCAGGGACTGGGTGTTGTGTTGTCCCAATCATCATCATTTGGCGGCACGGTAGCTCAGCGTGTTCGGTCAGAGGGTTAGCTGCCCTCTGTAATAAAAAAAACTGAGTTCATAGATCAAACAACGAACTGAAACGGGTGTCTACCGACGTCCGCACTGAGCAGATGACATCGTTATCGGTACAGAAAGCTGGCTGAAGCCAGAGATAAATTCTGCCGAAATTTTTACAAAGACACAGACGGTGTTTAGAAAGGATAGATTGCATGCAACTGGTGGTGGCGTGTTTGTCGCTGTTAGTAGTAGTTTATCCTGTAGTGAAGTAGAAGTGGATAGTTCCTGTGAATTATTATGGGTGGAGGTTACACTCAACAACCGAGCTAGGTTAATAGTTGGCTCCTTTTACCGACCTCCCGACTCAGCAGCACTAGCGGCAGAACAACTGAGAGAAAATTTGGAATACATTTCACATAAATTTTCTCAGCATGTTATAGTCTTAGGTGGAGATTCCAATTTACCAGATATAGACTGGGACACCCAGATGTTTAGGACGGGTGGTAGGGACAGAGCATCGAGTGACATTATACTGAGTGCACTATCCGAAAATTACCTCGAGCAATTAAACAGAGAACCGACTCGTGGAGATAACACCTTGGACCTACTGATAACAAACAGACCCGAACTTTTCGACTCCGTAAGTGCACAACAGGGAGTCAGTGATCACAAGGCCATTGCAACATCCCTGAATATGGAAGTTAATAGGAATATAAAAAAAGGGAGGAAGGTTTATCTGTTTAGCAAGAGTAATAGAAGGCAGATTTCAGACTGCCTAACAGATCAAAATGAAAATTTCTGTTCCGACACTGACGATGTTGAGTGTTTATGGAAAAAGTTCAAGGCAATCGTAAAATGCGTTTTAGTCAGGTACGTGCCG
Source organism: Schistocerca piceifrons (assembly GCF_021461385.2). Classification (NCBI taxonomy): domain Eukaryota; kingdom Metazoa; phylum Arthropoda; class Insecta; order Orthoptera; family Acrididae; genus Schistocerca; species Schistocerca piceifrons. Next base: position 319,464,300 of record NC_060138.1, on the reverse strand, counting down.
AGTAAAACTGTGTGGGACGGGAAAAACCCACCGTGGTTCAACAACAAAGTTAGGAAACTACTGCGAAAGCAAAGAGAGCTTCACTCCAAATGTAAACGCAGGCAAAACCTCTCAGCCAAACAGAAGCTAAACGATGTCAAATTAGCGTAAGGAGGGCTATGCGTGAAGCGTTCAGTGAATTCGAAAGTAAAATTCTATGTACCGACTTGACAGAAAATCCTAGGAAGTTCTGGTCTTACGTTAAATCAGTAAGTGGCTCGAAACAGCATATCCAGACACTCCGGGATGATGATGGCATTGAAACAGAGGATGACACGCGTAAAGCTGCAATACTAAACACCTTTTTCCAAAGCTGTTTCACAGAGGAAGACCGCACTGCAGTTCCTTCTCTAAATCCTCGCACAAACGAAAAAATGTCTGACATCGAAATAAGTGTCCAAGGAATAGAAAAGCAACTGGAATCACTCAACAGAGGAAAGTCCACTGGACCTGACGGGATACCAATTCGATTCTACACAGAGCACGCGAAAGAACTTGCCCCCCTTCTAACAGCCGTGTACCGCAAGTCTCTAGAGGAACGGAAGGTTCCAAATGATTGGAAAAGAGCACAAGTAGTCCCAGTCTTCAAGAAGGGTCGTCGAGCAGATGCGCAAAACTATAGACCTATATCTCTGACGTCGATCTGTTGTAGAATTTTAGAACATGTTTTTTGCTCGCGTCTCATGTCGTTTTTGGAAACCCAGAATCTACTGTGTAGGAATCAACATGGATTCCGGAAACAGCGATCGTGTGAGACCTAACTCACTTTATTTGTTCAGGAGACCCAGAAAATATTAGATAGAGGCTCCCAGGTAGATGCTATTTTCCTTGACTTCCGGAAGGCGTTCGATACAGTTCCGCACTGTCGCCTGATAAACAAAGTAAGAGCCTACGGAATATCAGACCAGCTGTGTGGCTGGATTGAAGAGTTTTTAGCAAACAGAACACAGCATGTTGTTATCAATGGGGAGACGCCTACAGTCGTTAAAGTAACCTCTGGCGTGCCACAGGGGGTGTTATGGGACCATTGCTTTTCACAATATATATAAATGACCTAGTAGATAGTGTCGGAAGTTCCATGCGGCTTTTCGCGGATGATCTGTAGTATACAGAGAGGTTGCAACATTAGAAAATTGTATCGAAATGCAGGAAGATCTGCAGCGGATAGGCACTTGGTGCAGGGAGTGGCAACTGACCCTTAACATAGACAAATGTAATGTATTGCGAATACATAGAAAGAAGGATCCTTTATTTTATGATTATATGATAGCGGAACAAACACTGGTAGCAGTTACTTCTGTAAAATATCTGGGAGTATGCGTGCGGAACGATTTGAAGTGGAATGATCATATAAAATTAATTGTTGGTAAGGCAGGTGCCAGGTTGAGATTCATTGGGAGAGTCCTTAGAAAATGTAGTCCATCAACAAAGGAGGTGGCTTACAAAACACTCGTACGACCTGTACTTGAGTATTACTCATCAGTGTGGGATCCGTACCAGATCGGGTTGACGGAGGAGATAGAGAAGATCCAAAGAAGAGCGGCGCGTTTCGTCACAGGGTTGTTTGGTACCCGTGAAAGCGTTACGGAGATGTTTAACAAACTCAAGTGGCAGACTCTGCAAGAGAGGCGCTCTGCATCGCGGTGTAGCTTGCTCGCCAGGTTTCGAGCGGATGCGTTTCTGGATGAGGTATCGAATATATTGCTTCCCCCTACTTACACCTCCCGAGGAGATCACGAATGTAAAATTAGAGAGATTCGAGCGCGTACGGAGGCTTTCGGACAGTCGTTCTTCCCGCTATCCGTACGCGACTGGAACAGAAAAGGGGTGGTAATGACCGTGGCACGTGAAGTGCCCTCCGCCACACACCGTTGGGTGGCTTGCGGAGTATAAATGTAGATGTAGATGAACGAAAACGAACAAAATATTTAAAAAAAATGGTAGAGCGAAAGGCAGAGGTCCCGAGTTCGAGTCTCCGACCGGCACACAGTTTTAATCTGCCACGAAGTTTCATATCAGCGCACACTCCGCTGCAGAGTAAAATTTCATTCAGGATTTATTTATTTTGTTTGCCTGTAACTGACCGTTATCAGCTGATGTGGTATGTAACAATGCACCAGAGGAGGATGTATGTGGGAAAGTGCTGAGAACCAATATGTCCGAGTTTATTATGTCAACTCGCCGGTAAGTGGGGCCCATGGGAATTACAGTCTCCACAACGAACTTGTGACAACGCACTAATCCCGAACGCTCGGCTACATACGGAGCCAGGCGGAAAATCGATATCACAATGATAGGATAGCTATAAAGTCCTTTGCCATATTTTATAGAGAGCGTGAGTATATTTAAACGCACAGCTACGAAGTGTTAAAATTGTCTCAGACAGTAACTCGCATCTCACTGGAGGTGATCACTGCAACTCGTGACACTGTAATATTTCTGGCTTTGCAGCCGTCATAGTCAGGTACAAGAAGCTCTTTTTAGAGTAGTTTAGAAGGCAGCTGTGGCAAGACGACGTATAGATGACAGATTCTTTATTCGCCACGGGTATCGTGGGAAGCACCGCCTAAATTATGGTCCTTCTTCGCGATTGGTTGCTGCTTTCGGAAGTTGCGCGCCAAAATGGTAATCTATTCGTAATACTTTGTAAGTAAGCTGTTTAGGTTTTTTTAATGGTAATGCCACGTAGCGCTCTGTATGAAAATCACTGGCTGTGCTGTGTGCAGTCTGTGGCTGGTTTGCATTGTTGTTTGCTGTTGTAGTGATGGCCAGCTGGATGTTAACAGCGCGTAGCGTTGCGCAGTTGGAGGTGAGCTGCCAGCAGTGGTGGATCTGGGGAGAGAGATGGCGGAGTTTTGAGAGCGGATGATCTGGACGTGTGTCCATCAGAGACAGTAAATTTGTAAGACTGGATGTCATGAACTGATATATATATATTATGACTTTTGAACACTATTAATGTAAATACATTGTTTGTTCTTTATCAAAATATTTCATTTGCTAACTATGCCTATCAGTAGTTAGTGCCTTCAGTAGTTAGAATCTTTTATATGGCTGGTAGTATTGGCGCTCGCTGTATTGCAGTAGTTCGAGTAACGAAGATTTCTGAGGTAGGAAATCATGAAAGGTATAGGTTATTGTTAGTCAGGGCCATTCTTTTGTAGGGATTACTGAAAGTCAGATTGCGTTGCGCTAAAAATATTGTGTGTCACTTTAGTGAATGTCTGAGTACGTTCAGTTTTGCTCAGCTGTTTGAAAATCAAATAACTTAAGATGTTTATCAGCACAGTAACTCATTAATTTTTCTAAGGGGACGTTACATGTGTCGACCCTTAGTCGAGGATACCTCACTGGAATCTTTTGATTTTTTCTTGTAGTTTGTGTAATTAGTGTAGCTTTTGTTTATTGCTAGCGCGTAATTGTAGAGAGCATCTCCTTTGTAGTCGCAGTCTTTCAAAGTTGTGGCATGCATGTAGCTTTGCACCAAGTATTTCGCATCTCCGCTTGCGATTAACTAGATATTATTTTCAATGCTACGTAAATGTGTTTTCTTATTTTACTCTTCCAGTTGTGCTTTTCTGTTTTATCGTGTGAAATATTGTGACAATTATGGCGTGTGGAAAACGTAATACTAGGCTCCCAAGTAAACTGAGAAATGACAGTGAAGACGATAGCAGTGTATCAGCAGCACCGTGTAATGAATTAACTAATGTTCAACATAGTAATTTGGTAACTGTGCATAGGGAAATGGAGCGGCCGGCAAATAATGGTGTAGACAGTGAAACAAATAGTGAACAGGGAAGCGTTATCGATCGATCGGTCAGCAACACTTCGCCTCAGGAATCCGAAATGACAGGACACAATCTTGCAAATACTGTAGATTCAGGTTTTGGGTCCTCACCGTTTTCTCAAACAAGTCAAGACACATTTTCTGCTCGACAAAATGTGAATGTTGCCGGTGCAAATGCACTGTCGAAAAGCATAGAGGAACAGATTCCAGACACTAATACATTATTATTGCAATTAATGCAACAAATGTAACAAAATCAGAGATAAACACAGCAACAGTTAACACCAGAGACAAACACAGCAACAGTTAGACGAAATGGTACAAAATCAAAAACAGTCACAGCAACAGCTTCAAAAGTTAGACACCACGCTTGAACAAACACGTGAAGGTTTAACTGCTGAGTTACTTAAAATCGAATCGAAATGTCAGAAAGTCTGTAATGACGTAAAAACACAAATTTGTGAGCATTTCCAACCAATTTTTTCGCGTCATGAAAATGCATTACAGAATCACGAAGCAGCCATGAAAGAACTGCAAACTATTGTTCATGAAAATCGCGACACCTTGCAAGCTAAAATTGTCTCAGTTGCATCTACCGGTTTGGTTACGTAACTTGCAAAAACTCAGGAAAACTTAAAGGACACAGTAGATACGATTTCAACACAAATGGACACTCTGAAACTTGGTTCAGAAAAACACACTAAGGAAATAAGCTCTCTATCAGAGAAAGTAGCCGAACTTTCGGATCAGTTCACCAACTTATCCACAAAGGTAGATGATGATATGAATGACACAAGACCCGTAGCCTTCACTGACACAGAAGAGTATCAACAAATCAGAAAATTCAAACAAAATCAAAATCCAATCAATACACAGTACAAAAGAGAAATCTGGGAAGTACAAGATCAATTGACACAGGTTATACAAGAATTACATATTTCAGAGGAGACTCGCACTCCAATATGGGAAGAGGGACTTAGAAATACGGAAAAGTCACAAAATAATAACACAGTGCATTTCGGAAATTATGAAAGAAATTGGCAATGCGCACTGAATTTTGAGATTGAACCGCCGAAACGAAGTAACAATGACCGATATGCGACTCGCCGACATGATGATTTTGACTATAAGCTGTTCATTACTCCACGTAAATTCAAAACATTTAAGAATACTGGCAACGACATTCATCCACAAGCATGGCTCCATCGATTGTCTCATTGTTTTCCTCCCAACTGGTCATTAGAGCATAGATTAGAATTTATGTGTGGCTATTTAGAGGAAGAACCAGCTCTAGGAATGTGATTGGTCATTCACGATTGTCACAGTGAAGGAGAATTTTATCATGCCTTCCTCTCAGCATATTGGTCTCAAGCTACACAAGACCGAGTAAAACATAGCATCATAATTATGAAGCATTTCGAACAATTGGAATTTTCTAGTCTTATCAAATATTTCGAAAACATGTTACGTAAGAATCAGTATCTTTCAAACCCATACAGCCCCTCAGAACTCATCCGCAATTTGCTTAATCGAATTGCCTGAACATTTACATCATATTATTTTGGCAGGATCTTGCAATGACGACATTGAACCTTTTCAGGGACTCTTACAAGAATTGGAAATTGACAGTGACAATCACGGAACGCGGAAACAGGAACCCAACAATTACAGGTCACATCTGTCACAATTCCGCAATGATAGAAATAACTGGGCACAACAAGGCCATTCTTACAACGTAAATTGTCACCAAAACAGACACCACCCATATGACAACCGTTGGCCGAGTAGTAATAATTACAGGAAATGATCACCTCTCTGTGGTAATGACTATCACAGAGACAATCAGAGAAACAGACAATATGGTAACCAAAATAATTATTATCAAGGAAGACAGAATAACTTCAGACGCAACGGTCCACCGCGCAGTTACGATTCCGGGAGAAATTCTCCACCACATGACCGACCAAAAAGAAACTATGTAAACTACCGACAAAACGACAGACCTGAATTTCATCAGAACTGGAGGGATTCAAACAGGGCAGGGCCCTCTCGACAAGGTGAATTTGTAGAAGTTACGTCTCCTAATCCCAATAACGATGAGCACCAACAAAGAGACAGACAATGACTCGCACCGCAGGCAGCCACGTGCGCCGGCTGGCTCAGAGAAAAATAACATAGACGCTAACCTTGAGAAAAATTTTAGCATTCCTAACCGACGTAAACAACATGATAATTGGTTTGAAGTTGAAACTCTGCACACTAGAAAGGGTAAAAGATTGCACCACATATCACATGTAAAATCGTTTATTGAAAGATAATCTGCTTTTTAACTTAGTCTTTGCTACAAAATTTTTCACTTCACGTTACTAGTACGCTTCGTCAGACTTAGAAACTGTTAACATGCAACTATGTTTTAAAATTTACTATCCAGTCTAGAACCTAGGGAACCTATTTAGACAGTAATTACGAATGCATTGTTATAGTGAACAGACGACAAAGTGTTACTGTGTGTGTACATTCTTGCTTATTAATTGCATGATTACGTAACGACTATAAGGCTTACATACTCGGAACATATATTTCTAACGAGATTTTAATGCAACATTTTGGTTTACTTGAGAATACATTCTGGATTTAAAGTATTTTCTGTGAGATTAAAGATGACTTAGCATTTGGTTTCTTTGACAGCTACATGACTATATCACAATGCTACTGATGTGTGACACAATCTGCATTGTTGCTTTTGCGGTGTATCTGTTTTATATCTGCACAGTTTTTCTGAATTCTTCTGGAAAGTAAAACATGTTTTAGTAGTAACTTTTGTGGTATAGCTACAATGAGACAGCCTTTTTCGTAGTACAACAATACGTTACAGTATATTACTTTCTCGATATGGTACTGTACGTAATAACTACGATATCTATACGCATAGCATTTCGCTTTTGTTTATTACGAGGTAAGCACATTGTCTTCCACAGAACTTTGCTTATGGACGACGATAATTACAACACTTGGCACATTTTTTACCCTTAAGTAATGACAGAGATTATCTTACAACAAGACGCACAGTTTAGCGCTACAGTACACGTATTTGAGTGATTAATTTTGTACTTAAAACATTTATTTTTAAAGATTTTTGAATTACAAAGATACAAAGGTTTTCTGTGATACATTTCATTCCATTGCTGTAATTTGTAACATTTCATGGTATAATTACATTAATCCTCAGGGGGGTACACGCCAACTTTGTGTGCTAAGCGTGTAGCGAGCGCTAGGAGCCCTAGCTAATGTGGTATCTGCTTATACAACTTTACACATCGGTACCATATTTCTCTAACACAGAATGACACAGTTACCTGATTATTTAACAGAGAAACAAACTTTTTTTACTACATCAGTGACAGATGTTTACGCAATTACACAGTTGGATAACTTCACACTTACGAAATTGTATTTTGTCTGTACTTTGTGAACTGTTCATATTTTTTCGGAACCATTGTGATACTATGAGAGCTTTGAATGGTGTATTTGGTAAGGGAGCATGATTTTAAAGTACGTTTGAGGTAGATGACACTATTGAAATGAGCAGAGAATTTTTTTTAGGTTTTGCCATTATTGCAGAAAACTACGACGTTTTTGAGATTTGACTGAGGTGTTATGATGCTATTTTTACGACGACGATGTGTATTATGCTGTTGAGGTTATTTATGATCAATAAGCTGATTCTATATAAGGAATTTGCTTATACTACATATTTATTATGTTGAAATATTGAAGAAGTGTCGACGAATATGTATATGTGTAATAAGGTGAGGAATAATGAGTAGTGGTTAGGGACTCTGGTTTGTGAAAAATGATGTTGGAAACCAATAATCGTACTTTAAGAGTTATGACTTGTGTGTCCATGCGTGTATGTATCACAACACTGCTCCTCATGAGATTTCGTTTCTACACATTTCTACTGTAATTTTTCGATCTGTGAAATTTTTTATGAGACTGTCACTGTAGCACAAACTGCTGTCGTAAATATTTCGTTAAGGAAGATAAGTGACCTTGACGTAATGCGTAATGGGCGGCCAGCTGTGCCACCTGCCTGGAGAAAAAGCCATTAGGTGGGGAAAAAATGAGGCCATTAATATTGCTATTGACATTCCTTTGTAGAAAGCATCGCAAATATGACACGCTATTACTTGGAAACATGTGATTATACTGTGGAGGATGTACTTTCTGCTACTTACTGAAATGCTTATGAACTGATGGGAAATATTCTTACATCTGCACACCTGATTATGACAAGTGTCTTCCTACGAGAATTGAGAGAATTTCTACTAACTTATGAAATGCCACATGACTATTGAATGATATTGTTATGCTTTGCTTTACATAGTTGGTTATTTCATTTGATATCTGTTTTCCAGTTGTGTTGCAGCATTGGTTTTATAAAATAAAATTAAATGCATTTGCTAATGTGAACACTTTCTTTCAACAGATCTATTAAATAATAATTTTATGATCCACATTCTTCGAAAAAGGAGCACTTGGAAAGGAAAGAACAATAAGAAGGGACTAATAACAGTAACTGCATACATAATTTTCTTTTCAAGTACCTGGTAATTTTTTTGTAGAATAAGTTGTGGTGCACCACTTTAATTACATAGACATTAAGATGTGAATATACATTTCCCTTATCTGCATTGTTGTCTTTAGTGTACTAATTTTTCTGCTTGTTGGTTTAGATATAAGTTATTGCATTTGCTGCTGCTGTTTGCCAGGCATAGTGCTACTGAATTTCACTTTGTATTACTCCGTTAAGCCAGTTTTCCTACTGATTTATTTTTCTTATTTGCTGCACATTGCCTTATATTAGTTGTAATGTTGCATTTGCTTTGCTAATTTAGATATACTGCTGCTTGCTTTGCACATTTGCATTTTTTTTTTTGTCATTGGTATTTGTGTTAATTGTTTTGTTCTGCTGCATTGCCTCGTCCCTTAGTTTAGCATCTGACCTCAGTAGATTTAAGTTAGCTTAAGAGGGGGTAGGCTATATAAGAGTATGAGTTGTGATGAATTGGAAGAAATGCATTGACAAGGTATAAAAAAAAAAGTGAAATAAGAGGAAACATCTATGAAATGAAGTTTTGGGTTGGACTGCAGTACCAAATGCCACACTGAAAACAAACCCTGACCTGTCCTTTGTGTCATTCCACTATGTGTCTGTGTACCTTGTGTATTTGTGTTCTTCCTGTCTTTATGTGTTTATCAGATAAGACTTATGTTGTAGAATTTTTCTAATACTCAGCTACGTTCACTATTCCTGTAGCACTGATGTATATGTTTAATTCTTTTTTTTGTAAAGCCCCTTTTACTACAAATGTTACCTGTATTGTTATGTTCTTTAAAGATGTATTTTGTACCTTTGTAATTGTATTCTCATGTCGTAAATTTAAAACTGTAATTGACACCAGTTCATCAAATTAAGTAACCTGTAAGCATTCATTTCAGTGCACACCTTTCTGTTGGTCATAGTATATGCACAATATGTGTGAAGTTGGGATTGTTAGTGTTTGCACGTGTGTTGATAATTCAGCAAGGGACTGGTTAACAACATTGCTGGTTCTGAGGACAATTCCAAAAACTTTGCGAGTGCACAAGCGGTGGTTTATGGACTTGCTATATTATCCGCAGGACTCTTCGATGGTCAATGTGCGCCTGCACAGTCGCAACAGATAGCTGCTGGCTGTCTCTACAAGGGCTGAAGTGGGTCTGCACCTTTGATGGCCCACCAATACCATTATTTCTACAAGTACTTCAGTGGATCTGCACCTCTGGTGGCCCACCAACACCATAATCTCTACCAGGACTACAGTGGGTCTGCTCTGTGATGACCTACTTACCTTTATTCCACAAAACTTCGACTGACTCTGCTGTGGGTTTGCTCTGTTGTGGACCATTACCTGTCTGCATGTCAAGAGTCAGCACTGTCTTTCCGTTGGAAGGACAACACTACTTCTTCAAGACTGCATGGAAATCCATTACTTCCGTGTGCATTTTCTTTTACTGCTCAGACTTTGTGCATAAAATTGTAATTAATACTGTGATGAATGATCAGGACTGTCTTTATGGACTGTGAGAAAATTTTAGCTTTTGACCAACATTATATCAATAAGAGTGTGCATTTGATATCTTTGTTATTGTAATTATTATCAAATCATTATTGGCCACTGCCCAAAACAATTTGTAAATTTTTTGTGGGGAGGATGGGGGCTATGTAAGTAGGCTGTTTAGGTTTTTTTATTGGTAACGTCACGTGGTGCTCTGTATGAAAATCACTGGCTGTGCTGTGTGCGGTCTGTGGCTCGTTTGCATTGTTGTTTGATATTGTAGTGTTGGGCAGCTGGATGTTAACAGCATGTAGCGTTGCACAGTTGGAGGTGAGCTGCCAGCATTGGTGGATGTGGGGAGAGAGATGGCGGAGTTTTGAGAGTGGATGATCTGGACGTGTTTCCATCAGAGACAGTAAATTTGTAAGACTGGATGTCATGAACTGATATATACATATACATATATATATATATATATATATATATATATATATATATATGTATATATATATATATAATGACTATTGAACACTATTAAGGTAAATAAATTGCTTGTTCTTAGTACAAATGAGATCAGTGACACGTAACCTGTTACACAGAGTGCTTTGGAATTATGAGGCTAGATTTTATTAGCGAGCACTGTGAAGTGTAACTGAACAACGAACTCTGTAAGAACTATGACACGTGTGAACTGTGAAGGACCAGAGGGCTGCATGATAACTGTGGTAAGTAGGCTGTGAACTGTGTTTGAACCATTTGTGAACTTTAGTTGAACTATAATGTCTGTCGCCTAAGATACAGAGGGACTAGCGGTTTGTGTTTTGATCTTCCTGACAGAAATATTTAAACTGCTGTAGGTCACTGAGTAGGGATAAAATATATGCTGTTGTAAAGTGCTCTGCACTGTAAGGACGATGAACGCAAAAGGGCTGGACCAATCTCAGTCTGCAATGTTGTGTAGATCCTCTAATCCATTATTGCGGAAGCAGTCCATCTGAATTATATACATTGCAAATGTATGAAATGCTAAGGCTGTCTCTCCAGCAGCTGACCTGCTAAGTGTCATGGCATATATGCATGATGGAATAAAACATATTGCAGCTTGTAAAAATATTATATATAGGTGATTTAGCAGTCTCTGCCACCAGTTTTTATGCAGTCCACAACGCCTTCAAATACGACACGCAAGACTTCCATATTCTCTCACGCGTTGCTCCCCAACAGAAAAAATGAACACAACAATTTTGTAGGAAATTTAATGCAGTAAGATTTTGCACTGGTATGCGTTTCCACTAGACGCCATAGTTTTAGAATTATTCAAGAGAAACGTACGAAAGTGACCATCAAATGCATTCTTCTTCAGTAGCTCGAAACCTATGGCCTCTGCGAAACTGTATCTCAATACAAAATTTACTACATTTTCTACAAAATGTCCTGTTCACTTTTTCTGTAGGTCTAATGGTCTGCACGTAGGTAGCTGGAAAATACGAAAATCTTGCACATGTTATTTGAAGGCGTTGCAGGTTGCATAAAATCCACGGGTAGGGCAGCGAAAATTTTATGTGTGTATGGATAGGTTGTTTCTATGTTGTTTATGGAGATAAATCACTGTCACTAAGGCATTGCTTTTCTTTTTTTTCTCCATCAACCCCATTCGCCAACTGCAATATTTTTCAAATATATGTTTTTGTATACTTTAAATTAAGCTTGTATTGCATTCAAACCAATTGAAGCCATAAAGGCCTAGGTAGGCCATCTGTAAACTCCCCTTGTGTGAAGTTTATGTTTATAGGAGTAATAAGAGGGCCTTGGATCTAACACACACACGTGTAACTCCTTTTCCTCCTCATGAACATTATGTTCCTATGCATAGCTCACATCATCAAAGACTGCCTTAATAGGTGTTCACCGTTTTCCCATGTGTTTAAGAAACTCAACGGACACACAATACACAGCCTTTGGTCATCAACAGAATAGTCCCCTTCACTGTTTACAAAGGTCTGCCAATGCTCGGGTAACTTTTCGATTCTGCGACTGTAGAAATCATATGGTTTTGAAGCAAAGAACCTGTCGGCCCGTGTTCGAAGTGCATTTTCATCCGGAAATGGAGTTTCTTGAAGGTTGTTAGATAGAGAGCGGAAAAGGTGAAAATCCGAGGGCACCAGGTAAATGAGATGGATGCTTAATGTCTTCAAAATGCAACTCCTGCATAGTGCTTTTTGTCAGTCTACCAGAATGCGGACGGGCGTTATCGGGGAGTCGCATCACTTCACGCAGTCTTCCTAGTCGTTATTCTCCGCGAAGCAATTCGTAGTACACCACAGTGTCGCTCTTTCATCAGATGCATAACATTATCTTTTGTGGATGCATGCACGTCTTTGTACTGGAAGTCACTGCCCTATTTGGGCCCGATGATTCCTTTCTTTTTCTTATAGTAGCATAAAGGCAACATTTCCCGTCACCAGTAACGACGATACGGGATAGGAATGATCGGTGTTGTTCACGAGCCAGTTGATGACAATCAAGCAGATATGGCCACCTGCTTATTTTTGCCATTTTGGCTTAGAGCATGCAGTAACGATACCCGACTTTTGAACATTCGCCATTGCATGCAAATTTCGCACGATAGTGAAATGATCACATTCATCACATTTTACAGTTCTCGAGTACAGAGATGTGGATCATCGTGGATTAATTCGTTGAAATGATCCTCATCAAACCCCGGAAGTCTTCCTAGACGTCGAGAGGCACTATTGTCCATACACTTCTCGTTAATGTGAGAAATTCATTTTCTTGCCGTACTCTGTCCAATGGCACTATCCCCATATATGGTGCAAATGCTTCTGGCCGCTTCTGATGCTGTCACCCCTCTTCTGAACTCAAACAAAAGATATGTAGGGAATGCTCCGATCTCTCTACTTGGCACTCCATTTGCTAGCGTTCACGGCTCCACTCACTACCCCCAAATGTCAAAATGACAACACGTAAACTCAATTACCAACAGTTAACTAGAAACAAAAAATGACAAACGGTAAATAAACCCACAGCAACCAAAATACCACGATACAAATCAAAAACGCTACGAACTTTTGCACAAACCTACTATTTCAGCTTGCTGCACAGTTGATCCTATACAAGTCAGTGAACTGCACCGTTACGCGGAACATTTTCTAACTGTAGTATAACTTCGTGGTCTACGAGGTATGTCTATAAAATTAAGGGACTGATGCTGTTACAGAGTAAGTACACGTGGGTCAAAGATGAAAGTCCAATAGCTGTGAAGCGTGAAGCTTTCGCAGTTGGCTGCGGCATCTCTGATGTCTGTAGACAAGAGCTGTCGGAAAAATATAAGTGTAACAACAGAGCAGTTTCGCACGAAAGTTGGAAAAACTGCTTCTGAAACCTGTCTTTTACTAGAAGAAGTTTATGGCGAAGACTGTTTATTATATATGCAAGTTTCTGAGTCTTTGGAGCGTTTCTAAGATGGCCGAGAAGAAGCTGAAGATGACTCCTGCCCAGGACGCCCTTCAACATCAAAAACAGTTGAAAATATCTAAAAAGTGGGCAATCTGCTTCGATCTGGCCGTAAGTTGAGTGCTATATCCTGAACAGTAGGCAGTGAGAAAGGATTCGTAAGGAAAATTTTACATAACCAATTTGACGTGAGAAAAGTGGGTCCGAAACTGATTCCGATAATTCTCAAGATCGAAAAAAAGAAGTTCGTGAAAATACTTGGGACTGACACTTTGACTATCACTGAAAATGATTCTGATTTCTTTTAAAGGGTGATAATGTATTAAAAATCTTAGTTTTTCACTTATGATTCAGGAACTAAGCGCCATTCCACGTACTGGAAGAGCAAAACGTCATCAGGAGCGTAAAACCAGAATGAGCAAATTAAGATTCAAAGTTATGATCGAGTTTTTTAGATACCCATTGAGCTACATATCTTCACTGGGTTCTTTAAAGTCAAACTAATAATAAACATTGCTTCCTCCAGTTTCTTGCTCAACTCTGTGAGGTAATAAAAAAAAACTGTGGTAGAACAAATCATGGGTTCTGCGTCGAAACAACGCACCAGCTCATACAGCACTGTCTGTTAAGAGGTTTCTAGCAAAGCACAGCATCCCAGTGTTAGACCATGCTTATTATTAAACTCACTTAGCACTTACCAATTCCCTGAGGTCCAATATGTATTAAAAGGGACAATATTTCAGTCTGTTGAAGCAATGAAAGGAAAAGCGGTACACGTAATTATGACCTCACTGACTAAACTTCCAGCACTCTTTCCATTTACGGAAAATTCGCATGGAGCATTCTGTGGATTGAGGAGGGGAGGATATTAATGGTAACAATAACTAAATATGTATGTTTCCGAAATAAAATGTTTTACAGCAATAGTACTTTATTTTATACCACACCTCGTATGTCACATGTTATACCAACATTAATACATTTCAGCCCACTGACATTCAGTTGATACGTAGTACTGAACAGCAGCATCCTGAAACGATTTAGCTGTGGTTGAACGAGTAGCATAGATGTTGGATATTGTGGAAACTCAAAGTCTGGAAACAGTTCAGTGTGCTACCTTGATTTTCACTCAAACGTGTCAGGAGCGGCATTAGGTTCAAATGGCTCCAAGCACTATGGGACTTAAGATCTGAAGTCATCAGTCCCCTAGACTTAGAACTACTTAAACCTAACCAAACGAGGGACATCACACACACCCATGCCCGAGGAAAGATTCGAACCTGCCTCCGTAGCAGCAGCGCTGTTCCGCACTGAAGCGCGTAGAACCGCTTGGCCACAGCGGCCGGCGCTTCATTAGGGATCATGCTGCATGCTGACTCGATATCTCCTGCCGCTCAAATGCATGAGGCACTGCATACTTTTGTGTTGAGGTAGAAACAAATGAATACCATGAAAACATACAGGGTGTTTCAAAAATGACCGGTATATTTGAAACGGCAATAAAAACTAAACGAGCAGCGATTGAAATACACCGTTTGTTGCAACATTTTCAGGCGGACAAACTTTCGAAATTACAGTAGTTACAATTTTCAACAACAGATGGCGCTGCAAGCGATGTGAAAGATATAGAAGACAACGCAGTCTGTGGGTGCGCCATTCTGTACGTCGTCTTTCTGCTGCAAGCGTGTGCTGTTCGCAATGTGCAAGTGTGCTGTAGACAACATGGTTTATTCCTTAGAACAGAGGATTTTTCTGGTGTTGGAATTCCATCGCCTAGAACACAGTGTTGTTGCAACAAGATGAAGTTTTCAACGGAGGTTTAATGAAACCAAAGGACCAAAAAGCGATACAATAAAGGATCTGTTTGAAAAATTTCAACGGACTGGGAACGTGACGGATGAACGTGCTGGAAAGGTAGGGCGACCGCGTACGGCAACCACAGAGGGCAACGCGCAGCTAGGGCAGCAGGTGATCCAACAGCAGCCTCGGGTTTCCGTTCGCCGTGTTGCAGCTGCGGTCCAAATGACGCCAACGTCCACGTATCGTCTCATGCGCCAGAGTTTACACCTCTATCCATACAAAATTCAAACGCGGCAACCCCTCAGCGCCGCTACCATTGCTGCACGAGAGACATTCACTACGATATAGTGCACAGGATTGATGACGGCGATATGCATGTGGGCAGCATTTGGTTTACTGACGAAGCTTATTTTTACCTGGACGGCTTCGTCAATAAACAGAACTGGCGCATATGGGGAACCGAAAAGCCCCATGTTGCAGTCCCATCGTCCCTGCATCCTCAAAAAGTACTGGTCTGGGCCGCCATTTCTTCCAAAGGAATCATTGGCCCATTTTTCAGATCCGAAACGATTACAGCATCACGCTATCTGGACATTCTTCGTGAATCTGTGGCGGTACAAACTGCCTTAGACGACACTGCGAACACCTCGTGGTTTATGCAAGATGGTACCCGGCCACATCGCACGGCCGACGTCTTTAATTTCCTGAATGAGTATTTCGATGATCGTGTGACTGCTTTGGGCTATCCGAAACATACAGGAGGCGGCGTGGATTGGCCTCCCTATTGGCCAGACATGAACCCCTGTGACTTCTTTCTGCGGGGACACTTGAAAGACCAGGTGTACCGCCAGAATCCAGAAACAACTGAACAGCTGAAGCAGTACATCTCATCTGCATGTGAAGCCATTCCGCCAGACACGTTGTCAAAGGTTTCGGGTAATTTCATTCAGAGACTATGCCATATTATTGCTACGCATGGTGGATATGTGGAAAATATCGTACTATAGAGTTTCCCAGACGGCAGCGCCATCTGTTGTTGAAAATTGTAACTACTGTAATTTCGAAAGTTTGTCCGCCTGAAAATTTACTGTTGTCCCAAGCATATTGCAACAATCGGTGTATTTCTATCGCTGCTCGTTTAGTTTTTATTGCCGTTTCAAATATACCGGTCATTTTTGAAACACCCTGTATATACACAATAAATACACTCCTGGAAATGGAAAAAAGAACACATTGACACCGGTGTGTCAGACCCACCATACTTGCTCCGGACACTGCGAGAGGGCTGTACAAGCAATGATCACACGCACGGCACAGCGGACACACCAGGAACCGCGGTGTTGGCCGTCGAATGGCGCTAGCTGCGCAGCATTTGTGCACCGCCGCCGTCAGTGTCAGCCAGTTTGCCGTGGCATACGGAGCTCCATCGCAGTCTTTAACACAGGTAGCATGCCGCGACAGCGTGGACGTGGACCGTATGTGCAGTTGACGGACTTTGAGCGAGGGCGTATAGTGGGCATGCGGGAGGCCGGGTGGACGTACCGCCGAATTGCTGAACACGTGGGGCGTGAGGTCTCCACAGTACATCGATGTTGTCGCCAGTGGTCGGCGGAAGGTGCACGTGCCCGTCGACCTGGGACCGGACCGCAGCGACGCACGGATGCACGCCAAGACCGTAGGATCCTACGCAGTGCCGTAGGGGACCG
Source organism: Schistocerca piceifrons (assembly GCF_021461385.2). Taxonomy (NCBI): domain Eukaryota; kingdom Metazoa; phylum Arthropoda; class Insecta; order Orthoptera; family Acrididae; genus Schistocerca; species Schistocerca piceifrons. The sequence continues at coordinate 319,447,390 of NC_060138.1, read as the reverse complement.
CACCGCCACTTCCCAGCAAATTAGGGACACTGTTGCTCCTGCGGTATCGGCGAGGACCATTCGCAACCGTCTCCATGAAGCTGGGCTACGGTCCCGCACACCGTTAGGCCATCTTCCGCTCACGCCCCAACATCGTGCAGCCCGCCTCCAGTGGTGTCGCGACAGGCGTGAATGGAGGGACGAATGGAGACGTGTCGTCTTCAGCGATGAGAGTCGCTTCTGCCTTGGTGCCAATGATGGTCGTATGCGTGTTTGGCGCCGTGCAGGTGAGCGCCACAATCAGGACTGCATACGACCGAGGCACACAGGGCCAACACCCGGCATCATGGTGTGGGGAGCGATCTCCTACACTGGCCGTACACCACTGGTGATCGTCGAGGGGACACTGAATAGTGCACGGTACATCCAAACCGTCATCGAACCCATCGTTCTACCATTCCTAGACCGGCAAGGGAACTTGCTGTTCCAACAGGACAATGCACGTCCGCATGTATCCCGTGCCACCCAACGTGCTCTAGAAGGTGTAAGTCAACTACCCTGGCCAGCAAGATCTCCGGATCTGTCCCCCATTGAGCATGTTTGGGACTGGATGAAGCGTCGTCTCACGCGGTCTGCACGTCCAGCACGAACGCTGGTCCAACTGAGGCGCCAGGTGGAAATGGCATGGCAAGCCGTTCCACAGGACTACATCCAGCATCTCTACGATCGTCTCCATGGGAGAATAGCAGCCTGCATTGCTGCGAAAGGTGGATATACACTGTACTAGTGCCGACATTGTGCATGCTCTGTTGCCTGTGCCTATGTGCCTGTGGTTCTGTCAGTGTGATCATGTGATGTATCTGACCCCAGGAATGTGTCAATAAAGTTTCCCCTTCCTGGGACAATGAATTCACGGTGTTCTTATTTCAATTTCCAGGAGTGTAATAATAAACATTGGGAAATAGGAATGGCTTAATACATACAGTTGACTGCGCAAATCAGTTTTTTTTTCTGCAGTTGTTGGATCTCTTATGACACTTCATATCAATCAAGCTTTGACTGCAGCATGCAAAGCACGATTACGAAGACCATCTGACGCCTAGTGAGCTTGGATGTTGTGGATGAGTGCTAGGGGTAGGTAACTGCAACTCCACGGAAACTGTCCCCATACCCCAGTTCAGCAATCCTCGATCGCCATCGTGGAGTCTGATGTCATCGATGATATCCTGAATCACTATCTTTGACTCTGATGTCATATGGCTGTGCTAAGGTCTGCCATCATGGATTTTTAAAGGTGTCCTATATATTATAATTAGCACAAGTGATCTACTAGCATTGAAGTTTCATGGGGAAACCGTCTGGGACAAGCGAAATCTGACAAACAGGCAGATGGCACCACTATATGAGGTTTGTGAGCTATAAATAGTCCCTTCAACGGGTACATTACGTCAGGGAAACTCCAAGTAGGATAAGACTGTTCAAACTGAGAGGTATTTAGTGACAGCACTGAACACTTGTGTATGCCACGAGACTGCATTTATTAACAGCAACATATCAATACGATCAGTATGTGAGTGATGCACAACTTGTGCTGACCTGTCATGTTGGATCTGTAGTCTACCCAACACCTCTGTCAGAATTTTTCAGCTTGCATGGACTGAGAGAAATTTGCTGCAACATAGTGATGTAATGAGTAATTCGTTAGATTTTTTGCTATAACAAAGATATTTTGTTACAATTTTGCTGTGGCATTAGGAATTTGGTTGCAATTTTTGGTTTAATTTGGGGTAGTTTGTTACAATTTCAGTGTTTTGTTACAGTTTTGTTGTAACATGAGGCAATTTGTTACAGTTTTGCTGTAACACATTGACCTGAACTGTAATGTAATCTCTGTTATGCAATAGCGTTAATTAGTATGATCAACCCACAGCATTTATTAGTTCTTCAATACAGTCACCCAAAATTAGTCACATGTAGGTTAAATGGGCGCTGTAAAATGTATAAATTGTTCAATTTTCTGGCACGTTCATGTTTCATGTAATATATTCAATATCCAAACTTCATCTAAAATATTTCAGAATAGCCTTCGCAACATCAGTGTCCCCACAGCCACGAATAACTTTAAGTTTGGCAACTGTCAGAAATTTTTCAAAGTCTAATACAGTCGACACACAAACTAGCAACATTTCGGCAAGTCTGCAGATGTGGCCATTTCATCACTTATCTCTTAACAATCAGAATTCTGGTCAGTAAAAGACATCCTGCTTGTCGAAAGAACCTCACTGACTTTTTTCAGAAGTGATTCAGAAACGTTGAGGCAATTAGAAATGTCACTAAAATACTCTCCGTGCTAACCGATAGAAGTATCACTACCCCAGAAATCGATTGCGACCATGAAAACATTTTGTATATCAGTCACTGGAGATGTCAGGTATCAGGTACAACGTTGAACAGTTACAATTCATGTAAAGAATAGCTTAAAAGCCACTTTAAAATGCTATGCTGGTTTCACACTTGATCGCTTTCTGTTTGCAGAAAGTATGATTCTTGTTTAATGTATCTTGTGCACCAGTACCGTTAGAGATAAAACACTAGTACCGACTGAAAAGGGTGTAAATCTGCAGCGATCTTCTTAAAGGGGCCAGGGACGCTGCTTGGTGCATGTAACTTCCAGCATATGAGAGAAATCCTGTGGAAAGTTTAAGCTCACTATAAACTCATCTTGATAGCAATGCACAGCATACAGAACAATAGTGTTTGGGCGTTTCAGATCATGTCACAATATTTTTTAGCCCTTCGCAAGGCTTAGACACTGAAGAATCCATTCTAATAATGTGTATGACACGCTCTCTCACTTCCGTAACGATAGCATATGACGACAATATCTACTAATCAGGGGCTACGTGCTTTCAGAGGCAGATGTCTCAGTCAATGGTTTTTTGCCTGCATGGAATGACACTTTATTTTTAACATCACACACATCACAGGCTTCTCTGATGTTCCGATCTTACAGTCCCCATGACGGTAGATAACTCGAAGTTCAAAGACTGTCAGAAATATTCCAAGGTCTTGCTATAGTCGAACATATTTCAATGTCTCACAACCTAGCAGGCTTGTAGAATTCCTCAAAGTCTGCACACATGTGGTCGTTTCGCCACTCATCTCCCAAAACTTGTAAGTTTGGCCAGTGAAAGATTTCCTACACAAATGCCATTGTTCAGGAACATCACCTGCATTCTTTCGATACTGCTTAGAAATCTGTAGAAACATCTGATGTCACATATCAACGTAAAACATGAAATGTGACTAGAACCCGTAGATGTAAGTGTTCTGTGACGAGTTTACTAACTTGTGTCATTTGATGAGTTTAAAACTGAGTGGATGAGTGCGTAAGGTTCGTCAGCGTACATATTCAACGGAAGTGAGCCGGGTGAAAACAAAAATTACACTTAGAATAGGGTTCTAAACTTGGAACATTTGAAATCTGACAACCATGCAGCCTGCGTCCATATTCCTCAAGCCCAGCGTTGACCTCGAACACCATAGGGCTGAAGAAAGCTTAGGAGACAACCATGCATGCTGCAGCTGCATCCTGGGGTCCACCATCTTAGATCAACATCTTGGATTTTGACATCGTAGGGTTGCAAAAGTAAACCGCAGCCTGTGACTCAGTGTGACCTAATCTCCAAAATGTGGCTACAACCCCGAAAAATGAATTTTCGATTCTTGGAATTCGAAGGGGTGGGTTGCACGGGAGAACGATTGTTGCATTTCATCCCAAAAGGATAGGTCTCTATTATGTGAGTTCAAAGGTGACCTTCGTCGAGAACACACTACCAGAGTATAGATTAATCAATTATCTGATGAAGATGACGAGAATCAGCTGCCTAAATCTGCCGACTCTCTTGGATAATCAATGTCTCATCGGTCACCTGCGTCGCACATACCATATTACAACATGGTACCGCGCCGCGGTCGATGTAGCTCGCGGCGTGGCAGGCTTCAGAAGTACACTCATGCTCATAAATTAAGGATAATGCTGATACATGGTGTAACAACGCTCTGGTAGGCGGTTTGCGGGTTTAAATCACCTCGGGGTATGACCATGCGGTGCATTTGACCTGTGGTCGTCGCACGGTGTCGCTGGCAGCAGTCCACATACGCAGAGGTGTGTTGATGTATGTCAGAGTACGGTGCAGCGAGTAAGTGTGCAGGCGTTATCAGACGTGCTAATGGTGACTGTGTGTTGAAAATAGCTCTAAGAACACATATTGATGACTTTATGAGGGGTAGAATATTATGGCGATTGAAGGCTGGTCGGAAACAGCAGGTCGTAGCACGGCCCCGCCGTGCGCCACAAAGTGTGATCTCGCGATAATGCCAAGGATTCCAGCAGACAGGAAACGTGTCCAGGCGCTATAGTACCGGACGTCCATAATGTTCAACACCACAAGAAGACCGACATCTCACCATCAGTGCCCGCAGACGGTCACGGAGTACTGCAGGTAGCCTTGCTCGGGACCTTATCACAACCAGTTGTCTCCAGACACACAGTCTACAGACGACTGAACAGACATGGTTTATTCGCCTGGAGGCCTGAAAGGTGCATTCCACTGATCCCTCGTTACAGGAGAGCCCGTAAAGATTGGTGTCAAGAACACAGTACATGGTCATTGGAACAGTGGTCCCAGTTTATGTTCACGGAGGAGTCCAGGTATAGTCTGAACAGTGATTCTCGCCGGGTTTTCATCTGGCGTGAACCAGGAGCCAGATACCAACTACTTGTCTGTACTTAATTTGTTGTTAATGTTAGAGTAATATTTTTCACAAAGGTTCGGGTGAAAAATACGTGAAACTCACTCGGCAATAAGCATTCAACATCGTTAAACACCGGTTGGGTGATGGCCTTCCTGCATTAGTCCCTTACCTGCAGGAACTTCTTTCCGAGAAAACTGATCGACCATTGCAGGTACCGGAGAAAATGAAAGTCTCTCTCGCCTCATCGTTTGGTAAGTTGAGAACAAGGCCGCAAAACGATAACAGGATAGAGGCCCCTTTTTGAAACAGAGCAGTGACTGACTTGATGCAACCATTTCATTTCCGGCAGCTATTGTTAGTGGTAAGTATCACGCTGTCTGTGACCTGCCATCGAGTAGTAAAAGCAATGGCCCTCCTTCTGGGGAGTTTGCGTCATTGAGCAATTGGTCGAAACCCAGAGAACCCATTCAGTTCGTGAAGCTTTAATGCCACAAGAGTTAGCTTATGCTACTAACATGAGACTGTTCAGCAGGTCAATTGGATGCTTCAAAGGTTGTTTATGAGACAACAATGACAAATCAATCGAGGGCGTCCAAGTATAGGCAGGCCTTTTAGTCGAACGCGACAAGCGAGAAAACTATCTCCACCAAAGCCACACTTCCACTGTACGTTGAACACATATTCACAAAGAGTCAATCTCAGGGATTGAGAAGGCCAGTAAGGAGAATAACTGTAAGCTGTATCCTTCCTACAAGAAACTGGCGTTACAATCCACCTAATACTGCTTTCATCGTCTCAGAAACTATGGCTGAAGTCCAACTACAAGCGTTATTGGATCATACAACCGACCGCATTTTATTACGCCAAGAGGATATCTTTCGTACTGTGGATCAAGCGAATGTTAGCCAATTGCAATTCATTTGCAGATGGGATTGTAACGCAAGTGCTGGACAAAGTGAATATAAACAAACACTTGAGTATGAGTACCCATACAGCTTATTTCTGTGGATCCATAAACAGAGGCAACAGTCGTGAATTGGAAGAATCCTACACCTTCGTCTCCTCGATTTTATAGACCATTGAGATTAAAATTTTTGAATGAAATCACAGAAACTACGATCAGTGACGTACGTTATACTGAAAAGAAAATATAGTCACTTGCTCCCTTTGAAAATATAATGCATGTAAAAAAAATCACGGTTTCGTACAATATGGCGTGTACAATGATCGATGGAAAAGTATGTAACACATTCACATTCACAAACTCTTCGCAGCGATGCTTTTTATGTGGGAGTACTAGTAAGGATTCAAGTAACATTGATGACGTTTTACAAAAAGATGTCAACGAACAGAACCTGAGGTTTGTGCTATCAACATTACATGCTTGGATCAGGTTTTTCGAATGTTACTTTCATTTGTCACACAATCTTGGGAATAAAAAATGGCGATCACGCAATGCCGAAGAAAAAGAAATGGCAGGAACGCGCAAGAGACTCATTTCAAAGAGATTCAAAATTGGGATACATTGCCGATTGTCCGGAACGTGGCTACGGATGTACCAATGATGGAAATACAGTTCGATGCTTTTTCGAAAACTCGAAAACTTCTGCTCTCATAACATCATTGGACATAGATTTGATAGAATGGTTTCACGTCACCTTGCAATTCATTTCGAGTAGACATGAAGTCAATCCTGATGAGATTCACTATTACATGCTGGCAACAACGAGAAAATTCTTTGAGCTATATTCTTGTATTATATGGCCACTACAGTGCATAAGCTATTGATTCACAGTCCACAAATAACAGCCCACGCATTTTACCCGTCATTCATTTATCAGAAGAAGCCAATAAGCGGGAAGAAAGTTATTAAAAGCTATCTGGAACAATTTTCCTGAAGGTGTTCACGAGTAAACACAATGGAAGATGTTCTCATGCGGCTTCTGGTAACTTTGAATTCGTATATATCCAGTATTAGAAAACTGTCAGAAAATCATGAAGCGTTTGTCGAAGGAGGCAACAGAGCTATCACTGTCCCCTGCAATTCCAGTCTTATCACGACAGACCATAGATGATTCCGATATGGATTCTGACTCTGAGGACTTCGACACCGATGCTGATTCGGCTTAATAGGTACAAAACCAATCACCTCATTTTGTGTGCAGCAGAACAACATCTACAAAATCAATCACATTGCGTTTCGAATGTTAAGACTTATTGTTTTTAGTAGCTACTCTTACTATTATTATTATCATAACAGATACTTCTATAGCTCATTATACTATTACCTTTATTACTTGTACTTAATCACCGACTTTGAAGTTTGTTCCATTATATTACTTTATGGCAATTTTTGTCTTACTGAAGAAGTGTTATCCTCCAATACATTTTTGACGAATACTCTGCTATTTTGATGTAATAAACAAATCATGTTGTCACTGTGTTAATTGTTGTAATTTTTGATCACCAAATCCTCTATATACACTACTAGTAATAAATTATGACAGGTTTTCATATGTGTCGTTGCCATGTCGGATCAAATATTTTGTTTAGACCATTTTTAAGTTCTGATTCGTAATCAGCGAGCACAAAAACACCCGTGTGACACGTTTTGTCTGAATTAATCGTCTTCTGGGGATTTCGGCCACGTTATGGGGATTCTGCCCCACTGTGTACCATGTTGGATCCCCATTTTGCATTCTTTGCATTTCACACCAATAGGAAAATTCCTTATCTGATATTATGATACCATGGAGGCTAGCCTGAAGTCAACCCTCTTGGATTTTGTGCTTAAGACAATTGTACTATGTCCTCAACAGGCCCATCTTGCGTTTTGGGATTCCCGCCATTTTATACGGGCCGACAAGTTCCAAAGGCGTTCAGAACGCAATGACCTGGACGACGTCGCTAGACGACAATCGTAATATTTGCGAGTGCTGCCGTCGCCGCCTCGGCGCTAGGCACGGGCCACGACTCATGTAGTTGGCGGTGGAAGGAACTGGATCCCATTCGTGTTCCGACTGTGCTCTCATTTGTTCGTTATACTTAGCGTTGTTTGGCTCTTGATATTGCTAAATCTAGGGCGCCCAATTTCGTTACCGAACTTATCGTTCTGTCATGTCGTCTTGTTGTTCATCCACCACTGTTGTTGCCTTTCGTGATTTTCGACGACTCACTGTTGGCGCCTCTGTTGGTCTACCAGCGTCTCTAGGCCACGCCACATTTTTGGTTACTAAAATTGGTGATGAGGAAAAAGGTTAATGTCATCTTATGGGTGCGAAACTCGTGCAGCTCGTGGAACAGCGACAGCAACTGATGCTCCTGCAACAGCAACTGAATCAGCAATTCCAACAGCAGTTGCAGCAGCAAACCAACATGCTACGTCAGGAAATTCAGTTATTGTCAGAAGGTTTACAGGTGCAGGGTTCACACCCCGTTCAGACTACGGTCGCTTTCAGTAATTACAACCGTGTTTGAAACCACCTACATATCTAAACACAATATCATGAGATACAGTTTAATTGTAGCTATTACTTGATGTACGCCGACAATGTCCGTCTTGTAGGAAAAAAATTGAAAAGTGAAGCTAATTAACAATGAATACAAATCGATACTTGTCTGGTGAAACACTTAGCTTCAAAATAAATATTACTTCTTGATCACTAAAATCTCAGTAAAGAGCTTAGAGGACAGAGCAAACGCAAAGCAGTTTATGTTATTTCTAAGCTTCTGAGCTCGGATGAAACTGAAGTACTGTATACGTACATAAACTGTCTCTCAAAACAAAAATTAGGGTAACTCCTAATTCACATAAATACTGGTACTGATGACGGGTTTGAGTTTTCATAACACTAAAACAGTACTATAACCTTCGCCTGTCATGTTCATAAGAAAGACATAATTAAATGGTAATGTCTTTAAGAGTATCAGCAACAAACATCGTGATCAAGTTACGTAGAATGTGATCATCTCACGGAAGTAGAGATATTGCTTTAAAGTTAACGTTGTTTTGTTGTTTAATCTACATCTAAGCAAGTGTCAGTGACTTTCATAAATATGTCCGTATTTAAACATTGTACTGAGTTTCCCAAAGGTCATCATATTTTGGCACGGAAAAACAGGGACAAGGGTTGGTTGCCAGGTGTGTTAGAAGAAAGACATAGTTTTAATGAGTGTCAAACTATTGTGCCATGTCAGTGCCCATATTTAAACTTTAACGAATTTGATACACAAATGGAGTCGTAAGCAACAATAAACTACGAGTAGTATTGAAACTGATGGCTTTTTCTTAATTTGTTTCGAATAATTTCGCGAACTCCATTACGTAAAAATTTTTGCAGAGCTATTATTTCGAACGTGGAGATAATAACTATGCCTTTTCGATTTCTAAGAGATCATCAACAACAAAAATTTCATTGTACTGTGCCCCCAAGTTTTCTTGGTCATCAAGGAATCTCCAGTGCTCAACTCACGTCAGTCGTGAAAGCACATGCAAATTTCACCGTGATTTTGGTGGGCACTAGCTATTCCTCCATATAATTTCTACAGCATCTCAAGGAATAATATCCTGAAAGTTGTTTTTATCTCGGCACTTTTGTATGGTCACTAACGTCACACCTACTTTCCACACGAGATTATCTGTATTCTTTGTCAAAGTCACTATCCTATTACCAATAAAACAAAGGAAAATAAGAGTGAAATTGTGTGCGCACGCTTAATAAGAATAAAAACACCAATTCCTATTAGTAGAGTTTTGGGCAGGTGCGAACAACCGAGAACACGGCTTCACATACGTGCAGTAATAATTATTTCGTGAGTAACAGCATCCTCGGCTGCGAAAATTCGTAACAGAAATTACTCTGTGGTTCAGAGATAGGGACTGAATCAATATATGGCACAATATGCCTACGTACAGAGCACGCAAAAAGAAAAAAGCAAATAGTACGGGACGGCGGTTTGCGGGCACCGTGATGTGTTCCATCGGGTTCAAATCAGGTAAATATGGTAGCCAACGTAACAACCAACAGCTTCCCAATTTCATTTTGTTTTGACTGATCCCATTCCTGATTAAGACAATCGTATCTTGGACCCCAGTGAATACAGAGCATATATTTATGTGATGCTTTACGTTGAGAACAGTCCACGCCCACGTTGTCTTCTTGTAAATCTAGTCCTCCTAAAACCGCATGAACGTTGTTTAGCATCGTTCAGAACTTTATGCACTCCTGTGTCAGATTTCACTCGGAGATCTCTACTAAGTAGATGACTTAAGTGGTTAACTCTTGGCAGCAGGCCGGTGCTTTTCTTGGCAGCCGACTCTCTTTAAGCCACCTCTCATTACTAATCAAGTTATACCTGCGTTGAAGTTGGAAACATGCCTCTGAGCTGATTGGCTTCTGTATCTCCTGTATTTACTGTTCAGTATACATTCAATTTGTTACTTCAAACATGAAAATTTATTGCAAACCAACTTACTTTACTACTATGTTTCACGAATAGTCTGCAAAAGGAAAGACTTAATACCGCTGACTTAACGAGCAAAATGGTTAAGACTATGTTTTTCTAAGCTTTTTTGCGAAACCCGTAGAACATCTTTTGAAATCAGTGCTGTTCATATCTTCACTGACATCAGTGCTGATCATATCTTCACTGACATCAGTGCTGTTTCCATTCTCTCTTGGTACAGCTGTATCACCCCACATAAGACTGTGAATATACTTAAAACCCTTGTCGGGTTGTTACCATCTCTTAATTTCTTGACCAAAAACGATGAAACTCTTTCCAACACAGAGGTCAGTCACAGCATGGCAATGCTTTACTGGGCATAGAAACATTTAAATCAACTTACCCAACCAGTTATAGGAAGACCTAGTGTTTAATGTGAACTTCGAAGCTTGCTGAAAGTTGGCATTTTCTCATATAGAATCATTAACGGAAACAGAAGAAGCGAATAGTAAGCGATAAAACCTGGAGCTGTCCGGAAACTGAACCTCGAGGTTCTGGATTTTTGTCACTTGTTCACATAGCTGTGAAGTCACACTCTTCGACAAACAGTACTGATAATTGTTTTGCAGCAGTTTGTTACTATGACGAGCGAACGTTACAAATAATAAAGACTAACATTGACAGAAAGTAGGTATTTAAACAAAATGTATTGCTGCAGGTATACCTGACGTTGAAAAGAATCTGAAAATGTTGAAAACAAGTAAGTAGCCATATACACATAAAACTGAAGTTCGGTTTTACAGAGAGTACTCCTCGGCATTGGCCTCTTAGTTTGCTTGAATCTATCGCGAATCTCTCAACCAGCAGAAACTCCCTAGCGATTGGAAAACAATTTTAAAAAAACGGCTGGCACACGTTTATAACAAGGGTAAAATAACAGGCCCGCCAGGTTCCAGACCAATATCTTTAACCTGCTACAGATATGACGAGCATATTCTAAGTTCAAAAATAACAAACTTCCTTGAGAGAGAAAAAGCTTCTACACACAAATCAATACGGATATAAACAACTTCTCTCGTGCGAAGATCAACTTTCATTTTTCTCGCACGAAATCCTACGAACCATGGATGAATGAAAACAGGCAGATTCCATATTCCTAATTTTGGGAAAGCTTTTCACATTGACACGCTGCGGACTGTTAACGAAGGCCCGTCCTGATGCTGTTCGATTGGTGGTATACAGAAGAGAGAATGTTTCCCAATTACATTCATTATCCTCATACGAACCCAACACATAATATGTGGATGAATGTGCCGTTGGGTACAGAACACATTCGCTTCTTGTTTGAACAGCGGAATTAATTGCAGAACTTCCTCTTCTGACTTGTTAAGGCCGGTGGCTATGCCTGATACGCCCTGCTAAACCCGCAGGACAGTACAGGTGGTTTAAGTTGTGGAAAGGGGCCAAAATAAGCGGCTGTCAGCTACACTCGAACATAAAACCTTTCATTTGATCAAACATTACAAGAGCCAAGAAAAATCCTAAAAAAAAAACACAGCTTTAGTTTTGGAACATATTTAGCGGATGAATGCACCGGACAGTCTCATGCTCAAGGTCAAGACCACTTTAATTTAAAAACGGCTGAAAGCCAATAACTTAAAGCTCAGCCAAAATCAGAAATTTAAAAGGCAAAGCCTTATCTCAAAACACATCCTTAAATAGGCTGAAGGCCCAAGGATCTGACAATTTAGCAGCAGACAACTTAAATTCAAAATCGGGTGACTGCCCAACACTTAAGACTCAATAGCATTAATTTTAAAATGGCCAAAAGCTTTACATAAAATAGTTCTTAAATTAGGCGGAAGGCCCAAATCATCTGACGCCTTAAGGGCAAAACAATCTAAATCCAGCAATCGGCTAGAAGCCACACAACTACAAACAACAAGAACAAACAAGAAAAGGCACTACGCCCAAGGGTGCTCAGAAGCTCCGAGGGTCGGCCTGGAATTCAAACACTAACGCTCGCTTAGGTGAGACAGGCAGTCGGCCCAACCACTGTCGATCCGACGACAATCCAACTGACAGTCAACGGACCCATCGACAAGATAACCTCCTCTTCACCATATCAGCACAAAACAAGGAGGTCAATGGCTCTGAGCACTATGGGACTTAACAGCTACGGTCATCAGTCCCCTAGAACTTAGAACTACTTAAACCTAACTAACCTAAGGACAGCACACAACACCCAGCCATCACGAGGTAGAGAAAATCCCTGACCCCGCCGGGAATCGAACCCGGGAACCCGTGCGTGGGAAGCGAGAACGCTACCGCACGACCACGAGATGCGGGCGGAGTTCAATGAAACAACGTAGAAGCTATTGGCGCACACAAGATATTATACATTGAGCTGTAAAACTACACACCGTGCTGGACAGCGACAACAAGATAAGGAAAATACACTGTCTGAATTTACGTCAAGGGCAGGTAACTGGAACGTTAACGGCCACCAGGCAGAAGATTCCGCTGGCGCACTTCAATTCAATATCCAAGTACAGTTAAACTCCACCAGAGGGTGGCTAAAGTTTTCCAACTTGAAAACAAACGCTGTTGCTCGCGGGAATACACCAACAGGCGACAACGAACTCCAAACGACACAATGTGAACAGTCGTGACTTGCGCCGGGGCAAACAACGCGCCGCGGAGATTTCCTCGCTGCTCCACGCCAACCAACCAACTGTTCGCACACAGCCCAGCCGGAAACTATAAGCGCCAGGCCAAAGATAGTCCAAGGTGCGAATATCGATACACACCGCTGCTGCCACCCATGGAATGAGAGGATAACAGCCTAATCACGATAACCGTGGCTTAATCCAACGCATAGAATGAGCCAGCCACGGCTCATTGCCTTACCTTCGAGGACACACCATCACATTCTGGGCACAGCGTCCTCTCCAGATCTCTCACCCAATGAATACAGCTGGCCCTACCGAGAGATTAGCACTTCACCACGTAACAACTTGTACCAATACCAACACCAGTTTCGTAGTGTGGCAACAGCATGGAATGACATATCCACGTTGTCACTGAAGTCCTATTTGACTCAATACTCAGTCATATTAGACCCATTACTATTGTTGAATTTCGCATCCTGTATAACCCTAACATACCTACAGATTTAGTAATGTATTCTTCCTTCCATAGTCTTCACTTCCGGTATTTCGATTTTAATGGTCTGCAGCATACATCCAAATTATATAATTTACTAGTGATACAAGGACATGCTGAAAAGTAAAGCCTCTGAATTTTTATGTGAAAACACTTAAAGATATTTAAACGGCACAAACTTTATTAACACTCCACATCTTTAATCTTTATGACTAGATATTTGCAGCCCTCTGCCGCTGGAAGGTTCCGAATTACAAGTGTAACACGGTGTGTGTAACATAACTATGTCGGTGCATAAGAAACAGTGCTCTGAATTCAGCACGACCACGTCAAACCATACACGGGTGCGTGGGATTAGCCGAGCGGTCTCAGGCGCTGCAGTCGTGGACTGTGCGGCTGGTCCCGGCGGAGGTTCGAGTCCTCCCTCGGGCATGGGTGTGTGAGTTTGTCCTTAGGATAATTTAGGTTAAGTAGTGTGTAAACTTAGGGACTGATGACCTTAGCAGTTAAGTCCCATAAAGATTTCACACACATTTGAACATTTTTGAACAAACCATACACTAGCACTACAACATCCACAACAATTCGACGCCTTGGGTTCGTTGTCATCGATCATCCTCCATACAGTCCCGACTTCGCCCCATCCGATTTTCATCTGTTTTTAAACCTTAAAGAACACATTCGAAGACTTCAGTTTCATAGAGAAAAAGCGGTACAAGCACAGGTGACATTATATCTCCGTCAGCAAAGTAAAACTTTCTACAGTGACTGTACCAACTAACTAGTCTCTCGATGAGATAAAAGTGTTCGTCTCGAGGGTGACTATATTGAGAAATAAATGTAGACATGAAGGACGAAGACGTAGAATGTTAATAACATTTGTTTTATTTGTGCCTTCACATAAAAATATTCCAAGGCACTACTTTTCACCACGTTCTCGTAGATAATATAGTCCGAGGGACCGCACAAGTTAGTCAATTGAAAATAAAGTGTGACCCATTGATTGTAAAGTTGGGTGGAAAAATTGGAAGTGAGCGAAGAGGCGATAAAATGTGGTCAGGTTTGTGCTACATGGCATATATATTAACGTAAAACTGCATCCGCTGCCATATTCTAAAATGAGGAATTACTTCAGGTGGCACGTTATTAACGATACCATTGAACTCTGCTAAGTTTGTGTGCCACATTTCATACAGGGAGTGGACGTTAGAAACGCAGTGCACGTGGGTTTCTCTTAGTGCGAGGGTATACTTATTCTTGTATGTGTGTGTGTGTGTGTGTGTGTGTGTGTGTTTTAGAGAAAGAAGAGCATTGAATTGATCAAGTTCACGCGTGGGGGCGATTTGAGTTTCTGGGGTGCGTATCTGTGAGTCTGTTTCACTTGACATATCACCGATAATGTAATTCCTTCGAAAAGAGGACACGGTCGTGTAACTTAATGTAAAAAAAGTATAGTATAGTACTAAAAGAAAAATATGGTGAGTGAGAGAAATACAAAAACAAAATACGTTGTAGCAAAATCTAAATGAATTTCCTACAGCAGATTCCTTGGCTAGAGCTTCAGTGACTTTGACGCTTGTGTAGAGGCTCGGGAATAATTAGCCTTTCAAGACATTCTTGAAGCCACTTGCTTGACGTGGGAGTTATGTGCCCAGAGCATTTCTCCTACACCTAATAAGGAGCCGCCTCTAGTGATGCCTGGGTCGTTATTTAAACCACAGCTGAGACGGAATTTGTCCTTGTGTGGTAACTGGACGCCTCGCAGAATTCTTTCGTGATTAAAAGACCTGAAAAGCACTAAAGCTTGACGGCTGCTAGAATACAACCGTTGCTGCATCACTTTTATTTTCGTACAATTCAGCCGGTTGCTCAAATAATGATCATTTCCGTATAAATACCTAGATGCTTAATATCACAGATTATTTCAGGTATCTTTAAATGGACATTTCTTTCAGAGCCAGCACGGAAACTAAAACATTCTCCTTTATTCCTTCATTCGACGACTAGTAGCCCTCTGTACCACGACTAACCTGAGGCAAGTTCTCCGGAGCAATTAGAAACGAACATGAAAACTGGGAACGGCAACTGAGTACATTTTTACTATTATGCGTATATTAATATTAAATAGGAAGAAACGACATTCGACAAGGTATCAGCTTTTTATATTCAGGAACAATTGTAGGAGATAGCTACATCGCTAGAATTAGTGAACCAGCTTTAAAATGGTGCTCAACCAACCAAACCTATCCAACCTTCTTAAATGAAAGAAGGAATTCTGTGTTGTGGTGGAAAAGCATGATTCTCTTCAATCGAACAACAGTGTCTGCTGCGATATCATTATAATCGTCACAGGGGTATTTGGTAAGCGTGACAGCGTTACGGAGATGTTTAGCGAACTCAAGTGGCAGACTCTGCAAGGGAGACGCTCTGCATCGCGGTGTAGCTTGCTGTCCAGGTTTCGAGAGGGTGCGTTTCTGGATGAGGTATCGAATATATTGCTTCCCCCTACTTATACCTCCCGAGGAGATTACGAACGTAAAATTAGAGAGATTCGAGCGCGCATGGAGGCTTTCCGGCAGTCGTTCTTCTCGAGAACCATACGCGACTGGAACAGGAAAGGAGGGTAATGACATTGGCACGTAAAGTGCCCTCCGCCACACACCGTTTGGTGGCTTGCGGAGTATACATGTAAATGTAGATGTAGAAGTATGAATGCTGACGCTAAGGAATTTCTGTTTTAAATTCTTGTCCAAGAGTTAGCAGATTCAGACTGGTTTGATGCGACCTACCTCGAGTTCGTCCACCTTACGAGTACACACACAGTATATATATATATATATATATATATTTGTAGGCTTCCAATCCTTGAAGAGGTTTGTCAGTACCTCTAACAATAGCAATTGTTAGCCGTGCATTGCCACTAACTACTTCTGTTGTAGTACAAGAAAATTGAATCTTGCAACCAACAAATGTAATTGGTCCTTGTAGTAACTCCTGTTGACCAGTTTCATTTCGTGTAATTGTGAATGTATCCACTGTCTTGTACACTGGTAGTCTGCTCCTCCTGTAGTATCTTCTCCAACTGCACAAGTACGAAAAGAAATAATGTTTCTCTCATTGTAGGCTTCCAATCCTTGAAGAGGTTTGTCAGTACCTCTAACAATAGCAATTGTTAGCCATGCATTGCCACTAACTACTTCTGTTGTAGTACAAGAAAATTGAATCTTGCAACCAACAAAAGTAATTGGTACTTGTAGTAACTCCTGTTGACCAGTTTCATTTGGTGTAATTGTGAATGTATCCACTGTCTTGTACACTGGTAGTCTGCTCCTCCTGTAGTATCTTCTCCAACTGCACAAGTACGAAAAGAAATAATGTCTCTCTCATTTTAGGCTTCCAATCCTTGAAGAGGTTTGTCAGTACCTCTAACAATAGCAATTGTTAGCCATGCATTGCCACTAACTACTTCGGTTGTAGTACAAGAAAATTGAATCTTGCAACCAACAAAAGTAATTGGTACTTGTAGTAACTCCTGTTGACCAGTTTCATTTGGTGTAATTGTGAATGTATCCACTGTCTTGTACACTGGTAGTCTGCTCCTCCTGTAGTATCTTCTCCGACGGTACAGCATGGCTGTGTGTTCGGTGCGGCTGCCTCGAGTCGAATGAGCATGCTGCTGCCTCAGAACAGGATGTACTTCCTGCCCCCCACCCGTGCGCGTAGCGCCAGCGTGCCTTATCAGTCCCGATTGCGCAACCGTCAACTTGATTTTCCAGCAACACGGGCCTACTAATACTAGGGCCCGTGTTGCTCGGCAGCCTCGCTCAGCGGCTAAGTCCCTCTCAAGGTTACCCGCCTTACACGGCGGCGCACACATTTGGCTATGTGCGCCGCCGGCTAACAATTGATATTGTTAGAGGTACTGACAAACCTCTTCAAGGATTGGAAGCCTACAATGAGAGAGACATTATTTCTTTTCGTACTTGTGCAGTTGGAGAAGATACTACAGGAGGGGCAGACTACCAGTGTACAAGACAGTGGATACATCATTCACAATTACACCAAATGAAACTGGTCAACAGGAGTTACTACAAGGACCAATTACTTTTGTTGGTTGCAAGATTCAATTTTCTTGTACTACAACAGAAGTAGTTAGTGGCAATGCATGGCTAACAATTGCTATTGTTAGAGGTACTGACAAACCTCTTCAAGGATTGGAAGCCTACAATGAGAGAGACATTATTTCTTTTCGTACTTGTGCAGTTGGAGAAGATACTACAGGAGGGGCAGACTACCAGTGTACAAGACAGTGGATACATCATTCACAATTACACCAAATGAAACTGGTCAACAGGAGTTACCACAAGGACCAATTACTTTTGTTGGTTGCAAGATTCAATTTTCTTGTACTACAACAGAAGTAGTTAGTGGCAATGCATGGCTAACAATTGCTATTGTTAGAGGTACTGACAAACCTCTTCAAGGATTGGAAGCCTACAATGAGAGATTGGAATATATATATATATATATATATATATATATATATATATATATATATATATATATATATATTCCAATTTCTGTCTTCCCCTACAATGGCTGCCCTGTATGGCTCCATTTAGTGCGATGAAGTTACCTTCTGAAGTCTTAACACATGTCCTGTCATTCTAATCGTTTTACCATTCCGTATTCTAAATACAAGTATCTCTGATCGACATCCCAAATGCCAGCAGCCGTGGCCGAGCGGTTATAGGCGCTTCAGTCCGGAACCGCGCCGCTGCTACGGTCGCAGGTTCGAATCCTGCCTCGGGCATGGATGTGTGTGATGTCCTTAGGTTAGTTAGGTTTAAGTAGTTCTAAGTCTAGGGGACTGATGACCTCAGATGTTAAGTCCCATAGTGCTCAGAGCCATTTGAACTATTTGACATCTCAAATACTTCGATTGTAACAGAACTGAACGGTATAGAAAAATGCTGAGGTTAAATATAGATATTGGACACTAAATGTATATTTAACCTCAGTATTTTTATATACCGTTCAACAGCCGAAAGCTGAAGCTGTTATCCAACAATAAGTAATAAAAAATTCACTTTCGATGACCTGTATAACTACATATAGTAGTCGGCACAATGGAAAAACTAGTTGAAAACAATCTCTCCATGAAGTGTAAGTTGCTCAATAATTTTCTAACAAGCGAAACGGTAGATATTTCAAAACAGTAAGCAGTGAAATCTGTTTCCGGAAAAATTGCATCTCGGGCGTTATTTCGTTAACTGGAGTTCATATGGTGTCTTATCCTTCGTACAGTAGCCAAAGAAGAGAAATCAGGCCTCGGTAGGAACGCAGTAGGCATGCAGGGCCTACAACTCCAGATAAAAATTATTAGGACACCCATTCGTGCCTGCCGGTGTGGCCGAGCGGTTCTAGGCGCTTCAGTCTGGAACAGCGAGACCCCTACAGCAGCAGGTTAGAATCCTGCCTCGGGCATGGATGTGTGTGATGTCCTTAGGTTAGTTAGTTCTAAGTTCAAGGGACTGATGACCTCTGATGTTAGGTCCCTTAGTGCTCAGAGCCATTTGAACCATTTTTTTGAACACCCATTCGTGGACATTACTTTGAGGTGACAAAAATCATGAGATACCTCCTCATATCGTGTCGCACCTCCTTTTGTCCGCCATAGTGCAGCAACTCGACGTGGCATGGACTCAACAAGACGTTAAGTTCCCTGCAGCAATGTTGAGCCATGCTGCATCTCTACCAGCCCATAATTGCGAGAGTGGTGCCGCTGCAAGATTTTGTGCGCGAGTTAACTTCTGGATAATGTCTCGTAAATGACCGATGGGATTTATGTCGGGCGATCTGGGTGGCCATATCGGTCGCTCGGATTGTTCAGGCCAATCGCGAACAATTGTGGCCCGGTGGCATGACAGTTTTTGGGAAACATGAAGTCCATGAATGGCTGCAAATTGTCTACAAATAGGTAAACATAACTATTTCCAGTCAATGATCGGTTGATTTAGACCAAAGGGTCCAGTCGATTCCATGTAAACACAGCCTCTTTCGGTAAGTGAAGCCAGAAGGCCACTTCGTTGCCTGTGGATTTCGATTGGATTGTTTGCGGGGAAGAGACCAAACATCGAAGTCATCGGTCTCATCGGATTAGGGAAGGATGGAGAAGGAAGTCGGCCGAGCCCTTTCAAAGGAACCATCCCAGCATTTGTCTGAAGCGATTTAGGGAAATCACGGAAAACCTGAATCAGGATGGCCGGACCCGGGATTGAACCGTCGTCCTCCCGAATGCGAGTCCAGTGTGCCACCAATGCGCCAACTTGCTAGGTGTTGCCTGTGGTGAGAGCCTGAAATGTGACAATCTCGGCGCACTCTTACCACTGTCGATCACGGAATACTGGATTCCCTAACGATTTCCAAAATGGAATTGTCCCATATATCTAGCTCCTACTATCATTTCGCGTTCAAAGTGTGTTAATTACTGTCGTACGGCCATAATCACGTCAGAAAGCGCTTCACGTGAATCGCCTGAATACAAATGACAGCTCCTCCAATGCGCTGCCCTCGTATACCGTGCGTACACGAAACTATCGCCATTTGCATATATGCCTACGGTTATCCCATGACTTTTGTCACCTCAGTATAAGTCGAAATGTTCCCATCCTTCATCTTTATAACGATTTGAACTCTGCTACTTTCAGTAAGATATCTGAACATAGGTGGAGGAATGGGAGACATTTCTTTCTCAAAAGCCGGAACCAGAGAAGATACTGAAGTCGGAGGTAGTGGTATGGAGCTAAACCGACTTTCTAACTCATACCAAAGGTGGTACATTCGGTTCAGGTGGGAATTATGAGCAGGACAATCCAGTTCAGGAATGTTATTGTTCACAAACCATTCCCTCACAGATGATACTTTATGACAGAGTGCATTATCATGGGCCGCGGGGAATGGCCGCGCTTTTAGAGGCGCCATGTCACGGATTGCGCGGCCCTTCCCGCCGGAGGTTCCAGTCCTCCCTCTGGCATGGGTGTGTTGTCTTTAGTACACTATTGCTACTACTACGACACGATCAGGCCCAGTGGGCCGCACGCATCTACAAGTTTCCTCCTCCACTGTATTCTGTTCACTGCTGTTATCCGCCATCCGTCCACATCTATTGACACTTGGTTTAAATCTTCGTGGATTCCTCCCTCCAACGCTTCTTGGGTCACCCTGGCGGCCCCTTTTCTATAGGTGTCCGAGGCCATCTGTGATCTTCCATCCGGGCCATATGGCCGGTCCACTGCATTCGTTTGGTTGGGCTGCTGCCTCAAGCTCTTGGTTGTATCTGATCCTCAATTCCCCTGTATCTGCATCCAGAACCGGACCGAAGATCTTCCGAAGCACTCTTCTCTCAAAAACAAGGAGCTTATGTAAGTCCTGTTTCCGGATACTCCATGTCTCACAGCCATATAGAACAACAGGCTGGATCAGAGTTTTGTACAGTCGAATCTTGAACTGTCTGGAGAGATGTCTATACCGATGCAGTTGTGCTACGCTGTGGTAAGATCGGTTTCCTGCTTGTATTCTGGCGTTGATCTCTGCTTCACATGACGAGTTCTCAGTGAAAAGTGTCCCTAGGTATTTGAATTCATGCACTCTCTTGTAGGACTGGTCCCCAACCTGCAGTGGTTGTAAATGACCAGCAGTCTGACAATGATCACGTGTAATAACGAGGTACTCTGTCTTGGCTTCGTTTATGTTTAGCCCAAATTTGCTGGCAGCCTCCTTTGGTGCTTTGGTCATTTGCTCCAACTCCTCTTCCGACCTAGAGAGTAAACAGATGTCGAGTGCATAGGCTAAGTATGCCAGTCTCTTTCCTTCGATTTCAATCCCTTTGTTCTCTTGGAAGTTAGTTTAAGTTAGTGTAAGTAGTGTGCAAGTCTAGGGACCGATGACCTCAGCTGTTTGGTCCCTTAGGAATTCACACACACACATTTAACATCATCACGGTAACACAAACAATTTTCGTCTTAGAATTGTTCCATTACTGTACGCGTTACACAATATCGTGCGCCGTGTTCATGTCCTTCCGCATGTAGCGTTTTCTGAAGCACAATAAGACAAGTTCACCGTAACAACGTAAAACACCTCCATGCCCTAACACGCTCTTCTGTACTTCATTGTGTCATTCCACATGACGGAGGTAAAGTTCTCCAGGCGTCCGCTAAACCCAAACGCTGCAATCGGATTGCCACAGACTATAACGTGATTCATCAACCCAAATCAATCGTCCAGTGGAGTCGCTAGCTACAGCACCGTTCAGCATTGCCTACAGAAATGGGTGGCCTATGAGGAGCTGCTCGACCATTCTGGATTCTTTTTAACCTGCTAACACACGATCACTGTGCTAACTGGACTGCTGGTAGCACTTTGCCACACACAAATGATTCCCTCCTCTGATTTAATGTGATTTTTTACAACCATCCTCCGTAACTTTCGGCGATCCTTGGCCGTCAGTACAAGAGTACTGCTTGTACTTGGTTTAGCTGTGGTTGTTCCTTAGCCATTCTACTTAAAAGTAACATCACCAACAGTCGACTTGAGTAAAAATAGAAGGGTTGAAATGACCTTGACGGATTTGTTACTCAGGTAACATCCAATGACTAACACACGTACGAAGCTATCGAATTCTCCTGACTGACCCGTTCTGCTGTTCCTGCTCCTCTACTGACAACACAATACTCTCTGCCGCTTTTTATGCAGGTTGGTCGGCCTTGCATGACGCCTAATGGTGAGTTCCACGTTCCAAAGGGGCGTTTGGAGGCTCTAGATCAGATAATTTACACACGATCTGTAAGGAGTTATTTCCCGCATCCTTAAGTTATTATAAAAATCAAAATAAAATAAAGATGTCATGGTGATAATATTGTTGCTGCATAAACAAGCAGCTCAACGACTGTATTATCCCATTCACACGAACGTAATGAGCTCAGTTTCGAGGACTTGGAAGGTCTGTGAAAGTTGCCCGCTATCTGTCTTGTAATTACCTCCTCGTTAGCGAAAGTTATGTTCATGCGTTAGCATTGCGTAATGGTTTCGCACAAATAACTGCCAGCAGTCTAACCCGATTTCGGTTCCTAGCTGGCAACGCAACATACACAGGCCGCTTACATCTGAAGGACGCTCAAGTCCGGGAACGATATTTCAGACTCCTTTTCATCGTTGCTGCTGATGCTTGTCTCTTATTGTCTCACTTTGCATTCATTCACTTGCAAATTTCTGTCATTAGAGTTCGTGTGTGCGTGCGTGTGTCCGTGTGTTTGTGTGTGTATGTGTGTGTGTGTGTGTGTGTGTGTGTGTGTGTGTGTGTGTGTGCATGCGCAAGCGTGAGTGTATTTTGTGGGTTTGAGGCACTCAACACGTAGGTCATTATTTCTCTTTTCACTAACTGCGGCAACTTATTTTAGATCTATGTGACGATGCTGTGCTGATTATATATACATGTTTTGACGATGCCATTATGGCATTACGGTCATCGTCTAAAGAGTTGATATTGTGATCAAAGACTGGAATAAAAAAAACATTTGACATTATTGCTCTTGCTCAAATACTTTGTGAAGAATGTAGTTGAAACATAAATGCAAACCCTTTTAAAATGTCGGTCGCTCCCCATTCTCGGTGATATTCACCCAACCATACTCAGTCATACAGAACAAAACATTGCCAGTTTTGCCAATGCTCCAATATGCCGTTACACCATGACTAAATACTGTATATACTTCATAAACAATGAAAGTTGTGATGTTGTCTAATAACTTACAAAAAGTCCAAAATAAGCCAGTCAATCTGATCGCACATTAAAATGTTCTCGCTAATAGTCTATGGAGAGATTTCACAAATTCTTCTTATCATCTGATAAACTAGTGTCTGTTCCCTTATCCAACATAAAATAGGTCCAGTTAAAAGGCGTCGTACCGAAATACGTTGAAGCACCACACATTGGAGGGTTCTTCCATCGGAGCAAGATACTGTGAGTCATCGGACTGCACCCTTTCTGACTTCATCTCGCTTCAGTGGACAGAAAGAAGAACAGCACCGCCAAGTATTTGATTTTGTCTCCCGTAGCTATTTGTCTACCAGTGTAAGCCACTCTTCTTCCCACAGACATATGGCCCTGAAGCCCAATAGCGTGGATACAGCGTAGAGAGGGGCATTACACTGAGTTACGGGATTTTGTACTGACGCTTCCTTGGCTGTCACATCCATCAGTTGCTGCACCTGAATTTCCGCGTGCCCTGCTGAATGATAAAACCTTCGCCTATGTTTATAGGCAAGAAGGGACTTCTTGATATGCTGAACATATTTGCCTGCTGAATGCACGCTGCGACTTTACCTCCGTATGGATATACGTAATCAGCTGGGCTGTACGCAATTCTGTTTAAAAATTATGGCTTGATATAGCTGTAGGGTCGAGCCGCAAGCGTCTGCTTTCATGTCCTGCAATTAAGCTCGCTGTAAATAATAACACTTACCGGTGGTCCTGCAGTCAAACAGTACTGCATTGGCTAGAATTGTAAATTAATAGAAGTATAATAAATATGAAACAAAGTATGAAGGAATAATTAACAAAAAAGAAAGATTCTATTCTAACGTCTGGAATTGATGTGGGGGACCCAGAGAATTATACCGAATAATGTTTATTCAACTAAGCAGTCTAAAATAAATGGAAAGTAGTCCTACAGTTAATAATTAGAATACAGTCATAAATGTAACCTTATTAAAATGTAATAAAGTTACATCAGGTGTGTCAACAAGAATGCTAGCAGAAGTTCCAAGCAGAAGAAGTTCTGAACTGGAGCACATTCAGACTTCGCGAAAGTTAGTCTCTCCAAAGCCAAAGCATCCTAGCGGCCGTTCGCCGCCCAGAAACTATCAAGAACGCGCCCGAATACCACCCCTTACCACAGTCAGGCTTTCTTCTTCCAGATCGTGACGTAAAAAGTGCCCTCAATCGCTCCCTTGGGCAGACCCCTCAAAAGACTCAGGTCTTCACTTGGCTCCAGTAGTGTTCCACCTCTGCCTAATTATCACTGGCAGAAGCCCAACCCTGTTATATTTACACTCTCCACATTAAAGTAATAAAGTACAAGAATATTTAATAAAAGGATATTATAAAGACCTGGTCACACTCAGATTACTTACAGTAAGTATAAATAATAGTTTATATATATATATACACTCATGGAAATTGAAATAAGAACACCGTGAATTCATTGTCCCAGGAAGGGGAAACTTTATTGACACATTCCTGGGGTCAGATACATCACATGATCACACTGACAGAACCACAGGCACATAGACACAGGCAACAGAGCATGCACAATGTCGGCACTAGTACAGTGTATATCCACCTTTCGCAGCAATGCAGGCTGCTATTCTCCCATGGAGACGATCGTAGAGAGGCTGGATGTAGTCCTGTGGAACGGCTTGCCATGCCATTTCCACCTGGCGCCTCAGTTGGACCAGCGTTCGTGCTGGACGTGCAGACCGCGTGAGACGACGCTTCATCCAGTCCCAAACATGCTCAATGGGGGACAGATCCGGAGATCTTGCTGGCCAGGGTAGTTGACTTACACCTTCTAGAGCACGTTGGGTGGCACGGGATACATGCGGACGTGCATTGTCCTGTTGGAACAGCAAGTTCCCTTGCCGGTCTAGGAATGGTAGAACGATGGGTTCGATGACGGTTTGGATGTACCGTGCACTATTCAGTGTCCCCTCGACGATCACCAGTGGTGTACGGCCAGTGTAGGAGATCGCTCCCCACACCATGATGCCGGGTGTTGGCCCTGTGTGCCTCGGTCGTATGCAGTCCTGATTGTGGCGCTCACCTGCACGGCGCCAAACACGCATACGACCATCATTGGCACCAAGGCAGAAGCGACTCTCATCGCTGAAGACGACACGTCTCCATTCGTCCCTCCATTCACGCCTGTCGCGACACCACTGGAGGCGGGCTGCACGATGTTGGGGCGTGAGCGGAAGACGGCCTAACGGTGTGCGGGACCGTAGCCCAGCTTCATGGAGACGGTTGCTAATGGTCCTCGTCGATACCCCAGGAGCAACAGTGTCCCTAATTTGCTGGGAAGTGGCGGTGCGGTCCCCTACAGCACTGCGTAGGATCCTACGGTCTTGGCGTGCATCCGTGCGTCGCTGCGGTCCGGTCCCAGGTCGACGGGCACGTGCACCTTCCGCCGACCACTGGCGACAACATCGATGTACTGTGGAGACCTCACGCCCCACGTGTTGAGCAATTCGGCGGTACGTCCACCCGGCCTCCCGCATGCCCACTATACACCCTCGCTCAAAGTCCGTCACCTGCACATATGGTTCACGTCCACGCTGTCGCGGCATGCTACCAGTGTTAAAGACTGCGATGGAGCTCCGTATGCCACGGCAAACTGGCTGACACTGACGGCGGCGGTGCACAAATGCTGCGCAGCTTGCGCCATTCGACGGCCAACACCGCGGTTCCTGGTGTGTCCGCTGTGCCGTGCGTGTGATCATTGCTTGTACAGCCCTCTCGCAGTGTCCGGAGCAAGTATGGTGGGTCTGACACACCGGTGTCAATGTGTTCTTTTTTCCATTTCCAGGAGTATATATATATATATATATATATATATATATATATATATATATATATATATATATGGTACTTCAAAAAAATGTACACACAATTTGAACTGTCATAGACAATTTATTTCCCGTTCTACAAGGTTAAATATCTGTGAGAAAGTAATGTTATGTTTCTTCAACAGGTGGCAGCAGTGGAAAGGAAGTAACTGCAACATGGCGGACGTGCGTTTGAGCTTTGAAGCGCGGAAGCAGATAATTAGGTGGTACTGGACGTTTGAGAATGTAGTTGCGGTTCGAAGACAGTGGAGAAGTGAGTATGGTGCAGAACCACCTTCAAGGTTAACAATTACATGTCTACGAGACTAATTCGAAATTCATGGAACAGTGTGTGATGTGCATAAAGGTCGATCAGGGCGACCTCGTACAGCTACAAGTGATTCGGTAATGATGAGTTTCATTTCCAACAAGATGGCGGCCCGCCGCACTATCATAGGGACGTACGAGCATATGTGGAACACAATGTGCCAAGACAGTGGATAGGATGCAGGGGACCAATCGAGTTTCCTGCACGCTCTCCAGACCTCACGCCGCTGGATTTCTTCTTATCGGGCACAGTAAAAGATGAGGTGTACAAACATAAACCACGTAACCTGGACACACACTGGAATGAGATTCAGGCGGTGTGCGCAGAAATCTCATTGGACCCTCTGGTACGATGTACGGAATCAGTGGTGACTCGTACTCAGAAATGTATTGATGCTGAACGCCACCAGTTTGAACATAAATCACATTTGCAAAGTACATTTATTTTTCCAGTTGGACTTTAAGCTTTCCATTTCCACACATTTAACATTGTAGAACGGGAAATAAATTTTCTATGACGCTTCAAAGTGTGTATACATTTTTTCGACGTATATATATATATATATATATATATATATATATATATATATATATATATATATATATGTGTGTGTGTATGTGTGTGTGTGTGTATGTGTGTGTGTGTGTGTGTCAGCATTATTTCATGTGTGCAGTAATGTTAAATAACAGTAAAATATCGTTAAATACTGATTTACTTAGGGCCATTTGACGAGTCTTTTGCCACTTTGGTCAGTAGTTGTGTCAGCGAATGCATATGACTGACCACTATTAACTTACTGTTGTTGTAATGTCAACTCTAATTACCATTTAAATATAGTTACTGGCAAAACAGTAATATATTAATTAAATAACTACACAAGTATGACAATATAAGAGTCATTCATGCTGCTTGCAGGTGCTGTGTTATTGGGGAGAACACTATTTTCTGACAGACTTTTGCATAGTGAAGAGGATACAAAAAGGTAATAAATTAGTACATAAAATAGATACAAACAAGTTGCTTTCATTTATGACAGCTATAGCCTATGCTCTCATACAAGACATTGCTTCCTGAAATCGGTGACGTGTTTAAAAGTTGTTAATTTCAATGACTATTGTGAAGATATCAACGCACTCTAAATTACACTACTGGCCATTAAAATTGCTACACCAAGAAGAAATGCAGATGATAAACGTGTATTCAATGGACAAATATATTATACTAGAACTGACATGTGATTACAAAAAATGGCTCTGAGCACTATGGGACTTAACATCTAAGGTCATCAGTCCCCTAGATCTTAGAACTACTTAAACCTAACCAACCCAAGGACATCACACACATCCATGCCCGAGACAGGATTCGAACCTGCGACAATAACGGTGACGCGGTTCCAGACTGCAGCGCCTAGAACCGCTCGGCCACCCCACCCGGCCACGTAATTACATTTTCACGCAATTTGAGTGCATTGATCCTGAGAAATCAGTACCCAGAACAACCACCTCTGGCGGTAATAATGGCCTTAATATGCCTAGGCATTGACTCAAACAGAGCTTGGATGGCGATTACAGGTACAGCTGCACATGCAGCTCAACACAATACCACAGTTCATCAAGAGTAGTGACTGGCGTATTGTGACGAGCCAGTTGCTCGGCCACCATTGACCAGACGTTTTCAATTGGTGAGACATCTGGAGGATCTGCTGGTTAGGGCAGCAGTCGAACATTTTCTGTATCCAGAAAGGCCCGTACAGGACCTGTAACATGCGGTCGTGCATTATCCTGCTGAAATGTAGGGTTTCGCAGGTCTCGAATGAAGGGTAGAGCCACTTGTCGTAACACATCTGAAATGCAACGTCCACTGTTCAAAGTGCCGTCAATGCGAACAAGAGGTGACCGAGACGTGTAACCAATTGCACCCCATACTATCACGCCGGGTGATACGCCAGTATGGCGATGACGAATACACGCTTCCAATGTGCGTTCATCGCGATGTCGCCAAGCACGGATGCGACCATCATGATGCTGTAAACAGAACCTGGATTCATCCGAAAAACTGACGTTTTCCCATTCGGGCACCCAGCTTCGTCGTTGAGTACACATCGCAGGCGCTCCTGTCTGTAATGCAGCGTCAAGGGTAACCGCAGCCATGGTCTCCGAGCTGATAGTCCATGCTGCTGCAAACGTCGTCGAACTGTTCGTGCAGATGGTTGTTGTCTTGCTAACGTCCCCATCTGTTGACTCACGGATGGAGACGTGGCTGCACGATCCGTTACAGCCATGCGGATAAGATATCTGTCATCTCGACTGTTAGTGGTACGAGGTCGTTGGGATCCAGCACGACGTTCCGTATTACGTTCCTGAACCCACCGATTTCATATTCTGCTGACAGTCATTGGATCTAGACCAACGCGAGCAGCAGTGTTGCGATACGATAAACCGCAATAGCGATAGGCTACAATTCGACCTTTATCAAAGTAGGAAACGTGATGGTAAGCATTTCTCCTCCTTACAGGAGGCATCACAACGACGTTTCACCAGGCAACGCCGGTCAACTGCTATTTGTGTATGAGAAATCGGTTGGAAACTTTTCTCGTGTCAGCACGTTGTAGGTGTCGCCACCGGCGCCAACGTTGTGTGAATGCTCAGAAAAGCTAATCATTTCCATATCAAAGCATCTTCTTCCTGTCGGTTAAATTTCGCGTCTGTAGCACGTCATCTTCGTGATGTAGGAATTTTAATGGTCAGCAGGGTATTCACTTTTGTAGTATTTAAGATACTGAATAAATTATTGTTTCATCGGAAGAGGCTCAATCTTCTGAACTCACTTATGTTTTCACATTCGATTTACTATGGATTTGTGATTTATTATTGAATTTCTAAGAGTTCTAAGTAACCATATGTCAGACTGCCTTAAACGCCGCCATTACTGGTACATCTTCTGCACTCCTGCGATGCTGGCAACCGCCGACCTGATTCTCCCTGCTCTGCGGTTACCCATATCTGGCCACACGCTAACTGTCTCCTGTTGCCTGAGCTCGTCTAGAGCGGTTGAGGGTCCTTCTTGCCCTGCCGACCCGCATCCAGCCAGCAAGCAAATTCACTTCTCTTCAACAACAACCCTAGATGGCCGAATAGCTCGCCTACTTATGTATAACGTTACAACACACTCCATAGAGAAAAAGGCACTCAGGAAGTCAGGGTACAAGACGATGTTTGCTGCCCAATGCTAGAATGCCTTTAAGACTGCGTATTCCGATGATGACAGGAGAGGGCACACAAAGGAGTCACCTACCTTAGACGTATCAGTATACAGGATGGTTCATTGAACGTGACCGGGCCAAATATCTCACGAAATAAGCGTCAAACGAAAAAACTAAAAAGAACGAAAATTGTCTATCTTGAAGTGGGAAACCAGATGGCGCCATGGTTGGCCCGCTAGATGGTGCTGCCATAGGTCAAACGGATATCAACTGCGTTTTTTTAAATAGGAACCCCCATTTTTTATTACATGTTCGCGTAGAACGTAAAGACATATGAATGTTTTAGTTGGACCACTTTTTTCGCTTTGTGATAAATGGCACTGTAATAGTCACAAACATATGGCTCACAATTTTAGACGAACAGTTGGTAACAGGTAGGTTTTTTAAATTAAAATGCAGAACGTAGGTACGTTTGAACATTTCATTTCTATTGTTCCAATGTGTTACATGTACCTTTGTGAAAACGCATGCTGTTACAGCGTGATTACCTGTAAATACACATTAATGCAACAAATGCTCAAAATTATGTCCGTCAACCTCAATGCATTTGGCAATACATGTAACGACATTCCTCTCAACAGCGAGTGGTTCGCCTTCCGTAATGTTCGCACATGCATTGACAATGCGCTGTCGCATGCCGTCAGGCGTTGTCGGTGGATCACGATAGCAAATATTCTTCAACTTTCCCCACAGAAAGAAATCCGGGGACGTCAGATCAGGTGACCGTGCGGGCCATGGTATGGTACTTCGACGACCAATCCACCTGTCATGAAATATGCTATTCAATGCCTCTTCAACCGCACGAGAGCTATGTGCCGGACATCCATCATGTTGGAAGTACATCACCATTCTGTCATGCAGTGAAACGTCTTGTAGTTACATCGGTGGAACATTACGTAGGAAATCAGCATACATTGCATCATTTAGATTGCCATCGATGAAATGGGGGCCAATTGTCCTTCCTCTCATAATGCTGCGCCATACATTAACCTGCAAAGGTCGCTGATGTTCCACTTGTCGCAGCCATCGTGGATTTTCCGTTGCCCAGTAGTGCATATTATGTCGGTTTACGTTACCGCTGTTGGTGAATAACACTTCGTCGCTAAATAGAAAGCGTCCAAAAAATCTGTCATCGTCCCGTAATTTCTCTTGTGAACTCTGGCGGAACTGAACACGACGTTCAAAGTCGTCGCCATGCAATTCCTGGTGCATAGAAATAGGGTAGGGGTGCAATCGATGTTGATGTAGCATTCTCAACACCGACGTTGTTGAGATTCCCGATTCTCGCGCAATTTGTCTGCTTCTGATGTGCGGATTAGCCGCGACAGCAGCTAAAACACTACTTGGGCATCATCATTTGTTGCAGGTCGTGGTTGACGTTTCACATGTGGCTGAACACTTCATGTTTCATTAAATAACGTAACTATCCGACGAACGGTCGTCCATAATACCGAGTAGCATACATACCACACGCCCGTTGGGCATTTTGATCACAATAGCCATGCATCAACACGATATCGACCTTTTCCGCAATTGGTAAACGGCCCATTTTAACACGGGTAATGTATCACGAAGCAAATACTGTCGGCACTGGTGGAATGTTACGCGATACCACGTACTTATACGTTTGTGACTATTACAGCGCCATCTATCACAAAGCGAAAAATTCATATTTCTTTACGTACTACATGAACATGTAATAAAAATGTGGGTTCTTGTTTTAAAAAACGCAGTTGATATCCCTTTGACCTATGGCAGCGCCATCTAGCGGGCGAACCATAACGCCATCTGATTTCCCCCTTCAAGCTAGACGAGTTTCGTTCTTTGTGGCTTTTTTTCGTTTGATGCTTATTTCGTGAGATATTTAGCTCGGTCACTATCAATGGATCACCCTGTATATGGCTACATATCTGTTGTGCTCATTTAAAATTTCATATAAGATTAAATTAAAAGGCTACTCAGTAGTGCGGTCTCTCTGTGCCTCAAGAAATCTAAAACTCTTATGACCACTCTCAGTAGCCAAGGTTCTTCGGACCTTATCCTGAGTTGGTAGTTTTGCCACAACAAGTGCCACTATGTTGTACTCCTCAAGTCTCCCAAATGGTCTGTTTGCTCGACGATTTGCGAAAATTTCTTAGTGGTAGGGTGAACAACTGTTTGGTGCTACTATTATTACGGTATAGAGAAGAATCTGTAGATCTGACGCTCCGTGAGAAGCTGTTGACAGATGGGATTTGCTGGATGCCCAACTTTAGCAGAGAGCCTTGGTATTGAGCTGAACCTATAGGCACCTGTGGCCCACGTAAACCCTAATACATTAAATGTATTCGCTGTTGCGAATAATGACAACCATCAGCTGTAAAATGGAATGACGACATTGAAAATTTGTGCCACAACAGGGCTCTGATGCAGATTTCCCGCTTATCGTGATCGGTCGCCTTACCATTTGGCTATCACTGCACGATTCAGAGCGAGATGCAAATTTCCATATGTCGTCAACTTTGCGTCTACTACCAGGACTCGTACATTCCTTCGAACATGCATGCATGTCCAAAAATAACTTTGTATCGTAATCAGAATAACACAGGCACTGAAATATCGGATTTCTCTGCCAATACCGGGCAAGCGACTTTCAAACTACAAGTCTGACCAGTACGGGAATATACTTAATGAATGTACGAGTCCAGGTTGTATTTTGTGTCCAGCGTAGGCGTCAATAATGGGTGTCTAGGAAACCTGTGTTCTCGGATCGCTAGACATTAAAACAAATCACATTAATGATTTTTATTACAAAATGAGCAATTACAATAATTAACTTTGTGTTGCACAGATGTGTCGCAAGCAAAGGGCGACATACGAAATAATCAACTTTCTTCAGTATAGCAACTCCAAAGTCTGATACATAGAGGGTTCAAGCGAAGTAATGAGCTTTGACGCTTTTGTGCAAGTCGATAATCTTGACGCTGCTACTCGACTGGCCCGCGACCAACCGGGCCAACACCGACTCAAAGGAAGGCCTCGGCGCTTGTTGGTGACGTCACGTCAGCTAGGTACGGCGAACGCCAGGTCTGTTGCACGCAGAAACGCCTGGGCGTGCTTATCCATATAAATCTCTTATTTTTGGACAAAATGTTTCGTATTGTTTTGGATTCTGCAGTTTTATTTAGATGAAAGATTTTCTTACTATCGTAAGATGATAGTTCTGTATTACTGAATCCTGTCGAAACAAACGTAGATCAATATGAGAACATGCTTTGCTCCATTGCAAACTTCGGAAATTTTACATTCAAGTACCTACATTTAATTGATCCATTTTGTTATCGAAACTTACCCCAACCCCCTTACAATGAACTCGTTTCTTTTATTTATTTATTTTCGTTTGACATCGTCACTGGAAATGTGAACTAATTTGCATGTGTAAATGTCCAACTGTTCCCAGTCATTAGATTACAGTCGTTTTCAACGAAAGGAATTCTAAACAGGAAACAAAATAGCTTCATACATCGAAAATACTGCTGAGCTTAAACTTTTTTAAACATGCACATTAGGAAAGATAAATAATCCCCTCTTGCTACTGAAAGGAGAAACTTTATAAGATAAAAAATTTTATTTGATACAACAAGTATCTCTCTTTTGCCTCTTCTTCTGTCCCCCACCCCCTCCCCCAACGTGTACAATCGTAAGATATTTCATTGACATTCAGTGCTCCTCACCCCATAGTCAAGCAAGATACCTAAAGAATTGCACCAATATGTTCACAGTTCTTGTAAAAGCAACCCAGTACAGACGTAACTTCCTCAGATTTGCAAATAAGGTAAAGAAGCACGAATTCTGTTGCTGCTGGACCATGAAGTTGTTTTTGTATGTAAATTCTTAAAACAGGTGGAAATTTAAGTTCAGGAGTACACTATTTGTTAAGAAGTGTAATAAATTGCACAATTAATTGATTGCAGAAATCTCTCAGAACAATGTGTGTTGGTCAACTACCGCCAATAGTTTCACATTTTGCTGTGTCAGGGAGGGATACACCACCATTATGCCTGCGACAGACCTGGCGTTCGCCGTGCCTAGCTGACGTGACGTCACGAACGAGCGCCGAGGCCTTCCTTTGAGTCGGTGTTGGCCGGGCGCGGCGCTTATGTCCTCTTTACATAGAGGCCGCTGGTGTCGCGTTGTCGTCCTGGAGGGGGTCGATCAGATCAGCGTGCTATTGGCTGACGTCGTCTCACTGCCATCTCGTTCCCAAAGGCGTGCCGGCACGACTTAACACTGTAACATTCCTTCTCCCCGCCCCCAAAAGCGATGCATCGTCGTCGTAGAAGGAGCACGACAACGGAAGGGGAGGCAAGAGCGTGGACGCAGCGAGGACTGGAAGCAGCTGGAGGAGACGTCACATTTCCAGTCGCACCATGCCATTCGGCCTTCACTATGGTGTAAATACCCCACGGAAAACGACCAGAAGGATACACGTCCACCTCCTAAAAAAGGCCCCTACGAAGATGTGGAAAGCGTCGGCTGTGGCGGCGAGGGCGGATCCAGCTCCATCGGTAGGACGAGACGAGGCGGAGGAGGTGAAGGCTCCCTCACCATGGGGTCGTCCCGCGGGGTCGTAATGACCCCCTCTGGCGGCTGCTGTGGCCGCGCTGTCCTCGGTATCCGTGAATCTGGGGGAATAGGTAGAGGAGGATCACCGAGCGCGTGAAGTGGCGAATTTGATTGTGAAGTTGGTGCTGCAATCCGTCTGGGCATGAAATGAGATACATGCATGTGCCAAGTCGACGAAGGATGTCACCCCGCGCCCACTATCTGCTGCCACTAAAAACTCTGAAAAGCACAACATCATGCAGCGCGAAGCGATACTTGAGGCCGTCCTGCGGCGCCGTCTGCTGACGAGGCTGGAGCAGATGAAGCTGTGTCCAATGGCCGCCGCCATTAAGCAATTCCGCCGGCGATGGTCCATACCGTGGATGCGAACAATAGAGGCGAGAAACAGTTGCATTGCTTGATTCCTGATGTGTGCGTTGCGAAATTTGGTCGTCGGCTGCTTGAATGTCCTGAAGAAACGTTCCGCTTCGTCGTTGGACTGTGGATGGAACGGTGCACTAGTTAGATTCTGGATGCCATTGCGTTCACAGAATGTTTCAAAGTTGTTTGACATGAACTGACGGACGTTGTTCGACAGTATGTCTTCAGACAAACCTTCGAGGCAAAAAATCGAGGACAACGCCTGGAACGTGCTACGTGCCGTTGCGGAGTTCACTGGCTCAACAAAAGGAAACTTGCTATAAGAGTCTACCACAATCAAACAACGAGTATTTCATAAAGGTACAGCCAATCTATGTGCACACATTGCCATGGTAGTTGCGACTAAGGCCAAGCAGAGAATTTTTGTGGCACAGCGGACTGATTTTCCGCACATGCGTGACACAGTGGCGTCATCTGTTTTGTTTGGGTGTCCATACACTGCCAAGTACACCATCGACGATCTAACTCTTTCGAACGAACAATTCCCCCAGTGTCCGTGGTGAAGTAACTGCAACACCTCTTTCTGCAAAGTTTTGGAGATCAACACATGTAACTGTCCACTGTCATTTTGAACAAGCATCACACCTTGCTGTTTAGCGAGTCTGTGGCGACGCGCAAAGTATCGGTGCACTACGGACTTCTTAATGCTGTGGCAGAGAGCGAGGCAAAGATGTGCGAATGTTCAAGTCGGAATCAGCTTCCGTGGCCTGTGCAGTTATAGGTCAGAGGAAAGGACTGAAACAATTCAGAAACGTGAGCATCGATCTGACTGCAAAATTCAGCAGAAGCGTCAAAGTCCGTATCAAGCCCAATCGGAGGACGTGAAAGTGCGTCCGCATTACCACGTGTCGCACGATATCCAATCTCGTGATAGTATTGAGACAACAACAAAGTCCATCTTTGGCATTTTTCGTACAGGAGCTGGCTTCGTCGGATGAAATAAGGACTGCGCTAAGTAGGATTTTCTGCCATTCCACCGGTGAAAAGACGGTGTGGCACTTGGAGCTACAGTTGTTGCGTGTTGCACTGTATTTGTGGCTTGATTTATCAGGAGCTGCTGTACCGTGTTTAGTAGTGTTGAGATTTGCTGGGCCCGAAACTGGTACATCCGTGTTAGATGCGTTGCATCTTTTGCTTGCAGCTGAGGCACCTGAGCAGGGGGTGAGTTAGGCGGGTTGCTCATTGCGATAAACAGACAAGGCAACCAATAAAAATAAGCGCACCATCAAAGAAAATTTCCGAAACCCCCATATGGAAACACTGATTAGCAAAAACACTATTAGAGACACTTTGAAAGTAAGTGAACACACCCCCGACAAGATAGAATTAAGGCGCCAGCAAAACACAAAAGCCCACGATAAACTGTGACAGCCAGGCACTGGGATGCCGCTATGGGATCCGCTGACCTCTCGTCGCCAAAATATTGTACCCAGGCTAGTCGTCAATATGGGGTGTCTAGGAAACCTACTTTTTCGTATCGCTGGACAATGTTCAAACAGATCATATTAATGAGTTTTATTACAAAATGAGCGATTACAATACTTTGTTTTACATAGATGTGTCGCAAGCAAAGAGCGACATACAAAATAATCAACTTTCTTCAGTATAACAATTCCTAAGTTTGATACATAGACGGTTCAAGCTAAGTAATGAGCTTTGATGCTTCTATGCAAGTCGCTAGTCTTGAAGCTGCTGTTCGACTGGGCCGCGACCAGTCGAGCGCGGCGCTTATGTCCTCTTCACATAGAAGCCGCTGCTGTCGCGTTGTCATCGTGGAGGGGGTCAATCAGTGTGCTATTGGCTGACGTCATCTCACTGCCATCTCTTCTCTCTCGTTCCCGACTGGCGTGCCGGCCCTTGACTTTACGCTGTAACATCTTAGACGCTTGGTTGACGACACATGGAAGGTTGGGTCCGACCGCGAGTCCTACAAGCTTGAATCGAGCCGCGAGTCGCACGTGGATAGCCACATGGTAAGGCGACCGCTTGCTACAAGCGGTAAATCCGTGTTCGAGCCAGAGTCTGGCACAAATTGTCATTGTCATCATTCCATTCTACAGCTGATGATAGTCATAATTCGCCATTGTGAATACACTTAATGTATTTCATGACGGCTGTAGTCGCAGTGCCTGTTCCTTTGGACATGAATGCATTTCCAAAGGAACTTTAAAGATCACTCTTAATGCTAATTCTATCGCAGTTACACACTTCTACAGACGCTCAGTAGAGCAAAAATGAAGATGGAAATTGGTCGTGACCTATTCGAAGGAATGATTCTGGTTTCGATGTAATGATTTAGGCAGACTTCCTTAATATCAACGTAAGGATCAGTACGTGGGGACTTTTGTCATTATCTTGAATGCTAGTCCCCTCGATTAATCATTCCACGCAATCAGTGGCTGTTAATCGTTACTAGTTCTGAAAGGTATTTGGTGTATCATTGTCACTGGGTGGTGTAGTTCCCACTGATAGTTCCAACTTTGTCCTGTAGTTACATTTTCGTACTGCTTCCTTCATTGCTTCCTGGTACAGTAGGGTTTTTAAAAATACTGATGTGCAGTGCTTGTTTTGTTTATGCACCTTCCGATTCAATGTTTTCGTCAACATTGCGTACGAAAGTTGAATTCTAAGCGAAGCAGTCATTTTCTCGGCAGTATATTTCTTGCTAAAGATAACAATTCACTTCAATTGTCTCCTGTATTTGCCAGTAAGTTTGGTTGTCTTCCATTATTGTGTTAAGCAGACGAGCTTTTCACATAAACTGCGTGTGATCTAGATTCGCATCTCTATGGCAGAACCGCACAGTAAGTAGAACAACACAAAGCAACGTTGACAGGTCTGCCGGTCGCTCAGTACTCTTGCAGATATGATAGAGCAAGCATATCGAGTTTTTGCACCTCTTAATCGTTCACTAATGTAAGCAAACAAAAGTAAAGCCGTATGCATAAAACGTTGACACCTCTGAAGCAGTGCTCAAGATAAAATACTGTTTACACGCTGGGGCTGTATTACACTGAGTATAAATAGATACCAGGCAGCATATGGGTTTGGTAACAGAAGATGATATGTGTTATAATGTCAGCAGACTGTGACAGTATCTGGATACAGGTGACCGGGAAGATGAATTCCTTTCGAATCCGCAGAGAGAAGATACACTACTGGCCATTAAAATTGCTACACCACGAAGATGACATGCTACAGACGCGAAATTTAACCGACAGGAAGAAGATGCTGTGATATGCAAATGATTAGCTTTTCAGAGCATTCACACAAGGTTGGTGCCGGTGGCGACACCTACAACGTGCTGACAAGAAGAAAGTTTCCAACCGATTTCTCATACACAAACAGCAGTTGACCGGCGTTGCCTGGTGAAACGTTGTTGCGATGCCTCGTGTAAGGAGGAGAAATGCGTACCATCACGTTTCCGACTTCGATAAAGATCGGATTGTAGCCTATCGCAATTGCGGTTTATCGTATCGCGACATTACTGCTCGCGTTGGTCTAGATACAATGACTGTCAGCAGAATATGGAATCAGTGGGTCCAGGAAGGTAACACCGACCGCCATGCTGGATCCCAACGGCCTCGTATCACTAGCAGTCGAGATGACAGGCATCTTATCCGCATGGCTGTAACGGATTGTGCAGCCACGTCTCGATCCCTGAGTCAACAGGTAGGGACGTTTGCAAGACAACAACCATCTGCACGAACAGTTCGACGACGTTTGCAGCAGCATGGACTATCAGCTCGGAGAACATGGTTGCGGTTACCCTTGACGCTGCATCACAGACAGGAACGCCTGCGATGGTGTACTCAACGACGAACCTGGGTGCACGAATAGCAAAACGTCATTTTTTCGGATGAATCCAGGTTATGTTTACAGCATCATGATGGTCGCATCCGTGTTTGGTGACATCGCGGTGAACGCACATTGGAAGCGTGTATTCGTCATCGCCATACTGGCGTATCACCCGGCGTGATGGTATGGGGTGCCATTGGTTACACGTCTTGGTCACCTCTTGTTCGCATTGACGGCACTTTGAACAGTGAACGTTACATTTCAGATGTGTTACGACCCGTGGCGTTACCCTTTATTCGATCCCTGCGAAACCCTACATTTCAGCAGGATAATGCACGATTGCATGTTACAGGTCCTGTACGGGCCTTTCTTGATACAGAAAATGTTCGACTGCTGCCCTGGTCAGCCCATTCTCCAGATCTCTCACCAACTGAAAACGTCTGGTCAATGGTGGCGAAGGAACTGGCTCATCACAATATGCCAGTGACTACTCTTGATGAGCTGTGGTATCATGTTGAAGCTGTATGGACAGCTGTACCTGTACACGTCATCCAAGCTCTGTTTGACTCAATGCCCAGGTGTATCAAGGCCGTTATTACGGCCAGAGGTGGTTGTTCGGGGTACTGATTTCTCAGGATCTATGCTCCCAAATTTCATGAAAATGTAATCACATGTCAGTTCTAGTATAATATATTTGTCCAAAGAATACCCGTTTATGATCTGCTTTTCTTCTTGGTGTAGCAATTTTAATGGCCAGTAGTGTATCTACAAAGTCAAGTTTTCGAGTTTTAGGTTTACTTCAACTGTAAAGGTCATTCTAGTCAACTGATGATCCTACGTAGCGAGTTTTGGGGCAAACCGTGAGACACTGTTGGTGTCCAGTTATTTAATGCGACAGTTGCGATGACAAGCCGCTCACTTTTCCCCCTGCTTCCATCATTCCTACCCACCCTGTCCCCAGGTGCTTTGTTGAGGAATCTAGCCCGTGTGCCCGAAAATTGTACCTCATACTGTTTAGTATTCCTGTAAAGGTCCTAGAAGATGCACACAAGCTGTGACACTCCATAGGGCAGTAATTTTAGAAGCCACAATTTTCTGAAATTTTCTTCGTCAATCTTTTTTTTTATTTTTAGCTGACCAGTCATGTTTAAATTCTGTAGATCTTTTATGATGCTCTCCATTGTTTTTTTATATCTTTCATGTCTTAATGGACCTCTGGAAGAGATATTCCATCCACTGAATGTCCAGAATAATCTTCCTGTCTTACGTTGTCATGTTCGATGTTTTCCGGCATCATGTAAACTTCTGGAATCTCTTATAATCTCTGACTGTAACCGCAATGTTTTCCTCTAGAATGTTCTATTCTTTATATTCGACGTGTGTACAGAATAATATGTCCAAAGACGATAACTTGGAAGTGGAGAATTCGGTGCATTCCAGCCAGTTAGCGCCGTAAGTAGGCTGGGGCGGCCGGTGCAATGATCGGCAGCTCTCGAAACCAGGACACCCGAGCACCCAGGAGGAAGAAAGTACGGAAAGAACTGGAAAAGAAGGAAAAGCGGAAAATGCGACATTAATCGTGCATATTCGCGGATGTCCGTAGCAAACTGATGAATAACAGTTGTGTTCTGGAAGCAGTTCTTCGAATGCGAACTCCATGGGTTTCAGATCTTACAGACCGTACCTAAATCTCTCATACAGCTCACAGGTGTATGATGGCGATTAGCTTCCTTCATGTTTTGTAAACAATGTCGTTTGAAGACTGACTATATTTATCAGTATCCTAGAGTCTGAGGACGCTACCAATATTGTCTGCCAAGTGATCTGCGTACAACATTAGGCACCGTAATATCATTTGCAACGGTAGCCTTGTTACTTAATCGTCTGTTGATGACTTTCCATCCAGGAGGAAAAGCTGCTTGCTGCCTTTCAATAATTACTCAGTGCAACCACGAATTTCGTTTGGTTTACCATATTACTGTGGTTTCGTCAGTGAGGTTCAAGGGACATAGGTGGTCATAGTTATACAGAAATGAAGAGCCTTGCGTACAATACATAGGCATGGAAAGCAGCATCAGGCAAATTTTTGGCTGGGGACAACAATAACCGTGAGCGTTATTTGATATGCGGAATGATGTGCAGTCGAGTAGCTTTTTCAAGTTTGATGTTTCTCTAGGAGCCGTACAAATCATATTCCGCTTCTGTAAAATATTAAAATTTAGTTGG
Organism: Schistocerca piceifrons; assembly: GCF_021461385.2. Lineage (NCBI taxonomy): Eukaryota > Metazoa > Arthropoda > Insecta > Orthoptera > Acrididae > Schistocerca > Schistocerca piceifrons. Next base: position 319,406,738 of record NC_060138.1, on the reverse strand, counting down.
AGTATGTATCTAAAAAGCTTCTACTACTTATTTTCCATTATGGTCCAAATTAGAAGAGAGTGACTTGGGTGATGATGTAGTTCTCGGAGGAGGGACAGGAATGCGAATGGTGTGGTCATCAATTAAAGGAAATAATTAATGTCTTGTGAATTTTAGTAAAAGTAGTCTTGGCAATTTTGGCCAGGGACAACAATAACCGTGAGCGTTATTTGGTATGCGGAATGACGTGCAGTCGAGTAGCTTTTTCAAGTTTGATGTTTCTCTAGGAGCCGTACAAATCATATTCCGCTTCTGTAAAATATTAAAATTCAGTTGGAGTATGTATCTAAAAAGCTTCTACTACTTATTTTCCATTATGGTCCAAATTAGAAGAGAGTGACTTGGGTGATGATGTAGTTCTCGGAGGAGGGACAGGAATGCGAATGGTGTGGTCATCAATTAAAGGAAATAATTAATGTCTTGTGAATTCTAGTAAAAGTAGTCTTGGCTTTTTTTGTGTCTATGAGGGGCGAGGTGTGGGGTACGTTTTCCATGAGTTGCGCAAGGGGTTGACAGCAGACGTGGAGGAAGGAGAGCCGAAATCTTTCCTGGGCCCGGGACCGCCAATGACTGTGTTTACTCCCCTACTGCCAATTGTTCTCTGTCATCTCGAATGGAGTGGTCATCAATTAAAGGAGATATTTGTAATTAACGTGTTGGAAGTTCTAGTAAAATTAGTCTTGGTTTTTTATTGTTTTTTAAGCGCCTCTTGTCGTAAAACACGTCGCTGTCACTTGTGCCCTTTCTGTGGCTAATCTGGTGCCAGGGCGTCTCTGTATATGCTGTGCGTGCTCGCTCTTATTATCTGGTAACACCGTAACTCTTCGATTCCTTAGAAATCACAGTTACAGTTTCATATGACCTATACAGCACTCTTCTTAGCTTAACAGTCTTCTAATCCCTCCGAAGTCTTCGTCAGGCCTACTCGATAAGAAAAAAAAAGTGCTGTAGTACATTACAGTAGGTCGCGCAAGCGTCTGTATGCTATAACCCTAACACTCGCACTGTACTTACAGTGATATTCCTTTCATACTTCCTATCAAGGAATCACGTGATCATTCCGTTTCATATCACTTCATGATATAGCCTCTTATTTTTTCATATGATGTCACAGGTCCCTTATGTTTACCACTAATGCAGTAATACGTTAACTATCGGGATATTTATCTCGGGAACGATGTATAATTTTGATTTCGTATTTCACTACATAATATCACTGTACTAAAGTGCTCTTTAAACTGACCGGAACACAACTGCTATATAAATGTAACGTGATGAATTTCCGCGACAATCTGACCAATAGTCAGGTGAGTTTCGCGGAACCGCTTTATCAGTACCTAACACAACGAGCAGTGACGAACAAGTGGTGAGTTGCAACTCGAAATGAAGCGTTTGCACCTCAACAAGGGAAATAGTGCATCCTGTTTCGGACGGCTTCTGTTTACGTGAGGGTGACCACATTTTCGCAGCAACCGGCGTCTCATGGAGCGATACACCTGCTGAAATTCGCGCAGGCCGTTTTCTCTATTGCGACAGATTTTTTACGCTCCGGGTGCGAGAAAGTAGGAGTGCCGTCGGGAGAAACCGCTGCAGCTCGTCCAGAGCGGGCCTGCGCCCGTAGGCCGTCCCTGGACCGCGGGAGCGGTGACCTGCCAGCACGGAACACCCCTGTCTCCTGGAAAATAGAACTCTGCTTCTCTCATCTCGGAGGTGTGTCAACCATGGGAACTGATCCTCAATACTAACAAATGTAATCTCGTACCCGTACGTAGGTGCGATGACGTATTATCGTTCTACTACATAACAGCTCTACCTTCAAGGGAATAATTCACAATTAAATATTAGGTTTGTGTATCGAGATCGGGAAAATTGCACGATTTTGGCTCTGAGCACTATGGGACTTAACATCTTAGGTCATCAGTCCCATAGAACTCAGAACTACTTAAACGTAACTAACCTAAGGACATCACACACACTCATGCCCGAGGCAGGATTCGAACCTGCGACCGTAGCAGTCCCGCGGTTCCGGACTGCAGCGCCTAGAACCGCACGGCCACCGCGGCCGGCGCACGATTTTGATAGACAGTCCTGAATACTGAATTGTTGCGAATTCTTCCAGCTATCGTTCGGCGATAACCTCCATTGACGTTTTGTCATTCGTGCACCCAGGTTCGTCGTTGAGTACACCATCGCAGGCGCTCCTGTCTGTGATGCAGCATCAAGGGTAACCGCAGCCATGGTCTCCGATCTGATAGTCCATGCTGCTGCAAACGTCGTCGAACTGTTCGTGCAGATGGTTGATGTCTTGAAAACGTCCCCATCTGTCGACTCAGGGATCGAGACGTGGCTGCACGATCCGTTACAGCCATGCGGAGAAGATACCTGTCATCCCGATTGCTAGTGATACGAGGCCGTTGGGATCCAGCACGGCGATCCGTATTACCCTCCGGAAATCGGTTGGAAACTTTCCTCATGTCAGCACGTTGTAGGTGTCGCCACCGGCGCCAACTTTGTGTGAATGCTCTGAAGAGCTAATCATTTGCATATCACAGCATCTTCGTCCTGTCAGTTAAATTTCGCGTCTGTAGGAAGTCATCTTTGTGGTGTAGTAATTTTAATGGCCAGTAGTGTACCTCCTGCAGAAATATGTGACACTTTTTTTGAAATAACCCGTAATGATTACTATACATATTGACATCATTATTGTTATTATTATTGTGTGTTGTTCATGTATTGAACAACTTATAATTTCGACTCGCTACGGATGTCTAGTTGGTTGTAAGAGTGGGACAGGTGCAATAAATGGACACATGAAAAATAAATCAAGTGATATTGGGTCATCTCACATTAAACAGAAAATAGAAAAGAACTGTTTTCTGATATCATCAAAATTGGGCGCTTTATAATACTGTAAAACGTGAAAGAATTCTGTTATCTAGAAAGCAGGGTCACACAGGATACCCAAAGCAAGGAAGAAGCAGATTGTTACTGTTACAAACAAAGAAACCCTTCTTGAAGAAATTGGCTCTGCTGGTATCAGACAGTGACATGGAACTTAGCAAGAGAGTCCTGAAAGTGTATGTGTATAGCACAGCATTGTACAGAACTAAAACCAGAATGAGAACGTTAAAAATTATGTTGAAGATAGAGTACATAAGGAACAAGAACAAACAATAACAGGTAAAGAAGAAAGTCTATGAAGGCCTCTTACCAGAAGAAGGGACACTTTAGGGGGACATCTCGTAAGATATCCTTGAATAATTAACTTGATGGTGAAAACAGTGGAGAGTTAAAAAGTAACAAAAACATGCCAGAACTAGACTATGCACAGCACGTGATAGAGAATGTTGAGTGTATCCATTACAAAGAGATGAAAACATTAACGCAATATAAGAAAAGATGGGGCACAATTTCAAACCAGTGGACAGACTAATTACTTAAAGAAAAGGCATCAAGGAAACCAAACCGAAAACTTGCGGAGGATCTGGTTTCGGGGAAGACGAATAACATACCAACATTCAGTGGAAGATATTAAGAAAATTCGCCTGTAAAAAGAAAGTTGCTCCAATCCTCTCGCCTGACTAAGTCTCTGGTTTTGTTATTGTGGGACACTTACCAACTTGAATAAACGGATTAGGTGGAACTGACTCATTATTGTGGTTCCACTTTTGATTCTAGACATTCTTGTCGGTTTAGACAGCGGAATAAATTTTCAGTTGGGTGTTCAGGTGGAGATTGTTGCATCTTTAGCAGGTGTTGTCATGAAAGGTGCTAACACTGTTTCTGGAACAGGATGTTCCGTTTCTGAGGTGAACAAATTTACGAAAGCAGGAGTCTGAGTGGTTTTAATGACTTCTCCACATCAGGCAGGTGGGACACATTGAGTAACCTTGATTACAGCTTATGCTTTTTTCATCAATGAACGCCTGACATTCTGTGCTCCAAACTGATACATATGGGCGAAGTGGTGTACTGAGCATTTACTTCGTGAGACACAAGTCGGATGACCTTTTCACGCTGCTTTAATGAGCTCACTTCATTCGCACAGTTGATTATGCTACGTATACATTTATGAGCGAAATGTAGCAAGGCTGGTCACCTCTAGGCGCTGCATCACTTTCTGCAGTCAGTTTGTGGTCGACTTTCTTTCCTTTATTGACTGCTGCAGAGAAACAGAAATGTAGTGTAGCCTGCATAAAGTGAATATCAATACTTCCAATTAAAGCAGTATTTCGATATAGATGTTGGGTACTTTAGTCCTAGCGTAGAATATCTGCCATTATTATATTATTTAAACTCTGGTGAAATGTGAAGTTCGTTTCGTCGTCTCTTCTTGAAATGATGACGCTAGTAGTGAAAAAAGATAATGTTGTCATCAACCAACAGTACTTTATCAGGCATGTTTCCATTGGATGTGGAATGCTTTTGTTTTAGCCCGACTTTAGAACTGACTCACCCAGTCAGTTTTAAACTCACTGACGAGGATACAGAACCACGTTGCATCTTGGCGTCTTCCACACTAACTAACGCTGTCAGAGATGAAAAAGAGGAAAGTGACAGATAAAAATCTAGGACGCTTGTTCGCCCACTGCTTGAATACTGCTCAGCAGTGTGGGATCCGTACCAGATAGGGTTGATAGAAGAGATAGAGAAGATCCAACGGAGAGCAGCGCGCTTCGTTACAGGATCATTTAGTAATCGCGAAAGCGTTACGGAGGTGATAGATAAACTCCAGTGGAAGACTCTGCAGGAGAGACGCTCAGTAGCTCGGTACGGGCTTTTATTGAAGTTTCGAGAACATACCTTCACCGAAGAGTCAAGCAGTATATTGCTCCCTCCTACGTATATCTCGCGAAGAGACCACGAGGATAAAACCAGAGAGATTAGAGCCCACACAGAGGCATACCGACAGTCCTTCTTTCCACGAACAATACGAGACTGGAATAGAAGGGAGAACCGATAGAGGTACTGAAGGTACCCTCCGCCACACACCATCAGGTGGCTTGCGGAGTATGGACGTAGATGTAGATGTAGATGTAACCCAAGGCCTTTTGGAGCCGTCTAGCAGTGTACCACTGAGCCACTTTTCTTTACCAAAATTGAGCTGAAATACAGTAGATCACAACGATGTACAACAGTTAAGCATTACCAACAGATCCTTAAAATTATTACTTTAAGCAAGGAATTTCATACAATCATATGAACAAAGGAGAGAAAAAGAGATAATTCAGTGCACATTTGTATCCAGAAGAATTTAAATTTTTTTACACATATAGTGTCTGCTATTTCAGACATGTCTGAAAGAACAGACATGATTTTTGTCTTGAAGCCACTATGAACAGGACACAAGGGAATTGAGGAACTAGCTTACGGTGGGCATTGATTTATATCAGTGGTACAAGTTGAAAACTCGTACTAAAATGGGATTCGATACAGGGTCTCGTGCTTACTAAAGAACTGACATCACATATATATGATTAAGGCGATGACGGCCAATGACCTCTTCACTGCAGACTCACACCAAGCTCGAACTCTTAAAGTAACCGGCGAGACACCGCGAGAAATGAGACTAGCGAACAGGGGCACAACTTCAGTACCGTGTGGGAAAAGTTGAGAATTTGGGTCTGACGGGAGGCGCGCTAGGATAGTCCGTTCGGTTATGACAACTGGTTTATTTATTCAGACGTCAGAAATTAGCTTTCATTTCTGTATTCTGAACAGTATTTCTTTTCTACTTTGATGTATTATCTGAACTACTTTTAGAAGTAAATTAGAAACACTAAACGAGAGAATTGTGGCAGTTGCCACAGAACATCTATGTTGTCCTAATATAAGAATCTCACATGTATTACAAGAAAGTGAATACGGGATATATGTTTATGATACAAATGATTTATTCCAATTTGTTATAGATGAAAGTTATTTGTCCACAGTAGTGTTGCTTAACTACGCACGTGGTGAAATGCAAATGAATAACAAATGCATAATGTATTATTTTCTTCGTTTTCACTGGAAAAAATCCGGCATCAGGACCCTCGAAATACCGTTCTCTACCCTCTCCCCTACGCATACTGATGCCTGGAAACTATGCTAAGACAAATGACTCATGCCTCGCTCAACCCGCAAGAATCATGCTATTTTTTCTAAAAGCTTGGCTATCCGATGCTTCCGCTACTGTCACTTTCATTTGTGGCTGAGCCCTGCATATAACATATATTTTGGTCGAAATCAGTGATGACGAGTAAGCGTGCCTTCTTGGCAGTTCGAGCACAGCGGAAAGATACGAATAGGAGTAATGTTAGGGACTGGTAATGACAGTTTATTATGTGTTCGCTACATAAAAGATATTATCTATGGGCCACTCTAATGGCAGAAGCTAATAGATACAATGCCCATTTCCCATCTTCATTCAATAACATTATTGCAATGCATTTAGTTTTCTTCCTACATAATGCACGTAATGTTTTTACATTTCAGTTCAGTTCCGTTCCACCATAAAAATTAAAAAAAATTCTTGTTTCTGTTGTTTGCGTTATCTGAAAGCTGCCTGACGTACGATTAGGACACACACTATTCGACTTACCGAAGAAATTACCTCGTCGCTGCCAAGAAAACATTTTATCGGCTGAAAGTACCAGAACTGTTCCAATAAAGATCGAAGCCTTGCTTTAACTCGTAAGTCGGACTTAATGAGACTGTACTCCAGAGTTATTAATTTGCTACTTTATTGCACTGAGGAAACGACACATGCTGCAACAGGACTTGAAGTTATATGTATACTGCTGGTCGGCTCCGCTTATGGACTGTGCGGCTTGTCCCGGCGGAGGTTCGAGTCCTCTCTCGGGCATGGGTGTGTGTGTTTGTCCTTAGGATAATTGAGGTTAAGTAGTGTGTAAGCTTAGGGACTGATGACCTTAGCAGTTAAGTCCCATAGGATTTCACACACATTTGAACATTTTTGGCTCCGCTTAGGAAGCAACTGGTTGCACTCAGTGCCCTTAATAGTTACAAGCACGTGGGTCCATAGTCACACACACGTATACTTAATTTTCACAGAACCAACGTAGTTTATGTTCACTGCAATGGAACTTAACAAAGGCCGTTCTTTCATCTAACGCTTGTACGGAGCTGCCTGCACACGCTTGGTTAAAGCACATGCCAATTCTCGAGATTTTTTGAAGCGCCTACTTTTGGGCACCTTTACTTCCTTTCTACCCAAGCTGCTTTCGTAAACTGTTCAACATCACTACTTTCCGGCAACGAGCCCTATACACTTAAGTAAATCAAGAGACTGCGTAGCTCTATGCGATTGCAAGAGACATTGAAGGGTGACTAAATAAGCAAGTAAGTCGTGATATTACTGTCGCATAAAGCTATGCGATATTGCTTCATTTTTTTCTACCATTTCATCGTACCATTCGTACCATATAGCGCAGTGGACACGCTCCGTAGGGGGAAAGCTTTGCGGTTTGCTCAGTAGGAGGGTATTCTCCCTGCATGATCTCTGGGTTCTCTTTGTCTGCAAGAGTCAGTCAGTGAATTTCATTTGGAAAGGCGAAGGCAGTTTTCGCTGAAGTAAGGCTGCTGCCTGCTTTGTGCTTTTGTTAGCAGAGCCGGTGCCCCCCTGAGTAATGAGCGGAAGGGGGCGTGATGTCGCTGCCCTCCCAAAGAATAGCTGAGCACGACATTTATGCCTACTCTGTTCGCACATCAAAGGACGAGACACAGAGACACGGCCCAACCAGCGTAGGAGGGTCCGTTGCTTTCGCTCCAAAATTTTCTGTAGCCAGTCGAATTGAGTTGCCCCGCCACCGTGACTGGCGCGAAGAAGTCGACCAAGCGACGGGAAACTGCTCCATCCCAGTACCAACCTCTTGTTTGTTAAGTTGCGTTTTGTATGCCAAGAGTGGGAAGTTTCTACAGGGTTCCCCCCTTTTTCGTGAAATAAGCGATGTTGTCATGATGGCAACGGAATTCAGTCATCCCATTCATATAGAGTTTTCTCTAAAGCAGAGAGTTGTGTAGGGAGATCTACGTTCCGTGGTCATTCGATCGCCGGTCACCGTGAGGATCGCGCATCGGTCGGCTGCCATTTGGTGGTGACTGGATCACGGTTTGCTGATTTTGGAGAATTGCAAGCGTCGCAATTGTAGTAACACGGTCCATATTCTGTGTAGCCCGTAACTTCCTTACTTTGCCATGGAACTTGTGTTGCATCATTAACTTTGGTTTCGCAAACTAAATGCGTAGATCTTGTTGGGCTTTCCTCCTCAATTTTCTGTACCTCTCCATAGTTTAAGCGCTATTTTGTTAGAACAAACAAATATATTTTCTTCTCAGTCTTGACTAGGATTCTCAGATCCTTTACATTGTCCCTTAACAATTCCATGGTCCGGCGACCCATTAACAATAAAGTTTACCTATTGCAAACTTAAGCTGGTTGCTCTGAATGTGAGAGCGTTATCGTTGTACACAGTAGCCAAACATAACGATCTGTTACGTGAAGAATTCTGAGAAAATAATGAGTATTGCACGCCCTCGTCTTCTATGGTTAATCATTTGTTTTACACGGTATCTTATACTCACACTCCGGAACCCTGGTTTATAACAGAAACCCAAATTTCGAAGTCAAACTCCAAATCTCTTGGAAAGTGTAACGTAGATGTAAAGCTAGACATTACTCTTAATTATCGTAAAGGGTTAGAACATATTTCATGTAGACCTGAAAGAGTCACAACAGTAGTGGGCAAACACTGACGTAACTGAAGTATGACAAAACGGTGATCTAGAAGGAACTTTTCCCTTTTGCTTCTTACGTACCGGAGCTAGTTTTGATGCACCGAGCAGTCGGCCAGCAGTCCTTGTGAGTGCCGAAGTCCTGTGCCCTGTGTGGCTGCTGTGGTGTGTTCACAATTAATTTGGAAGTTGACAGAAAGTGACCCATAATGATCAGTTAAATTATTTCTCAACTTGAGAGATTCCTAAAGTATATCTCTGGAGCAGGCGTGGAAATCTGGTTAAACTTGCCAGTTTTCTAGTGGACTGTTTATTTTAAGTGACCGTGCACTAGCTCAGCAGTTAGAGACCTTGCGTCAGATCGCAGAGCCAGCAGCTGGCTGTAAGGCGGTGTTTCGCGGAACGAGACGGGTTTTGCAAGGTTCGGTAGAAGCCAATAAATGATATTAGCCTTCGTGGAAATTTAAGTGTGACATTTCTGTGTCACTATTTGACATTTAACTGTATTCCTGTTTCGCTTTAACAGTTATTCTCCATGGGAGTTGGTAGTAGCCAGATGGAGAATTTGTATGGTGGGGTGGATATGTTCCAGTCCAGAGTAGGACCTCTCAGTGTTTCCTTAGAGTAGTGGGATAGCTACAGGGCTTTTAATTATTGACTTTGAAATCGTAAGAACCTTAACTTGGCCTCACAGATCGCATCTAGTCTAGTGACTCTCATTTAGACTGATTGTACAAGTGTACCAACGCAGAGAATTAATCGGAGTCCGCCAATAAACGTTTCCCATTAAATCTGCGGAGCAGTACGCCGAGTAATTTGTCTCACACATCGCACATCGCCGAGGCTGCCGGATAACAATTCGATTCCACCCAGAGTATGCGAAAGAACTTGCCCCTCTTCTAGCAGAAATGTACTGCAGATCTCTGCAGTAGCCAAGCATTCATAGTGAACGGAAAAACACAGGTCATTCGCGTTTTCAAGAAGAGTCGTCGAACAGACATACAAAACAAGATGATTATATCTCAGACGTCAGCTGTTGTACGATTCTGAAACACGTTTTATGCGCGTATTATGAAATATCTGGAGGCAGAAACCAACATGGGTTTCGAAAACATCTATTTCTCCACGAAACCCAGAAAGCAGTGAAACGTCCCCTTTGAACAATTATACATGACTGTACTTAACCTGACACACAATATTTTGTTAGCGCAACGCAATCTGACTTTCAAAATTCCCTACAAAAGAATGGCCCTGACTAACATTAAACTATACCTTTCACAAATCACTTACCTCACAAAAATCTTCGCTGCTCAAGCTACTGCAATACAGCGAGCGCCACTACTGCCAGCTAAATAAAAGATTCAAACTATGGAAGGCACTAACTACTGATAGGGATAGTTAGCAAATGAAAGATATTAGTAGAGAACAAACAATGTATTTACCTTGATATCATCATATATAAATATAGCAGTTCATGACAAATTATAAATCTCCGCCATCTCTCTCCCCACATCCACCACTGCTGGCGGCTCACCTCCAACTGCGCAACGCTACGTGCTGTTCACAGCCAGCTGCCTAACACTACAATGGCGAGTATTACAACAATGCAAAGCAGCCACAGACTGCACACAGCACAGCCAGTGATTTTCATATTGAGCGCTACGTAACGTTGCCAATAAGAAAACATAAACAGCCTACTTACATAGAGAAAACATAAACAGCCTACTTACATAGAGAAAACATAAACAGCCTACTTACATAGCCCCCATGCTCCCCACAAAATTTTTTTACAAATGGTGTTGGCCACTGGCCAATACAGATTTGACAAAAATTTTTCACAATTACACTAACAAAGATATAAAATGCACACACTTATTGATACAACGTTGGTCAAAAGCTAAAATTTTCTCACAGTCCACAAAGACAGTCCTGATCATTCATCATAATAGTAATTACAGTTTCTCATTAGTAAAAGAAATTGCACACAGAAGTAGTGGATTTCCATACAGTCTTGAAGAAGTAGTGTTGTCCTTCCAACGGAAAGACAGCAGAGCAAACCCACAGCAGAGTCAGTCGAAGTTTTGAAGAGTATTGGTAGGTAGGTCATCACAGAGCAGACCCACCGTAGTCCTGGTAGAAATTACGGTACTGGTGGGCCACCAGAGGTGCAGACCCACTGCAGTCCTTGTAGCAATTGGTGGGCCATCAAAGATGCAGACCCACTGTAGTCCTTGTAGAGATAATGGTACTGGTGAGTCATTAAAGATGCAGACCCACTGTAGTCCTTGTAGAGATACCTAGCACCCATCTGTTGTGACTGTGCAGGTGCACAATCACCATTGAAGAGTCTTGCGGATAATATAGCAAGTCCATAACCACCACTTGTGCACTCACAAAGTTTTTGGAATTGTCCTTAGAACCAGCAATGCTGTTATCCAGTCCCTTGCTGAATTATTAACACACGTGCGAACACTAACAGTCCCTACTTCTCACATATTGTCCATATACTATGACCAACAGAAACGTGTGTAGTGAAATGTAACTTACAAGTTAATAATATGATGAATGGTGACAATTACAATTTTATAACATGAGAATACAATTACAAAGACACAGAAAACATCATTAAAAACATAATAATACAGATGACATTTGTAGTAATGCAGGCTTTACAGAAGAATCGAAATAACATATACATGAATGTTACAGGAATTATGAGATAAGTAGATACATAAAAGATCAGAATAGTTATTGAAACATCAACTTCACACATGAGCATTAAAACAAAACAGAATAAATAATGTCTAAGCATATTTACAAGGTACATAACATATTATTAGTGCCAATTATATTTGAGGATAACAGTATTCCTCATCATAGTGAATGTAGCTTAGTATTAGAAATATTCTACAACATACATCTTATCAGATAAACATATAAATACAGGAAAAACATAAATATACAAGGGTACACAAACATATAGTGGAATAATACAAGGAAAGGACAGGGTTTGTTTTACTGCAGTATTTTGCAAACAAAACTTTCTTTACTTCTCGGAGATCTCCCTTCATTCCTCATTATTTCCAAAAGTCCTATCTATACCTGCTTTCTGTACTTTTCTCGTATAGCCTCTCAGTGTATTTCTTCAAATTCATCGCAACTCATTCTCTTGTAAGCTACCCCCTCTTAAGCTAACTTAAATCTACTGAGCTCAGATGCTAAACTAAGGGACGAGGCAATGCAGCATCACATAAAACAATTAATATAAACAGCAATGAAAAAAAACGCAGATTTGCAAAGCAAGCAGCATTAAGAGATTAGCAAAGCAATTGTAATATTACAACTAATCTAAGGCAATGTGCAGCAAACAATAGAAATAAATCTTTAGTAAAACTGGCTTAACAATATAATACAAAGTCAAATTCAATAACACTATGCCTGGCAAACAGCAGCAACTTATACCTAAACATGACATAGCTCAAGCAGAAAAAATATTACAGTAAAAACAACAATGCAGAAAAGGAAAATGTATATTCACATCTTAATGTCTATGTAATTAAAGTGGTGCACCACAACAACTGATTGTAAAAAGAAATATTACCATGTACTTGAAAAGAAAATTATGTGTTACTGTTACTAGTTCCTTGTTATTGTTCTTTCCTTTCCAAGTGCTCCTTTTTTAAAGAATGTGGATCATAAAATAATTATTTAATAGATCTGTTGACAGAAAGTGTTCACATTAGCAAATGCATCTAAGTTTATTTTATAATACTAATGCTGTAACACAGCTGGAAAACAGGTATCAAATGAAATAAGCAATTACGCAAACCAAAGCATGCAAATATCATTCAATAGTCATGTGACATTTCATAAGTCAGTAGCTCTCAACTCTCGTAGAAAGACGCTTGTCGTAATCAGGTGTGCAGATGTAAAAATATTTCTCGTCATTTCATTAGGCATTTCAGTAAATATCGTAAATTAAGAGCTAGTGTAATCATATGTTTTCAAGTTCGACTGTGTCGTTTTTGCGATGCTTTCTACAAAGGAATGTCAGAAGCGAGGTTAATGGCGTCCCCTTTTTCTTCTACCTGTGCCGCTGAAAGGCTAATGGCTTTTTCTTTTCTTCTTTTTTTCGGGCGGCTGTCGCCCAGGTGGGTGCCCGCGACGCATTACGTGCAGGTGGTTACTTCACTTTCTTACGGAAATATTTACGACAGCAGTTTCCGCTACAGTGACAGTCTCACATAAAAATATTTCACAGGTCAAGAATTTGCGTTACAAATTTGTAGAAACAAAATCCTGTAAATATAACAGAGTCCAAAAAATTTTCAGTGGCATTGTGATACATTCACACATGTACGCACATTTCATAACTCTTAAAGTACGATTCTTGGTTTCCAACATCCTGTTTCACAAGTCAAGAGTCCCTACCCACTATTCATTACTCCTTACCTTATTACACATATACGTATCCATCGACACTCGTCAATATTTCGTCATTATAAATATGAAGCATAATCAAATAACTCATATAGCCTCAGCCTATTAATCATAAACATACCTCAGCAGCATAATACACATCGTCGTCATAAAAATAACATCATAACACCTCAGTCATATCTCAAAATCGTCGTAGCTTCCTCCAATAATTTCAAAACCTAAAAAAAATTCTCTGCTCATTTAAATAGTGTCATCTACCTCAAACGTACTTTAAAAATCATGAATCCATACCAAATATATCATTCAAAGTTCTCATAGTATCACAATGGTTCCGAAAAAATATGAAGAGTTCACACAGTACAGACAAAATACAATTTCGTAAGTGTGAAGTAATCCAACTCTGTAATTGCGTAAACATATGTCACTGATGTAATAAAAAAAGTTTATCTCTCAGTTACATGATCAGATAGCTGTGTAATTTGTGTGTTAGAGAAATATGGTACCGAAGTGTAAAGTTGTATAAGCAAATACCATATTAGCTAGGGTTCCTTGTGGTTGCCACACACATGGTACACAAAGTAAGAGTGTACCCCCCTGAGGATTAATGTAATTATACCCTCAGGTGTTACAGATTACAGCAATGGAATGAAATGTATTACGGAAAACCTTTGTATTATTGTACTTCAAATATCTTTAAAAATAAATGTTTTAAGTACAAAATTAATCACTCAAATACGTGTACTGTAGCGCTAAATGTGCGTCTTGTTGCAACATAATCTGTGTGGAAGTGTCGTAGTTATCGTCCTCCGAAAGCTAAGTTCTGCAGAAGTCAATGTACTTACCTCATAATACACAAAAGTGAAATGCTTTGCGTATAAATGTCTTAGTTATTACGCTTATTGGCGTGATGAAGAAAGTACTGTACAGTAACTTATTGTTATGCCACGAAAAAGGCTGTCTCATTGTTGCTATACCACAAAAGTTACTACTAAAACATGTTTTTCTTCCCAGAAGAATTCAGAAAACTGTGCAGATATAAAACAGATACACTGCAAAAGCAACATTGTAAATTGTCACTCATTAGTAGCGTCGTGATATAGTCGTGTAGCTGTCAAATAAACTAACCACTGTGTCACCTGGTATCTCTCAGAAAGCACCTTGAATCCATAATGTATTTGCAAGTAAACCAAAATGTTGCATTAAAATCTCATTAGCAGTACCAGTATGTGTCCTAAGTATGTAAGCCTGATAGTCGTTACGTAGTCGTGCAACTAACAAGCAAGAATGTACAACTAACAACACTGTGTCGTCTGTTCATTATAACAATGCCTTCGTAATTTCTGTTTAAATAAGTTCTCTTGGTTCTTGACTGGATATTTAACTTCAAACATTGTTGCATGTTAACAGATTCTAAAGCATACTAGTAACGTGAAGTGAAACGTTTTATGGCAAAGACAAAGTTAAAAAGCAGATTATCTTTCAATAAATGGTTTCACATGTGAAATGTGGTGTAAACCTTTACTCTTCCTAGTACGCAGAGTTTCAACTTCAACCCAGTTATCGTGCGGTATACGTCGGTAAAGAATACTGGAATTTTTATCAGGTTAGCGTCTATGTAATTTTTTCCTGAGCCAGCCGTGCAGGTGGCTGCCTGCGGCGCGAGTCATTGTCTGCCTCTTTGTTGGCGTGCGTCGTTATTGGGATTTGGAGACGTAACTTCCAAAAATTCACCTTGCCGAGAAGGCTCTGCTCTGTTTGAATCCCGCCAGTTCTGATGCAATTCAGGTCTGTCGTTACGATCATATCGTCTGTCGTCATGTCGGTAGATTCCATAGTTTCTTTCTTGTCGGTCACGTGGTGGAGAATTTCTCCCGGAATCGTAACTGCGCGCTGAACTGTTGCGTCTGAAGTTATTCTGTCTCCCGTGATAATAATAGTTCTGGTTGTCATATTGTCTGTTTCTCTGATTGTCTCTGTGATAGTCATTACTGCGGAGAGGTGATCTTTCCCTGTAATTATTACTACTCTGCCAACGGTTGTCATACGGGTGGTGTCTATTTTGGTCACGATTTGTGTGGTGAGAATAGCCTTGTCGCGTCCAGTTATCGTTTCTGTCGTCACGGAATTGTGACGGATGTGATCTGTAGTGATTGTTTTCCTGTTTTCGCATCCCGCGACTGTCTGTGTCAATTTCTAATTCTTGTAACAGTCCCTGAAAAACTTCAATGTCGTCTTTGCAACGTCCTGCTAAAATAATATGTCGTAAATGTTTAGGCAGTTTGATTAAGCAAATGCGGATGAGTTCTGAGGGGCTGTATGGGTTTGACAGGTATTGATTCTTATGCAACATGTCTTCAAAATATTTCACAAGACTGGAAAATTCAGATTGTTCGAAGTGTTTCATCATTATGATGTTATGTTTTACACGGTCTTGTGTAGCTTGAGACCAATTCGCTGAGAGGAAGGCATGGTAAAATTCTCCTTCACTGTGGCAATCGTGAATGACCGATCGCATTCTTACAGCTGGTTCATTCTCTAAGTAGCCACACATAAATTCTAATCTGTGTTCCAACGACCAGTTGGGAGGAAAACAATGAGAGAATTGATGGAGCCATGCTTGTGGATGAATGTCGTTGCCAGAATTCTTAAATGTTTTGAATTTACGTGTAGTAATGAACAGCTTATAGTCAAAATCATCATGTCGGCGAGTCGCATATCGGTCATTGTTAGGTCGTGTCGGCCGTTCCATCTCAAAATTCGGTGCACATTGCCAATTTCTTTCATAACTTCCGAAATGCCCTGTGTTATTATTTTGCGGCTTTTCCGTGTTTCTAAGTCCCTCTTCCCGTGTTGGAGCGCCAGTGTCCTCTGAAATACGTAATTCTTGTATTACCTGTGTCAGCTGATCTTGTACTTCCCGGATTTCTCTTTGGTGTTGTGTATTAATTTGATTCTGATTTTGTTTGAATTTTCTTATTTGTTCATACTCTTCTGTGTCAGTGAAGGCTACGGGTCTTGTGTCATTCAGATTATCATCTACCTTTGTAGATAAGTTAGTGACCTGTTCCGAAAGTTCGGCTACTTTCTCCGATAGTGTCCTTATTTCTTCAGTGTGTTTTTCTGAACCAAGTTTCAGAGTATCTACTGTGTCCTTAAAGTTTTCCTGAGTTTTTGCAAGTTGCGTAACCGAATCGGTAGATGCAACTGAGTCAAATTTAGCTTGCAAGGTCTCATGATTTTCATGAACAATAATTTGCAGTTCTTTTATGGCTGCTTCGTGATTCTGTAATGCATTTTCATGTCGCGAAAAAATAGGTTGAAAATGCTCACAAATTTGTGTTTTTACGTCATTACACACTTTCTGACATTTCGATTCAATGTTATGTAACTCAGCAGTTAAATCCTCACGTGTTTGTTCGAGAGTTTGTTCCAATGAGTCTAACTTTTGCTGTGTTTGTCTCTGATTTTGTTCCATTGTGTGTAACTGTTGCTGTGTTTGTTTCTGATTTTGTTCAAGCGTTGTGTCTAACTTTTGTAGCCTTTGTCCCATTTGTTGCATTAACTGTAATAACAATGCACTGGTGTCTGAAACATGTTCCTCAGTGCTTTTCGGCAGTGAATTTGCACCGGCAACATTCACATTTTGACAAGCGGAAAACGTGTCTTGACTCATTTGAGAAAACGGTGAGGACGCAAAACCTGAATCTACAGTGTTTGCAAAATTGTGTCCTATCATTTCGGATTCCTGAGGCGAGCTGTTGCCGACCGATCGATCGATAATGCTTCCCTGTTCACTACCTGTTTCACTGCCTACGCCATTTTTTGACGCCCGCTCAATTTCCCTATGCACAATTACGAAATTACTACTTTGAACATTAGTTAATTCATTACTCTGCGGCGCTAACACACTGCTTGCATCTTCACTGTCATTTCTCAGTTTACTTTGGAGCCGAGTGTTACGTTTTTCACACGCCATTATTGTCACAATATTTCACACGATAACACAGAAAAGCACAATTTGAAGAGCAAAGATAGGGGAGTACATTAACATAGCAATGAAAATAATATCTAGTTAATTACCAGCGCAGCTGCGAAATACTTGGTGCAAATCTGCATGCATGCCACAACTGTTTTACAGTACAACAATGAAAAACTGCAACTACAAAGGAGATTCTCTCTACAATTACGCGCTAGCAATAAACAAAAGCTACTCTAAATATACAAACTACAAGAAAAAATCAGAAGATTCCAGTGAGGTATCCTGGCAGGGTCGCCATATGAAACGTCCCCTTTGAACAATTATACATGACTGTACTTAACCTGACACACAATATTTTGTTAGCGCAACGCAATCTGACTTTCAAAATTCCCTACAAAAGAATGGCCCTGACTAACATTAAACTATACCTTTCACAAATCACTTACCTCACAAAAATCTTCGCTGCTCAAGCTACTGCAATACAGCGAGCGCCACTACTGCCAGCTAAATAAAAGATTCAAACTATGGAGGGCACTAACTACTGATAGGGATAGTTAGCAAATGAAAGATATTAGTAGAGAACAAACAATGTATTTACCTTGATATCATCATATATAAATATAGCAGTTCATGACAAATTATAAATCTCCGCCATCTCTCTCCCCACATCCACCACTGCTGGCGGCTCACCTCCAACTGCGCAATGCTACGCGCTGTGACGTCATCTGGGTTCCCCTTGGAAGATGAAACCATGACTTTCACGAACAGCAGGCGCAAAGGTGATTGCCTCCTCCTTCTGGGATCAGTGTGGTGTCACTTTCTTTGACTTTTTGGAACCTGGCTCCACAATTAACCCTGACCGTTACTGTTTGTCATTGGACAAGCTGCGACGTGGCATCAAGACCCACAGACCACAGCTTCAGGTCAGCTCATCAGACTACACCATGACAATTCCAAACCCCATACAGCCCTTATGACGTAGGGGAAAATCAGAAAAATGGATTGAAAAATTGTTCCTCAAGCTCCCTACAGTCCGAACTTGGATCCGTCTGAAGTTTACCTCTTTGGTCGTCTGAAGGCCCACCTGCACGGTAAAACATTTGGTAGCGAGAAAGACCTGTGTCAAGCGGTGGTGTAAAAGTCAGTCCCCAGAATTTTACCAAAGTGCATTCACATCACGGAAAGAACACTGGGCCAGATGCGTCACAGCTGATGGAGGCTACATTGAGTGGGCTCAAAATATAGTTAAATGTTCCAAGTATGTTCGCAAAAAAATTCATTCTCCTCCTGTAAAAAATAAAAAAAATTGGAGACGACTGTGCAAAACTTTTTGAACTCCCTTTAAATTTCTGTAGAGTCACTAACGTCAAAACTATCCTCCGTGGAATGAGAAAGCCATTTTCTTGCCGTGCTCTGTCTAGTGGCTATGTCTCTCTACACGGCGCAAATGTTTCTGGCTTCCTCTTCTGCTGTCACCCCTTTACCCCAACATATAAACAAATCCTTAGCAGCCAGAATACGAACACGCGAAACAAAAACGCTTCAAACTTGTACACCAACTTAATATAAAAATGAGATAGTAGATAGCGCTGGAAGTTCCATGAGACTTTTCGCGGATGATGGTGTTGAATGCAAAGAAGTCGCGATGCTAAAAAATCATAGCAATATTCTGAAAGACCTGCAGAGGACCGACGCTTGATGCGGGAAGTGGCATTACCATTCATATTAAACAAACGTAATGTACTGCGACTACATAGACGGAAAGACTCTATACCGTATGACTACACGCTTGCAGACCAATTACTGGAACGAGTTATTTCCATAAAGTTCAAAATGGCTCTGAGCACTATGCGACTTAACTTCTGAGGTCATCAGTCGCCTAGAACTTAGAACTAATTAAACCCAACTAACCTAAGGACATCACACACATCCATGCCCGAGGCAGGATTCGAACCTGCGACCGTAGCGGTCGCTCGGCTCCAGACTGTAGCGCCTAGAACCCGTTTCCATAAAGTATCTAGAAGAATGCATAGGGAGCGATTTGAAGTGGAACGACCATAAAAAATTAATGACATATGCGGCCGATGCCTGACTGGCATTCATTGGAAGAATACACAGGAAATGTAGTCCATCAACAAGGGAAGTAACTAATAAAAGACTTGCTCTACCAATATTTCAGTATTGCTCGTCATTCTGAGACCCACATGAAACAGGACTGACAGAAGAAATAGAGTAGTTCCAAGAAGAGCAGCACGTTTCGCTACAGATTTCACCTAGTAACCACGAAAGCGTCACAGAAATACTCAGACAACTCCATTGGCAAGAGAGGCGTATACCAGTATAGTTCTTCCTCCTACGCATATATCGAAGAAAGACCATGAAGATAAAATTGTAGATTCGAGCCCACACGGAGGCTTACAAGCAATCGCTGTTCCCGCGAACCACGCGCTACTGAAACAACAAAACAGGTAAGTGACAGTAGTACATAAAATACCTCTCGCCAAACACCGTAAGGTGGCTCTCGGAGTACAGATGTAGGTGTATAATCTGTCCGTGATGGCCAGTAGGATTTCACGCGACACCGTGGAAGCTCTGACACTTCAGACTGAAAGCAATGTATCATATTTCCATAATCCTGTTGATCTGGATGAGTACGTCTCTTTCGGCCGGCCCAATGGCTTTGGTTGCTGTGTGACTGCAGATAGCACCCATTCCATTAATCTTGATGACTGCAGGCAAGTGGAGCGAGCCGTAGCCCTGGCCGCTGCAGCTCGCGGGCTACATTCATCAACCAGGCAGCCGGACGCGGGGGCGGCGTAGGCGGCGGCGGTGGCGGCGGCGGCTCTGTGGCCCACCGCTCTGCCATTGGCTCGGCGCTCCGGCCTGTCCACCGCAGATTTTTATGGCGTCGTCAACGCCGAATTCATTAGGGCCGCGTGGGCAGTTCGTACGAAAGAGATTTCCCTCCGAGAAATATTGTGTCGGCCGTGGCCTACATCGCAGGGGCATCACGATATTCGTGAGGTAGGTTACAACAGGATCTCTTGCTGCTGCATCCGTCCTGACGCGTTTGGCGGAGCTCGTTAATGAGAACGTGAGGTGAGAAGAAGAGTCTGTCGGATACAACTGCGACTGTCATTAAGGGCTTCGGACCATGATAGCAATTTGCATTAGGAACATTTTCTCTTGAGCAATCATCCAACGAGAAACATGGAATCAGCGCAATAAAAGCGATGCTTGCGTGGTCATTTATTATATGTACACTTATCTCTGACGTAATTTGACACTTAGAACAGATGTTAGGAGAGAAGTTATAAAACTATTATTCCTTTTCTAGGCATACAAAAGAAAAAAGACTCCTGTCACTTATCTTGAGCTTTCGATCATCTACGCTCTAGCATGTTCGTTTAATTTTCATTTAGTAGGTGTCTGTATTAACATATGCTGTAACAAAGCTAGATATGGAAGTTTCAGTTTCATCGATATCTTGCTCTGATGCGATTCCTGAAGTTCTCGTAATGATGCTTGTAATATGTTCCAAGTAACACTTCGCACTTACGGACATTACATGGGACGCTATCCGTGTACCCAAAAGGTCCTGGGAAACAAAGCGGAAGTAGATATTACATGACAAATCCTTACACACCAGAGGGCAGACAGTGAATAATAGGAATCTAAAGATAATTGTTCTGGCACTGACAGGAGAAGTAAAAAGACAACTGAAGAGTGGACAAGAGGCAGTAGAACTGAAAACATGCGTGTCATGGTCACTCAAAGATTAAATAATAAGCTACGTTGTTTCTGCAGGATATTTCAGAAATGTTGCGAAAAATTCGAGGAGTTGTAGATGATGTCTTGAGGAACAAATCGAAAATAGGAACCCGTGTCCAGTAAACGTCATCCATCGACGCTACAGGGCGTCGACGTTATAGGCACCAGCGACTGCCATTAGGCCATTACTTCGGCGGCGAACGTGACTTTGTACGCTGAAGGACCGTATGCGGTACGTCTCCCAATCTTGTTCGTTATTCAGTGATCGCAACTGATTACCACGATCGACAGTGGATAAGACGGATCTAGCTGCTGCGTAGAAAAACCTGGTCTTCTATGAATGCAATGCTCTGTTGCCTTGGTGTATGACGGTTTCAGTCACAGAGTTAGCAAAACGTAGGAAATTTTAGAGGCTTTCAGATGAAAAATAAACTGTGGACGGACACCTGTGTGCGAAACCAGCATCCACCAACGCTACGGAGACGACACCTGCCTACGCAGCATCTAGCTCCATCTTCTCCACTACCGATACTGAACAACAAACAACATTGTGAGACGCTTCACCTACTGTCCCTCAGCGTACAGTCACCTTTGCTGCCGAATGGGTGTCCTAGTGGCAGGCGCCGACGCTGTAACTTCCACCTTCTGCAACATCGCTGAATGACCTTTCTGGACTCAGATTCCTGTCTTCATTATTTTCCTTAAAACACGCTCAACAACATGAAGTGTCTATACATGGCATATAGTAATTCTGTAGGAAAGAAGCTTATTATTGAATACTGGATGTGAGCTGTACGTGGCTCATGTTCGTGCCTTTCAATTACTGGCGTCACTGAATTGCTGTCTTACCTGCCCGTGAGCAGCAGCAGCAGCGCGTATCGATAAGTGTGCTGTCGTAATATCTCTGGGCAACCGACAGTATTTCCGGGTCGTCGTGTATCTCGAAGTCAGTTGGAGTTGGAACAAGGCAGAAGTGCAGTCGAGGATGGAGCCCCAGTGAGGTCCGTACAACCAGTACCAGTGGGGGCGACCGTTGGTTGGTCGTTTGGTCAGTCGTCTCATCGACGATGTGTATTTGGGTCGCTTCCTTCCTGCGCAGAGACATTGGTTGTGTTACCTCTGCGTGGTTGAGTCGGAGCCAGTGTCCCTGGGACATCGTCTGTCTAAAGGAAGAAAGTAAATTCCAGACGGACCGACAGTGCAGTCGGGGACGGAGCCCCTGTGAGGTTGTCACAGCCAGTCCAAGCGGGGACGACCGTTGGTTGGTCGTTCGGTCGGTCGTCTCATCGATGATTTGTATTTGCGTCGGTTCCTTCCTGTGCAGAGACGTCGGTTGTGTTACCTCTGCATGGTTGGGTCGGAGCCAGTGTCTCCAGGACGTCGCCCATCCGAAGGAAGAAAGTAAGTTGGAGACGTACCTGCAGTGCAGTCGCGACGGAGCAGCAGTCGCGGAATGACCTGCAGTCCAGTTGGTCGGTTGGCGAGGAGTCGGGCTGGAGCCGCTGGATGCGTACACGCGCGTTTGGAGTGTGAGGAACTGCTTGCGAGTGCTTCGAAGTTCGTCGCCTGCCGATCTTGGACATGAAAGTTGAGTCCTCACTTAACTTACTATCGAGCCTCAACTGTGTACATTTCTACGTTTGATCCTGGTTGTCATGCAGAGGTTGGTGGTCGTCGTGGGCGCCAAAATTCTGTGTGTCGTTGTATTGAAATCTTGTGGTCGTTTTGCTGGTTGTGTCGAGCGCAAATGATTTGGTTGATTGGTCGGTCGGCTGTCTGTTGGTTGGGTTGCCTTCCAATTAAGAGATTGTTGGTCAGGCTGCCTGTCTCGCCTAAACGGGCGTTAGTGTTACCATTCCAGGCCGACCCTTGGGACTTCTGAGCGCCGTTCTGTGTCTGTTACATAGTAACTTCCCTGTTTGAGTTTTAGTTATTTGGTTGATATGCGGCCTTGAGCCGAGGTCTATGTATCCTGAATTAATGTTCTTGTCTTGCCCTTAAGGCATGAGATTGTTGTTATTATAGGGGCCTTCAGCCATTTTTACATCAAATCTTTTAAGGTCACAAGCCGTTACATTATTGTGTTGATGTGTGGCCTTTAGCCGAGTTTTAATTTCTCTTGAATTAATGTTCTTGTCTTTCCCTTAAGGCATACGGTTTGATTTTTTGTTTGGGTCTTCAGCCGAATTTTGCTTCTATTGTTTTAAGATTAGGCATTCTGCTATTGGATTGAAACACTTATTATTGCTTAATATGCGACCTCTAGCCGAGTTTAATTAAAATGAAAGTGCTAAGGCCTTCAGCCTGTTTAGATTGAAGATTTAGAAAATATTTTCGGTGGCACCTCCAGAAGAACCTTCTATGTCAATTTCTTACTTAGGCCTTGCATCTTGGATTTTGAGTGTGGCCTTCAGCCATCTCAAGTTAATCACAGGAGATCCATTACAACTTTGAGTGTTTTGCATTCTTGTATAATATTGTGTGTGGACAAATAAAGTTTGTATGTTGAGTGCAACTGACATCAACCTCATTTTGGCCCCTTTCCACAACCTAACCCGCTCTGCCCAGGCATTTCAGGATGTACAGTTGTAACTACACTACCAGTCGTGTCACGTACCAGTAGTCTTATCATTTAGTTTGGAACTAAGGTCGCTTTTTATCCTCTTCAGTGAGAAAGTTTAAATCCACATAGTGATGATATGAAGATCCTCATGCAGGTTCCAGCTAGGTGACAAAGAGCTTTCGCCAGTAGCACCTACTCTTCGTTCCTGTAGGACTCAACTGGAGAATATCAAAACAGTTTGCATTTACGTACAGAGCAAGGTTACACAATCGCTAGAACAAGCTATGTGTATGTGGAGATGGGGGAAGAGAGAGTGTAGTGGAAGAGAGTGAGACTGATTATTCCCGCGCGACCACTACAGTTTACTTTCCACATTACTTTTTTAAATCCCTCCATGTGATAGTTAGAATGACTTCAGCATTGCCCTTCCGAGAATATCATGACATCTTCCAGCAACCTGAGATTTTAGATAGCCCTGTCTTCTTTGGCTCCGTCCTTCTTCCAATTTATGGAAGGCATTGGCGTAAAATAATGAATAGATATGAAACGTGGCTTCTGCGTCACTTCTGGTTTCCTCAATCATTAAAAAAGTACTCCTTGAACTGCAAGTTACAATATTAAATAAGAAACGATTGCTAACGTTCTGAAAAATTACATTTATTCGGACACACACTGGGTTTCGACATCTGTGGCTTTATCAGGTAACAACTGAATGTTGTTGTTGTTGTTTTGGGGAAGGAGACCAGACAGCGAGGTCATCGGTCTCATCGGATTAGGGAAGGATGGGGAAGGAAGTCGGCCGTGCCCTTTCAGAGGAACCATCCCGGCATTAGGGAAATCACGGAAAACTTAAATCAGGATGGCCGGACGCGGGATTGAACCGTCGTCCTCCCGAATGCGAGTCCAGTGTGCTTCCACTGCGAACTGAATGTTGTAAAGACAGATAAAATGACGTGCGAGTAGCAGGGATATTATTTATACAGGAGATATAAAATGTACCTACATGATGATATGTAGAGAGTTTATGTACGAAAGTATTGCGTTTTTTATGACACACAGTAAAAGTTACTTTTATGTAAAAACGGAGATATAAAATTTTGATGTAGAGATACATTTAACAACAGATGGAAAACAACGCTGAATTTATAGTTGTAATAAAGTTTCTGTTTTGCTGAAACTTAATTTAACAGAGGGAGAAAAAGACATGCAGCAGGTAAAGAATTTCAGCTAGCTGCAAAAGAAAAAATGTATGTAGTCCCGATGCTTCAGTTGGTAAAAGATTACCTACAACTGCAGTTAGAGGAATTGTGTATGTTAAAAGAGAATTAGGAATGGGACTGAAATAGATGATAATGGTTGGGGATTGAAAAATTTTCCTCTCTATAAGTGAAAATATTTTCAATTTTATGGTATGATCCCTCGTGGAAAACCGATAATGAAGTTTATAGACATCGAACGATCAAAAAATTAATTCAAACTTACGATTTTCGTGATTATTATTTAACAGGTATTCAAAGAAACTATAAACAAATTCAAATTAGAAGCTGTGTTATTTGGTTTCTGACATAGTCTATTCCATTTCACAAACCAAGTAAAAAGCCTCTGAAGATGTCTCCAGCACTAGGAGAGAAACCCCCATGCACAGAAACAAGCCTTGGACCACATACAACTAAAATTATCAAGATATAGACACTCCTTTAAAGTGGACACTAGACAGAAAGAAGCGGTCTAGATGGTGCAGAAATGTCGTATGACCCTGCATCGCTGTCGAAACTCATGAAAGTGAACTCGTTCCTAAGTGCTTGTCGGTTGTATGAAACCAGTGCAGTAAAATGGGTCAATCTCGAGAGCAACAGGATGGGAAAATGAGCAGTTGTGTGTGGACATTCCCTTGGCCACACTGTGAATGAAATTGCCCAGTTTGTTCGGACATTAACGCTAACACACCAATGTGCCTACAAGACTACCACTCACTTTTCAAACAGAGAGAGAACAGCGGTGGTAAAAATATCCTAACTGGCAAGGATCACAAAAGAATGTCGTGCCTTTTAAACTGCATAAGAACTGCTGCTATGAAGTCCATCTCAACCAGTTTCCGAGCGAAAATTGGGATGGGCGGTGCATGCAGTAGATATCTGAAATCGAGGACCTGACAACTAATTACTTCATTAGTTCGTTACTTAGTTAGTTAGATGATTTCAGATTCCATAGAGCTCATTCACGATATACTTTATCATTCTGGCCATTTACAGGTTTATTTCTGAACAAATGACTAATTATTTCTATCCATGAAATCGTCTGAAGTAAAAAGGAGTTGTTATGGAAAAACACTTCTTCCATTTTATTTCAATGCGTATATCGTTAAAGAGTTTCATAGTCACATATTCACACTTTTCCGAACCAAAATTAGATTCATTAAAAGTTAGTACGCATTATCTTCTGTTGCTACACTTGTGAATATTTATGTAACATTCATAGATTAATTGTTGCTAAGTTTCATAGGTGAAAAACTGTATTGCGAGGTATGTGCTTCTTTAACTTACGCTTCTTGTAGGACACATTATTTATAGGGGTTCCATTACTTTGAGTAACTTGTGAAAGGAAATTTTCGTCCGGTACTAAGTTACAAGTGGCTAGCAGCACCGTTAGACCATTTTTCCTGTAAGGTAAGTTCAAGAAATTTACACTAAAATCACCACATTGTAGGACATCTTTTCTGTCAAAATTTTTCATGAAAATTACCGAATTACCCCGTGGGGGACCTACATACCATAACAGTCTCAATTCTTTTATAGCCTTATCTATACAGGAGTGACTTGTTTTTACAATTGATTATTTATATTTCTTTTTTATGAATGAACAACTCCTCCTTTATTAGTTTTGTATCTACATGATTTTGCAGCTAATTTACAACAACTTCCATTAAGAATTTCTATGCCAATGCCTGCATAGTGTTCAGACCGACAAATGAAATTAATTTCTCTCCAACAACTAAGATCTTCCAAATTTAGTAGCTATTTATTTAGTTTATCTTCTTCCACAGCACTTGATGTAGCAATTTTATTTCACCCTTCCTTCTACACTCACTCGCTTTACAGCAGAGTTAACACTGGCCTGGTCACTGTGCTACAGAACCTCCACAAAACTAGCACTTTAGTGCCCTACGGCTGCTCTTTTTTATCTAGGTCACCTCTAATGCTGCAGTTTTTTAACTAGTTTCCAGCTCCCCCCACTACCAGCACCTGATCTGCTTTGCTAAAATACTTAAACGTTTGGGCCGGCCGGAGTGGCCGAGCGGTTCTAGGCGCTTCAGCCTGGAACCGCGCGGCCGCTACGGTCGCAGGTTCGAATCCTGCCTCGGGCATGGATGTGTGTGATGTCCTTAGGTTAGTTAGGTTTAAGTAGTTCTAAGTTCTAGGGGACTGATGACATCAGATGTTGACTCCCGTAGTGCTCAAACTCATTTCAATCATTTTCTTTTTAAACGTTTGGTCTGTGGTTTATTTTACCTGGCTAAGACTAGCATTTGATTTCACCACAACTGTGACCTATTAATATAAAGCTGTTGACTTATACCTCTCCCACGACAGCTACGTACAGCACAACTTTACTTTCTCTGCTGTATTTTTCACTCGAGTTATCTGCCGATTTCATATCATTATTCGCAGTATAGCTAAATCTGTTTGAGATCCTTCCTCCTGTTTAACTTAAATTTATCAACGTTGTAAGGATCTTATTTGAGAAAAAAAATGGTTCAAATGGCTCTGAGCACTATAGGACTTAACATCTGAGGTCATCAGTCCCCTAGAACTTAGAACTACTTAACCCGAACTAACCTAAGGACACCACACACATCCATGCCAGGGGCAGGAATCGAACCTGCGACCGTAGGCGTCGGGCGGTTCCAAGCTGAAGCGCCTAGAACTGCTCGGCCACAACGGCCGGCGTGAAACTGGACAGAGATTGGAAGAATGTAGTGTGGTGTGACGATTCGCGGGTTTGCCTCTTTTCAAGCAACGCAAAGCTCCGAATTCACAGATTCTTTTATGGCCCAATGAGGCGCGCAACACCTAGTGTAGTTCAGACCAGAAGTGGCTCTGTGGTGCTTCAGATTTCGTCATACGACTGGATCCACTGATTCAGATTATCCTGAACATAAACCAGTGAATCAAAATGTTTAATTAAACATTCTCTGTGAACAAGTGTTGCGTTTCAGCAGCGATGATAGGAACGCACGCCTACGTTCCTGGACTAACGTGCACTTAGACGGCCTATAGCACTTCGACTGGCCCACCAAATCACTCGATCTTGATCTCTCACAAAATGTCTGTGGCTATTTGTATTGGCAGGTGAAAAGTAACGATTAACATCCCGGCAAATCTTATTGCCTTGTGCATTCTAATTATCAATTAACGTTTTCGGTTGTTTATGGCGAACCTGATGAAATTTATGGATTGTTTGCCTCGTAGGTCAGAGACTATTATCAAGGCCACGGGCTGCTTTACGCGACGTTAGTGTGCCTACTGTAGAAATGATTATTTTCCATTGTCTTTAACTGGCACCGGTTATAAAGTGGCAGTATTATGATTGTCATGGTCCATAACTTATGATCAAATGATTAAGTTACGAGGACGTGCTGAAACATAATGCCTCCGGATTTTTTTGTCTGAAAAGTCTTAAAGCTTTTTAAATGCAAACAGACGTTATTAACATTCTACATCTCTGTTATTCATGCCCACATATTTATTTCCCAACATAGTCACCATGGCGACGGACACATTTCTCCCAATGAGTGACCAGTTTATTGCCGTAGCTACTTTAGAACGTTTGACATTGTGGAAGAAGCCACAGCCGCGTATTTGCTTCCACCGCTACATCTCTATCAAAGTGAAGTCGTAGAAGTTCTTGATGAAAATCGTATGGGGCCAAGTCGAAACTGTATGGAGGATAATCCTTGACAGCGAACCAATGGCATTGGATTGTTACAGATGTCGCAGCGGCTGTGTGTGGTTGGCATTTTCATGCTTAATGAGAGTGTCCTCCATGTGTGGACGAACTTTTTGAATTAATGCATTCGGTTTTCTGAGGGTCACGCAGTGTACCGACAGAGTTACGTTACATACCGCCGTGTTAAAAACTGCAATTAGGAGCCCTCTAGCGGCAGAGGGTTGCAACTTCCGTTTGCAAAGCGCGAAAGTCGACCAAGTGCTATGCAAGACATGTAATATCCCAACCGATATGGGGAACGGAAAATTCGGAGGTACTGGTTTTCGCAACGCCCTCGTATCAAAAATGGTTCAAATGGCTCTGAGCACTATGGGGCTTAACTACTGAGGTCATCAGTCCCCTAGAACTTAGAACTACTTAAACCTAACTAACCTAAGGACATCACACACATCCATGCCCGAGGCAGGATTCGAACCTGCGACCATAGCGGTCACGCGGTTCCAAACTGACGCGCTTAGAACCGCACGGCCACACCGGCCGGCGCCCTCGTATCTTGGCGTTAATAAATTAATTGTTTCAGAGAGCGCATACCGGCAGAGTAGACTGCGACTTACGATGTCGGAATAAGAAAAATTTTCAGTGCAGCAGCGCAATGATTAGGTCTGTTCGATCTTTCAATTCTTACATAAGACAATCCTCAATTTTTAACATGCGTTCAGACCGGGGTGAAACAGTTTAATATGTTCGTGTTGTTGTTGTTCACCAGCTCATATACACTATTGGCCATTAAAATTGCTACAAAAAGAAGCAATGCAGGTGATAAACGGGTATTCATTGGACAAATATATTATACTAGAACTGACATGTGATTACATTCTCACGCATTTTGGGTGCATAGATCCTGAGAAATCAGTACCCAGAACAACAACCTCTGGCCGTAATAACGGCCTTGATACGCATGGGCATTGAGTCAGAGCTTTGATGGCGTGTGCAGGTACAGCTGTCCATACAGCTTCAACATGATACCACAGCTCATCAAGAGTAGTCACTGGCATATTGTGATGAGCCAGTTCCTTCGCCACCATTGACCAGACGTTTTCAGTTGGTGAGAGATCTGGAGAATGGGCTGACCAGGGCAGCAGTCGAACATTTTCTGTATCAAGAAAGGCCCGTACAGGACCTGTAACATGCAATAGTGCATTATCCTGCTGAAATGTAGGGTTTCGCAGGGATCGAATAAAGGGTAACGCCACGGGTCGTAACACATCTGAAATGTAACGTCCACTGTTCAAAGTGCCGTCAATGCGAACAAGAGGTGACCGAGACGTGTAACCAATGGCACCCCATACCATCACGCCGGGTGATACGCCAGTATGGCGATGACGAATACACGCTTCCAATGTCTGTTCACCGCGATGTCGCCAAACACGGATGTGACCATCATGACGATGCAAACAGAACCTGGATTCATCCGAAAAAATGACGTTTTGCTATTCGGGCACCCAGGTTCGTCGTTGAGTACACCATCGCAGGCGCTCCTGCTTGTGATACAGCCTCAAGTGTAACTGCAGCCATTCTCTCCGAGCTGATAGTCCATGCTGCTGCAAACGTCGTCGAACTGTTCGTGCAGATGATTGTTGTCTTGCAAACGTCCCCATCTGTTGAGTCAGGGATCGAAACGTGGCTGCACGATCCGTTACAGCCATGCGGATAAGATGCCTGTCATGTCGACTGCTTGTGATACGAGGCCGTTGGGATCCAGCAGGGCGTTCCATATTACCCTCCTGAAACCACCGATTCCATATTCTGCTAACAGTCATTGGATCTCGACCAACGCTAGTAGCAATGTCGCGATACGATAAACTGCAATCGCGATAGGCTACAATCAGACCTTTATCAAAGTCGGACACGTGATGGTACGCATTTCTCCTCCTTAGACGAGGCATCACAACAACGTTTCACCAGGCAACGCCGGTCAACTGCAATTTGTGTATGAGAACTCGGTTGGAAACTTTCCTCATGTCATCATGTTGTAGGTGTCGCCACCGACGCCAACCTTGTGTGAATGCTCTGAAAAGCTAATCATTTGCATTTCACAGCATGTTCTTCCTGTCGGTGAAATTTCACATCTGTGGCGCGTCATCTTCGTGGTGTAGCAATTTTAATGGCCAGTAGTGTACTAGGTACGACATTAGGAGATTCGCGTATACTCCTAAATTGGCGAGGCGCCTCTACATCATCAGATAGAAGCTTAAGAATAGTCTTGTAGTACGTCAGTGTAGACGAAAACAGAATGCAGCAGAAATCTCAAAGAACAGAAGGACGTTACATCATTGCACAAACAACGTTCAGAAAACATTATCAGCCAGTTTGACTGTTTGTGGTTCCACTGCACCAGTGAAGGCACGGTTAAACAGCTAACGCACACATACGTACACAATCATTAATTCTGTATATCATGTTACCGTAATACAACAGATGTGATTGAGAAATGTATACATGTTGCAGTTTGCAGACATTGCAGTTCTGATCATACAACACTCGACTGTCTGGCAGTAAAACTAATGAAATGAGACGACGGCAGTGTGTTGCAGTGTACACCCTTTACTCCCGGCCTGTCTTCTGACGTAGATCACGATTCTCTTTGCCTGTGCTTACGTGTCGTGCCTAATGGCAGACCAGGGAACATGTGATTTTCGTGTCTTCGAGCGACATAATGAACCCCCGCACAGTCTGCGGTTTTTCGGCCTCTGCGGGGACAGAAAAACAGTGACGGAGCCTGTCGGAAGGTCTGCTGCGAACTTTCAGCTCGGCCGGGCGGCGAAGGGTTAATGGGCTGGGCTGGGCTGGCGCAAGAAGTCGCGCCACGTTGCAAACGCGCGCCCCGTGTAACTGATGCGGTAATTACCTGCCCAGTTATGTAAATCCGCCTCGGCCGAGACGTCTTTACTACTTGTCCGGCACCGGTAATTGCTCATCCGGGGCGTAAACTCCACGTTTGATCGGCGAGTTGTCGCGCCGGCTGCGATAGCAACTAGTAATGATTCTGCAGTAGTCTGTGAATTCAGCGGATGCAAATAGAATGCGGTTTATGTGATTGACGAGGTGTAGCAGCTGCAAGGTCGTGCTGTACCAAATAGCTGACTGAGCTGCTGTCGAAAAGTGCAGCAGCAGGGGCCATTCAACCTGGTGGTTAACAGCCTCCTCTACCCTTCTAATCGTATTTCGGCCTTCAACTGTATCCCTCGCCTCCATGGTGGGCCTGCAAGTTTTCTGATGTCATCTCCTCGCCTTAACCATTTAGTGGCCGTGGTAACTCTCTTACCTTGATATCCTGTAAAGGGCATTCTTACGCCATCTACCTCTCTCGTCTGTTGCGCGTCCTGCGTGCCTGCATCACTTTTAGACACTGATAGTTACGCCTTCCGCTCTAATTTGTGCTCTGGTCCATTTCTTTGTTTTCCTAGATACTTTTTCTGCTTTTCATGATTTGTTGCCACTCGGTCGTTGTTTTCAACTGCCATAAACACAAAAACATTTCCGTTATTTCTTGTATTTCGAAAGTTGAAGACAGTGGCTGGATGAACTGCAAAATAAATAAACAAAAGAATAAAGCAGCCCGTGAAGCTTTCTACAAACTGGAGCTTGATTTTGAAACCAAGCTTTTGATCTGTCCCTAAAGGAAAGTTTAGAGTCACAGTGGTTTACCAATTTCTGTTTTTTTCGATTATTTGTTGTCAATAATCGCACCAAAGGAAATATTTTATTTTGAATTTAGTGTCTCCCTACACAGTTTCATATATTGGCAATTTATTGTTTCAGAAACTGGATATGGTATCCTGTTACCCGTCCATCTTCTATGACTCCAGAAAAGTTGCTAAATACAAAACATAAAAGTCTTAGATAATCTGCTCATGTAAATAAAATGTATCGCAGATATCAGAAGCGTTTTGAAACGTCGTTTAAAGATATCTCTGCTTAACAACTCCTTCCATACTAAACAGAAACTCTTGAACAGAAATAAATAGCCAGTTTTACAGAAAAAAACATATAAATGGCCAGCATATAGCCTATATAGATATACAGTGGGGACAGAAACGGAGTGTAAAGCTTTCAGGTTTTGCTGCGAAATAATTGTTAAGAAAAACCTTCGATACGTTGAGCCGTTTCCGATTTAATTAACATTGAAGTCGGCCAGTCAGGCCGTTGAGCGCGCAGATTCAAGTACCCTGCCATATACATTTAGTGTGAGTTGTTATCTTACCGTGGATGACAGCCCACTCCTCAGTCTTTGGCGCGGTTTCGATCCCTGCTACCGTCCCACGTCCAATTTTTATGCCGCTCTCTTGTTTGGTTTTAGAAAACGAAGCGAAGAACAAGTTTGGCAACACCTTCTCTGGCAACGACCTGGTTCGCTAATTTCAATTTCTGCGAATTAAATCGAACAAGGCCTAATGTTTCGAATGTTTTCTTAACAGTCATTTCTCTGCACTACCTACCTCGCAATACTCTAGCGTTAATATGGTGTGTGGAACAAATAACTAACTAACTACGTAAATAATATTGCCAGTAGGTTAAAAATAGTAATAAATTCCAGATTGATCAAACAAGTTGATATTTTCAATTATTTTCAATTCATGGCTTTATTAGTTAACAAAAGGATACTGAGTACAACAAGCTGAAGCTTTAGCATGCCTTCAAAAGTAATAGAGAAAAAAACGGAAATACTAGAGCTCTTAGAGTGAGGCAGAGATAGGACTACGTTTGGGCGTCTTCCTCTTATAGATGAGAAAGCATTAGCCTCTCTGTCAATGGGAGAAAACACAGAAAACTAATGAACTAAGATTGTAGAACACAGTTCACTTGGAGGTCGCTCCATGTAGAAAGAGGAAGAGAAATACGTCATGAGTATAAGTTGAACACGTCAAGATATCTTATGAATTCCTTGAAAGAATAAGCTGTAAGATATTCCTTCAAAATCCGTATTAGCTTTGCAGTTGTCTGATGTTAGTGACCAGGCATTTTCTACATAAACGCTTGTAGCGTGTGAGTGGAAGATAAGTGACGTATTGTTGGGAATCGTGAATGTAACTTCACTCTTGACACAGGTATCGGAAGGCTTCCCCACATTAGAAATAATGTTATGCATGTGTTGTTTGGCGACTGCATTCCTAAGCATCAGACTACAAATAAAAGGGTTAAAGGTTAGATCCCAATTCTGACAACGTTCCAGATACGTGACAGATAACAACTCACGCTACGTTCCACGTAAAATTACTTCTATAACTGGGCAGGTGAGTCAGTTGCCTGATGGTAACAGCTGAGGGGAAAATACCAACAGTACAACCATTCATACTCGTAGTACGAAAGTGCGATATTCACACTAACTTTTGGTGGATATTATTCAAAAATGGTTAAAATGGCTCTAAGCACTATGGGACTTAACATCTGAGAACATCAGTCCTCTAGACGTAGAACTACTTAAACTTAACTAACCTAAGGACATCACACACATCCATGCCCGAGGCAGGATTCGAACCTGCGACCGTAGCAGCCGCGTGGTTCCGCACTGAAGAGCCTAGAACCGCTCGACCGATATTATTCAGTGTTGTAAAAACAGTATCAACCTCATCCTTGCACACACGTAATACACACAATTTTAACAGCTGTAGATAACTGAATTTGCTTCTGTTGCAGTTTAATACCCAATACAGCATACTTGTAAATGTCTTTACATTAACCTCTCGTGACGTTCTCATGAATCAGCGTGAGCCTACCATTTCTGTGAACAGTTATATCACGCCAAGTAACATTGTTCTTTCCTTTATAGATATAACTGAGTTTTGATCGAATAATCTGATATACTTCATTACACTGGAATACTCCAGGTTATAAATATTTAGAGTAGGAATCACCTCCCTCTATTGCGCTACAGCAACAGTGCGAAGTATGCGTTTTTAACGATTTCATATTACGGAATATGTTATACAATCGAATATAAATCACAGGCTATTTTAATTTTGCGAAATAATTCTAAAACGTTTTAGCAGATCCCCGTGTAAGACAGTTTTGCTGACGTGATGGACACTGAGGCTGCGTACAGAAGATCTGTAGTCAGATGATGGTGACACTCTTTAACAGTTGCAAGTACCACAGAAATAAATCAAACAAAAATATGTGCAATCCTCAGCACCACCCTCTGTCCTACATAAAACTTTTATCGGTGATCATTCTACCGACTTCTTCGAACACAATCTAAAACTCTTAAATATATAGCATTTTTGTTTCGTTAACAGAATACGGAAACCAACCAGAATTACGTATTTACTTATATTATTATTTATATTTATGTACAGGGTGACAGTTATTGTACTTTATGGAAAAAAACGTAAATTAGTTTCAAACTACTGCGTGCACACACTTTACTCGACGTGTAAACGTCACTATCGATATTCGAATTTAGGTTAAGACATGTTCTGTATGTCTTCCACTCTTGGCGATGAAGGTGGGCAGACGAATAGCGAAATTCTGCACAACCAGCTGAAGTGTCGGAACACTGATGCTGTCGATGACCTCCTGAATGGCTGTTTTCAGTTCAGCAATAGTTTTGGGGTTATTGCTGTACTCCTTGTGTTGAATATAGCTTCACAAAAAAGAGTCGCATGTGTTCACATCCGAAGAATATGGCGTCTGAATGAGGCCCATGCCAGTGGTCTCTGGGTATCACAGAGCCAGAATGCGGTCCCCAAAATTCTCCTGCAGGACATCAAACTCTCCTCTGCTTCGATGGAGTCGAACTCCGTCTTTCATGAACCAAACTTGTCAAAATCAGGGTCACTTTGGATAATAATGAAATCATCTTCCAAAACCTTCACATAACGTTCGGTAGTCACCGTGACATCTAGGAATATCTCACCATTTATTCCGTGGCTGGGCACTGCACACCACACAGTCACCCATCGCGAAATGCGGATTCTCAGTCCCCAAAATGCGCCAATTTTGCTTATTGATGTCTCCATCCGAATGAAAGTAAGCTTCGTCGCTGAAGCAAACCATATTCACATCAAAGTCTTGCTCGACAATTCTGTTGACAATAGTGTTGGCGAAACACAACCGCTGTTCTATGGCCCTGGGCCTTAATGGCTGATGGGTCTGAAATATTTATGGGAAGAAATACACGTCGTCGACAACAATTCGACACAGTGTCTCCCGGTTGACTCCCACCTGTTATGCAGCTCATCTGATCGATTTCCTTGGGCTGGTTTGAAACACAGCGCGTGTCATCTCGAAATTTCCGGGCGTTTTCACCCTTTTTGGACTACCGACATAGCCAACACTTCCATCACGAGCACTACCTGTTCTCTTGAACTTGCGAATCAAATTCTTGATTGTTAGCACTCTTGGACAGGTTGTCTGCAGCTCGAGCTCTGTTGCAAACTTCCTTTGCGCCGCAGTTGGGCTGTTATTGTTCGCATAGTAGGCCTTCACAAGCGCTATACGCTCAGGCACGCTTTACCGTGACATTTTCAAGTGCAAATGGCCGGCGACAACAAGGCGCGTGCGGATGCGCATACTAATTCCCATCATGCCCCGCTGCCAAGTGTGAAGATTGAACGTCCTAACGTAAACCGTTCAAAAGTTATGACGATTTTATTACATATACTTCAATAATTGTCACCCTGTTATTTATATTAATTATATTTATTACGCTTATTATCAGTAACAAACTCGTATTCTGTATCTTGAAATTTATTGGCTAATGAATTCAAGGACACCTTACAACATGTATTCCACCATCAGAGAGTTACGACTGTGTTCATCATATGTAACGTGTTGCGTTAAAATCAGGTATTTGTGACGTCTGCCAGCAATATGATTGCGATTCACTTGTATTTCTTTATGCCATTGTATAAAAAATTATTTTGAGAAATTTTCATTTACCCATGAAGCATGAGTAACTGTGCACGATAATTGAATTTTTAACACATTCCCATAAAACAGGAAAGAAGCACGTGAAATATTCATGGTGCCAAATGACGTGTTATATCGTCTACTGTCGTCTGGTATACGTATTTAATATACAAATAGTCGGGTTAAAAATACTGAAAGAGAGCTTCTCACGAATGAATGAAAAGAATGTATGGAAAATGAAAGAAAAAACACTGTAAATGTGGTGGCTACTGCAGCTTCAAACTTTTTATAAGCGACAGAACTATGTGAATGTAAAAATTCTAACATCAGTCGCTTCGAATCGTGAAAAATCTAAATTAAATACGACTGTTTCCTTGCTCCGTCGGCTTCTTAAGTCAGGCCGCCGGACATCCCATTGGCAGACGGATCTTTGAGTGCACAGGTTACATCTTCAACTAGGCATAACATTACGATTTTGCCAGTAGACTGAGAAAGCCTCCGTTGTGCTGCCTGCCAAAGGCAGCAACAGACACCTTAGGTAACTCCTGTTACTCCAAAGTAAAGTGCTGCTCATCGCAGCTGAAATAAGCGTTTCACGCCAAGTCCTTACGTTCACTGGAAGTCGCAATGTGTGGACAAGGGGGATATTTGCCCCACCTGAAAAATATATATATATATAATATTCTCGCGTAATATTAGCAATGATTATCTGCGATCCTATTAAATAACAGATTCTGCATGGTCGAGATAGAAAATAATTCGGTTTTTGTGGAGTTTCTTAATAAGTCAAATGAAAAGAGTTTCTCGACCGTTCTGATAATTTTATTTCAGATTTTTAATTTTCAGCGATGGCCCAACATTCTACGTGTACTAATAAAAATTTCTGTGCTGAAGAACTGGTTGAAAATCCTAGAATTAAATGTGAAAAGTATGTAATCTTAGATTCTTAAAACAAAATTGTGGCTTTAATCTCCATAATAATAATATAGTAAAATCTCATTCTGGAATAATATAGTAGTGTATACCTGGATTATCCCCCCCATGAACCATGGACCTTGCCGTTGGTGGGGAGACTTGCATGCCTCAACGATACAGATAGCCGTACCGTAGGTGCAACCACAGCGGAGGGGCATCTGTTGAGAGGCCAGGCAAACGTGTGGTTCCTGAAGAGGGGAAGCAGCCTTTTCAGTAGGTGCAGGGGCAACAGTCTGCATGATTGACTGATCTGGCCCTGTAACACTAACCAAAACGGCCTTGCTATTTTGGTACTGCGAACGGCTGAAAGCAAGGGGAAACTACAGCCGTAATTTTTCCCGAGGACATACAGCTTTACTGTATGATTAAATGATGATGGCGTCCTCTTGGGTAAAATATTCCGGAGGCAAAACAGTCCCCCATTCGGATCTCTGGGTGGGGACCACTCAAGAGCACATCGTTATCAGGAGAAAGAAAACCGGCATTCTACGGATCGGAGCGTGAAATGTCAGATCCCTTAATCTGGCAGGTAGGTTAGAAAAATTAAAAAGGGAAATGGATAGGTTAAAGTTAGATATAGTGGGAATTAGTGAAGTTCGGTGGCAGGAGGAACATGACTTTTGGTCAAGTGAATACAGGGTTATAAATACAAAATCAAATAGGGGTAATGCAGGAGTAGGTTTAATAATGAATAAAAAATAGGAGTGCTGGTAAGCTACCACAAACAGCATAGTGAACGCATTATTGTGGCCAAGATAGACACGAAGCCCACGCCTACTACTGTAGTACAAGTTTATATGCCAACTAGCTCTGCAGATGATGAAGAAATTGATGAAATGTATGATGAGATAAAAGAAATTATTCAGTTAGTGAAGGGAGATGAAAATTTAATAGTCATGGGTGACTGGAATTCGACAGTAGGAAAAGGAAGAGAAGGAAACGTAGTAGGTGAATATGGATTGGGGCTAAGAAATTAAAGAGGAAGCCGCCTGGTAGAATTTTGCACAGAGCATAACTTAATCATAGCTAACACTAGGTTCAAGAATCATGAAAGAAGGTTGTATACATGGAAGAACCCTGTAGATACTAAAAGGCTTCAGATAGATTATATAATGGTAAGACAGAGATTTAGGAACCAGATTTTAAATTTTAAGACATTTCCGGGGGCAGATGTGGACTCTGACCACAATCTATTGGTTATGAACTGTAGATTAAAACTGGAAAAACTGCAAAAAGGTGAAAATTTAAGGAGATGGGACCTGGATAAACTGAAAGAACCAGAGCTTGTACAGAGTTTCAGCGAGAGCATAAGGAACAATTGACAGGAATGGGGGAAAGAAATACAGTAGAAGAAGAATGGGTAGCTTTGAGGAATGAAATAGTGAAGGCAGCAGAGGATCAAGTAGGTAAAAAGACGAGGGCTAATAGAAATCCTTGGGTAACAGAAGAGATACTGAATTTAATTGATGAAAGAAGAAAATACATAAATGTAGAAATTGAAGCAGGCAAAAAGGAATACAAGCGTCTCAAAAATGAGATCGACAGGAAGTGCAAAATGGCTAACCAGGGATGGCTAGAGGACAAATTTAAGGATGTAGAGACTTATCTCATGAGGGGTAAGATAGATACTATCTACAGGAAAATTAAAGAGACCTTTGGAGAAAAGAGAACCACTTGCATGAATATCAAGAACTCAGATGGAA
Organism: Schistocerca piceifrons; assembly: GCF_021461385.2. Classification (NCBI taxonomy): domain Eukaryota; kingdom Metazoa; phylum Arthropoda; class Insecta; order Orthoptera; family Acrididae; genus Schistocerca; species Schistocerca piceifrons. Next base: position 319,367,674 of record NC_060138.1, on the reverse strand, counting down.
ACCCAGTTCTAAGCAAAAAAGGGAAAGCAGAAAGGAGGAAGAAGTATATAGAGGGTCTATACAGGGGCAATGTTCTTGAGGACAATATTATGGAAATGGAAGAGGAGGTAGATGAAGATGAAATGGGAGATATGATACTGCGTGAAGTGGTTGACAGAGCACTGAAAGACCTAAGTCGAAACAAGGCCGCGGGAGTAGACAACATTCCATTACAACTACTGACAGCCTTGGGAGAGCCAGTCCTGACAAAACTCTACCATCTGGTGAGCAAGATGTATGAGACAGGTGAAATTCCCTCAGACTTCAGGAAGAATATAATAATTCCAATCCCAAAGAAAGCAGGTGTTGACAGATGTGAAAATTACCGAACTATCAGTTTAATAAGTCACAGCTGCAAAATACTAACGCGAATTCTTTACGGACGAATGGAAAAACTGGTAGAAGCCGACCTCGGGGATGATCAGTTTGGATTCCGTAGAAATGATGGAACACGTGAGGCAATACTGAACCTACGACTTATCTTAGAAGAAAGATTAAGGTAAGGGAAACCTACGTTTCTAGCATTTGTAGACTTAGAGAAAGCTTTTGACAATGTCGACTGGAATACTCTCTTTCAAATTCTAAAGGTGGCGGGGGTAAAATACAGGGAGCTAAGGCTATGTACAACTTGTACAGAAACCTGATGGCAGTTATAAGAGTCGAGGGCATGAAAGGGAAGCAGCGGTTGGGAGGGGTGTGAGACAGGTTTGTAGCCTGTCCCCGATGTTATTCAATCTGTATATTGAGCAAGCAGTAAAGGAAACAAAAGAAAAATTCGGAGTAGGTATTAAAGTCCATGGAGAAGAAATAAAAACGTTGAGGTTCGCCAATGACATTGTTGTTCTGTCAGAGACAGCAAAGAACTTGGAAGAGCAGTTGAACGGAATGGACAGTGTCTTGAAAGGAGGGTATAAGATGAACATCAAACAAAGCAAAACGAGGATAATGGAATGTGGTCGAATTAAGTCGGGTGATGCTAAGGGAATTAGATTAGGAAATGAGACACTTAAAGTAGTAAAGGAGTGTTGCTATTTGGGGAGCAAAATAACTGATGATGGTCGAAGTAGAGAGGATATAAAATGTAGACTGGAAATGGTAAGGAAATCGTTTCTGAAGAAGAGAAATTTGTTAACATCGAGTATTGATTTTAAGTGTCAGGAAGTCGTTTCTGAAAGTATTTGTATGGAGTATAGCCACGTATGGAAGTGAAACATGGACGATAAATAGTTTAGACAAGAAGAGAATAGAAGCTTTCGAAATGTGGTGCTACAGAAGAATGCTGAAGATTAGATGGGTAGATCACATAAGTAATGAGGAGGTATTGAATAGAATTGGGGAGAAGAAGAGTTTGTGGCACAACTTGACTAGAAGAATGGATCGGTTGATAGGACATGTTCTGAGGCATCAAGGGATCACAAATTTAGTACTGGAGGGCATCGTGGAGGGTAAAAATTGGAGAGGGAGACCACGAGATGAATACACTAAGCAGATTCAGAAGGATGTAGGCTGCAGTAGGTACTGGGAGATGAAGAGGCTTGCACAGGATAGAGTAGCATGGAGAGCTGCATCAAACCAGTCTCAGGACTGAAGACCATAACAACAACAACCTACATTATATTAATGAAATATGTTTACGATTTTGCTGTCAAATGATTCTACCTAAAAGCATTGAATGAATATCTACTGAACGTGTAAAATAGATCAAGTTTTATAAAGTTCCTGTCTCAGGACGATACACGATCTTAAACTGTACCGTAGCAATTTTAGAATATTACCGCCTCTTGAAAAAATTTCTGCTCATGCCCATGTTTATGTTAGGAATCTTTTAACCACTCCATCAATTTTCAGTAACATCAAATAGTGCTCAGAAAATCTCTACGAGAAAGCTTCCAGTTCACCTCACAAATTAACTAACTCGTTAATTTCCCATATATATATATATATATATATATATATATATATATATATATATATATATACTACAGCCACTTCAAGATATTGTTTACGAATACATATACACTTTTGCCGTAAGTTTGCGTATGTTAAGAAACTTTCTGGGTCTGATCGCGATATGATTAAGATATAGTTAAAATCTGTGGAATCAGTACTGTGCTGAATTTACAGGGTACAACGACGGTATGTAGCCAATAGCAACGGAAAGAAGTGGGCTCATTTGATTATCGAGAGAGTGAGACATAAATGCTGCAAAACTTGAATAAGAAGCAAATTACTCAGTCAAAATTTATTTTAAAAAGCCCAACGCGTGCGCATTCCGAGCGGGATCCGCAAACACTCTCAGCCCCCAGCATATCTTTGGTGTAGATACCATAAAGGTAGAATTAAAACTTCCCCCGAACAGGCCATCAAGGCCCAACGGGACCGACCGGCCGCCGTGTCATCCTCAGAACATAGGCGTCACTGGATGCGGCTCTGGAGGGGCATAGGGTGAGCACACCGCTCTCCCGGCCGTATGTCAGTTTCCGAGACCGGAGCCGCTACTTATCAATCAAGTAGCTCCTCAGTTTGCCTCACAAGGGCTGAGTGCACACCGCTTGCCAACAGCGCTCGGTAGACCGGATGGTCACTCAGCCAAGTACTAGCCCAACCCAACAGCACTTAATTTCGGTGATCTGACGGGAACCGGTATTACCACTGCGGCTTGGCCGTCGGCCATAAAGGTAGGGTTAGACTGATGACAATTCTCTCAGACACATACATCATAGATATACTTTATCCGTAAATTGCACTGAATGTGAATTTTACTATGACACATTAAGAAAATACGCAGCGATATGTAGTTTATAAACATTTACTGTGTGTAGATGTAAGAAAGGATGAAGAATGGTGTCCTCTCTAAGTTTAATGCAGCTTGTAAGAAACTGTTGAGGTGAAAACCAGTTCTTATCGAGAGAAATTAAGCAACGTATCACTCTATGTAATGTTACAGACAACTCCCCTAAAGCCGTATCATGCTTTAAGGGAGGGCCTGGCAAAGCGTGCCAGGCTTGATGCACGCTGGGTTTGCGGGCCGCACGCAGGCCGAGACCCGATCTGTCTCGACTCTGCTCGGTTCTTCCCGGTACACTCGGTACAGCGCGATACTTCATGTAGCATTTTTCGGTCGGCGCTCTTCAGTTCGGCAAAATCGTGGTGTCAGAGCTGTTACCGTTTGCTATTTATTTGTGTTATGAAGGACATTCACAGGTTCAGTGGCTGTTTCCACTGAAAGAGACATTCTAGGAATCTATAGCCACAAGCCTTTAAAAATGAATAATAAAGACCAAAGAGAGGATAATAATTATCAATATTTGTTATACAGTCTCAAATTTACAATATCATCAAGAAAGAATCTAAAGACTTAGTTGACCATAAAAGGGCAAAAAATTGCAACGATCGACATGCGTCTTTACATCAAGAAGCACTTTGTGCTAAATTTGCAGGCATGGAGCACTTGAAGAAATTGTTGGTATAATTTGCATTGTTCCACTGTCAATTGCAACAGCTTTCGATGGAACTGAACGATGAGTATGGAAACTTTATGTGTTACATTAAAGAACATTGGTTAAATTAGAGAGCATGCTGTAGAATTCGCTGTTGCTGAATTTATTAAGGAAAAAAGGAGTGCAGGAACGAGAATTAGAACATTGCAGACTTCGCATTTTAAGTGTACTACACTGCACACTGCACACTGCCCACAGAAACGCATTGAAAGGTGACAAACAACTTCTTTCTTATCTGATGGGGATGCATTCAAAAAAGAAATCACGTTATAGAAGGGACACACTCTGACAATCTCAGTCCAGTTCCTCAGGCACACTGCTGTTAAAGAAAAAGCGAGGTTTAAAGAATACACTGTGACCTTCAATGAACTAGAACGATAGCTTCCTAAACGTTTTGAGGGCACTGTCAATCTTGCACCTATTTTTGAGCTGTTTTCGAGACCATTTGCCATTCCAGTTGAAACCGCCCCCGGGCATATGCAGAGATGTAACTGATTAACCTCTAATGTAACTCTCGCTTTGATGACAAATACGTTTACGTTAAAACTGTCCGGAATGTCTCCATTGCTTTCCACAGGTAGAATTTCCATGTCTCCATAATGAGGCTGCAGAGGTACTACAATATTTCGAGCGACATATTGAAGGGAAGACCTTTCTTTGATTAAGAAACCAATTAAGTCACAATTACATGGTAAACTGAGTGCGAAAATGTGTGAAATTGTATACGTCTGTCCCTATGCCGACTGTTTATAGCAGATAAAAGATGTAGTATGTCTTCCGTGCAGCAAAAATAATTAAATAATAGTGAAAAGTGTTTTGTTTGTGATCTATGTTCTTGCAAAATGTGAAATATGAAATCAAGTCGTATGTAGTGCAACTGCACTGCTATTGAACTATGGCGCGTTTGTAAGATTCCCCCTCTTCCGCCTCCTTGAATTTAAACAGCGTACCGTGGTGGCGGGAGAAATGTGCGGGGAGGCAGAGTGCTTTGGCACTCATGCCAGAGAAGAGCTCGCGAGTCGAATTGTTGGATGCCCCTGATTTAAGCCAGTTAGTTCACCTTGAATTGCTTCACTGGTGTACTACACATGGCTAATTCAATCGTTAGTCACCTGCAAACTGAGTGACGTAGACTACGTGAAGGGCAAGGACTGGGGATAGAATTCCGGTGTGACATTCTGTTATCTTAGCTCATAGAGATTTGGACGAAGAAATAAATATACTTAATTTTTAAAAAAGAAAACAAAGTGCCACACAGAAAGCGAAACGGTAGATAGCTTACAAATCAAATGAGCTCGGAGGAGTATGTCAAGCAGCACAAACAGAGTATCGCAATATTGTGAGAAAGTCCCATCAAAAATTCTTACACTTTATACACACATCAAAAAAGTTTTGAATTACCCCGTTTCCCAGAACTCCTGGAGATAGACGTTGACTGTGGATATTGTATCACAGGCCCAGCCCCTCTGACTGTTCATAGATGTCACTAAACCCACCCAAAGATCTAAACAACCATGCATGAGCAGCACCTATTAGACGGAAGGGATCCACCAGTCATTCCACCAGGAAGGAGGTACAAGGCTCGTGTTGTCCGTACTTCAACCGTGCCTAGACTGTCAGTACAGAGGGTTCCAACACGACCGCATTGTTACTTTGTGCCAGGAATGGCTCTCAACAAGGGAAGTGTCCAGTCGTCTCGGAGAGAACCAAAGCGACGTTGTTCGGACATGGAGGAGATACAGAGAGACAGCAACTGTCGATGACATGCCTCACTCATGCCGCAAAAGGCTACTACTGCAGTGAATGACCGCTTCCTACGGATTATGGTTCGGAGGAACCCGGACAGAAACGTCACCATGTTGAATAATGCTTTTCTTGCAGTCACAGGACGTCGTATTACTACTGAAACTGCGCGCGATAGGCTGCTTGATGCGCAACTCCTGATGTACATGGCGAGGTCCTTCTTTGCAACCACGACACTATGCGGCGCGGTACAGATGGGCCCAACAACATGCCGAATGCACCGCTCAGGATCTGCATAACGTTCTCTTCACCGATGAGTGTCACATATGCCTTCAACCAGACAATCGTCGGAGACGTGTTTGGAGGACACCCGGTCACCCAGAACGCCTTAGACACACTGTCCAGGGAGTGCAGCAAGGTGGGGGTTCCCTGCTGTTTTGGGGTGGCATTATGTGTGGCCGACTTGCGCCACTGGTGGTCATGGAAGACGCCGTAACGTCTGTACGATACGTGAATGCCATCCTCCGACCGATAGTGCAACCATATCGGCAGCGCATTGCCGAGGCATTCATCTTCATGGACGACAATTCGCACTCCTATCGTGCACATCTTGTGAATGACTTCATTCAAAATAACGACATCGCTCGACTAGAGTGGCCAGCATGTTCTCCAGACATGAACCCTATCGAACATGCCTGGGATAGATTGAAATGGGCTGTTTATGGACGACGTGACCTACTAACCACTTTGAGGGACCTACGCAGAATCGCTGGTGAGTGGTACAATCTGGTCCAACAATGCCTTGATGAACTTGGGATAGTATGCCACGACGAATACAGGCATGGCTCAATGCCAGAGGACGTGCTACTGGGTATTAGAGGTATCGGTGTGTACAGCAATCTGGACCACCATCTCTGAGGTTCTCGCTGTGTGGTGGTACAAAATGGAATATGTGGTTTTCATGAGCAGTAAAAAGGATGGAAACGACGTTTACGTTGATCTCTATTCCAGTTTTCTGTACAGGTTGCAGAACTCGCGGAACAGAGGTGATGCAAATCATTTTTTGATTTGTGTATTTGGGAAGGTTAGATGCAATTGACGACCATATACAATTTCTGTTTTTCCCAGTATTCCATGTATTTCCGTATAAATTCGTATTCATTGTCCAGCATAAGGGTTTGCATCTGTTTGCCTGTATCTCCGACTGATAAAAGACGTCGGCAGGATTTATTCTCCTCAGCATTTCGTAGACACACAGACACACGTACGGACAGATACCAACAATACCCACAGAACGTGTCTAAGCAGTAAATGTGATGGACGTATAGATATGGCTCTGACAGTCACTAGCTGAAAACATATGGGTGAAAATGATTTCAGGAATCGCTTACAACAAGCTACCGTGGGTCGAAGAGCGATTCAGAAGCAGAGCGCCCTGCGGTTGGTAAAGCCGGCTAGCCCTGAAGCACAGTTTGAGACTCTGACAAGTAGGCGAGTGGAGAGAAGTGCGCATGCATTTACCCTTCACGCTACCTGCGTGCACAAACGCCGCCTCTCACAAGAGATGACAGCACGGTTCTGCACAGTGATGACATCAGCATCTCAACCAGTGAATGTCCCAAGGTCAGCGGGAAAAAGAAGAGTTTGTCCGGGGAAAGGTTTGCAAAGCGTAACCATTGATATTAAGCGCATCTTTGTCGGTGGCTACCTGGTTAACAGCCTCAGGTGCTTGCCACCGGTGTCAACATTGCTCTTAGAAAGTGCTGATGTTATTCATCAGTAATACATACAACAATTCAGAAACAGAACACACTCTTAGCGATTCTTTTGACACAGTCGAAAAATACAGTTTGCCAGCAACATTTTATTTTTAATGATAGTCATTCGCTTACGGAAAAGAAAGAACAACTGGTGAGTAAACGCATGAACAGCCTCGGGAGTGACATTGTTGTCACTTTGAACCAAAATAGGTTGACGAGGAGGCCTGTCCAATCCGACTAGCAAGATACGTGTGAGATGAGGAATCCTGGAGGAGAGAAAGATTACAGCTCAAGGTTGGAAATATTGTAACATATACACTAAAGCGCCAAAGAAACTGGTATAGGAATGCGCATTCAAGTGCAGAGGTTTGTAAACAGGCATAATACGGCGCTGCGGTCGGCAACACCTATATAAGACAAGTGTCTGGCGCAGTTGTTAAATCGGTTACTGCTGCTGCAATGGCAGGTTATCAAGACTTAAGTGAGTCTGAACGTGGGGTTATTGTCGGCGCAGGAGCGATGGGACGCAGCATTTCCGAAATAGCGATGTAGTGTGGACTTTCCCGTAGGATCATTTCACGAGTGCACGTCAATATCAGGAATCCGGTAAAACATCAAATCTCCGATGTTGCTGCGGCCGGAAAAAGATCCTGCAAGACAGGGACTAACGACGACTGAAGAGAATCGTTCAATGTGACAGGAGTGCAACCCTTCCGCAAATTGCTGCAGCTTTCAGTGCTGTGCCCATCAACAACTGTTAGCGCACGAACCATTCAACGAAACATCATCGATATGAGCTTTCGGAGCCGGAGGCCCCGTCGTGCACCCTTGATAAGTGCACGACACAAAGCCTGGGCACGTCAACACCGACAATGGACTGTTGATGACTGTAAACATGTTGCCTGGTCGGACGAATCTCGTTTCAAATTGTATCGAGTGGACGGAGATGTACGGGTATACAGACAAAAACGTGAATCCATGGACCCTGCATGTCAGCAGGGGACTGTTCATGATGGTGGAGGATCCGTAATGGTGTGGGGCGTGTGCAGTTGGAGTGATGTGGGACCCCTGATACCTCTAGATACGAACCGACGGGAGACACGTACGCAAGCATCCTGTCTGATCACCTGCATCTATTCAGTTCATTGTGCTTTCCGACGGACTTGGGAAATTCCAGCAGGACAATGCGACACCCCAAATGTCCACAATTGCTACAGAGCGACTCCAGGAAGACTCTTCTGAGTTTAAACACTTCCGCTGGCCACCAAACTCCCCAGACATAAACATTATTGTACATATCTGTGATACCTTGTAACGAATTAAGGACAGCTCTGCAGGTTTCATGGTGCCAGTTCCCTCCAGCACTACTTCACACATTAGTCGAGTCCATGCCGCGTCGTGTTGTGGCACTTCTGCGTGCTCGCTCTGCACGACATTAGGCAGGTGTACCAGAGTCTTTGTCTCTTCCGTTTACCATCATAGACGTAAAGAAAGGAATGGTTATAGATCATTATAGGCTGACTGTTGTAGTGCAAAACACTGGGCCATGAATCGCTACTTTCGTGCACTCATCTGCAATGTGGAAGTTTCCTGAATAAAATCTGAAGTGCAGTACTACGTAGAGCTTGACGTCTACCTGATTTCAGAAAGGAACGATTACTCACGAAACAGATGATTAAGCTAATGTCAAATGAACTTCCCGAAACTAAGAGTGAAAGCATAATTTAAACTTCTATAAACTTCAAGACGGATTTGTATCGATAGCCAAGCAAGCCTTAATAAACAACCTGAGTGAACTCGAGCTAGACCGTAAGCTTAGAAACATCATCTGATTAACGCTATCTGGAATATCAAGTTCACGGGAGCAGTTTTAATAATTCAGCATCAAAACAGCAGTCAAAAAAACGTATGTATCAAGACAGCGCAGGGTGATGCTTAAATAATGAAAACTCCAAAAAACAGAAGAATGGCTGAGGAAGTAGACCACCGTCGAACAGATTGTGGGGCAGGAACTGCTAAAATGAAAGAATCCTACATGAGGACTGTCCCTGTCCGTAATAATAAAACGTGTTACTGGAAGCCATGATGTGATACTAACAAATAGAATAAATAACTGAAAAAATGGTAGCAAAACTCGTTTAAAAAATAAAACAGTATTAAAATTCAGAAAAGCTCATAACTAAATGAGGAAGATAATCAGGATACAGTAGTGTTCAAAGAACTATGACTGACGCCCAAACAACAAGGACTTTGACTAACGCCCAAACAAGAGGGAAGTGACATGCACAGCGATTAGAAAATTATGCATTCATAATGGCTAGGCACTTGCCGAAATTTGGATTTGCCAAAATAATCTGCAAAAAAGGACGACTGATTGTTGTGCTCTGTCATTTATAAATCAGCTCACAGCCGCTGAATGCACCCATGTTCGTAATGGAAGGTAACATGATAATCAGTAATAGGTAACTGGACTTGGGCGATGTTCGTTATATGAACAGTATCTTGCTGGTGCAGTTATGGGAGCTCAAAATAAAATCCAGAAATCACGTTGAAAGCGTTTAGGATTTGAAGGTGAATCGTGTGGTAAGACCAATTACTGTAGACATAAACTGACATAAATCTTACGTCGATGGTGACACAAACTCTTTTATAGTTGTTCAACCAAAGGCCTCAGGAAACCCCGGAATAGCACTGACTGCTATCAGAAGTTGCTAGTAAGACGTATATTCAGACTTTGTGTTGTGCAGTGACAACCGGGCTAGTCTGTGTCCGTAAATGGATGTCCTTTCAAAGCGAACTATGAACACTCCCAAGCGAAAGATGGGGCACACACCAAATACGTAGTCACAGACGAGTAAGCGAGTAAGAATGAGTCCAAAGTGTAGTATGTCTGGCGCGCAGCGGTCTTTCTCTGCAGCCTGGTGACTGCCTCGTCGGACCACAAGGCTCAATACTGCCTGTGCAGTGGCACGGTGATCGTACGTTATGCTTTTGTGGTGCCCTATCAACAGAATCGACGTCTCCTTCCATTTCGAAGTCAGATGTGAATATTGAAACAAACCATATTGGAATAGAAATTCAAGTCCTCGAGCTATATCATACCATTCCCATAAATCAGTAAAAAAGTAAAGCGCTTTCTTTTTTCCAAGATACGCAAATATGTTTGTGTAGCAAAGAAAATGTGGTTCAAAACGGACTATTTGTCGAACTTTCTGTACGAAAATGTCTGGGAACACCGTAAGCAGTCTCTTTTTTCAAACGTTTTGACAATTCGCTCAGGTCAGCTTAGGATGATTAATGTTTCAACAACTTTCTCGGAAAACATTGGACGAAGGTCGACGTAGGGTCCTTTTACTGCTAGTTGTTGAAAAATAGTCTTTCACGTTCTCCCTTACAGATATCTCTTTGTTCAAGTGTCGACCACATTATGGAGCTAATGTAAGAATGGCTGAATTCAGTTTTGGCTAGCCTATGCTTCCCGAGATTACATCTAGTCAAAACCTCAAGTTTTCTGTTGTAAAATCTTCACATGGCTTAGCCATCGGGCCATTTGTATCAATAAAGATGTTTGTGACACTCAAATCAGTTATGTACCCGAATAATAGACTACTGGCCATTAAAATTGCTACACCACGAAGATGACGTGCTACAGACGAGAAATTTAACCGACAGGAAAAAGATGCTGTGATATGCAAATGATTAGCTTTTCAGAGCATTCACACAAGGTTGGCGCCTGTGGCGACACCTACAACGTGCTGACAAGAGGAAAGTTTCCAACCGATTTCTCGTACACAAACAGCAGTTGACTGGCATTGCCTGGTGAAACGTTGTTGTGATGCCTCGTTTCAGACTTTGATAAAGGTCGGATTGTAGCCTATCGTGACTGCGGTTTATCGTATCGCGACACTGCTGCTCGCGTTGGTCGAGATACAATGACTGTTAGCAGAATATGGAATCGGTGGGTTCAGGAAGGTAATACGGAACGCCGTGCTGGATCCCAACAGCCTCATATCACTAGCAGTCGAGGTGACAGGCATCTTATCCGCATGGCTGTAACGGATCGTGCAGCCACGTCTAGGTCCCTGAGTCAACAGATGGGGACGTTTGCAAGACAACAACTATCTGCACGAACAGCGCGATGATGTTTGCAGGGGCATGGACTATCAGCTGCGAGACCATGTCTGCGATTACCCTTGACGCTGCATCACAAACAGGAGCGCCTGCGACGGTGTACTCAGCGACGAACCTGGGTGCACGAATGGCAAAACGTTATTTTTTCGGATGAATCCAGGTTCTGTTTACAGCATCATGATAGTCACATCCGTGTTTGGCGACATCGCGGGGAACGCACATTGCAAGCGTGTATTCGTCATCGCCATACTGGCGTATCAACCGGCTTGATGGTATGGGGTGCCATTGGTTACACGTCTCGGTCACCTCTTGTTCGTATTGACGGCACTTTGAACAGTGGACATTACATTTCAGATATGTTGCGACCCGTGGCTCTACCTTTCATTCGATCCCTGCGAAACCCTACATTTCATCAGGATAATGCACGACCGCATGTTGCACGTCCTGTACAGGCCTTTCTGGATACAGAAAATGTTCGACTGCTGCCCTGACCAGCACATTCTGCAGATCTCTCACCGATTGAAAACGTCTGGTCAATGGTGGCCGAGCAACTGGCTCGGCACTATACGCCAGTCACTATTCTTGATGAAATGTGGTATCGTGTTGGAGCTGCATGGGCAGCTGTACCTGTACGCGCCATCCAAGCTCTGTTTGACTCAATGCCCAGGCGTATCAAGTCCGTTATTACGACCAGATGTGGTTGTTCTGGGTACTCATTTCTCAGGATCCATGCACCAAATTGCGTGAAAATGTAATCACATGTCAGTTCTAGCATAATATTGTCCAATGAATACCCGTTTATCATCTGCATTTCTGCTTGGTGTAGTAATATTAATGGCCAGTAGTGTACTTTTCAGTTGAGCAGATTACCACATATCTTTCAGAAAACGTGATCTAAACTGTAGCTGTTTAATAGAAAGTACTCTTGTATCCACTGTTTTCATATACTGTCTTTGTATACAAAGCCTCAAGAGTTTTGAATATTTTTAAATTTAGAAAATATTTCTGTAAAAAGACGAAATATCCTTTCATTCTCAGTTGTCTAATAGTTCATGGAGTTAGATTTTTTATTTTATTTTATTTTATCTTTTTATTTGTTTCTTTATTGGCTTTCGGAACATGTTCACACAGCCGTCTTTTTGTGTCTTCCTCGCCACTGTGGTGGCTTGTACCAGGGGGAGCAAGGGGGAGGATGTTGTTTGATGGGCGGTACCCTCTCTCTACAACACAACTGTACACATGTATTAACAGGGTTCTTCATTTACAAGAACAAGAAAACTACTTATCTTTAAGCTAGTCCATGTGTTGTGGTACAAGCCCCTCCATAATAGTCCACGCTAGCCTCACTGCTGGTGAAGTACTAGTGCCGCTATAAATATTACACTCTAGTAGCCGGTGACGTGAACTGGTAGATGCGAACTAGAATAGCGACTGAGCTAGTAATTGAGCTGACTGCGACTGACTGTCTGCGACTGGGCTGACTGTGACAGACTGCGCCCTCAGGTCCGCGGCGGCGATCTAAGTACTTGCGGTCGAGAGGGCGATGGCGGGGTGTTGCTTCTGAATCTGCCTTTAGCATGTCTCCTGATAGGAGCGCTTGATTCAGCGGCTATTATCGATCTTCTTTCAACCTTTTGCCGACTGGTGTGCTGACGACAGCTTACGCTAGCATATTCCTATACACTTTTTGATGAAGAATGTATTAGTTTATTTCTGCTATAAAATTGTACAGGATTGACAAAAGACATATTCCCACATAAATCAAAATTTCGCCTACACAACATAGAGAAGTGACTAAATAAGACGGAAATTTGAGGCAGGATGTATAAAGGTAGTATACTCTAAGAATCCTGCTAGGAAGTAAAAATTGAGAAATAGCCTTCAGTACACTTTTGGAATATTCCTATTTCAATCCATATTAATACCACTGTATCTAAAGTAACAATAACATGTTCCTTTCGATGTCCTGAAGGAACTGTTTCACAGAGTGTGGAAAACGAACTCAGTATTTTTGGAGGCTAGAAATACCTTCTGAACAAAACATGAGAACATTATAAAAGAATCACATTCAGGTTTACGACCGTATGTATGGCTGTACCAATATTCAGACGCATCCATACACGTGGTACATAGTCACATATGTGCACCTGTGGGCCTTCGGCTCCGAAAGCCCATATCGATGATGTTTCGTTGAATGGTTCGTACGCTGACAGTTGTTGATGGGCACAGCACTGAAATCTGAACCAGTTTGCGAAAGGGTTGCACTCCAGTCACGTTGAACGATTCTCTTCAGTCAGCGTTGGTCCCTTTCTTTCAGGATATATTTGCGGCTGGAGCGATATCGGAGACTTGATGTTTTACCGGATTCCTGATATTCACGGTACACACGTACGAGAAAATCCCCACTTCATCGCTATTTCGGAAATGCTGCGTCCCATCGCTCGTGCACCGACAATAACCCCACGTTCAGACTCGCGTAAGTCTTGATAACCTGCCATTGAAGCAGCAGTAACCGATCTAAGAACTGCGCCAGATACTTGTCTTTTATAGGCGTTGCCGGCCGCAGCGCCGTATTCTGTCTGTTTACAAATCTCTGTATTTGAATGTGCATTCCTATACAAATTTTTTAGGCCCTTCAGTGTAATTATCAAGAGTGCTAGTTTAGCAGCGCAGGGAGATACACCCGGACGTTGGCACTGTTGACAAACTCGTCCAGTAGTTGTTTTTAACGTTAATATGTCGCTGGATGTTGACAAAGTTTGACGGTTGCTTGGGAACTGATGAAGAAGGTCCTCAAGATTACTTACGAGTGCGTTCATGTGATGTTTCTTCCAAGAAAGTTGTACAAATATATGCTTTGGAACTGCTTCTTCTCGCGTTAGCTTTCTGCTCCAGAAACACCAATATTAACTTCTCCGTCCAACTCTGACGTCCAACTCTGACAGTCGTAAACATGGGAAAGAAGGTAACATCGAAATACACGGCACGAGAAAACAAGTCTCAAAAATAGCTCAGTTACAGATGTAAAGGGCGTGTAGCAAATACTTATTGTAATGAAGGAAAGCTACGTAAACGTACCGAGACAGAGAATAAAGGCAGTATGAAATAAAAGAAAAATAAACATGTGATTCAGTCAGAGTTTTCTGTGCTTACTTTATAAGAATTGACCCGCCCATCGTCACCCATAGTATTTCTCACTAATTCTTGCCCTTTCACATGGCAGAGCAGAGACGGGGGATGGTGTACACTGATAATGTGTAACCCGTGACAGAAAAATGCTGATCTGTAAGTAAGGTCTCAGTGCTTTTAATTTCTTGGAATATACTCTTCCATGTATGTTGTGAACCAAACAGCAACCACGTACACTAGCTTCGTCATGGGCACTCTTGTTTACAGCAAATGGCCATACCATTAGGCTTATTAATAAATACAGATCAATTAAATATTTTCGTAGCAAAATAGTACTGATTACTATTTTGGAAGGTCGCTCCAGCTGTGAGGAGAGTTTTTGAATTTCGCGGAGCTGACTTGTTGCTTAGCACCGACGCCGCCTGTCAGTTGTCAGTGCTCCTGCGTTATTCCCGCACCAGGTGACCTTGGCACGTGTACGACTCATTCAGCAAGTGCTGTAGAACAATCATTCTCACTGAGGGGGAATCGTAATGTCGGTGGAAGAGCGTGTGGAAGAAACGACGTTTGCGTTCTCACCTCCTCACATGCTCACATTCTCCACTTGAATTCCACCCACCCACACTCTAGACACACACACAGATACACACACACACTGTCTTTTGTACCACAGTAAGGTAGTGGGAGCGAGAAGTGGGTTAATAAGGTGGAGAATGACTACTCAACATCTACTGATGAAATACATTGTAAATTCTGGGAATATAGTGCAGAATGACTACTTAACATTCATTAATTAAACATTTTACAAATTCTGAGAACCAAACATTAAATAATCTTATGTCAAAAATAGACCATAGACAGCTACATTCAGTGCAATGAGAAGCTCCCGTTGTACCTTTGAAATGAATAGGTCACAACTACTGTGGTTCTTCTTGATTCGTATGTCATGCACAATTTAAACTCTGCTCAAATCGAAAATGAATCACATTAGAATATGGCTGGTAAGTAAGGTTACAATCCTTACAGCGACTAATCTCTCACATTTATATGAATTAAATTTCTTCTGCTTACATAATTAACGTAGTTCATATTTTAATAACCCACTCCCAACTCAAGTCTAAAGCTTCATGGCACGCGAGTGTAGAATTAAATAATATTTCGTAAAATGGCTACCAAGTGGATGATAAGATAGCTTTAAATGACACTTCACAGCTCAGAGTTTGAAGTTTAATAGGCCTATTGATGGTGATGTCCAGTACTCCGAGGAGTGTAGGGGAACGATGTGGGTGACCCGCACCGCCGACTAGGCAAGGTCCCTGCGGGGGTGGTTTGACATAGCCTTCCTTCTACCGTAATGGGGATGAATGATGATGATGAAGACGACACAAATCACATAACCTGTAATTATAATTTCTTGTCTAAATCAAATAATTAAAAGAGTTATATTATCAATTCCTCACGCCTGTTATAAAGAATTTTAAGCAAGTTTAATACGGCAACCACCACTTTTGGGTCAAATGTTCAAATGTGTGTGAACTCCAAACTGCTGAGGTCATCGGTCCCTAGACTTATATAGTACTTAAACTAACTTATGCCAAGAACAACACACACACCCATGCCCAAGGTAGGACTCGAACCTCCGGCGGGAGAGCCCGCGCAATCCGTGACATGGAACCTTATACCACACGGCCACTCCGCGCCGCACTTTTGGGTCAGTATACCGCTTCTTACAAATGAACCACGTACCACACACCCACCTCACCTACAGGGTCAACAAGCTCTATCAACGCTGGCCCCACTGTCTGACTAACTGTGTCTGTAATGGCTGTTACCAATCTGGAGTAGCGTCAATTGCGAGCTCTGTTTTAAGCCACTGTTCATTTACAAAATCTTCTCAAGCAACTTTCTTCACTGCTCCACGCAAAAGCACATCCGATATCGTACTAGGAGATATCCCATGAGTTTTGTCACCTCGTTGTATGAAACCTTTTGAAACTCATAACAGAATGAAGATTCGGTATAGTGATGTTTCACTGTACCACGCTTACGAATAGAGTCGGACATTCCCAAATCGGGTGTCACCCGTGGTGCATGCTCCTCGTCCGGGTTAGACGTACCTTGTTGTGACTCCAGAAAACACAGCGTCCGTTGACGTCATTGTGATGAAAAATCACCGAGTAACACTGAATGACACTGCAGCAGGTTCAGCTCACCAAACAGTACATTATGTGCTCCTCTTTCACTAAGTATCGGGGGACCTAAAGTTGTGGCCCCTTTTGCATGAACCATACCACACCTTGTCCTACCAATTCTATACATTTTTACCATACGAAGAGCATTAGGTCGCAAGAAGTACCTTTCAAGTGAATAGGTACTAAACATGTCACACGAAGGGTTATACAAACCACTGAAGCATATACATTTGTGACTAAATTGAGGCGCCTTACAAGCACTGGTGAACTTTAATTGAGTGAGTGATGAAAGGAGAAGAATGGTGGCGGAGAGGTAAATTATGTCGCAAATATAATTATGTGTCGTCTTCGCACGGTAAGTAAGATTTTTGATCAGTTATGGTCGTTCAACTTCGTACTACCCAGTATTCATGATTGTAAGCAGTTACGTGAATTACAGAAGCCAGAGACAACCAAGGCGTTGTCTAGGAAGAGAGTGAAGTTGAAAGGTTTTGACAAAGTGTCAGAGTGGTGTTCTGGAGGCTGTGACATAGTCTTTAGCCCGGCGTTACAGAGAAATTCAGTTTGTTGCTCCAGTTACCTCTGTGAGCCCACTGTACTGTAAACACCACCGTAAAAAAATGAAAATTCATGTAATGTAAACTGTATTCTCTTTTTGTAGAAATAATTCATCCATTAACTAATGGTAATCGCTGTTGACACCACAGCTAAGTGCCGTCTTGTCTCTTCGCTCACAGAGAATTTTAGCCCCAGTTGTGGCAGAACCCTAACACGTTTGCAAAAACAGGCATGGGAACTTATCAAATAGACTTACTGCCCTATAGAAGAGCACGTAACGTTATTGAACTATTTCTTTGCAGGAGCTTTCAGTCTACTGGCCACCATTATCACGACAGACAGTCCAGCCACACAACATGAATTACACCGTGTTGCACGTCTCTCTTGAATCGTCTTCCACTGGAGCTCGATGAGCAGCTAAACGATAAAAAGCACTACACCCCTTCGCAGACAAAGGACCAATACTGAAGAATCAGTCGAACAAGGGATCTGTAAGCTCTCTCATTAATGGACCAATTTTTCAGTGTATATTTTCAGTGATTCTAAAAATGATATTTGCCTTTCTTACTATCTGTTTTACGTGGTCCTTATATTCCAGATGGCTCCTTATGCACAGACAATGATACTTAATGGAAGTTTTCCAGTGTTTGTTCAGCAATCGTATAATCAAGCAATAATATGTCTTTCCTGATATTGGGTTTGTATATAAAAGAATTTTCTTCTACTCGTCTCAGTTTTCTATTACTTACGTTTTACACGACGCGTTTTGGGAAATGATTCCCATTTTCAAGTGCGTTTTTCTATGTGTACAGTGCCATTTTTACGTAATATTTCTGATGTGTGAGGTTCTGCTTCGTTCTGCTAACTTCATTGCAATATATATTAAATCATGTAATTTTTAGTTGGTTTGTTTATAAATAATATAAATATCATTAACGAACTAAAAATTGTGGTTTTTTTATATATGTTGCTACAAAGTCAACAGAACAAAGCAGAGCTTCATACATGAAAAACATAGCGTAAAAATGGCATAGTACACAGAGAAACTCTCGCATTTGAAAATGGGAATCATTTCCCGAAACATGTCGAGTAAAATATGAATAGAGGAAAGTCGATACTTGTAGCAGAAAAGTTATTTATAAAGAAACCCATTATACTCACAGTCGTAGGCTTTCGTAAACTATTTATAACGGATCTAATCAGATTTCTTGCTATTTATGCAGAATATTGCTTCTCTAAATTCCTTCAGTAACGTTTCGCATGAAGGTTTTATTCTTCTTCTCCTTCTTCTTCTTCTTCTTTTTCCCACCGGTAAAAAATCTAGCAGCACTTCTCTAAATTGCTGCGATGTTTTCCTTTAATCTGACATGATAGGGATCCCAAACATTCGAGCAGTACCCGAAAGTACATCGCACGAGGGTTTTTTAAACTAAAATTTTGCCTCACAACTTTTTAAGTGATGTAAACAAATTGTTAAAGGGAAGATGCTTCGTTACTTACGATGAAAAATCCGCGCCATTATCTTCCAGTACGGACTGCTTATGATTTTCCAGCAACTAAACCTGTATTATGACTTCCTTTTTTAAGCATCACTCACTCTGTCGTCAGGCCACAAAGGCCCATCGGGACCATCCGATCGCCGTGTCATCCTCAGATGAGGATGCGGGTAGGAGGGGCGTGTGGTCAGCACACCGCTCTCCCGGTCGTTATGATGGTTTTCTTTGACCGGAGTCGCTACTATTCGGTCGAGTAGCTCCTCAATTGGCATCACGAGGCTGAGTGCACCCCGAAAAATGGCAACAGCACATGGCGGCTGGATGGTCACCCATCCAAGTGCCGGCCACGCCCGACAGCGCTTAACTTCGGTGATCTCACGGGAACCGGTGTATCCACTGCGGTAAGGCCGTTTTTTTAAGCATATGTGTGGAATTTTGTATAGACGATTCAATGTGGATCTAAAATACGCCATCTTATGCTGATTTGAATAACAAGATGAGCTGTTGTTACATGCATCAGTGGATGTCGGTTTTCTATAAATCTCAAAATAATGTTTATAGTTTCTGTTGGTGATTTTTATACCTAAGAAACTGTTGGTCTCATGTCCGACAGTGAATTTAATATTTTTGTGCATGCTACTCAGATTTGTTGCTAATGTGTCTATTTCCTCATTGGTGCCACCAAAAAGTATAATTATATCATCGGCATATCTTTTGCAGCAGATGATTTTGCTGCTGATGTGACTGTTAGCTTCAAAACATGTCTGCTCTAAGAGACTTACGTAAATATCTGCTAACACCCCAGCTAGGCAGCTATCCCTTGCCAATCCATCTTTCTGTTTGCATATTTTGTTATTAAAACTGAAGTAACTGTACGACATTACCAAGGTGAGTAACTCAATGAACTCACAGATCTCTGCCATGCTTTGTTTCTTATGTTTGATTAGATTGTTTCTGGTTATGTTTATGGTGTCCTCTATAGGGATGTCAGTATAAAGGTTTACTATGTCAAGTGAAGCAAATCTGGCTGTCGGCAGAATGTAGACATCTTAAAGGAGAATTTGTTTTCAAAAGTAGGTATTAAGTAGAGTATACAGTATGTTATTTCACCGCCGGTCGGTGTGGCCGAGCGGTTCTAGACGCTTCAGTCTGGAACCGTGAGACCGTTACGGTCGCAGGTTCGAATCCTGCCTCGGGCATGGATGTGTGTGATGTCCTTAGGTTAGTTAGGTTTAAGTAGTTCTCAGTTCTAGGGGACTGATGACTTCAGATGTTAAGTCCCATAGTGCTCAGAGCCATTTGTTATTTAACCAATGTGAAGGCCTGTTCCTAGAGTTCACAACAGGCCTGTTAGAACAGTTTTCCTTATGCGTCGTATGCTGTAACCGGAGCCGAGATGCAGTGGGGCTCATGGAAATGCTGACACGCACAATTCTTGAGTGTATTCTTAATTTTGTCCTGAAATTAATAGCAGCTTCAAAATCTTATTCAGTTAAATTGCTATTATTGAAGAACTGCATGCTTTTGTCAACATAGTCATTTTCATATATTATCACTGCACAATTACTATTAGCAGCTTTGAATGTTAAAGCTTTATTCCTAGAAAGTTTGGAATTGATACGTTTAGGACACTGTTTCTGTGTGAACCGTTGTTTTTGAGGGGTCATATTATTATTTTATTGGCTTTGAAGGCAAAAGCATTGGTTTCCCTGGAATTTAATTTTTCAGCCTGACATCCAATCTTAGTAGATGCAATAAGGTTCTTGAAGTTATTGGCATTAAGTGTGGGCCATATGTTAAGTTTCAGACCTTTTTTATGAGATAAATTTCATTATTTGTGAAACTGATGTTAGTTAATAGTTTTTTCATGAAACTGACGTTGGCTATCATGTGAGGTTTTTTGGGGGGGGGGTGGAGGGGAGGTTGCTCTTTTCATTTTCAAAGCATCAAGTATTTTCTTATGCTTACACAATATTTTCTTACGTTCTTTTTCAGTGATGTCTTCAATTTATTGTAAGATGTGGGAGAACTGAACGCTGGAAAGGCAGTTTCCAAGTTGCAAGTGTAGACTGTACAGTTGCTTGTTGCGAAGTTCTTTCTTTTTATACTGCATTTTTATCTTTCTCTCGAGCCACATGATTTCACATTTTGCTTGAATTATTTTGGCGTATTTGGTTTTAGAATTCATTTTCACTTTTATGTAGTTTGCCACATCAACAGCAAAATCATCTATGACAAAAGACATGTTGATAATACAATTATACTTTTTGATGACACCAATGAGGATATAGATATATTAGCAACAAATCTGAGTAGCATGCACAAAAACATTAAATTCACTGTTGAACGTGAGACCAGCAACAGCATCAATTCCTTTGATGTAAATATCACCAACAAAAATCATAAACATTATTTTGAGATTAATAGAAAACCAATATCCACTGACGCAAGTATCAACAGCTCATCTTGTCATTCAGACCAGAACAAGATTGCATATTTCCGATCCACACTGAATCGTCTACACAAAATTCAACTTACATCAAATAAAAAAGAAAAAGAAATCAATATCATGAAAACCATAGCCCCAAACAATGAATACAGCACTCTCATGATAGACAAACTGTTACAAAAATTCCAAAAACCATCAGCCAACAAAGCTGAGCACCAAACAACCATGCAGCTAACACAACACACAGTAAAAAACAGCAGATATTATATTGCGCTACCTTTGTAAGGGAGCATATCCTATAAAATAAACCATCTATTTAATAACACAGGCATTAAAATAAGCTTCCACACAAACTTCAGCAATCAGAGTTTGCAACTTAAAGAATAACAACCCCCCCCCCCCCCATTTAGAAAATCTGGCGTATACAAACTCAGCTGTCAGAGTTGCCCCTCTTACTATATAGGACAAACTGGAAGAAGCATTGAGACTTGATTATAAGAGCATGTAGATGCCATGCATTTGAACAACATTTCAAAATTCACATTTGCCATGAACACAACTACTAATAACCATGGAATAAGGAGCATTGAAGACCATGTATAAGTATTGCAGCATGCTGAGAGAGGTAGCTTTATGAACTTGCTTGAGGAGATTGAAATATATATACATAAAAGTAAATCACCACAAAATCTTCTCAATGAACAGACCGAGTTAGCCAATGCAGCTTTTCTTCTAAATTTCATTCGCCTACTTTCCAATTTAAAGTAAAGAAAAGGAAAAGACCAATGAAATGTCCACTGTTGTAATATTTATATACGTACATCCACCCCAAACCATTTAGGTGCTTTCAATGTACGCTATAATATTTACATAAGATGTCAATAGTAGTAATATTTATTTACGCACATCTGGCCCTTATCATTCACTTTGGATCCAATGTATACCATAATATTTACGTAATGTAGCTACAGTAACACTTTATAACAAACTGACTGCTTTATTTGTTTATCTTAATTTTAATCAGTTCTGTGACAGTGTAAATAGTAAGAAATGTAACATTAATAATTTGTACATTTCTGCTGTCTCAACGTGTATATAACGAAGTATCTCTGAGAGTAGAAGTCTTTAGCATTGTTATGGTTGTAATATCGTCATCTTTGTAAACATTCATCCATGTGATCAAACTTCTTAAAGTGTGAGTGGTGTTTTACATTATGTTCATATAAAACTTTAAAAATGAAGTGCATCACACAGTTTTCGCTGCTGGAAGATCATAAGCAGTCCGTACTGGAACATAATGAGCCGGAATTTTTCATCGTGAATAGCCGGAACATCTTCCCTTTAATAATTCGTTTACATCACTTAGAAACGTTGTGAGGCACAATTACAGTTAAAAAAACATTGTCTCACATCTTATTTTGAATGTAGGGCACCACCACCCCAAGGAAATTTCATGCGTTGGAAAAACAAAAGGTGAAAGCTCTTGTGAAATGTAAAGTATCCGTCTGAGGATGAACCTACCAGTAACGGCGCTATTTATATAAATAAATACACTCCTGGAAATGGAAAAAAGAACACATTGACACCGGTGTGTCAGACCCACCATACTTGCTCCGGATACTGCGAGAGGGCTGTACAAGCAATGATCACACGCACGGCACAGCGGACACACCAGGAACCGCGCTAGCTGCGCAGCATTTGTGCACCGCCGCCGTCAGTGTCAGCCAGTTTGCCGTGGCATACGGAGCTCCATCGCAGTCTTTAACACTGGTAGCATGCCGCGACAGCGTGGACGTGAACCGTATGTGCAGTTGACGGACTTTGAGCGAGGGCGCATAGTGGGCATGAGGGAGGCCGGGTGGACGTAACGCCGAATTGCTCAACACGTGGGGCGTGAGGCCTCCACAGTACATCGATGTTGTCGCCAGTGGTCGGCGGAAGGTGCACGTGCCCGTCGACCTGGGACCGGACCGCAGCGACGCACGGATGCACGCCAAGACCGTAGGATCCTACGCAGTACCGTAGGGGACCGCACCGCCACTTCCCAGCAAATTAGGGACACTGTTGCTCCTGGGTTATCGGCGAGGACCATTCGCAACCGTCTCCATGAAGCTGGGCTACGGTCCCGCACACCGTTAGGCCGTCTTCCGCTCACGCCCCAACATCGTGCAGCCCGCCTCCAGTGGTGTCGCGACAGGCGTGAATGGAGGGACGAATGGAGACGTGTCGTCTTCAGCGATGAGAGTCGCTTCTGCCTTGGTGCCAATGATGGTCGTATGCGTGTTTGGCGCCGTGCAGGTGAGCGCCACAATCAGGACTGCATACGACCGAGGCACACAGGGCCAACACCCGGCATCATGGTGTGGGGAGCGATCACCTACACTGGCCGTACACCACTGGTGATCGTCGAGGGGACACTGAATAGTGCACGGTACATCCAAACCGTCATCGAACCCATCGTTCTACCATTCCTAGACCGGCAAGGGAACTTGCTGTTCCACAGGACTACATCCAGCATCTCTACGATCGTCTCCATGGGAGAATAGCAGCCTGCATTGCGGCGAAAGGTGGATATACACTGTGCCGACATTGTGCATGCTCTGTTGCCTGTATCTATGTGCCTGTGGTTCTGTCAGTGTGATCATGTGATGTATCTGACCCCAGGAATGTGTCAATAAAGTTTCCCCTTCCTGGGACAATGAATTCACGGTGTTCTTATTTCAATTTCCCGGAGTGTAGTATTGTAAAAAGGGTCTGGTTGTTGTTATCTCCTATGTAAGAATTAACCTATATTTTGCACACAGTCATGGGCTCAGAATATCAGTTTCTGACACAATAGCACGTGGACAGGGATGATGGGTTCTGCTTAAGTGTCTCTTCTGCACTCACGTTGTAGTCAGTAGACCAATCGTTACCAGTGGAAAAACGCCACTTAGTTCACAGAGCTTATCTTCGCAGCACATACTTAAAATGGGCTTTTTTTCTTTGATTTTCACGCGTGACAAAACTTTATTCTAATGTCGAGTTTTAGTAAACTCACTTTCTATGCTCTTGCTACAACCACGGGACATTACGAAATATTGTCGAGTCTTAATAGGGAGAAATGAGAGGAAGTGGAGGGGGCTGGAGGAGACACTCTCTCTTCACTGTTCCGCTATAATACGGGAGACACATAGTGATCCCAGCCTGATGAAGAAGATGGCGTATATCTTCTAAAGCTCGTGTTTCAACTCAAACACAAGGCAGCATGAATAACGAGAAAATTTTGTCCATAGTTGTAGGAAGCTAGAACTAGATACAGCCACACTGATAATAGTTGTGTCATGAACAACCTAGCTTATAAAAAGACGCACATAAGCTGTACTGCTTTGTATCGTCGGGGGGTAGGGGCGGGTGGTTGAAGGGGGAGAGGTGCGGTGCTTTTGTCACTATATCTACCCCTCGATTAGGCAGTGCCGCAACTAGTGTGGTGCAGTCGATCTCTGTGGCGGTCTATGTGTTTGGAAGTTACCGATCAGTTTTGAGCCTCATAAGACTCGTAGATTTTCGTCTTCACCAGTTTCCTTCGGATGTTTATCAGGTGCTTTAAACATTTAATAATGATTCAACACAACACCATCGGGTTTATTTGTAAGCTACGTTATGCTTGTTGTTTTTAGACGTACGATGATCAGCTTGCTTGCTATATATCCAACACCACAAATTGGTAAGCTACGTTGGCTCTAAGTAGAGCAAAAAATTTTGCAAGCTGCTTTGCATAGTTAAACATGTGATTAAATAACATACGTTTGACTGTAATAATCGTCCTAACCGAAAACGTCGACTCGCGAATTGGTATTCCGATTGACAGTGGATCAAATAGAATTATACAGGATACCGGTCCTGCTATATCCACCGTACATACACTGTTTTTATTTCCTCATTTAACTAATAACGCTAGGTTGATACATTATAAACATTTGGTGAAGTGGGAAAAATCGCTTTATTACTGAATACAAAAAATATATTTCAGGTTATCATCAAAGAGTGTATGAGCCGCCACACACCCACATACTGAGATACAAAGTACCTACTTGATCAACGTGGATACAAAGGAGGTACTGCCCAAACAGTGTGATGATTGAAACTTCCTGGCAGATTAAATTTGTGTGCAGGACCGAGACTCGAACTCGGGACCTTTTCCTTTCTCGGGGCAAGTGCTCTACCATCTGAGCTACCCAAGCACGACTCACGTTCCTCAGGCTGTGGTTAAGCCATGTCTCTGCAATATCCTTTCTTCCTGGAGTGCTAGTTCTGCGAGGTTCGCAGGAGAGCTTCTGTGAAGTTTGGAAGGTAGGAGACGAGGTAGTGGCAGAAGTAAAGCTGTGATGACGGGGCGTGTCTTATTTTTCCATTATTACAATATAGTACAATCTGCTATTCATCTAAAGCTTGACATGTGTAGTAGGGAAAGTTGTATATTTCCTAGAATTATAAATCGTCCGGAGAAGAACCTTTGTTATTGTAGGAAGTACGTTATTGTAGCAAGTACGTGAGAATACTCAGTCAGATACAAATTTATTATCCCAATGGGACTTCATGTACTAAATCCGTCGATATAATCCAGGATTTTCATTGTAGATCCCTTTCTATATAAGGTTTATCCCAGCAAGATGCGCAGAACTGCACACTTGGATTTCCAAAGGCCTGCCAAGAATTTGTTGGGAACTTCAACTTTTAATGATGTACAGGGTGATTATAATTAAAGTCAAATTGCAACGGAATATTAT
The DNA here is from genome assembly GCF_021461385.2 of Schistocerca piceifrons. Classification (NCBI taxonomy): domain Eukaryota; kingdom Metazoa; phylum Arthropoda; class Insecta; order Orthoptera; family Acrididae; genus Schistocerca; species Schistocerca piceifrons. The sequence continues at coordinate 319,341,908 of NC_060138.1, read as the reverse complement.
CGGAGAAGGGGGAAAACGTATGTCAGAAGAAAAGAAACAGTGTGAAAATTAATCTATAGATGGTGCAGTATGTGTCAGGATGTGTAAATGAAAACACCTGTCATGCGCACGACCCATTGAAGTTTGTATAAGCACGACGGGTACGTGGCTTTTCCTCCTTTCGCGTCTGCAACGTTCACCATGACTCTCTCAATGCAGGATCGCGCTCTGCTTGTAAAGTTGTGTTACAACAATGATAACTGTGCACATGTCGCTCTGCAGAAGTTCCGAACACGGAAGAGTTTAGAAAAAAAGGTGTTGGTCCGATGACTGCCAAGGGTATGGAGAAAACGATTCGGAAATTCGAAAAGACGAGTTCTTTTGGTGTGAAAACTGGCAGAGGCAGGAAACGAATTGATTCGACGTAGTCCAAGCAGTGGCCACAGCAATGCAGGAGACGAGTGGTGGTGTGCAAACTTGTAGTGCACGGAGAATTGCCCAGACATTGGACATACCCGTGAGCACGGTGCGTAAAATCCTACAAAACGTCCTTCTTTGCTGTCCATTCAAAATTACCCATGTGCACGAGTTGCTTCCTGTTGACATGCCAGAAAGAGAGACCTTTGCTTTGAATTTCTTGCTCACATGGAAGTGGACATTGATTGGCCGTGGAAGACTTTGTGGACAGACGAAGCCCACTTCAGTCTGACAGGATACGTCAATACACATAATTGTCGAATATGGGCAATGGAAAATACACACGCAAATCAACCAGTACCACTTCATACTGAAAAGGTCACTGAATGGTGTGGGCTTACTGCGTCATTTATCATAGGGCCATAATTTTTCGAAGAGACAGGTGCTTCCAGTCCTGTTACCTGTACCGTCACTGGTAAGCGCTATGAGTGTCTTTTGCTTAACCACGTCATTCTAGCTCTCCAACAGCGTGGATGTGTCGATGGGATCATTTTTAGGCAAGATGGCGCACCTCCACACAGTGCAAACCCAGTTAAGCACCTGCTGACGTGCCATTTTGGAAATGCTAGAATTATCAGCCGCCATTTCCCTAGAACCTGTCCGTCCCGATCACCTGATCTTACTCCGTGGGACTTCTGACTGTGGGGCTATCTGAAAGATGTTGTGTTTAGTGTTCCGAATACAAACTTAGCTGCATTGAAGGTACGCATTCTGCAGCATATTTTGAACGTGACCCAGGAAACACTACGATCAGTTGTGGAACATGCTGCTTCTCGATTTCAACTAGTTGCAGAAAATGGTGGACAGCATATTGAACATGTTTTGCGCTAGTCACATGGAAATTTATAATCCGATTTGATTTTGATTGATTCTTTTTATGTGGCTTTTGGCCTCAGGACAATTAAAAACCGATGCGATTGATGCTTTTTATGCGCTTATTGGCCCAGGACAATTAAAAACCGACTTTTCCCTTCTGATGTGATATGACTTTGCCGTGGTGGATAGGCTTACGTAACTAACAGTATCACACCTGTACTCCCATGCACATTGAGTAGTACAGTTTGTTTAACGTCAAACGTACACCTTAGGCATTGTTGTATGATTCATTTCTCATTTGTAGTGGACCACTATTATCTTATGATGCTTACAGCGCCATGTATTGCTACATTTTGTAACTATTTATTTTTCTTCCGCCATTCGTTTTCCCCCTTCTCCGATAATATTCCGTTGCAGTTTGATGCCATTTTGACCATTGGTGTTATTTCTACAGCGGTTTGAAAGTTTAATTATAATCACCCTGTATATATGCAGACTGAAGGCATGATGGACTCATACAACCTTTAACCAGCTTAATACGCTACTGAGTGGTACAACTGTGCCAGACAACATGGGACAGCATTCACAGTTGACAACAGCAATGGTATTTTATTCAATACAACATTAACATAAATTCTTCTGTCATGCCTTTAAAAAACAAAATTTAAAAAAATATCAAGATTTTGTAACACCCCACCCGTCACTTACTGGTTTTGGTGCGTGCTCACCCCAGGTAATTGACTAACAGATCAACAGAGAGTGCAAAATTGCCGCAATGTCAGATAACGCAAAGAAAGTAATAAGGCCCTGAGACTCCTGATTGAACTGCGGTGACAGTGTTGACATTAATTGATTCAGAACTGATCCCTTTTAATTAAAATGGGGTGCACATTGATGTTATATTCAGCTATTGAACACCAGATGCAAATGTTGGACATAAAATTAATTAAGAAAGTGACTTGGGATTTCAATACTTGATTGAAAACAGATGCAGTCGACTAGCACAGATTTATTTTAACTCATGACCTTCAATCATCTCATTACATGACTCTCCTAACAGGCAGTGGTAATAAATTGCGTTTGCGTGGAGTAAAGCGCGATAAATCAAAAGAAATTCCTATCGACTGACCCAGGCGCAATGCAAAGTGCAAGAAGAATCCTACAATACACGGCCAATGAAACCCTGGTGGAAACTTTGCCTATGTGATCCAACAAATTAATCAGTGGCCAGAGTGGGCGCAATACCACCGAATTCAGCGTGGCGGGGCGTCGTCGTTATGCGGACGTCGGCTGACCTTCTAGCTATCTTGCTCAGTACATAGCTGAACGAAAACTTTCTATCTCCAAGCTCAATCGTTCCGTTTGCTAAGTCCTAAACTGCAGAGATGCTCACTGTATCTCAGGCAAGCTGAGTAAAGAACCCCATATCCGCACTCTAAGCAAGCTGGGAACGGAAGACCTCTATGGAGACTTCAGCCAGTCCGCTCTTCGCCTCGGTTTCTCCTCCAGCAAAATCACTTACGCCAACTGCAGTGCAAGTTGCGTTAATTATGCGTCGCTTCCCAGCGCCGACCAATGCCTGCTCTGGGAAGTGATTTCCCTTCCTCTCAACTTCTGCTACTTAGCTCCTCCCAGGCCACCCATGAAGGTTAGCGCCAGCGCAGAACACCAGTTTTTCCAGAATTCTGACTCCCAGGAGAGTACTTCAAATTCCTCAGTCCTTCGTTCCCATTGGAGGCCGGCATATTTCATTCTGTCGCTCTTCACCTGATTTACTTCAGACTCTGCGGACCGTGAATTCAGCATGAAGTTGCTATAGTCACGAACACGCATATTTTGGCCTCTCTTGACTGCTCCGCCGTAGCTTTGCGCGGCTTTCTCGCATGTTTCACTGAAACGGGATGACGGACTTTTATCAACAGGCATACAAGTTCTCCGTCTGCTTCCCGGTACACCAGCATGGGGTCAACCACCCACTCACTGTCACTCATCTTAAGGCAGCTGGAGGCCGCGCCCCGTTACCGCTTTCTCAGAGCTTGAGCTGCCCTAAGCTGCCTATTGTCGCTTCCCTTCGCCAATCCCCAGCTGGCCACGGTCACTCGAATACTTTCCTGGGATAAACTAGCCTCCAGTAAATCGACGCGTTTCCACAAAGTTTTCATGTTGTGTGAATTACTTTAAAACCATCACCCGACATTAATTATTCCAATACGTCCATACTATACCCTCTACAAGATGCATTGTGCCTTGTCAGTCATTTTTGTTCAGCCCTACTGTTCGCTCAACATGAGTTAGGTGATCTTTAGTGACTTCATGTAAGGGGCATAGTTCTTGCCAACTTACAATTTTAGGAAACTCTTGACAGCAAAAATTTATCAAATTACCAAAACCTGCCTTTTAATTGTCAAACTTTACCAATGATAAAAAATTCCTTGTTTTATAGTTTTCGAAATACCTTGGATTGACTTTGTACATAAAATTCACACAAACTGGTAGTAAATACACAACAAATGTGCTACATCCGTAGGTTGCGTAAGTTTAGAATAAAGCAAATTTACTTGGAAACAATTCAAGCCACACTACAGGCGGTGATGATTCAACAGACGAGATGGGCAGTGCTGACTCGCCACTTATGGCTGTACTGGTATATGGCAGTTTCCTTACAAGATCAACTACACGGAAGTAAAAACTGATCTTAAAAATTAATAACTGTGCACTGCCTTTACAACAGAGAAAGGACGCAATCTGGCACAGAACAACTATCAACCCCAACATAAATTGGTAAAAACCTCTGCCAAGTGACTACATATGGGGATAAGCAAACTATCAATACATGCAATTCAGAAACACAGGGGACTATAAAATCCTTAACAACTGAGGAACACCGTAATTACACTAGCAGGTGACGAGACAGGGCTTCAATTCCCCAAAATTATTCGGCCAAATGTTTGCCAGTAATAATTACACTGAAATGGATAGCTCTCATTAAAATAAAATTCGCTGTTTTTACTAGCAGACCAGACAAACTTTGAATGCTCAGAATTGTTTTAGACATTCTGGTCAGAAATAATTGCAGTGCAAAGAGCGGCTCTTACTAAAATAAACACTTCCCATAAGAAGTCCACTGACGTGGTACCACCAACTGAAACCTTCTATGTGGAGGATGGGGCAGTGTTGATGAGCTGCGGAGTTGCATTGCCATGTACAGTCTTACAGTACATATATATATATATATATATGCTTCTGGGATTACACTGGCCCAAAGCAAAATGTGTGTGTGAGTATGTGTGTTTGTGTGTGTGTGTGTGAGAGAGAGAGGGGGGGGGGAGAGGGAAGAGAGAGAGTACTGATATATGTGTTTTATCATACTGATCTCAAAACGCCTAGAAGATATATAAATTCTCTGCCAGTGGCCAATCAATGGGCAGTCAAACTGGACGACAACCAGCATCTGCCTTTTGCCTCTCATTCGGCAGCAGGAACCCGATTTCTGCTGTTGCTTAATCCTAATTTGTGCTGCTCCTCTGCGGGAGGCAATTTCTGCGGGATACCTGCAACATTATACAGGCCTCTCCAAGGTCGCGCCTTGTAATGACTATACAAGGACAAGGGGCCAACTGAAGACGATCGTCCCGACCCCTCGCTCTCACAGTTTCGTTACGACGCGGCCTTGGACGGCCGACATTTCAGCGTAACGGCACCGCAGCAATGGAATCGTCAAAATCATCAAAATGTATAGAATGTTTTCCACGATCTCGCGCTCGGCATCCCCTGCGGCCAATTACGTAGAGTCTAATGCCGATTCCGACTGCCTTCATAAGCCATTACAATTTGCCGTAGCTCAGTCGGCGCTAATTGACACGCGCGAGGGCAATAAAAGAGTGGAAAGGAAAGGCGCCGCCGAGTCCTTGGAGTTATGAGCCCGCGCTCGCCGAACGCGGAGGCGAAAGTCACGTCACGTCACGTCACGTCGGGCTGCCGTCGCAGACTAGACAGGGCTCCCAAGGCTGGCCGCGGCTGAGCAGCGCTGTGGTCGGGCCGGCTAGCTGCGACCGCCGTGTCTGCTGCGAGTTCATGAACCTCTGAGTTTTCTTCTCCAAATTTTACATCCCGTGAAGTACATACTAATGTGAAACATTCAGCGTTGAGATGAGTAGGCACCTCTGTCCTGTATTCCATCGAATGCAACATGAAGCATAGCCAGCTGTCATAATCGCATTCCATAAGTAAACATACACTACTAGCCATTAATATTGCTACACCACGAAGATGACGTGCCACAGACGCGAAATTTAACCGACAAGGAGAAGATGGTCTCATATGAAAATGATAAGCTTTCCAGAGCGCCGGTGGCACCACACCTACAACGTGCTGACATAAGGAAAGTTTCCAACCGATTTCTCATACGCAAACAGCATGGTGAAACGTTCTTGTCATGCCTAGAGTAAGGAGGAGAAATGCGTACCATTACGTTTCCGACTTTGATAAAGGTCGGATTGTAGCCTATCGCGATTGCGGTTTATCGTATCGCGGCATTGCTGCTCGGGTTGGTCGAGATCCAATTACTGTTAGGAGAATATGGAATCGGTGGGTTCAGGAGGGTAAAACGGAACGCCGCGCTGGATGCCAATGGCCTCGTATCACTAGCAATCGAGATGACAGGCATCTTATCCGCATGGCTGTAACGGATCCTGCAGCTACATCTCGATCCCCGAGTCAACAGATGGGGACGTTTGCAAGACAACAACCATCTGCACGAACAGTTCGACGACGTTTGCATCAGCATGCACTATCAGCTCGGAGACCGTGGCTGCGGTTACCCTTGACGCTCCATCACAGACAGGAGCGCCTGCGATGGTGTACTCAACGACGAACCTTGGTGCACGAATGGCAAAACGTCATTTTTTCGGATGAATCCAGTTTCTGTTTATAGCGTCATGATGGTCTCATGCGTGTTTTGCGACATCGTGGTGAACGCACATTGGAAGCGTGTATTCGTCATCGCCATACTGCCGTATCACCCGGCGTGATGGAATGGGGTGCCATTGGTTACACGTCTCGGTCACCTCTTGTTCGCACTGACGGCACTTTCAACAGTGTTACGATCCGTGGCTCTACCCTTCACTCGATCCCTGCGAAACCCTACATTTCAGCAGGATAATGCACGGCCGCATGTTGTAGGTCCTGTACGGGCCTTTCTGGGTACAGAAAATGTTCTACTGTTGCCCTGGACAGCACATTCTCCAGATCTCTCACCAATTGAAAACGTCTGGTCAATGGTGGCCGAGCAACTGGCTCGTCACAATACACCAGTCACTACTCTTGATGAACTGTGGTATCGTGTTGATGCTGCATGGACAGCTGTACCTGTACACGCCATCCTAGCTCTGTTTGACTCAATGCCCAGGCGTTATTACGGCCAGAGGTGGTTGTTCTGGGTACTGATTTCTCAGGATCTACGCACACAAATTGCGTGAAAATGTAATCACATTTCAGTTCTAGTATATTTGTCCAACGAATACCCGTTTATCATCTTCATCTCTTCCTGGAGTAGCAATTTTAATGGCCAGTAGTGTATTTTTCTGATACCTTTCCGACACATAATCCATATACCATAATGTTATAAAATTGCTAAATTCTCGCTCACATTATATTGTGCTAAGTTTGATTATGCAATGAATAGTTTCTTGACCACTGACGATAACAGAATAATAATTATTTGAGAAAATAATTTATTTAAAGTAATATTCACAGTTTTAGTCACGTAAACCAAGCGAACTTCAGAATTGTATCTCAGTGACAATTATTTGCTTTAGTATTGACATACCTCATCTAAACATATTCACTCACCTCTTCAGACATACGTTTTAATTTTTCCGAAAAAGACTCTATATTTCAAAAGTAATTCGTATTCAAAATTATCTAATTCTACAATAATAAAATCTTAAAATATAGTCATTTACAAAACCCAGCAGCACACTTTTGTAGAACCAATATTTCTCATTCCAAAAGAAGTATATATTTCCTAGAATAACGCGTCAAATTACAAAAACGTCAATCAACAAAAATGAAGAAATGAAATTACAAGGTTTCAGAGACCTATTAAAGCCTCAAAAATCTGTAATGTATATATTAATTCTGAAGTGATGAATGAAAATTTACACGATGGCTGGGATTCAAACACGGGTCTCATGCTCACAAGAGCAAACACGCCAAGTACTATGCCACTCTAGTACATTCACTTTGCACAACTGATCGGGTCATCGTAATACACCTCCCTTCTAAATCCAATAGCCACTCACACATCGGCCCATTCGACATTCCTCCAAAAACTCCGTTACACAGGATCACTAACTCTACTTGAATAGCACCTCAGCTTCGAACGAAACGGGGGCTCCTGCCTGAAACCAAGGTATACGCGCTTTAGTGAACTATAGGAGTCCACAGACATAAAAATCTATCTAGTCCACGTAGTAGCGCAAAGCCACAGTGTCAGAGTGGCGTAGTGGTTGGTTCATCTGCCTAGCTATCTGGAAACCCGCATTCGAATCGCAGACTTGGCAAAAATTTTCATTCGTCGCTTCTGAGCCGTGCTGGCTCGGACCGATCCCCCTATTGTGATAGCCGTGCAGAATCTTTAATGGTTCCCCACGCCAGGCGCTTTGACCGGCGCGTGGGTAAGCAGTCGGAAAGAGACGGAAAGAGCACACTGGGGACGTGAGGACTGTCTATTGCCATTAAGCCCTGTCACAGTAAACTCTACCTCGTCGGTTGGACATCTGATCTGTACGAGGATCGTATCTTGGCCAATTTTGGGGCGATGGTACACTTTGGAAATTTGCCTGAGGCGGACTTGTGGAGACCCTGAGTGTCTCTTCGCTATTGATTCAGAAAATATTTTGGTGAGCTTGTTACTATAAACTTTCTGATTGCCACGGAAACTACGTGGTACGCCGACCAGTTTCCCCTCAACCATATTGCGTTATTTGTCGTCTGTCGGGGTTCATTTCGGAAGAAATGAGGCTTATGTTAATTGTGAGGCATACTTTAATAAGAGCTGTCCCTTTTATTGCAATTATTATGGGCAATTATTTGTAAAATAATTATGGGGACTAAAATTTTGTCTTGTCTGCTACGAGCCAGCATTTGTAAAACATTTTTAGACACTGAGAGTTTGTCTTGTCTGAAATTTAAGAGTAGTAAAATTTATTTCAGTAAGAGCTGTCCTTTACACTGCATTTATTACGTGCAGCCGCCGGTAAAGCAATTTCGGGAATTGAAATTTTGTCTCGCTTCCTCTTGGAAGTAGTGAAGCTTATTTTAATACGAGCTGCCCTTTTCACTGCAATTATTCCGGGCGAGCATTTGTAATGTTATTTTGGGCAACGAAAGTTTGACTTGTCTGCTATTTAGAAGAAGCTGGGAATCAAGAGCTGAAATGAATGATACGGGCCAGAATGTTGCTTCTCGAACGTTCGAGAAAGTTGCAAAATGCTATAGAGCGTACCAGAATTTTACAGAACCTTCCAGAATGTTCTGGGATGTTTCACAATGCTGTACAAACTTCCAGAAGGTATGATAATGATCTAAAAAGTTTCAGAATGATCTAACATCTTCCAGACTCTTTGAGAATATTCTAGAATGTTCCAGAATATTCGGTATTTTTCTCGAAAGTTCTATTGTCCTGTTCTGGTAGCGATACGTTCCAGCTCAGAAGCATATACATAGCTGTTGGTGAGACATATGCATCAGTATAATTTCGAAAATAGATTAGAGAGGCTCCAAGAAAAGTAAAAGTGTTAGAAAGAGGAATAAATTTAAGGGAAATAAATAGGGAATTACGTGACGTTTTGGTGTGTTAAGTAACATGAACGTCTGATGGGACGCCGAAACCTGAAAGAGGAGGATATCTTACCTGTGGTAAACTGGAAAAAACGAAACTGAAAGAGCAGCGAAGAAATAAAACAGATGAAGAACGAGAAGCATGAGTACTTGGAAACGGAAGAGTATGAACAGCCTGAGGTTAAACTTAACATATGAAAAATATCCTAGACTGTTCTTTAACTTTTCGAAAATTCTTGAATGCTATAAAATATTCTGGAATCACTAGAAACTTCCAGAATTTACTGTAACTTTCTATAATATTTAAGAATGTTTTGAAATGTTCTCGGGGTTCTATAAAGAAACGACTAAGTGAGTGGCAGAGGGTGTTGTTATACATTTAGTTGAATTGAAGAGTAGAGTATTCTTGAGCTACCGAGAGTATTTTTCCACCAAAAAATATTAACGTTCTTACAATTATTAACAATTTTCATTTTTACGATGTTCTTCAACGTTCTCGAGTGGTGTAGAATTTTGTCAGAGAGCAAACGAAAACGTAAAACAAGTGAAGAGGATTTTTTCACGTAGTCAATAATAATTCCAATCTTACGGTTGCCATCAAGATTTTCGGAAGATTCCTGGGCTATAACCGTGTACTGGAATTGTTAAATCCTTCCCAAACATTCCTAATTGGCAGAACCGCCCTTTTCCTCCCTCCCACCCCGTCAGTACGGGAGTTTTGAAGTGGGTAGCCTTGCCTATTAGCGTGCCTCGACTACAAGATATAAAACAAAGATCTAAAAAGCTGTTATTGTTAAGTTCATCGATTCTTTCGTTATTTCTTGGTAGTATATTTCCATATTTAAGGTTGAATAACAAGTACATTGTTTTTGTTCTACACAGTTTTGTTTATTTCAAACTAGTTATCCGCTTATTGCGTATTTTAGGATGCAACTGACTAGTGTCTGAAACACACAGAAGTTCTTAGATTACCAAACATTACGAGCAAAGAAGCGATCCACATGCATAGAGTGTTGTGCATCAAACTTCTTTCTTAAATTTGACGTTACAATTTTAAGTACTATAAATAATTAAATTACACAATATTACAGGTTCAGTGTTAATAATGCTAATTTTTTTTATATCTTGACATTGGCTGCGAAACTGTTAAACTGAACACTCTTCTTTTACGTTGCCACAAACTTTTTTTACTTGTAAACTAAAGTTTAGGCGATGGACAGTGTCATACACAATAACAAAAATATACACTCTTACAGTCTTACACGTAATGTGGTTATGATCTCATAGTTTGTGAGGCCGCAACATTTTCTGAGAACTATCTAACTGGAAACCAATTCATTATGTTTTGCAGCAAGCACGTTTTATGCAGTGGGAAATATTGAACACAGTACATGGTTAAAATACGCAATTCTGAAGTATTACAAATTATATTGTAGAAGTTTGTGGGGTAAGCGAGGTAAGGAATACGAAACTCGACTGCGTTTTAATTTTGTGTAGCGGTATGTATCATTCTCGTGGCTTATGGGTATTTCGTTTTTTGGTTGCATCACGTGAAGCTTCAAAGTGTAGATGTGCTCAGCTGTATTTGACCATTCAGAGCGAGCTGGAGATCTTGAGCTAAATGTCAGTTAACCTAAAGTCCTTCTAACAGGCTTTGCCGATCATGTGCTGAAGGAAGCACACAAATACCAAGCACACATAAAAGTACTACATATAGCCAACAAAGGAAGAAAACTAAGCCTGTTAGAAGTACTTCTCTTTTGAGTCAACAGTCGTCCGATTGGTTTGATGCGGCCCGCCACGAATTCCTCTCCTGTGCTAACCTCTTCTTCTCAGAGTAGCACTTGCAACCAACGTTCTCTCTTATTTGCTGGATGTATTCCAATCTCTGTCTTTCTCTACAGTTTTTGCCCTCTACAGCTCCCTCTAGTACCATGGAAGTCATTCCCTCATGTCTTAGCAGATGTCCTATCATCCTGTCCCTTCTCCTTAGCAGTGTTTTCCACATATTCCTTTCCTCTCCGATTCTGCGCAGAACCTCCTCATTCCTTAACCTATCAGTCCTCCTAATTTTCAACATTCGCCTGTAGCGCCACATCTCAAATGCTTCGATTTTCTTCTGTTCCGGTTTTTCGCACAGTCCGTGTTTCACTACCATACAATGCTCTGCTCCAGACGTACATTCTCAGAAATTTCTTCCTCAAATTAAGGCCTATGTTTGATACTAGTACACTTCTCCTGGCCGGGAATACCCTATTTCCCAGTCCTAGTCTGGTTTTGATGTCCTCCTTGCTCCGTCCGTCATTGGTTATTTTACTGCCTGGGCATCAGAATTCCTTAACTTCATCTACTTTGTGACCATCAATCCTGATGTTAAGTTTCTCGCTGTTCTCATTTCTACTACTTCTCATTACCTTCGTCTTTCTCCGATTTACTCTCAAACCACACTGTGTACTCATTAGACTGTTCATTCCGTTCAGCAGATCATTTAATTCTTCTTCACTTTCACTTAGGACAGCAATGTCATCAGCGAATCGTATCATTGATACCCTTTCACCTTGTATTTTAATACCAATTCTTTTATTTCCATCGTTGCTTCTTTGATGTACAGATTGAACAGTATGGGGAGAGATAGATCCCTGTTTCCAGCCTTTTTCATTCGAGCGCTTCTTTTTGGTCGTCCACTTTAATTAGACCCTCTTGGCTCTTGTACGTATTATATATTACCCGTCTGTCCTGTAGCTTACCTTTATTTTTTCTCAGAATTTCGAACATCTTGCACCATTTTAAATTGTCGAAAGTTTTTTCCAGATGGACCAATCCTATGAACGTGTCTTGATTTTTCTTTAGTCTTGCTTCTACTATCAACCGCAATGCCAGGATTGCCTCTCTGGTGCCTTTACCTTTCCTAAAGCCAAAGTTATGGTCATCCTGTACATCCTCAGTTTCTTTTTTCATTCTTCTGTATTCTTTTCAGCAACTTGGAAGCATGAGCTGTTAAGCTGACTGTGCGATAATTCCCGCACTTGTCGGATCTTGGAGTCTTCGGAATTGTGTGAATGATATCTTTCCGAAAGTCAGATGGTATATCGCCTGACTCATACGTTCCACATACCAAAGTGAATAGTCGTTTCGTTGCCTCTTCCCCCATTGATTTCAGAAGTGTTGATGGAATGTTATCGATCCCTCCTGCCTCGTTTCATCTTAAGTTCCCCCAAAATTCTCTTAATTCTGATTCTAATACTGGATCCCCTATCCCTCCTAAATCGACTCCTCTTTCTTCTTCTACCACATCAGGTAAATCTTCCCCCCTCATAGAGACCTTTAATGTTCTCTTCCCACGTATCCGCTCTTTCCTCTGCATTTAACAGTGGTGTTACTGTCACTGAAGGTGACCAAGAAATGAATACTCTAAGCAGTATGTCTGTGTGAAATCTTATGGGACGTAACAGCTAAGGTCCTCAGTCCCTAAGCTTACACACTACTGAACCTAAATTATCCTAAGGACAAACACACACACCCATCCCCGAGGGCGGACTCGAACCTCCGACGGTACTAGCCGCACAGTCCACGACTGCAGCGCTCTAAGCAGTGTCTTGAGCGTTTCTGAAGAAGAGAAATTTGTTAACATCGAGTATAGATTGAAGTGTCAAGGAGTCGTTTCTGAAAGTATTTGTATGGAGTGTAGCCATGTAAGTAAGTAAAACATGGACGATAAATAGTTTGGACAAGAAGAGAATAGAAGCTTTCGAAATGTGGTGCTACAGAAGAATGCTGAAGATTAGATGGGTAGACCAAGTAACTAATGAGGAAGTACTGAATAGAATTGGGGAGAAGAGGAGTTTGTGGCACAACTTGACTAGAAGAAGGGATCAGTTGGTAGGACATGTTCTGAAGCATCAAGGGATCACCAGTTTAGTATTGGAGCGCAGCGTGGAGGGTAAAAATCGTAGAGGGAGACCAAGAGATGAATACACTAAGCAGATTCAGAAAGATGTAGGTTGCAGTAGGTACTGGGAGATGAAGAAGCTTGCACAGGATAGAGTAGCATGGAGAGCTGCATCAAACCAGTCTCAGGGCTGAAGACCACAACAACAACAAGTCTTGCTGTAATCCGCTCATTCACTGAAGAGCTGTTGGTATTGTTACACAACTTCAGTCGTCCATGACTCTATATGCACATTAATGTTAAATATTAGTGGATATTTACAGTTCTCGATGAGATATTTTGACTTCTAAGAATGTTGACAACCAACTGGTCTCTTACGGTGGGGCCAGCGAACACTATTTTCCAGCTGGGGTACAGCGCTATATTTTTATGAGTGTCGGCCGAAGGACAAGAGATAATTGAGAAGATAAATAAAGATGACAGACTGGTACAAGCACACAGGCATAGACCACCAGTCAGACAGAGACTATGACGTGAAGAGAATCGTAGACGGGAATCTACATTATCAGAACATAATAAAAAAAATGGTTCAAATGGCTCTGAGCACTATGCGACTTAACTTCTGAGGTCATCCATGCCCGAGGCAGGATTCGAACCTGCGACCGGAGCGGTCACACGGTTTCAGACTGTAGCGCCTAGAACCGCATGGCCACTTCGGCCGGCTAACATCATAAAATAAGTCCAAAAACAAGGGGAAGTGGATTTATTAATCTAAGTATATTTTTGAGTAGATTAGCTTCGCGCGTGGTTCTACTACCATATTACAGAGGACACCTCGTCTGCCTCACTTTCTTAGTCATAAGGAAGATGTATACTCACGTTGAGAGGGAAAGCTGCAGTCCGGAACGCTAATGAATAAATAAGCGTTGCAGGCGTTATACACATACACAATAACGTTACTGCCTATTGGACCGCCAATAGCGCAAGACAGTGTATTGCATAATCATAGCGACCCTTCCAGGGTCGAATAGGTTATTATGATTGCACAAGAAAATGAAAAGAAGTTGACCATCACTCTTGTCTCTTTACAGCATCCCAACGGGAAAGACGTAATTGCCATGGGCAAGGACAAGGACGCGGGTCATTAGAATGTCCTGCTAGATGGGCGACTTATGTTTTGCTGTTCAAATATACTTACGTTCTCGTTAAGCGCTTCATCACCGTATTTAGAATTTCAAAAGCACCGCTAGCTCTAGTGCTTCCTCAATACGAGATTCTCGATTTTCTAACGTGTTGTGCATGGTGCCTGCTCTCTTTGACGTCGAAGATTTTCCAGTGATAAGACTGTCGGAGCCATATAAATAACTTACTAGCCTGTCATAAGACGAAGCTAACGATGTCAGAAAAGCAGAGCAATTCATTATATGTATGTAAGAGAACAATAAAGAATCTTACCATTCAAGGCTTTCTTTTTTTTTTTAAGAAATTGACTTTCTGCTAGTTTGATGCTGTTCACCCATTCACGCTTATTCTTGTGAAGGTACACAAATTGTTCGAAAAAATTTCTGGGTTTCAGCCGGTAGTAAACTTCGCGGTATTTCGACTGGACATTTAGCTCAGAATTCGAGTATCAATCTCACAAAGCAGTACGTCGCATATGTAAAAAATTCTCGGGATAATTAAGTTTGAAGTTTTCCGAGATTATTTACTGCCATAAAGTAAAGTTGCCTTTTCGACAGGCAGCGTGGCTGTGTGCTAGAGTGATTGGCTCCTACACGGCTGGCCTAGGCCCGCGTACCAGCCACGGTAAATTTCTTCGGAGAATAAAATCCTTAAAGACGAAAAAAGTTTGTCTGTAATTTTTAACTCTAAATAATCTTTATTAACAGTCTTTTATAAAGTGTCTGTAATTCACAATTTATAATTACAATAAAAATTGGCAATTTGTTGTGATACGTAATTAGACATAAGAAGACGTGCTATATTCATGCAAATAATTAATGACATTAGCTGACAGTGGGCATTGGTTTAAATCAATGGGGAAAGCTGAAAATTTGTACCGCACCAGGATTCGAAAGTGGGTCCCCTGCTCAGTAAACAAATGTGCTGACCACTACGCCATCCGGACGTAGTGATCATCGCAGCTGCATGGTCTACCCTACCACGACCGCCCTCAGACTCAAATTCTCAACTTATCCACACGCAACTGATGTGGTTCCCCTTTCGCCGATTCCTGTAAGAGTTCGAGGCTGGTGTACATAAGCACTCACCTTAATTATATATGTGTTAATTAGCATACACTTGAAGAATTTTGTATGATGTAGTTATTCGAACTGAACGGGAAAAAGCGAAAAAAATAATGACCGAAAGGAGAACTGGAACCAGCGATCCAATGATTACCAGTCTCGCACCGACTTTTTCCGTCTTTATGCATTTACGCATCATGAAAATGCTCGTAGAACATGCACCTTCGTTTAAAATTTTCTAATAGCGAGGAACTGAACCCATACCAGTCACATGGCAGGAGAGTTCTCTCTACGTACATAACCACATGGCGTAGTCTTCAATATCGATTTAAGAATTTCCATACTGGTACCAGGAAACACCTCTCCTATAGTAAAATCTGCATTAAAGGTTGGAACATAAAAGAAAAGTACTATGTGATATCACATATGACTGCATTACACACCGAGCGAGGTGGCGCAGTGGTTAGACACTGGACTCGCATTCGGAGGGACGACGGTTCAATCCCGCGTCCGGCCATCCTGATTTAGGTTTTCCGTGATTTCCCTAAATCGCTACAGGCAAATGCCGGGATGATTCCTTTCAAAGGGCACGGCCGCCTTCCTTCCCCGTCCTTCCCTAATCCGATGAGACCGATGACCTCGATGTCTGGTCTCCTTCCCCAAAACAACCAACCAACCAACTGTATTACACAGTATCTCTGAAAACAGGAAAATCATTTTATTGTGTACTGAGGATAATGAATGTGTTACAACGTCAACAACTTGGTCGAACGCTACCCACCTAATATTCCAGTATTTCTATGCCTGTGCGATAGGTTGATTAAAATATCATACTTATGTGAGCTTATTTTCATTATGTTCAGCACAGAAAAGAAAGCTGTTTCTACAGATGAAAATTTACATGAATATCGGGTGATTATAATTAAAGCACAGCTACTCACGGACGTCCATTGTGGGCTGCCATTATAGTACGGTGGCAAAACGTAGTACACTATGTGATCAAAAGTATCCGGACAGCCCCAAAAACATACTTTTTCATATTAGGTGCATTGTGCTGCCACCTATCGCCAGGTACTCCGAATCAGTGATCTCAGTAGTCATTAGACATCGTGAGAGAGCAGAATGGGGCCCTCCGCGGAACTCACGGACTTCGAACGTGGTCAGGTGATTGGGTGTCATTTGTGTCATACGTCTGCATCGGATATTTCCACACTCCTAAACATCTATAGGTCCACTGTTTCCGATGTGATAGTGAAGTGGTAACGTGACCAGACACGTACAGCACAAAAGCGTACAGGCCGACCTCGTCTGTTGACTGACAGAGACTGCCGACAGTGGAAGAGGGTCGTAATGTGTAATAGGCAGACATCTATCCGACCTTCACACAGGAATTCAAGACTGCATCGGGATCCACTGCAAGAACTATGACAGCTAGGCCGGAGGTGAGAAAACTTGGATTTCATGGTCGAGCGGTTGCACGTAAGGCACACATCACACCGGTAAAGCGGCCGATGTGGCCGAGCGGTTCTAGGCGCTACAGTCTGGAACCACGCGACCGCTACGGTCGCAGGTTCGAATCCTGCCTCGGGCATGGATGTGTGTGATGTCCTTAAGTTTAAGTAGTTCTAAGTTCTAGGGGACTGATGACCTCAGATGTTAAGTCCCATAGTGCTCAGAGCCATTTGAACCATTTTGAACACCGATAAATGCCAAACGACGCGGCCTTCGTGTAAGGAGCGTAAACACTGGACGATTGAACAGTGGAGTAATGTTGTGTGGAGTGACGATTCACGGTACACAATGTGGCGATCAGATGGCAGGGTGTGGGTTTGGCAAATACCCGGTGAATGTCCTCTGTCAGCGTGTGTAGTGTTATGGGTGGTCGTGTTTTTCATGGAGGGGGCTTGCACCCCTTGTTGTTTTGCATGGCACTATCACAGCACAAGCCTACACTGATATTTTAAACACCTTCTAGCTTCCCACTGTTTCAGAGCAATTCGAGGATGGCGATTGCGTCTTTCAACACGATCGAGCACCTGTTTATAATGCACCGCCTGTGACGGAGTGGTTAAACGACAAAAACATCCCTGTAACGTACTGGCCTGCACGGAGTTCTGATCTGAATCCTATAGAACACCTTTGGAATGTTTTGGAATGCCGACTTCGTGCCAGGCCTCACGGACCGACATCGATACTTCTCCTCAGTGCAGCACTCCGTGAAGAACGGACTGCCATAAAAAAAAATAGTTCAAATAGCTCCAAGTACAATGGGACTTAACATTTGAGGTCATCAGTTCTCTAGAATTATAACTACTTAAACTTAACGAACCTAAGGACATCACACACATCCATGCCCGAGGCAGGATTCTTACCTGCGACCGAAGCAGCAGCGCGGTTCCGGACTGAAGCGCCTTGAACCGGGCAGCTATCCCCCAAGAAATCTTCCAGCGCCTGATTGAACGTATGGCTGCGAGGTTGGAAGCTGTCATCAAGGCTTAGGGTGGGCCATCACCATATTGAATTGCAGCATTACCAATGGAGGGCACCACGAATTTGTAAGTCATTTTCAGCCAGGTGTCCGGATACTTTTGATCACATAGTGTAGATATGATAACGCGTAAACAAGCAGACTATTTACTCTGAAAAAAATTAGTTTCAGTTTTGGCCTCATCGTATAAATCTGGAGCTGCGAATGCAGGAAAGACATATAGAAATTTGCACAGCTCCAGCGTGCTGAGTGTTATGGAACAGCAACTAGTTTTTGATTGTGAAGCAAAAACAGACAACCAGAGTTGCAACTAAAATGTATATTTATTTAGCCGGTGATCGATTCCAGGCTATGCCCATTCTTGACTTAGCCAGTGCTTGCCAAGTAATGTGTCAGTCCAAAATCGCAGTAAATGAAATGACTACATATGTATATGGTCCCAAGCTAACGTACGTTAATGAATATTAGTTAGGGCCATATACACATGTATCCATTTCATTTACTGCTATTTTGAACGGACATTGTACTTGACAAACACTGGTTGATTTGAGAATGGGCATAGCCCGAAACCGGTAATCGACTGAGTAAATATCCATTTTAAATGCAACTCTGGCTATCTCTTTTTCCGTCACGTACAGAAATGCTTCTACATGTAATCGATTAGCAGCGGGACGGGCGCAGAAAACATCAAATAAGTGTGACAGGCATAATGGCGACTGTATTATTAACCGTCGCTTACACAGTTCGTTAAATACGAGCAGTGGAGATGTCGATGAGATGCTAAATCCGTGAAACGACGTGATCAGCAGTCGCTCGTAGTAGTTGCGGTGTAATCTGAGCAATGTGTTGCTGTACACTGTGCTTCAGATGAGGCACTTATCGAACGTGTCGCTGACCATCGCGTTAGATATTTGCAGAGCCGAAAGTTGCAAGGATTAAGATCAGACTTGTGAAGATAACGAGTCAGTGGATGTTCGCATTAAGCAGATCTATCACAGGGCGAGTGACGTGAGGTGTTGCCCCATCTTACATGAAAACAGTGGTTCCCATACAGTTACGAACTTCCACAGCCGAACGGTTCTAGGCGCTTCGGTCTGGAGCCGCGTGACCGCTATGGTCGCGGGTTCGAATCCTGCCTCGGGCATAGATGTGTGTGATGTCCTTAGGTTAGTTAGGTTTAAGTAGTTCTAAGTTCTAGGGGACTGATGACCTCAGATGTTAAGTCCCATAGTGTTCAGAGCCATTTGAACCATCTGAGCCCACGTCTCCTTGATTGGAAACGGATCTGGTGATCGAGCAGGACAAGGCAACACTTTGACACTCTGTAGAGTATGTTCGGTTACAGCAGAGACACGTGGGTGATCGTTACCTCTTAGAAAATACCACTTGTAATGCTGTTCATGAGTGGCAGCACAACTGGTGGAAACACTTGGTCGACTACCGGAGAGCTCCTGCTGTCATACGAGATAGCGCCTCAGATCATAGCTCTAGGTGTGGGTCCAATGGTTGTAGCACGCAGACAGGGTGGGTGCAGGTCCTCAACTGGCCTTGTTCCAATCAACAAACGGCCATCACTAGCACTGAGGCAGAACCAGCTTTCACCATACGACACAACAGACGTCCACCCTGCTCTCCAATAAGCTCTCACTTGACATCACTGAAGCCATAAATGCCGGCACGGTAGCTCAGCGTGTTCGATCAGAGGGTAACGTGCCCTCTGCAATAAAAAAAACTAAGTTAACAGATCAACAACGAACTTAAATGGATGTCTTACGACGTCCGCCCCGAGCAGATGCAACGAACTAAAGC
Organism: Schistocerca piceifrons; assembly: GCF_021461385.2. NCBI lineage: Eukaryota > Metazoa > Arthropoda > Insecta > Orthoptera > Acrididae > Schistocerca > Schistocerca piceifrons. Next base: position 319,322,362 of record NC_060138.1, on the reverse strand, counting down.
GAACAAAATGAAAAAAAAAAAAAAAATAACAAATGTCGATGATTTGGGCTCAGTGGAATGCACCACTACAGGACGGATCTGTCCTTCAAATAACCGATTTGTAACCTTTAATCGTGTCACTGTTGTGTCAACTGCTGTTGAAATTGTTCCCTCAGATCTAGAAAGATACGACAGAGGCACACGCCGAACACGATCGTCTTCGCTGTCGGTGGTGCCACGTGGCCGTCTGGAGCCCTGTCTTCTTGCGACCGTACAGTCCCGAGACCACCGCTGCCAGTAATCATGTACAGTGGTTGCATTCCTGCCGTGGTTCTGCAGTATAGCAGAAAGAAAATCCATTTTCTGGTGCCCCTATTCAAATGGTTCAAATGGCTCTGAGCGCTATGGGACTTAACATCTGTGGTCATCAGTCCCCTAGAACTTAGAACTACTTACACCTAACTAACCTAAGGACATCACACACATCCATGCCCGAGGCAGGATTCGAACCTGCGACCGTAGCAGTCGCGCGGTTCCGGACTGAGTGCCTAGAACCGCTAGACCACCGCGGCCGGCGGTGCCCCCCTATTACATGACGTCTTTCAAACTCAGTGAGGTGCTGATAACAACGTCTTTGTCGCCTTTAAGTCATTCGTGACTAACATGAGCACACCTCGTCCAATCTGAAAGGTAACTTACACTCACGACCGTTACAGCGTGTTTGAACCAAACCTGGTTTGCATCCTCATAGCGGCTCTAGTATCGCCACTCTTGCGCGACTGGCACGAAATTTGAATAATCATATTTCAGTTGTAGAAACGCGCGTACCAACTTCCGTTTATGTCGCACAACTCCTTAGTGTTGTGACTTTTTTCTCCGTCAGTGTAATTCGCATGTATCTACTGTGCTGTAAGAACGAACGATGCCTGCTGTGTTTGTATTGTGTGATTATTGCTGTTTTGTACTGTTATTTAACAAAGAAAGAAGAAAAGCTTTCAAATTCTTCTCGCTCTCACCTTCTCTAATTAACTACTATCTAAGTAAGAACTTCGCCATTACGACTAACATATCTGATTTATGTATCTTAAACTTCCTGTATGAAGGTACGATAGCGGAGGAGATCTTGTGAAAGAAAGAAAAAGACGACATGGATTGAGGTCTGGATTATTGGGGGGCCAATTTTGTCGGTAATTGAAAAGACCTGGAAACCCGAGTGAAATGATCCGCATGTCGTGGAAAAACTCCAACACAGTGTTTGTAGTATGTGGCCTTGCTCCATCTTGCATGAACCACTGCGTGTTGAAGGGCAAGGCAGTAGCAAGAAGCTGTGGAATGAAGCTATTGCGAAGCACGCTCAAATAACGCTCACTGTTCAGTTTCTTCAAAGAAAAAGGGTCCAATAAGTCCGTGACTGGAAATTGCTGCCCACACTATAATCCTCGGAGCCTAATTTTGTCGTTCATGAAGCACTTGTGGGTTTTCAGTGGCCCAAAAGCGTACATTTTGTTTGTTAACCACACCGTCTAAATGAAAATGCGCCTCGTCTGAAAACCAAACGTTGTTGAGAGTTTCTTCCCTATCCTCCGCCCACTGAGCAAACAGTAGTCTCTGCTGCTTGTGTTATTCAGTGAGCTTCTGTGCACAGGTCATCCTGTATGGGTACATATGGAGGTCACTTTTAAGAATGCGTTGAACGGAGAGTCTGGATATTCCCAGTTGCACTGCTGACTTTCTACACGATTTCCCAGGACTTCTCTGTACAGCAACCCGTACCGCTTCAATATTCTACGGCGAACGAACAGGCTTAGGCAGAGGTCGCTTCGCTTCCAATACTGTTCCTTCCTACACAAATTTATCGTACAACCTGTGGATGGTCTTCTTGCAAGGGACCTATCGTGTGTTAAACTGTTGTCGAAAACGCCTCTGAGTCACAACAAGGCTTTTCGTTTCACGAAAAGGTAACACAATTGCCGATCGTTGCTGTGTCGTCAGTCTTCCATTGTCAGCCATAGCTGCTTACTAGTCTCCTAGCGGCAGTATCGTGATTTACACGTCATTTCGTAACTCGTTTGTTTTTCCAAGCTCTGCTGGTACTGCTGTAGAGATCCCAGCGGGATATCTAATGTGCGTCGTAAATTGTGAAAGAAACAATTGGTAACACATTTCGTGCGCCACCCTGTAACACTGACTAGCTTGCACATCGACGACGACACACTGCTATGCGGGACACTTGTTGTAGAGAACGTGGCTGCCGCCTGGAGTATGCGACATTCAGTGTTGCCGTCGCAGCCGGCTGGGAGCGAATGAGAACCGCTGGCTCGGGCCGCCAGCCAGCCAGGCGGCAAGAAACTGCGTGTGTGTGTATGTGTGTGGGTGTGTGGGAGCACCACGCCGCGCCGCCTCAAGGGTACCCCAGGTGGGCGACTCCTGCTTTTATTGGCCGATTCACGGACATGCCGTGCTTTCTCTCCTTTATTACGCGGGCAGCGTGCCTGAACTTGGAAATACAAGGGCACTGCTTCGCCATACTCTTACACTGAAGCCTGTTGGAAAGGAGCGCACGTGATTGTAAAGTATCTTTACTGATGGCAGGCGCCTCCAGCTAAAAGAAACCAAAGGGGTGGTCAAAAGAAGGGGATATAGATATCTCAGCAGAAAACAAAATATACATGAGTGGAGAAAGAGAGAGTATTGGAGCACATCTGCGGTGGATAGAATGTGATGCTGTTTATAGTTACATACGAAGGCGTGCAGAAAAATAAGGCTTCCGGGGTTCTTTTAGTTTGTTTTCAATACCGATCGAGTTATTACACTACTGGCCATTAAAATTGCTACACCACAAAGATGACGTGCTACAGACGAGAAATTTAACCAACAGGAAGAAGTTGCTGTGATATGCAAATGATTAGCTTTTCAGAGCATTCACACAAGGTTGGCGCCGGTGGCGACACCTACAATGTGCTGAAATGAGGAAAGTTTCCAACAGATTTCTCATACACAAACAGCAGTTCACCGGCGTTGCCTGGCGAAACGTTGTTGTGATGCCCCGTGTAAGGATGAGAAATGCGTACCATCACGGTTCCGACTTTGATAGAGGTCGGATTGTAGCCTATCGCGATTGCGGTTTATCGTATCGCGACTTTGCTACTCGCGTTGGTCCTGATCCAATGACTGTTAGCAGAATATAGAATCGGTGGGTTCACGAGGGTAATTCGGAACGCCGTGCTGGATCCCAACGGCCTCGTATCACTAGCAGTTGAGTCAACAGATGGGGACGTTTGCAAGACAACAACCATCTGCACGAACAGTTCGACGACGTTTGCAGCTGCATGGACTGTTAGCTCGGAGACCATGGCTGCTGTTACCCTTGATGCTGTATCACAGACAGCAGTGCTTGCGATGGTGTACTCAACGACGAACCTGGGTGCACGAATGGCGAAACGTCATTTTTTCGGATGAATCCAGATTCTGTTCGCAGCGTCATGATGTTTGTTTGGCGACATCGCAGTGAACGCACATTGAAAGCGTGTATTCGTCATCGCCACACTGGCGTATCACCCGGCTTGATGGTATGGAGTGCCATTGGTTACACGTCTCGGGTCACCTCTTGTTCGCATTGACGGCACTTTGAAAAGTGGACGTTACATATCAGATATGTTACGACCCGTGGCTCTAACCTTCATTCGATGCCTGCGGAACCCTACATTTCAACAGGATAATGCACGACCGCATGTACGGGCCTTTCTGGATACAGAAAATGTTCGACTGCTGCCCTTGCCAGCACATTCTCCAGATCTCTCACCAACTCACAACGTCTGGTCAATGGTGGCCGAGCAACTGGCTCGTCACAATACGCCAGTCACGACTCTTGATGAACTGTGGTATCGTGTTGAAACTGTATGGGCAGCTGTACCTGTACACGCCATCCAAGCACTGTTTGACTTAATGCCCGGGCGTATCAAGGCCGTTATTACGGCCAGAGGTGCTTGTTCTGGGTACTGATTTCTCAGGGTCTATACACCCAAATAGCGAAAAAATGTAATCACGTGTCAGTTCTAGTATAATATATTTGTCCAATGAATACCCGTTTATCATCTGCATTTCTTCTTGGTGTAGCAATTTTAATGGCCAGGCCGCGGTGGTCTAGCGGTTCTAGGCGCGCAGTCCGGAACCGTGCGACTGCTACGGTCGCAGGTTCGAATCATGCCTCGGGCATGGATGTGTGTGATGTCCTTAGGTTAGTTAGGTTTAAGTAGTTCTAAGTTCTAGGGGACTGATGACCACACCAGTTGAGTCCCATAGTGTTCAGAGCCATTTGAACCATTTTTTTTAATGGCCAGTAGTGTATACGTCATGGATATGATTAGCTGACTCAAAGTACAACCCTGTGTCGCTAGAGAGCACCGAACTGTAGCGCTTAACGCGGCGGTGTGTAACGTAACTATGTCAATGCCTGAGGAATAGCTCAGAAAACTGAAACCACGAATTCGATGACTTCGTCCACACATGGCTCATCCTCTCGTTCAGCATGACAATGCCAGACCACACTCGAGATCTGCAACAGTTCGACGCCTTGGGTTCCCTGTCATCAACCATCCTCCATACAGTCCGGGCTTCGCCCCATCCGATTTTCAGGAAGCCCTCTTACATTGGGCTGGTGGACAGGAAGAAGGTACTAAGTCGTACATCAAAATTGTCGCATGTTCCTTTGTCCTTATTTTACATGTTTCACTTGACCAACGCGAGTATCTTCGGAAATGGTCTGCTGCTCGTGGTCTAGTGGCTAGTGTTCTTACCTCTGGATCCCGGGATCCCGGGTTCTGTTCCCGCCCGGATCGGAGATATTCCCCGTCCGGGGACTGGGTGTTTGTGTTGTCCTCGTCATCTCATCATCAATCGGGAAGTGGTGAGACGGGGAAACTGGGAACTTGTATGGGTGCTGGCGACCATGATGTTGGGCACCCCACAAACCAACATCGTAATCATCATCGTCTTCTTCGAAACTTTGGAAATACAATGCGATACACCACCATTTGACAACATAAATTAGTAGGTTCATCTTACAACATGATAACTTACGTTTTGTGACCGAGGGCCGCTCGTTTCAAATATCGTGCTGTGTATAGCGTCGCAGTCATGCAGTTTTTATTTAGTTAGTGTTGAACAGAGCAGGTCGCTCTCGTACAAGGAGCACCTCACAAAGACTGCCGGCAAAATGAGAACAAGAAACAACATCATGCATAAATTGGGTCTCCACAGCAGACACACACAACAGCAACTGATCACGTCCACTCGGTGACAGAATACTACGCTCCGGTGTGGATTAATAGCCCGTTCACAAACTAAATTGATGTGGTATTAAACGACACCATGCGCATCATCAGCGACACAAAGAAATCTATTCCGACTGTATACTGCCAACCTTGAGCAATATATCACGACCAGAGATACGGCGCAAAAATGCTCTCATCAGAGAAAACGACAAGGTAATTAATAACCCTCAGCTGCCCATACATAAAGATACAGCTGACCTGGAAGTAGCATTTCGTTCTGTTTCGTCTTAGAATGCACCTGGCCAGACATTTTACGTTAACTATACAGAAACCACTTGCTCCATTCTGTACATGACGGTGGCGCTATACACACCCCGATATTTCTAATGTTAAGTTATCATGTTATAAGTTTAATCTGTTAATTTATCTTATTGTACGGTGGCGTAAGGCATTGCATTTCTACAGTCCTTTAGATGCTGCCGCGGTTATGTGAAACACAGTAAATAAAGATACAGTTACACGCGACCTGTGAAGGCTTTACGATTTTAATTTGTTATGCTCGCTGTTCCCGTGCAGGCAAATGCCTGCGATGACTAAAGGCGAACATTGCTTGACTGAAGTGCATAGGTCTGGAATTTGAAAAGCAAACCTAAAGGTCGTACACAGCCTGATTGTTTTTCAAGGCCGGGAGCCGAGAGAGCTTTTGGCCATTGAGTTGGTGAGATAGGAGGCGGGTAAAGTACAGGAACTGGTCGCTGGAGGCGGCATCAGGACGGAACCTAACGTTGGTTAGCAAGAAAACTTCTTTATAGGCTATTATGGAAGGGTTGCGAGACGAAAGGGTCAAAATACTCACTAAATACTCAGTTGATGATGGTAGTCCTGTGGAGTATGACATCACTGACAAGTTTGCGAGGTTTAAGGAAGAGTGAGATACGGGAGGTTTTACATAGCTCAGGACAGCAACTTGCACAAAAATTCACATTTAGTGGCAAGAAGTTCTAGGACAGAATTACAACCTTCTTTCAGGTGATAATGAATAATAAACTCGCGTCTAGTAGTGATGTTTCCTCTTTGTAAAGTATTCGTTCGACATCTTGTTTTCTGATTGTGGGAAAGAGGTACGTTCGTTGACTATAGGTCCGTCTTGGAGTGTTAATGTACCTGAGAGGTAGGTTTCAAAGCGTTTGCCCTTACTTAGCTTATCAGGCAAGGGGTGAGGGGCGACCCTTACTTAGGTTGTCAGGCAAGGAGTGAGTGGGAGGTGGGCAGCAACAACATTGTTGGCAGAGAATCCCTTTGAGGTTATAGAGAATGTAGTGTTGGCAGAAGAGCCAACACTGTTTTCCTAGAGGAGGCCGAAATGCACGCGTTTAATTACACGCTGACTGGCGTGAGGTCTGGAACAGGACAATATCTTGAGAATTGCAAATAAAGTACGTAGATGATGTAATACTTAACTTTAATCCACAATCGTAGAACATCTCTCGTTACGGTACATGCTTCATAATATTAATTATCAACTGCTATGGCGCCTTGCTAGGTCGTAGAAAATGACGTAGCTGAAGGCTATGCTAACTATCGTCTCGGCAAATGAGAGCGTATCGGTCAGTGTAGCTTCGCTAGCAAAGTCGGCTGTACAACTGGGGCGAGTGTTAGTAAGTCTCTCTAGACCTACCGTGTGGTGGCGCTCGGTCTGCTATCACGACAGTGGCGACACGCGGGTCCGGCGTATACTAATGGACCGCGGCCGATTTAAAGGCTACCACCTAGCAAGTGTGGTACCTGGCGGTGACACCACAGAGAAGTTTATCCGTAGTCTACTACTGAGGTTGTTGCACGTTTGTCTCTGCTTTTAGTAGATATACGATGTCTCCCTTATTAGAGCGTGGCGTATTAGATTATCACGAATCTACAGAAATCAACTTTATAATGGTTCAAATGGCTCTAAGCACTATGGGACTTAACGTCCGAGGTCATCAGTCCCCTACACTTAGAACTACTTAAACCTAACTAATCTATGGACATTACACACATCCATGCCCGAGGCAGGATTCGAACCTGCGACCGTATCAGCAGCGCGGTTCCGGACTGAAGCACCTAGAACCGCTCGGCCACAGCAGACGGCCAACTTTATAATCTTTGTGACGTGTGAAGAAGGATGGAATGGAGGGGAATGGAGGATAAAAGCACATAGGGCATCAGATAAGGCGTGTTGCAGGAACGAAGTGTCATGAAAAGTATCCCAGTGTTAAAAGGTTCCGCAAGGGCTTCGAATTTGGGTATCTACGCATTCCCTCTAGGTAATCCATTTGGTTTGGTAGTTATCTTGGGTATGCATTGGTTTAGCATCACGATAAAATGTGCAGATATGAGATACTTCTTAGGGAACATAGTGTAAAATGGATATGTGACCTCATTCAATAGGACCAAAGACATTTACAACAATGCCCTCTAAGTGGTTGTGAGACGTTAAGACAACAACACGGAATTTCTTTCACAATGAGTATTTTTCTGGGAGGGCTTTTACGTCACTTTCCACGATATCATGAAGCCAATGCCACCACTGGAGTTTTAGTAATAGTGAACTCTTAGAAGAAAAGGGTAAGGACAAGATAATATTTTGAGTTATTGTATAAGAGTTGTCTACAAGCAACGACGCTCCTAGGAAACCAACTGCTGTTCCATTGTGCAGCACAAGAAGTGCTTTTATCCATACAGTGTATTGTGTAGTAGATGCTCATAAGGGACGATGAGATTGAAAGCAGATGTTGATGAAGATGGATGCACTTACGTGGTGTTAGTGGAGAGTTACATGAATACAGATTTCTTTCAAAATGGTTCAAATGGTTCGGAGCACTATGGGACTTAACTTCTGAGGTCATCAGCCCCCTAGAACTTAGAACTACTTAAACCTAACTAACCTAAGGACATCACACACATCCATGCCCGAGGCAGGATTCGAACCTGCGACCGTAGCGGTAGCGCGGTTCCAGACTGTAGCGCCTAGAACCGCTCGGCCACTCCGGCCGGCCAGATTTGTTTCTTGGTATGAAGTAGATAATGTAATAAATATTTGTTCTGTTATTGCTTCATGGTATAAGTTTAGGCGAGAAAATTGAGGAAGATAATTTTAAAATATGGTGTTGGCTCGCCTAAAAACAAAGTGAATTTTCTAGGAAGAATAGGTAGCTTGAGCGTGGAAATAAAATGCAGATCAGAGAGCAAGTCAAATTTGTGGGTGGGTGAGTTGTTCGTTTTCCAAACTGGCTGATGTTTTGAAAAATACTGGTCAGGAGATGGAGATAACGATATTTCGATCGTGATGGAGGCGCCAGAGACGGTTGAAATACTTTTTAAAAACAGTTTATTGTCAGGCACAATCACATATAACTTTAACAAGAAATTACCGAGAGAAAACCAAACAGTCAACATTCTGTTATCCACGGACGAAGGGCAACACGCAAATTTCGTATTCCTAGATTTCCGGAAAACATTTGTTATAGTGACACACTGCAGAAATCGAAACCAGTGTGTTTTCATGGACGGTGAATGTTCACTGGGTACACAGAAATAATGAAGACTGTCCCAAGTAATCGTGACAAGATCGCTGCGTTCCCTGTATACATATACGACCTGACGGGAAAGGTGAGCAACAACCTGCGACTGTGTAGTGTACGGGAAACGCTCGCCATTGAATGTAGAACGACTTGGACACCATTTCTGTTTAAGCTTATCCTTTACGGATGTTTTAATACCTGTGACTGTTCATTCAGTATAAAGAGATAGAATTGCAACCAGTCACTTTTTTTTTCAGATAGTTCATGGAAGGATAAAATAAATGTTTCGAAAAAGTGACTGGTTGCCGTTTTATGTATTTACCTAGAATTTCTGATGCTTGAAGAATGGCAGCGTACTGAAATACGGAAAACCATAAGTTAGTGCAGGAGAATAGGAAAAACCGTCCTATAATATTCGAACACACACTTGTGGGATGCTGCCTAACTAAGTAATGTCTATTAAATATACAGGGCTATTACAAATGATTGAAGCGATTTCATAAATTCACTGTAGCTCCATTCATTGACATATGGTCACGACACACTACAGATACGTAGTAAAACTCATAAAGTTTTGTTCGGCTGAAGCCGCACTTCAGATTTCTGCCGCCAGAGCGCTCGAGAGCGCAGTGAGACAAAATGGCGACAGGAGACGAGAAAGCGTATGTCGTGCTTGAAATGCACTCACATCAGTCAGTCATAACAGTGCAACGACAGTTCAGGACGAAGTTCAACAAAGATCCACCAACTGATAACTCCATTCGGCGATGGTATGCGCAGTTTAAAGCACCTGGATGCCTCTGTAAGGGGAAATCAACGGGTCGGCCTGCAGTGAGCGAAGAAACGGTTGAACGCGTGCGGGCAAGTTTCACGCGTAGCCCGCGGAAGTCGACGAATAAAGCAAGCAGGGAGCTAAACGTACCACAGCCGACGGTTTGGAAAATCTTACGGAAAAGGCTAAAGCAGAAGCCTTACCGTTTCGAACTCATTGATGGGGACATGCTACGCCGAGTGTGGGAGGAACTTGATTATCGGCTTGATGTCTGCCGAATCACTAAAGGGGCACATATCGAACATTTGTGAATGCCTAAAAAAACTTTTTGAGTTTTTGTATGTGTGTGCAAAGCATTTTGAAAATATCTCAAATAATAAAGTTATTGTAGAGCTGTGAAATCGCTTCAATCATTTGTAATAACCCTGTATATGCGTGACATCGCAAAGAGACATGAAATTGAACTGAGTAAGAACTTTAGGTTGTGGGGAAGGTGAATAGTCGAAGTTGGTTTATTGGCTGAGTTACAGGAGTGTGTAGCTATCTATAAAGGTGACCATGTGTGAAACACTTCTGCGAAACATTCTTGTGTACTGACAATGTTTGAGATCCACACAAAGTTGTATTTAAGAAAGAGATCGTAGGTCAGAGACATGATGCTAGATAAGTCATCGGTAGGTTCGATCAGTACACGAGTTGCTAGATTTTGCTCTATCAATTACAATCAAGACTTTATCAAAAATGGCAGAGGTAATGTTAATCAGAAGACTGGGACGAGTTGTGGTCTAAATAACAATAGATCTACTCATTCTTAAGATCACAAGACAAAAAAAATGGCTAAAGAAAAGGCACACAAACATTTTTTATTGGACAAACGCTTTCATTGATATGCGGTCAATGGTGAACGAAGGGACCTGCTGATTTTTCTTCAGTCTTGCTTCCAGTATCAAGCACAGTGCTAGGACCGTCTCTCTGGTACCTATACCCTTCCGAAGCTAAACTGATCGTTGGCACCATCAGCAGAACAGGCTCTGCTAACGGTATACTACGCCTTCCACATCGGTGGCAACGAGTTCTATACAACGCTGGTGACTACTTTGTAGGACAGTAACAGGTGCAAACATGTAACTCTTATGTATCGGTTGTGAATAAATAGTTGCCACTATTTAAGTTTCAACCCTCGTATTTGAGTCCTACGCCATAGCAGCGAATGCTTTACCCTTCTGCAGGTCAGTCCGGCACACCGCGATGCGCTCGGCGACAATTTGTTATTAACGTCTCGCGCCCGAAGAAAAACGCAAGTACGCGGCCTCGCGTTCTGCTGATTCGGAACGCAGGTACTTCCCTATGAGCCTCTGAAACCCCGGTGGATTCCAGTGTGCAGCTGGGCCCGTTTTCTGGTCTGCCAAATCAATTTTATTCCGGGCCACGACTATGCGTGACGGAAAATGTCAAATGTTTAGACGGCCGACTCAAAATAAGTAAGTATATCCACGCACCACTCGTTGTGTGCGTGATGCTAGAAGCAGTACCTCTCACGGTTCACATGGTAACTGGCACAGGCTTTAAGTGGCACACTAGCAAATGACACAAGTCTCACCGTTTAGGTAAAGACCTGCAGTTCTTTACTAGCGACGCCTCAGTACAAGATTGTCCTCCTTCTCTTTCTCTCAACTCTCCTCGCCAGCTCAGTAGCATAGCACATTTACAACTTAGACGACTCTCACTTTAGCACAAGACAATCAGGAGCTGGAGCGCGGCATTCGAAGCTGGGAGACTGTCCCTTGGTCTGCACACACAGATTTGACCAACCAGCGACTTTAAAAATTAATTGGGAGAAAAGGAAGAAAGATTCAGCTTCGCGGCCTCTTTCCCACGCGTTTACGCCGTATTTTGCCAAAAGCATGACCTGGATGGAACCACAGCCCTCCATAAAAAGATCGTTATCTCCCGTGTTGAATCCATTTTCAACTTTCCAAAGAATGGCCATAAACTTGCTAAAAGCCTCGTGCCTTCACAAATATGTTTTGTAGCAGAGTCTGGATGCCTGGGCGCCAGACCTGTCACACGGAAATTCGCAGGAGCTCAAAGTAGTCTCATCGGCTTCCTGCTATCAAGGGCCCATCCTATGCTTTATTGCCAATTATTAATGCTCTGCCTATAGCAGCAGCGACTCCTGGACGTGGCCACCGACCGACCGGCGCACAATGAGACCAAGGAACTGGGCAATCCGCAAACGTTTCCACCCAAGTTCCACAGAAAAAACGCTCTCCTTGGCCCTCAGCAGCCATACGCTTTTGCTGCTATTGTTTAAATCGGCACCCTCTTCCTGTGAATACAGGTAAAACTTGCTGCTATTCCTTCACTAGAGCACACAAGTAAGAGTGTTAACTACTGCCAACCATTTCATCATATGAATGAAGTCAGATCATATCCAGGTATAGCAACCAAGTAATAAAGATCGTCTACCCTAAGAACATTACGCAGCATAACACTGTATCAGAAGTGAGAGTGCCCTGCAGTCTCTCAAAGAATTGGAAAAATGTTTGAGCTTAATTGGAAATTCTTGGAAGGGAAGGAAGAAGATGTTCTTTCGTGATACACAATTTTCAAAGCTTAGGGAACAGGCATTTGCGACAACCTACAGAACGATTCTACTGTCACAAGAAAAAGAAATGTGAATGGCTAGTATTGGTACAAATAAAGGGACCTTCCCCCCCACCCACCCACCCTTCCCCCACCCGTTCATTCAATGATGGGTTGCGAACTACAAAGTTTTCTCAAATACGTTAGATTCAATTAACGTTTCCTTCTTGTGATATGAACATGACTAGTGACGCCGTGAACTGGCAGTTACTGGTTACAATTATATATAACTGTACCGAAAAGTAAATTATTTAGAAAGGTATCAGCGTGGAATGTTGTCTTCGGCAGTGGCGACTGGTTTGGAGTCACTTGGGAGAGGGGAGGGGAGAAGGCAAAGTTACTTAATGGTCTCCAGATGGGTGTCCACCGACATCCTGTTGTGGCTCTTGAGTATTCCTTGCCTTGTAAAGGTAACTTCGCCAGTGAACAAAATACACTTTTGGAAGTCAAGGATATATATACACTCATGCTCATGAATTAAGGATAATGCTGGTACATGGTGAAACAACGCTCGTGTGGGCGGTTTGAGAATTGTGTCAATCACCTCGGGGTGTGACCATGCGGTGCATTTGACCTGCTGTTGTCGCATGGTGGCGCTGGCAGCGGTCCACATATGAAGAGGTATGTTGGTGCATGTCAGAGTACGGTGCAGCGAGTAAGTGTGCAGACGTTTTCAGAAGGACAAATGGTGACTGCGTGTTGAAAATGGCTCAAAGATCACATATTGACGACGGTATGAGGGGTAAAATACTAGGGGGACTGAAGGCTGGTCAAACACAGCAGGTCGTAGCACGACCCCTCTGTGTGCCAAAAAGGGTGATCTCAAGATCATGGCAACGATTTCAGCAGACAGGAAACGTGTCCAGGCGCTACAGTACAAGACGTCCATAGTGTACAGCACCACAAGAAGACTGATATCATCAGTGCCCGCAGACGGCCGCGGAGTACTGCAGGTAGCCTTGCTCGGGACCTTACTGCAGCCACTGGAACAGTATACAGACGACTGACCAGACATGGTTTATTCGCCCAGAGACTTGTAAGGTGCATTCCATTGACCCCTGGTCACAAGAGAGCCCGTAAAACCTGGTGTCAAGAACACAGTAGTCCCAGGTTATGTTCACGGACGAGTCCAGGTATAGCCTGAACAGTGATTCTCGACGAGTTTTCATCTGGCGTGAAACGGGAACCAGATACCAACCCCTTAATCTCCTTGAAAGGGACGTGTATGGAGGTTGAGGTTTGATGGTGTGGGGTGGGATTATGAGTGGTGCACGTACACCCCTTCGACAGAGAAACTGTAGCAGATGAGGTGTATCGGGACGTAATTTTACACATGTCCGCCTTTTCAGGGGTGCAGTGCGTCGCACCTTCCTCCTGCTGGATGATAACGCACGGCCCCACCGAGTTGCCATCGTGGAGGAATACCTCGGAACAGAAGATATCAGGCGAATGGAGTAGCCTCCCTGTTCTCCAGACCTAAACCCCATCGAGCACGTCTGCGATGCTCTCGGTCGACTTATCGCTGCACGTCTTCAAACCCCTACGACACTTCAGGAGCTCCGACAGGCACTGGTGCAAGAATGGGAGGCTGCACCCTAGCAGCTGCTCGACCACCTGATACAGAGTATGCTAACCCATTATGCAGCCTGTGTACGTGTGCATGGTGATCATATCTCATATTGATGTCGAGGTACATGCGCAGGAAACAGTGGCGCTTTGTAGCACATGTCTTTCGGAACGGTTTTCTCAACTTATCACCAATACCGTGGACTTACAGAAATATGTCGTGTGTGTTCCTTATGTGCCTATGCTATTAGCGCCAGCAGGAAACAGTGGCACTTTGCAGCACATGTCTTTCGGAACGGTTTTCTCAACTTATCACCAATACCGTGGACTTACAGATATATGTCGTGTGTGTTCCCTATGTGCCTATGCTATTAGCGCCAGTTTTGTGTAGTGCCACGTTGTGTGGCACCACATTCTGCTATTATCCTTAATTTATAAGCATGATTGTAGTTTTGTGCAGATATCATTGCTGGAGTCGTCAACTTATGGGTCTTGTACCTTCTCATAAATGAATGAATGCAGTCCCCTCTCGTATAGGACGTTTCACATATTATAGTGCTGCTGGAGATATTTACTTCCTTGGCTATGAAACGCTTACTGGAATTGGGTTTGTCCTCAATTCATCAGTCTTCTGATTGGTTTGATGCAGCCCCCCAAGAATTCCTCTACAATGCCAAGATCTTCATCTCAGAGTAACACATTCTCAATTAATTGTTGGATGTATTCCAATCTCTGTCTTCCTCTACAGCTTTTATTCACAGCTCCCTTTAGTATCATGAAAGTTATTCCCTGATGCCTTACCGGATTTCTCATTATCCTGTCCCTTCTTCTTGTCAATGTTTCCTATACATTCCTTTACTCGCCGATTCTCCAGAGGACCTCCTCATTTCTTACCTTATCAGCCCATTTAATTTTCAACATTCTTTGGTAACACTATGTCTCAGACGCTGTGATTATCCTCAGTTTTCGATTTTCCTCAGTCCATGATTCTCTACCATACAATGCTGTGCTTGATAAGTAAATTTACATAAGTTTTTCCAAACATTAAGGCCTACGTTTGATACTAGTAGACTACTTTTGACCTGGAATGACCTCTTTGCCTGAACTAGTCTGCTTTTTATGTCCCACTTGCTCCGCCCGTCGTGAGGTACCTTGATTTCTAGGTAGAAAAATTCCTTAACTTCGTTTGCTTCGTGTTAACAAGTTTCTATTTTATGCTTCTCTCTATCCTCATTTCTGCTGCTTGTCATTACTTTAATCTTTCTTCAGATTACTCTCATTGAACTTTCTGTACTCATTAGATTCTTCATTATATTCAGCAGATCCTGTAATTCTTCTTCACTTTCACTGAGGCTAGCAATGACTTCAGCAAACCTTAACATTCATACACCTTCACCCTGAATTTTAATTAAACCTCCTTTTTATTTCCCTCATTGTTTCTTCGACGTATAGATTGAACAGTAAAGGCGAAAGACGGCATCCCTCCTTATACTCTTTTAATCCGAGCACTTACTTTGTCGTCGTCCAATCTTACTGTTCCCTCTTGGCTCCTGTAGATTTTTTTATATTACCCGTTATTCCCTGTAGCTTCCTCTTTTTCTAAGAATTTCGAACCTCTTACATCTTTTTATATTGTTGAACGATTTATTTCAGGTCGATGTGCCTTGATTTTTCTTCAGTCTAGCTTCCAATATCAAGCGCAATGCTTGCCTATACCCTTCCATAGATGCCTATACCCTTCCAAAGATAAACTGCTGGTGCCTATACCCTTCCAAAGATAAGCTGATCGTTGTCGAACTGATGGTCAATTTACTTCTAGTCTCTTTTGTGTATTATTCTTGTCAGCGACTTGGATGCATGAGCTGTTAAGTTGATTGCGTGAAACTTCTCGCACTTGCCAGCTCTTGCCGTCTTCGGAATTGTGTAGATGATGTTTTTCCAAAGGTCTGATGGCATGTTACCAATCTCATACATTTTACATACCAACGTTAATAGCCCTTTTTTTTCGCTTCCCTCAATGATTTGAGAAACTCCGATGGAAAGCTATCTATCCATTCTGCTTTATTTTTATCTTAATTCTTCCAAAGCCGTTTTAAATTCTGATTCTAGTGCTGGATCTCCTGGCTCTTCCTTATCAACTCCTGTTCGTTCTTCCAACACATCAGACACTTACTCCGCCTCATAGAAGCCTTCACTGCAACCTTTCAAGTGAAATAGGCATTGTACTCTTAATGTTACCATCCTAGCTTTTAATTTCACCGAAGACTGTTTGGACTTTTTACTCGTATATACTGAGTCAGTCCTTCCAATGACCGTTTATTTTACCATCTTTTTACATTTTCCCTACAGTCATTTCGCTCTAGCTTCCCTGCACTTCCTAGTTAATCCATTCCTCAGTAATTCATATTACTGTATTCCCGAATTTCCTCATATAATTTTTGTGCTTCTTTCTTTCGTCGATCAATTGAAGTAATTCTTCTGTTGCCCAAGGTTTCTTCACAGTTACCTACCTCGCACCTATGTTTGACCATCCGATATATGCGACTGCTTTTTTGAAGATGTGCAATCGTCTTCAACTGAGCTGCGTACAGTGATATTCCTTATTGCAGTATCCATCTAGGTAGCAAACGTACGAACATCATTCCTCAGTACTTCAGTATACCACTTCCTTCCACAATGATTCCTCCGGACGAGTCTCTTAAACTTCAGTCGACTCTTCATCATTAGTAAATTGTGAGCTAAGCCTATATCTGCTTCTAGATGCACCTCACAATCCAATATCTGATTTCGGAATCTCTGTCTGACCATGATGCAATCCATCTGGAATCTTTTCTCATCTCCTGGCCTTTACCAAGTGTACCTCCTCCTCTTGTGATTCTTGAATAGCGTGTGTACTATTACTTATTGGCATTTATGCCGAATTTGATTTGTCTTTCTCCTCTCTCATTCCTGCTACCAAGCCCACATTCTCCCTTAATCCTTTTTTCTACTCCTTCCCCTACAACCATGTTCCAGTCCCCCACGAATATTAGATATTCGTCTTCCTTTACGTACTGAATTACCATTCAATATCCTCATGTACTTCCTCCGTCTCTTCATCTTCAGACTGCGACGTCAGCATATATACCAGAGCAACTGTTATCGGTGTTGGTTTGCTATTGATTCTGATGATAACTGTCACTGAACTGCTCACAGTAACTCACTCCGTGCCCCACCTTCTAATTCATAATGAATCCTACTCCCCTTATACCATTTTCTGCTGTTGTTGTGTGACCCTATAATCGTCTGACCAGAAATCCTTGTCTTTTTTCCATATAACTCTTATGAACATCGCTATATCAGACTGAGCATTTGCATTTTCGATTTCAGATTTTCTAGCGTTCAAATTTCTGACATTCCATGTTCCGGCTCGTAGAATATTATCCCTTCGTTGGTTATTCCATCTTCATCTCACTTCACCTTCACTTTGGCAGTCCCCTCTCGAAGATCCGAATGGGGGACCAGTCTGGAATCTTTTGCTAGTCGAGAGATCACCACGAAATTTTTCAGTTATGGGCCATATGTCCTGTGGTTACACATTATGTGTCTCTAAGACAGTGGTTTCCATTGCCTTCTGCATCCTCACGTCGTTGATCATAGATGAGTCTCTGCGCCTCTTGGCGTATCGCTTTGTTATTGACCTCTGCACCTGAGCTGCAGAACACCTTTGCAAAGACTGAGAACAAAGTTTTATCTATGATTTGCTGAATGTGCTTTTAAGTCTGATGGACCAGATCTCTTAATTTTTAACCTGCTAGAGAGATATTTGTGTTCAGTAGTGCAGTGATACACAAGTTGCTCAGTTATCACGGAGAACTTGGCCTCCTACGCGATGTGTGATGTTGTATGTAATTAATATAATTGGTTTATTGTAATAATGTTTTTTGTTTGATGCACATTACGAAGTGTAGTGTGTAGTTACTACACTACTGGTCATTAAAAGTGCTACACGACGAAGATGATGTGCTACAGACGAGAAATTTAACCGGCAGGAAGAAGATGCTGTGATATGCAAATGATTCGCTTTTAGAGCATTCACACAAGGTTGGCGAAGGTGGCGACACCTACAACGTTCTGACATGAGGAAAGTTTCCAACCGATTTCTCATACAGAAACAGCAGTTCACCGGCGGTGCCTGGTGAAACGTTGTTGTGATGCCTCGTGTAAGAAGGAGAAATGCGTACCATAACGTTTCCGACTTTGATAAAGGTCGGACTGTAGCCTATCGCGATTGCGGTTTATCGTATCGCGACATTGCTGCTCGCGTTGGTCGAGACACAATAACTATTAGCAGAATATGGAATCGGTGGGTTCAGAAGGGTAATACGGAACCACGTGCTGGATCCCAACGGCCTCGTATCAATAGCAGTCGAGATGACAGGCATCTTATCCGCATGGCTGTAACGGATCGTGCAGCCACGTCTCGATCACTGAGTCAACAGATGGGGACGTTTGCAAGACAACAACCATCTGCACTAACAATTCGACGAAGTTTGCAGCAGCATGGACAATCAGCTCGGAGACCACGGCTTCGGTTACCCTTGACGCTGCATCACAGACAGGAGCGCCTGCGATGGCGTACTCAACGACGAACCTGGGTGCACGAATGACAAAACGTCATTTTTCCTATGAATCCAGGTTCTGTTTACAGCATCGTGATGGTCGCATCTGTGTTTGGCGACATCGTGGTGAACTTACATTGGAAGCGTGTATTCGTCATCGCCATACTGGCGTATCACCAGGCGTGATGGTATGGGGTGCCATTGGTTACAACTCTCGGTCACCTATTGTTCGCATTGACGGCACTTTGAACAGTGGACGCTACATTTCAGATGTGTTACGACCAGTGGCTCCACCCTTCATTCGATCCCTGCGAAAACCTACATTTCAGCAGGATAATGCACGACCGTATGGTGTAGGTCCTGTATGGGCCTTTCAGGATACAGAAAATGTTCGACTGCTGCTCTGGCCAGCTCATTCTCCAGATCTCTCACCAACTGAAAACGTCTGGTCATGGTGGCCGAGCAACTGGCTCGTCACAATACGCCAGTCACTACTCTTGACGAACTGTGGTATCGTGTTGAAGCTGCATGGGCAGCTGTACCTGTACACGCCATCCACGCTCTGTTTGACTCAATACCCAGGCGTATCAAGGCCGTTATTACGGCCAGAGGTGCTTGTTCTGGGTACTGATTTCTCAGGATCTATGCACCCAAATTGCGTGAAAATGTAATCACATGTCAGTTCTAGTATAATATATTTGTTCAATGCATACCCATTTATCATCTGCATTTCTTCTTGGTGTAGCAATTTTAATGGCCAGCAGTGTACATGTACGTCCCGAAGACATAGCGATCGCTGTAGGTTATACTTAGTCTGGCACGAGTTAACACGTCGTCGGATAAACGAGGTCTCTTCGAAAGTTAGGTCCAATAAGTCAAGCAGTGGAAACCACACTGAATAGACGGCCTTTGTGACCGAGCGGTTCTAGGGGCTTCAGTCCGCAACGGCGCTGCTGCTATGTCACAGGTTCGAACCCTGCCTCGGGCTTGGCTGTGAGTGATGATGTTCTTAGGTTAGTTAGGTTTAAATAGTTCTAAGTCTAGGAGACTGATGACGTCATAGTGCTTAGAACCATTTGAACCATTTGAACTACAGTGAATATCCGATGGAGCTTTGTATAGATGTGTGGGACAATGTCTCTAGTACGCCCGTCGATTGCGTCACATCAATTTTTCCAGTTCTGAGTGCACAGTAACCACGTAAAGATGTCTAGGAAATAGTGTCTCCAGCCAAGTATGAGTGCCTGTAAGAGATTTCGCCTGATTTCATACAGCCCACACTACGTATCTGTCATGCGCTTCCATTTTCATGACAGCCCTCACCCGCACGCACTGCAGGGGCAATAAGGACGCTCCTGCAGCGTTTTCGACTTGAAAGGTTTGATGGCGTACCACACAGCCCAGAAGTCGTTCCCCCTAAGTTTCATTTCTGCTGACATGAAACGCTGGCTGTGAGGACTACGTTTTAGCACAAACAACGAGCTGTACATCTGCGTAGAGAATCCGCAAAAAGCACAGGCTGCTTTCATCTATGACGAGGCTGTTGGAAAGTCGCTAGAATGCTGCGACGGGTATCTCAGTCGGAACGGCAACTTCATACAGAAGTAGCTGGAGGGTATAGCTAACTTTTTCAAACAAAACATTTTTGATTTTCACTGTGGTTTCCACTTAGCGACCTATCGGACCTTACTCCCCGAACGGCCCTCGTAATACGTAGCTGGTCGATTGCTATGCGCCGCATCAACTGTGCCTGTCATGGAATTTCGAGCAACTGATTACATTCGGATCAGAAGATTTTTAATTTTGAAAGTATTGAAATTGAGACGGGTATCTTTGGTCCTATTACACTATGGAGACAAGTATTTAGAAAAGAATATTTTGGTGTTTCAAGAACCAGAAAGAGCTGAAAACAGTATGTTAATGATACGCAAGCAGATAGATTACCTGGGAAGTAATACTATGGCATAGCAATGTTGGAAACCATTAATTTCAGGTATAACTACACTACTGGTCATTAAAATTGCTACACCAAGAAGAAATACAGATGATAAACGGGTATTCATTGGACAAATATGTTGTTGTTGTTGTTGCGGTCTTCAGTCCTGAGACTGGTTTGATGCAGCTCTCCATGCTACCCTATCCTGTGCAAGCCTCTTCATCTCCCAGTACGTACTGCAGCCTACATCCTTCTCAATCTGCTTAGTGAATTCATCTCCTGGTCTCCCTCTACAATTTTTACCCTCCACGCTGCCCTCCAGTACTACATTGATGGTCCCTTGATGCCTCAGAACATTACCTATCAACCGATCCCTTCTTCTAGTCAAGTTGTGCCACAAACTCCTCTTCTCCCCAATTCTATTCAATACCTCCTTATTAGTTATGTGATCTACCCATCTAATCTTCAGCATTCTTCTGTAGCACCACATTTCGAAAGCTTCTATTCTTTTCTTGTCTAAACTAACTATCGTCCATGTTTCACTTCCATACATGGCTACACTCCATACAAATACCTTCAGAAACGACTTCCTGACACTTAAATCTATACTCGAT
Source organism: Schistocerca piceifrons (assembly GCF_021461385.2). Classification (NCBI taxonomy): domain Eukaryota; kingdom Metazoa; phylum Arthropoda; class Insecta; order Orthoptera; family Acrididae; genus Schistocerca; species Schistocerca piceifrons. The sequence goes on along the minus strand of NC_060138.1, from coordinate 319,301,415 downwards.
GTTAACAAATTTTTCTTCAGAAACGCTTTTCTTGCCATTGCCAGTCTACATTTTATATCCTCTCTACTTCGACCAACATCAGTTATTTAGCTCCCCAAATAGCAAAACTCCTTTACTACTTTAAGTGTCTCATTTCCTAATCTAATTCCCTCAGCATCACCCGACTTGATTCGACTACATTCCATTATCCTCGTTTTCCTTTTGCTGATGTACATCTTATATCCTCCTTTCAAGATACTGTCCATTCCAAACAACTGCTCTTCCAAGTCCTTTGCTGTCTGTGACAGAATTACAATGTCATCGGCGAACCTCAAAGTTTTTATTTCTTCTCCATGGATTTTAAAACCTACTCCGATTTTTTTTTTTTTTTGTTTCCTTTACTGCTTGCTCAATATACAGATTGAATAACATCGGGGAGAGGCTACAAATCTGTCTCACTCCCTTCCCAACCACTGCTTCCCTTTCATACCCCTCGACTCTTATAAGTGCCATCTGGTTTCTGTACAAATTGTAAATAACCTTTCGCTCCCTGTATTTTACGTCTGCCACCTTTAGAATTTGAAAGAGAGTATTCCAGTCAACATTGTCAAAAGCTTTCTCTAAGTCTACAAATGCTAGAAGCGTAGGTTTGCCTTTTCTTAATCTTTCTTCTAAGATAAGTCGTAAGGTCAGTATTGACTCACGTGTTCCAAAATTTCTACGGAATCCAAACTGATCTTCCCCAAGGTTGGCTTTTTCCATTCGTCTGTAAAGAATTCGCGTTAGTATTTTGCATCTGTGGCTTATTAAACTGATTGTTCGGTAATTTTCACATCTGTCAACACTTGCTTTCTTTGGGATTGGAATAATTATATTCTTCTTGAAGTCTGAGGGTATTTCGCCTGTCTCATACATCTTGCTCACCAGATAGTAGAGTTTTGTCAGGACTGGCTCTCCAAAGGCCGTCAGCAGTTCTAATGGAATGTTGTCTACTCCCGGGGCCTTGTTTCGTCTCAGATCTTTCAGTGCTCTGTCAAACTCTTCACGCAGTATCGTATCTCCCATTTCATCTTCATCTACCTCCTCTTCCATTTCCATAATATTGTCCTCAAGTACATCGCCCCTGTATAGACCCTCTATATACTCCTTCCTCCTTTCTGCTTTCCCTTCTTTGCTTAGAACTGGGTTTCCAACTGAGCTCTTGATATTCATACAAGGGTCTCTCTTTTCTCCAGAGGTCTCTTTAATTTTCCTGTAGGCAGTAACTATCTTACCCCTAGTGAGATAAGCCTCTACATCCTTACATTTGTTCTCTAGCCGTCCCTGCTTAGCCATTTGCACTTCCTATCGATCTCATTTTTGAGACGTTTGTATTCCCTTTTGCCTGCTTCATTTACTGCGTTTTTATATTTTCTCCTTTCATCAATTAAATTCAATATTTCTTCTGTTACCCAAGGATTTCTAATAGCCCTCGTCTTTTTACCTACTTGATCCTCTGCTGCCTTCACTACTTCATTCCTCTCAGAGCTACCCATTCTTCTTCTACTGTATTTTTCCCCCATTCCTGTCAATTGTTCCCTTATGCTCTCCCTGAAACTCTGTACAACCTCTCGTTTAGTCAGTTTATCCAGGTCCCATCTCCTTAAATTCCCACCTTTTTACAGTTTCTTCAGTTTTAATCTACAGTTCATAACCAATAGATTGTGGTCAGAGTCCACATCTGCCCCTGGAAATGTCTTACAATTTAAAACCTGGGTCCTAAATCTCTGTCTTACCAATATATAATCTATCTGATACCTTCTAGTATCTCCAGGATTCTTCCATGTATACAGCCTTCTTTTATGATTCTTGAACCAAGTGTTAGCTATAATTAAGTTATGCTCTGTGCAAAATTCTACCAGACGGCTTCCTCTTTCATTTCTCTCCCCCATTCTATATTCCCCCACTATGTTTGCTTCTCTCCCTTTTCCTACTCTCGAATTCCAGTCACCTATGACTATTAAATTTTCGTCTCCCTTGACTACCTGAATAATTTCTTTTATCTCATCATACATTTCATCAATTTCTTCATCATCTGCAGAGCAAGTTGGCATATAAACTTGTACTACTGTAGTATGCATGGGCTTCGTGTCTATCTTGGCCACAATAATGCGTTCACTATGCTGTTTGCAGTAGCTTACCCGCACTCCTATTTTTTTATTCATTATTAAACCTACTCCTGCATTACCCCTATCTGATTTTGTATTTATAACCCTGTATTCACCTGACCAAAAGTCTTGTTCCTCCTGCCACCTAACTTCACTAATTCCCACTATATCCAACTTCAACCTCTCCATTTCCCTTTTTAAGTTTTCTAACCTACCTGCCCGGTTAAGGGAACTGACATTCCATGCTCCGATCCGTAGAACGCCAGTTTTCTTTCTCCTGATACCGATGTCCTCCTGAGTAGTCCCCGCCCGGAGATCTGAATGGGGGGACTGTTTTACCTCCGGAATATTTTACCCAAGAGGACGGCATCATCATTTAACCATATAGTAAAGCTGCATGCCCTCGGGAAAAATTACGGCTGTAGTTTCCCCTTGCTTTCAGCCGTTCGCAGTACCAGCACAGCAAGACCGTTTTGGTTAGTGTTGCAAGGCCGGATCTGTCAATCATCCAGACTGTTGCCCCTGCAACTACTGAAAATGCTGCTGCCCCTCTTCAGGAACCACAAGTTTGTCTGGCCTCTCAACAGGTGCCCCTCCGTCGTGGTAGAACCTACAGTACGTCCTTCTGTATCGCTGAGGCACGCAAGCCTCCCCACCAACGGCAAGGTCCAACGAGTCATCGGGGGGGGGGGGGGGGGGGACAAATATATTCTAACAGTTATATAAATATATATATAATATAAATATAATATATCTATAATATAAATATATAATTATATTCTAACAGTTCTAGTATAATATATGGACAAATATATTATACTAGAACTGTTGTGTGACTACATTTTCATGACATTTGGGTGCGTAGATCCTGAGAAATTAGTACGCAAAACGGACTTGATACGCCTGGGTATTGAGTCAAGCAGAGTTTGGATGGCGTGTACAGGTACAGCTGCCCATGCAGCTTCAACACGATACCACAGTTGATCAAGAGTAGTGACTGGCGTATTCTGACGAGCCAGTTGCACAGCCACCACAGACCAGACGTTTTCAATTGGTGAGAGATCTGGAGAACGTGCTTTCTGTATCCAGAAAGGCCCGTACAGGACCTGTTACATGCGGTCGTGCATTATCCTGCTTAAATGTAGGGTTTCGCACGGAAATGAAGGAAGGGTAGAGCCACGGGTCGTAATACATCTGAAATGTAACGTCCACTGTTCAATGTGAACAAGAGGTGACCGGGACGTGTAACGAATGTCACCCAATACCACCACGCTTGGTGATACGCCAGTATGGCGATGACGAATACATGCTTCTAATGTGCGTTCATCGCGATGTCGGCAAACACGGATGCGACCATCATGATGCTGTAAACAAAACCTGGATTCATCTGAAAAAATGACGTTTTGCCATTCGTGCACCCAGGTTCGTCGTTGAGTACACCATCGCAGGCGCTCCTGTCTGTGATGCAGCGTCAAGGGTAACAGCAGTCATGATCTCCGAGCTGATAGTCCATGCTGCTGCAAACGTCGTTGTTGTCTTGCAAACGTCCCCATCTGTTGCCTCAGGGATCGAGACGTGGCTGCACGACCCGCTACATCCATGCGGATAAGATGCCTGCCACCTCCACTGCTAGTGATACGAGGCCGTTGAGATCCAGCATGGCGTTCCGTATTACCCTCCTGAACCCACCGATTCCATATTCTGCTAACAGTCATTGGACCTCGACCGACGCGAGCAGCAATGTCGCGATACGATAAACCGCAATCGCGATAGGCTACAGTCCTACCTTTGTCAAAGTCGGAAACGTGATGGTACGCATTTCTCCTCCTTACACGAGGCATCACAACAACTGTTCACCAGGCAACGCCGGTCAACTGCTGTTTGTTTATGGGAAATCGGTTGGAAACGTTCGTCATGTCAGCACGTTGTAGGTGTCGCCACCGGCGCCAGCCTTGTGTGAATGCTCTGAAAAGCTAATCATTTGCATATCACAGCATCTTCTTCCTGTCGGTTAAATTTCACGTCTGTAGCACGTTATCTTCGTGGTGTAGCAATTTTAATGGCCACTAGTGTAGGTAGCAGAGAAACCAATGAGTCACCGATTTTGTTGCGTGCCTGTTTAAATCGCGTCGTTGACTGTCTGGGCAACGAAGAAAAATCATTAAGTGAATTTTACGAGACTCTGAAAGTGACCATACAAAAGAACTTTACTTTCTTTGTTCCATTCTTTCTCAAATGAGACGAAACTGCAGATGTTCACGAAATTAACGACACACGGTCAAATTTTATAAACCACCAGAATAAAATGTGGTGCTACATCTACAGCTACATTTATACTCCGCAAGCCACCCAACGGTGTGTGGTGGAGGGCACTTGACGTGCCACTGTCATTACCTCCCTTTTCTGTTCCAGTCGCGTATGGCTCCCGTGAAGAACGACTGTCGGAAAGCCTCCGTGCGCGCTCGAATCTCTCTAATTTTACATTCGTGATCTCCTCGAGAGGTATAAGTAGGGGGAAGCAATATATTCGATACCTCATCCAGAAACGCACCCTCTCGAAACGTGGCGAGCAAGCTACACCGCGATGCAGATCTCCTCTCTTGCGGAGTCTGCCACTTTAGTTTGCTAAACATCTCCGTAACGCTATCACGGTTACCAAATAACCCTGTGACGAAACGCGCCGCTCTATCTTCTCCGTCAACCCGATCTGGTACGGATCCCACACTGATGAGCAATACTCAATTATAGGTCGATCGAGTGTTTTGTAAGCCACCTCCTTTGTTGATGGACTGTATTTTCTAAACCTGGTACCCGCCTTACCAACAATTAATTTTATATGATCATTCGACTTAAAATCGTTCCGCACGCATACTCCCAGATATTTTACAGAAGTAACTGCTACCAGTTTTTGTTCCGCTATCATATAATCATACAATAAAGGATCCTTCTTTCTATGTATTCGCAATACATTACATTTGTCTATGTTAAGGGTCAGCTGCCACTCCCTGCACCAATGGCCTATCCGCTGCAGATCTTCCTGCATTTCGCTACAATTTTCTAATGGCAAAGCACACGCTAGTAACATCATTAGTTATGTTTTTCTATCAACTTCTCGTAATTCTAAAACGACTCGTTTACCCACAGCAGTTCACTTTTACAGCTGACACATTTAACAGTGGCGCAGCTAACTCCAGTGAAGTCCCAGTAAAGTAGTGTTGGATCGTTGGATCTGTGGGCTGCCCTGCGGCGCAGTGCGGTTACGTCGTCTCCGTCGTCACGCTGAAGGTCGGCACAGACCGCGTGCCGCTTGGCATTCGCTATGCAGATGACGAGGAAGCGTCTCGCTCGCTTGCTACACATTGCCTCCGAGGTCACGGTTTCTGCAAGGCCCTGCGCCATGCGCAGCACGTGCGCCACCCGCGCTGTGTGTACGCATGTGTGTGGCTGTGTCTGTGTGTGAGCGTGTGTGTGTGGTGTGCACGTACACGTGCTGCCGTCAAGCGGCGCAGGGCTATACTTCAGACGGTTACATTGTATCTCGGTCTCGCAAATTACAATGTTACTTGGGTGTCCCGTCCACACCTTTCCTCCTCAAAGGTGAGATGACGCATCTAATAACAGGAGCTGGGTGAAAGGAGCCTCGAGGAACAACGGAAATATAACGCAGGGACGTCAAGGACACAGTCGACACAGCACGCGAAAAGAATAATTGATGTATTACTTCAATGAGGAAAAGTACGAGTTGCGAAACGGACGTTGAATAAACTAGTAATATTTTGTTGACTGATGAGAGGTCAGTCCTGTAACGTGGATTACGGAATGTAAATACCTCTATACTTACCTGCAATCAATTATACAGCGGTTTTATAGGTTTCCTAGACGATAGTATTGTGTACTGTGCCTTGCATCTTACACTCTAAGACCTTTAAGACAAGAAAAAGGACGCATCACGAAGGAATTATCCAAATGGGACGAAAATCGGGTGATGTGATGTTCATGTACTCACCAACAAATGATTAGAAAATAAAAAAAAATTCGATGATATTCAAGAAGAAGATCTTCACAAATTAAGCAAACTCAATAACGCATTGGACCCCATCTGGTCCTTACGCAAGCAGCTATTCAGCGAGTGGCACTAACTGACAGAGTGAATGCCGGACATTTGCCACGCCGGACATTTGCCACACGTGCCCCTTCGCCAGGTATCGATCCCTCAGCTAAGGGACGCCCTTCCTCGTACTTCTGTCCACTTTCAAACCGCCGTCTCCACATCTTACTCGATACAACCAGTACGTAAGGGACCTTCTTCTTCGACAAATTAGCGAAATACAGAGCTTCTTTTCCGAAATCGAAATATTTATATCTTTTGGGAAACGAAAGCAATTCCGACGATTATGTCAGTATGTAATTAGTTCTGCCAAGTATAAATATAGATCCCTCTGCCTGTACGGTAGCTTCCTTTCACGCTTACTGATTGGATAGAAACAGTCCATCGCCGTGGGAGCAACAAGAAAAGGAACTCTGCAAAGAGAATGCGAATGTACGCTAATCATTTCTTTTTGATCGCTGCATTTGTGCCTACTTTAATTACTGCAATTTCATGCCCAAAAGACAATAAGGAAAGAAGAAATGGGTATGTGAATGTTTGAAAAGAAGAACGACATACTCCATATTAATTTACTCTCTAAAATCCGATATCTGTTGCGGCGAAACATTAGTTAATAAAGTGTAGCGGGACAATGTTCAAAACATGACTGAAAGTACGTTCATAAACAGAGATAAGAACATCTATGACTGGCATGTCATCTGAAGTCGACATAAAATTTTAAAATGTTAGAAATAAGGAAATGAAGTAATACCGAATGCTATGCTTGTAACGTATGTTGTTGTTCTACATTGTTTAGCTCTGGTATTTACAGGGTCACAGAGAAAGCATCCTAGGTTTCGGAGGGAAAAGCTGTAATTGTAATGATCTCCACCGCAACAGAAACAAGAAGCACAACTTAAAGAAAAATAATGTAATGCGTGTTCCAGCTCACAACCGACATTGAATCAGATAGTTCTTGTGACTTAGTATGGACAGAGGTTATATTCGACAACCGGAATAAATTAATAACTGGCACTTTTTCCCGACCCCCGGTCTAAGATGAAACAGTTGCTGAACATTTCAAAGAAAACTCAAGTAACATCGCAAATAGGTACGCTACTCATACAATTATAGTTGGCGGTGACTTCAATCTACCTTCCGTATGTTGACAAAAATACATTTTCAGACCATACTGTAGATAGAAAAAACTTCCATAATTGTTCTAAATGCTTTTTATAAAATTATTTTGAACAATTAGTTCACGAGGCCATTCAAATTGTAAATGGTTACGAAAACACACTTGACCTCTTAGCCACAAATAATCCTGATCATCACGACGGATCCAGAGATTACTGAACACACAGTCAGAGCGAGGCTCAATTCTGTGACAAAGAAATTCACCAAAACTAAACGCGAAATATATATATTTATAAAAGTGACTAAAAATTCGGTTGACATCTTTCTAAGAGACAGTCTCCAATCCTTCCAAACTATGTAAGTGAAGACCATATGTAGCTGAAGTTCAAAGAAATAGTATCAACAGCACTCAAGAGATTCATACCAAATAAATTAATATCAGGCGGAATTGATCCCCCATAGTACACAAAACACGACAGAAAGCTGCTGCAGGTGCACCGAAAAAGGCACGTATAATTTAAACGAGCGCAAAATCTCCAAGATTGGCGAAGTTTTACTGTGGCTCGAAATTTGGTGCGGATTTCAATGTGAGATGCATTTCATAGTTTCCACAACAAAACTCTCTCTAGAAATGTGGCGAAAAATCCATAGAGATTCTGGTCCTATGTTAAGAAAACCAGCGGAAAGGCTCAGTAAGTACCTTTACTGCGGGTCCGTCGACGGGTGAGGCGGAGGAGGAGGAGGAGGAGGGGGAGACAAGGGAGCCAACCCTTCGGAGCAGGTAAAATCGTGGCAAATGTCCGCCGTGGCAAATGTCCGCACACCGACAGAGTCACTGGATGTTCTCCAGAGGGGAAAGCATACATCCAGAGGCAAACCTATTGTTCTTTTAACTGATTTATGACACCCTGACGTTTGATTTAACACCCCCTGGGGTCCTTCTGAGAAACACCCCACAGCAGTACCCCTCCCCCTTAACCTCTGCCCCCCTCTGGGAAAACCTCTACCTCCTCTCCCCCATCATCTGAGAAAGCCAAGGGTCAGAGCATTCTTTGCAACTAACCGCCTGTCACAGGCTAGGCTAACCCAAGACTTTTGTTAACCTAAGCCTCATGAACACTCGTACTCCTCACCGCAGCATACTGTGAAGCAAGCAAGTGCTGCTTGGATGTACAGTTCTAATTGCAATTCCTCCATGACACAGACTCTCCCCAGTTTAAAAATGCACTTTACCCAATCCGAGATAGGGATTTTGTTGACAATATACTTCGAATTCTCACCTTTTTGTATGAGTTATTTTCGAAGATAGTAGAACACGTGGTTTCACATTGCTAAAGTATTTCAATTTGTGAAAACCTGGTAACAGTATGACATGGGCTATATTTCCTTTAAGTATTCTCTCATCAGGCAAAAAAATCTGTTCCAATCCTCTTAACATCCATTACGTATTGCATTCCATCACAGGACTGTAACATGAATTTTGGCTCATGACAGAACGCTAAGAGCCTGCTCTTTCTCTGTCACAGGATGCTTCTTCACGTTCTAATTCTCTTAAGGTAATCGAATATTTCGTCACATACAAAGTCTCTTGAGGTAGCAGCGCAGAGAAATGGTATACATCAGGATTATACTATGTATCACTTTATAAATTCGGTAATACAGCAGATTTTACTGCGATGGTCATCTCTACCAGATCAGATGAGAGACTGAAATTTCACCGTGGCGAAGAAATATCTGATTACGACTGAGTCATATCTGTGGTACTCCAACCCTCACTTCCATCCACTAGTGACACGTCACTGATATCAAATTGACAGGCTAATTAATTAAATTGATCATGTGAGATACTTTGCATGGAGGGTTATTTTTTCCAGCCGCCAGATTACATTCTTCAATTAACTCAAATGCGAATCCCTGGAGTGAAGATAATGTTCTTTTTGAGAGACACTATTGACAACCGACAGTTAAAGCTGACCACAGAAGGATGCTAATGCAGCCGACAAACATTTTGCATAATGATCATGAAGATAAGGCTTCAGAAAATCAACGCTCAAAACGAGGCGTATGAGCACTCTTTTTCCATCATTCTATTTGCGAGAATGACTAGTAGTTGTGCAGGGTACCCTCTAACATATACTCTATGGTGACCTGCGATGGAAGCATGGGGATATAAACTGAAATGTCCCCTTAGAAAAATTTTATAAATGACAGTGCTGGAAAACCTCTACGTTATTTGATTTTCAAACAGCTGAGCAAAACTGAACGTACTCAGGCATTCACTAAAGTGACACACAATATTTTTAGCGCAACGCAATCTGACTTCCAACAATCCCTACAAAATAATGGCCCTGACTGACAATAACCTATAACTTTCATGAATCACTTACCTCACAAAAATCTTCATGACTCGAACTACTGCAATACAGCGAGCGCCAATACTGCCAGCTAAATAAAAGATTCTAACTACTGAAGGCACTAACTACTGATAGGCATAGTTAGAAAATGAAAGATTTTGATAGGGAACAAACAATGTATTTACCTTAATAGTGTTCAAAACTCATCATATATATATATATATATCATTTCATGATATCCGATATTACAAATTTACTCTTTCTGATGGACACACGTCCAGATCGTCCGCTCTCAAAATTGCGCTGTTCACATCCAACTGATCCAACTGCCCAACACTACAATAGCAAATATTCCAACAACGCAAACCAGCCACAGATTGCACACAGCACAGTCAGTGATTTTCATACAGAGCGCTACGTGGCGTTACCAACATAAAAACCTAAACAGCCTAGTTACAAAACGTAAATTTAGTCTACCTATTAAGATGACTCTCCATCCATTTATAGGCATACTAAACTCTTGGAATGATGTTGCCTCTTACTTATTGAGAAAAAAAAATTGTTCCTGTCTCTCGGCGAAAATCTTCGTATTTGCTTTTCTCATTACAGTCACTTTGTATAATGTGAAAGGTTGTAATATGTCAGCCTACAACACTTAGTAGAACCGGTATAGAGCTTACCTATCAACTCCCTCATCGCAAAGTATGGCTTACCTGAATATTCTCACGAATCTTCCTGTCTTCAATATGTATCATTTAAATCCACATGATTTCCACGAGTAAGTTACCCTGTCAGTTCTGTCGAAGTCCCATCACATTCTAACAGCACCCATTAGTAAGAAAGCTGCGCAGTCCTCCACCTGTCACTGAGTAGGTAGACAGAGCTATAACAGCCGGCCGGTGTGACCGAGCGGTTCTAGGCCCTTCAGTCTGGAACCGCTCTACCGCTACGGTCGCAGGTTCGAATCCCGCGTCGGGCATGGATGTGTGTGAGGTTAGTTAGGTTTAAGTAGTTCTAAGTTATAGTGGACTGATGACCTCAGATGTTAGGTCCCATAGTGTTCAGAGCCATTTGAGCCAAGAACCATCACAACGAGAGAAACAGCATACTAACATGCAGGAGGAAATTCGCAATCATTCAGAGTATGCGTAGACTGCACAAATAATTTCGTAAACATGACATGTAAAATTCATCGATATAAAATGATGGTCTATAAATATCAGCCTGACCATCTTTATTGTATTCGTATGATTACTTCGTTACAAATACGACAATGTAATGGTGTCAGATGCTTTCTTGACAACACAGTCTCTCTCCGTCTCTCTCTCTCTCTCTCTCTCTCTCTCTCTCTCTCTCTCTCTCTCTCCTTATAATTTTTGTAACATTGTAAAATCGAATGGAGTAGAACTACGAATTATAAAAACTTCGCTAACGCCACCTGAAAGAGAACTCGATAAGATACATGTATTACTGTGACCCTCTCTTCCGATATATCGAAAACAAATACCGTCAGCGAGTTGACATCGAGAGTATCTGGTGATCCGTTGGTCTTTTGGACCAACTGGCTAGTGTACAACGTCACTTACACAGACCTGTGTACAGTATTGTCGCCTGTACCGTAGGAGGACCATATCCCACAGACTATCAAACACAAGGGAGTGTTTCTGTATTGTACTCACATAAGAAGTTTGATACATCGATTTTTTGCTGTAACATACCCAAGAATGCCTATGGTTTATACACCATCACACATTTTGATTTCCCACCATGACTTTGAAGTCTGTGTTCAATACTACACCAGCACTATCATGGTGCAATTCATCGGCACTCACAAAAAAGCTCCATATCACATGGTATAAGTTAAGCTGGTCGCAGAACGCACAGGATGGTTGAAATTAAACACAGAGGTGATGTTACTTATTGACAAAATTATGGAAGACATCACAACATGTGGAAAGGGGAAGAGTTTGCAGCATTGTGGAGCGTCTCCAAACAGCTTTCTGAAGGTGATGACCTCCACATTTAAACTCATTTTCCATAGTGCCATGGTAACGGATGTCTATATTTTCGGTTTTCAAAGAGAGCAGGAGCACTGATTTCTCATATTGGTGTGACATATCGCCCAGGTATATGGTCATTGTTTCGATGTCCTAGGTGGCAGTCGTCAAGAGTGCCAAATCTTAGTGTACGGTATCTTTCATTTTATGGCTTACAATGTAGAATCAAATGTGGAATCAGGGCGTATTCTGCAGGCTTAAACCCATAGAGCACGAATAGTATGGACCATCAGTTGTCATTCACACTGCTGGAGGAATGGAATGCTTTTGACACCTCCATACGAGCATGTAAGTACCCCAATTAACCGATTTTTATCGTATTTACCTCAATTTTAGGTACTTTCCATCAATTTTCTTAATTTTACCAGGTTTCCCACAATTTAAACGTATTTATCCAATTACTCGAGTTTCAAACCACCACACACGATGACTTCTCACATCAAGAAAACGTCTCATCGCGTTGATATCGTGTTGCTATCACTCAGTGACATTGCAGCATGACTCTCAATTTCTGTATCACTGCTAAACCACTCCCTCCATCACCTTGCGGAGGTATATACATGTCGGCATATCATGAAACCTGTTACGCTGCCCTACAGTCTGGAACCGCGCGACCGCTACGGTTGCCGGTTCGAATGCTGCCTCTGGCATGGATGTGTGTGATGTCCTTAGGCTAGTTAGGTTTAAGTAGTTCTAATTTCTCGGGGACTAATGACCTCAGTTGTTAAATCCCATACTGCTCAGAGCCATTTTGAACATGTTACACTGCCTACACCATTTAATGCAAATATTGTTTCTTCATCTACGAAATAGCCATCAGCAGCAAGTCTCCAACAATAAAGGCCACTCTGCTGAAGCCTTCTGTACACCGTTTGCCTCGATACAACACTTCCAGGGGATTCTGGTAGGTCAGATGCCATTTGCAGTGCAGTAGTAAGGCGGTACCGTCGTGCCCTTCCAGCCAAATAACAGTCCACTCTTTCTGATGTCACAAGTGGTCGGCCCTGTCCCGGTTTCCGAGATATAGTTCGGTCTCTACAAACTGGCGCCTCATCCGAGAAACAACGGGACGATTCACATTAAGCCATCGGGCCACGTCAGCTCTCCACAGCAGAGAGTCTTTAAGCGTCCTCTCTGTGATAATGCACAGTGTGTTACTGTGTACACGGCGATTGTGGATGTGGGACTACCCTGCAAACACTACCCCGCTTGATAGGTGCCCTGACATCATTGCTGGTGTGGTTGTCCGTTATCGGAATGCAACGTTTCGCACAGGTGACGATCGAAGCGACGTCAGTTTACAGTTTGCACGATTATATCGCGAGTTAGACCTAGTACGTGGAAACAGCGGTCTGTTGCTTTAATTTTGGACACCATTGTATCTATCTCAACTTCAGCTTTGCTTTAGTGGATGCTTGCTTTGCTCAACTTACCTATCAGGCCGTCAGTGTTTAGTTTTAATATAAGCTCGTGCGTACTTTTAGAGTGTCAGTTGCGCCTGAAGGACATGTTATCATTTACTTTCAAGTAACACTGAAAACCAGCAGGTTTACTTCGTATGATTAGCGTAGGGCACATTTTGTAATATTAGCTGAAATTCCTTCATAGTCAGATGCGGTAAACGTATATTTCTAATTGAATATACACTCCTGGAAATGGAAAAAAGAACACATTGACACCGGTGTGTCAGGCCCACCATACTTGCTCCGGACACTGCGAGAGGGCTGTACAAGCAATGATCACACGCACGGCACAGTGGACACACCAGGAACCGCGGTGTTGGCCGTCGAATGGCGCTAGCTGCGCAGCATTTGTGCACCGCCACCGTCAGTGTCAGCCAGTTTGCCGTGGCATACGGAGCTCCATCGCAGTCTTTAACACTGGTAGCATGCTGCGACAGCGTGGACGTGAACCGTATGTGCAGTTGACGGACTTTGAGCGAGGGCGTATAGTGGGCATGCGGGAGGCCGGGTGGACGTACCGCCGAATTGCTCAACACGTGGGGCGTGAGGTCTCCACAGTACATCGATGTTGTCGCCAGTGGTCGGCGGAAGGTGCACGTGCCCGTCGACCTGGGACCGGACCGCAGCGACACACGGATGCACGCCAAGACCGTAGGATCCTAAGCAGTGCCGTAGGGGACCGCACCGCCACTTCCCAGCAAATTAGGGACACTGTTGCTCCTGGGGTATTGGCGAGCACCATTCGCAACCGTCTCCATGAAGCTGGGCTACGGTCCCACACACCGTTAGGCCGTCTTCCGCTCACGCCCCAACATCGTGCAGCCCGCCTCCAGTGGTGTCGCGACAGGCGTGAATGGAGGGACGAATGGAGACGTGTCGTCTTCAGCGATGAGAGTCGCTTCTGCCTTGGTGCCAATGATGGTCGTATGCGTGTTTGGCGCCGTGCAGGTGAGCGCCACAATCAGGACTGCATACGACCGAGGCACACAGGGCCAACACCCGGCATCATGGTGTGGGGAGCGATCTCCTACACTGGCCGTACACCACTGGTGATCGTCGAGGGGACACTGAATAGTGCACGGTACGTCCAAACCGTCATCGAACCCATCGTTCTACCATTCCTAGACCGGCAAGGGAACTTGCTGTTCCAACAGGACAATGCACGTCCGCATGTATCCCGTGCCACCCAACGTGCTCTAGAAGGTGTAAGTCAACTACCCAGGCCAGCAAGATCTCCGGATCTGTCCCCCATTGCGCATGTTTGGGACTGGATGAAGCGTCGTCTCACGTGGTCTGCACGTCCAGCACGAACGCTGGTCCAACTGAGGCGCCAGGTGGAAATGGCATGGCAAGCCGTTCCACAGGACTACATCCAGCATCTCTACGATCGTCTCCATGGGAGAATAGCAGCCTGCATTGCTGCGAAAGGTGGATATACACTGTACTAGTGCCGACATTGTGCATGCTCTGTTGCCTGTGTCTATGTGCCTGTGGTTCTGTCAGTGTGATCATGTGATGTATCTGACCCCAGGAATGTGTCAATAAAGTTTCCCCTTCCTGGGACAATGAATTCACGGTGTTCTTATTTCAATTTCCAGGAGTGTATTAATGTATTCATTTGGAGCTTGTTTCTGTTAATTCTTCCAGTTATTATTAGTTTTAACAGTATGCAGTTCCCCACTTTGGGATCCACAGCGAGAGCCATAAATCCTACACATTAGTCATACCGTTGCGAATAATAATTTCTGCTTGGGTCTTAAGACCGTATCTGGCTACTGATTCACTATATATATATATATATATATATATATATATATATATATATATATATATATATATATATACACGTCCTCATATTCTAGACGATTTGTTTGATTTCCAAGATAGTGAAAACTGTATTTGTCCTATTGTCTTTTCACAAATGACAATTTTTTTATCTTTCATGTCGTCTCCTCTAAGTGTCATCACTGTTGATTTACCAGCAGAGAAGTATATTCTTGGCATAGTAAGCTTTTGGGTTGTGGTTTGCATTTTATTGCACAATATGTAATTATTTGGTTCTGAGAATAAACATGTGTTTATGTATGTTTTGTATGCCGCTCTCTCAGGAGGACTGGAGGTATTTCCGCTATTCATCAGAAAATTTCTTCGGAAAGTAGTATATGTTACATTTATTCAGGATGAACAGTTAACTTGCGTTAGTTGAATTTATGAAATATGAGGAATTGTGCTTGAATGTAGGATTTGCTGTCGGTATCAAGTAATATGATCATCCTGCAAGAATGTGCATTAAGTGGGGGGGGGGGGGGGGGGCGCTCTACTTTCATGGTACACACAGTGATTCCTAGCCAGTGTTTCAGTCTAACGACAGATTTCATAGTCGCAAGGAGTGCGCATCAGAAACTCCCTTAATCAGTGCCCGAAATTTTCTACTCCATTTACGGTTTCCGTTGGTGTGAGAAAAGAATCTGTGTCCTGAGCAAGATTTGTCAATATTTTTGGTTCTAAACAGTTAAGCGGTGTGCAACGTATTTCAGCTATTTAGAAGTATTGTTAACTTGTTTCAGAAATTCATGGGGAGTGAAGTTCTACAAATTTTTGTATCTAGTTATATAAAGCGTGGCTAGGACCATCATGTACCTTGAACCAGGGGAAGGTCTTCCATTATGGAACATGTGATATTAGCAAATGACCTGAGCTTCTTTAATATCTTAACAGTTTTATCTGCTTTGTAAATGGATTATTTTGTTTGTTTTCAGTAGCTTTCATTTCAAGATGTAACTTCTACTTTTGATTTC
The DNA here is from genome assembly GCF_021461385.2 of Schistocerca piceifrons. Lineage (NCBI taxonomy): Eukaryota > Metazoa > Arthropoda > Insecta > Orthoptera > Acrididae > Schistocerca > Schistocerca piceifrons. The sequence continues at coordinate 319,285,393 of NC_060138.1, read as the reverse complement.
TTGTATTGATTATTGGCATCGTATAAAGACTAATCGCTGACAAGATTTTCTTGATCATAGACTTTTAAGTTCTAGTACAGTATTTGTTGCTAGGTACATGCCATGTTTTTTTCGACATTTGGACAAACTTTGCTTTTCCAGAGTAATTTATGAAATTTCAGAAAATGACTACGGTACATAAAAGGTCGATGCTATCATTATATAATGGGATAAGATGGTGTACTTTCTGACAAGAGGTGAAAATCTGCAAAGTATTTCAAGGTACAGCACTCTGTTTTGCACTGGACTACGGTTAAATTGATTGTAATAACCATTTCCCAAAACTTAGTTACTTCTGAACAAAACAGGCACTGCCATATCGTATTTATCTCCGAACATCGGGCAAGCTACTTTCAATTAAAATGTCTCTCCTGTGCGGGAATGTATATCTACATCTACATAGATACTCCGCAGTCCACCTCAGGCGCATGGCGGATGGTACACCCTACCACTACTACTCATTTCCTTTCCTGTTCCACTTGCAAATAAAACGAGGGAAAAATGACTGTCTATGTGCTCCGCATGAGCGCAATGACTGTCGGAGACAACAGAATCGTTCTGCAGTCAGCTCTAAATGACGGTTCTCTACATTTTCTCAATACTGATCCTCAAAAAGAATGTCCCCTTCCCTCCAGGGATTTCCATTTGAGTTCCCGAGGCATCTTCGTAACACTTGCATGTTGCGCGAACCTAACTGACAAATCTATCCGGCTGCCTTTGAAATGCTTCGGTGTCGTCCTTTAATCCAACCTGGTACGGATACCAAACACTTGATCAGTACTCAGGAACAGGTCAGACTAGCGTCCTATATGTGGCCTCTTTCAGAGAATTCTCTCAGTAAACCGAAGTCGACCATTTGCCTTTCCTGCCACACTTCTCATACACTCGTTCCATTTCATATATTTTTGCAACGTTATGCCGAAATATTTCAACGAAGTGACTGTGTCAACGCAGGACACTACTAATGCAGCAGGGTACATTATGGGTTTGTTTTTCCGATTCATCCACATTAACTTAAATTTTTCTACATTTAATCTAGTTGCCATTAATCGTAGGAATATAGGTGTGCGGTTGTGGACACATTGGTGACGATGTATGGATGTTCAGATCTCTCCATAAGTCGTGCTCAGAGAGGCTAATGGTAAGGCGCTTTCGGTATGTGGAACATCAGAATTTGAGTCCAGTCCGGCACAAATTTTTAGTCTCGTCGTTCCATTCTACAGCTGATATTTGTCGATACTCGTAACTGCGAATGCATTTCGTGTATTTCGTAAAAGCTGTAGTCGCCACAGTGCGTGTTCACGTGGACATGCGTGCAGCTTGAAAGGGATTTTGCATCATACTTCTGAACAACACAGGCAGTGCCATATTGTATTTATGTTTCTGGTACAAAAAATTATGCTTCTGAACCAAAAAAAATTATGCTTCCGATCCCAGATCTGTTCCATACTACTGGTCCTTTTAAATGCAGCCGGCAGCTATAGGTGGTTTGAAGATATGTGTCACCCAGTGTCATCCTAAAACGTAGTGTCCTATAGATGCTGGGAAATGAACGATTGGTGGTGACAGAACGTTGGGTCCAGGGCAAACATTGTTAGCAACTACAAAGAACCATCGTAAATAAAATATTGAATATAAATACAAAGAAGTTAATTGGTCTTCGAACCCTGGCCAGATACATGAACAGTAGGCAGCTTCCTCCTGATGCTGCTGGGCTCGCACCCCGCGCAGCTGAGGTCGGCAGTCTCTGTAGGCATTGACGTCCGTGGCACATCATGCTGTTCTGCAATTGTGCCTTAGTTGGAAGACGGCACCTCAGCTCCACTAGCAGCGTCAGCGGCGGCGTGAGAGGTCCGCTGCATGCTACTTCACCTCGGCGTCTTGTGGGCCTGCCGCCCCCTCATCCCACCCGCGTCACCACGACGGAACGCGAAGGTGGCTGCGTGCAGGCTATGACTTGCTGCCCTCGCACAGTAGTCCAGTGGCAGCTGCCGTTGTGGCGGAGAATTCCGCTAGGAACTCCGCGTCGAGGTTAGCAGGTGTGGATGGCACGTCGACAGGGCTGAGGCACCAAGCCCCATGAAGAATTGAGTGCAGAGAGTAGGTTCAACCCTGTCTGGAACTCGAGGTTACAGCTGGTTTACCATCACCGTCGTACTGTTAGCTTCTGGCGATAATTGCTACCTACCTTAAAATCAAGACTTATTTATATTCCTCCAGTGCCCATTTGTTTCATTAAAACCTGGAGCCTAGTCACGTGACCAGAACAACACTGGTCCTGGCGTGGTGACACTGGCCCACTTGCTACATGTATGCAGCTGTGCAGCGTCATTTGCCACTGAGCTCAGCTGTCCTCCCTGTAAAACCTACTGGCATGCCTGTTAATGTAACTCACATGTCGCCAAACGTTTGGCCACCGACCCAAGGCTGCTATCGCAACGCTCTATGGCACTTTCACCCTTCTTTGTTTTTTCTGTCCGCAGCTCGTGATCTAGTGGCTAGCGTTGCTGCCTCTCGATCACGGGGTCCCGGCGTCATTGGGGATTTTCTCTGCCCGCTAACTGGGTGTTTGTGTTGTCCTCATCATTTAATTATCATCATTCGTGGCAGTGGCTAGACTGGATTGTGTAAAATTTGGACTGTGTACAAATTGGGACTTTGTACGGGTGCTGATGACCGCCAGCCGTTGTGACCGAGCTGTTCTAGGCGCTTCAGTCTGGAACCACGCTTCTGCTGCGGTCGCAGGTTCCAATCCTGCCTCTGGCATGGATGTGTGTGATGTCCTTAGGTTAGTTAGGTTTACGTAGTTCCAAGTCTAGGGGACTGATGACCTCAAATGTTAAGTCCCATGGCTCTCAGAGCCATTTGAACTTTTTTCTTTTTTTTCTGGTGAGCGTGCAGTTGAGCGCCCCACGAACCGAACATCATCAACGCTTCTTTTTTCTTACTTTTGTTCCAGACTAATAATTTTTAGAACGAACACTGGGTCGCGCAACTGCAGCCTGATGATTTCTTACGTTTTGAGTATTTAAAGAGACATCGATAAAAAGGCGATCAGTTGCATTGTAGCAGTCGAGACAATTATTCAGGGTATTCCCGTAAGAGAGTGCAAAAATTTAATAAAACATGGAGGACGCTCCATTGAACAACTTGAGGTAGGGAACCTGCGGTCGGAGAAGCCAGCTTAACGAGATAACAGGAATATAGTAATCACATTATGTGTACTTTTTTATTTACATTAGTTACAGTTAACTGCAAATTCCGTCACTGACACAATGAACGTACCATTTGTACTGTATCTCACAAAATGTGCTAAAATTCACAGCCTTCAACATCAATCCGAGCATGACATCGGTGAACAAGATTTTGACGCACTTTGTCGAATGTCACATCACAGGCAGCTACAATTCTGGCAACTAATTCTATCTCCGTATCCACTGGGGTCTCATACACAAATGACTTTAGATGTCGCCATATCAAATAATCAAGGGGATTCAGGTTAGGAGACCTCGCAAGCCTTCCAATCCAGCGACCACGAAACCCAGCATTGAGACGGTTGCGGACATGCGCGCTGAAGTGAGGTGGCGCAGCGTCATGCTTTATCCACATCCTCTCACTAACAGCCAAGGATACGTTCTAGCCGGCCGCGGTGGCCGAGTGGTTCTAGGCGCTTCAGTCTGGAACCGCGCTGCTGCTGCGGTCGCAGGTTCGAATGCTGCCTCGAGCATGGATGTGTGTTATGTTGTTAGGTTAGTTAGGTTTAAATAGTTCTAAATTCTATGGGACTGTTGACCTCAGATGTTAAGTCCCATAGTGCTCAGAGCCATATGTTACGTTCTACAGCAACTCAGGTAGGCCATTCAGATGGCCATGTAGAAGATACGGCCCAATGAGATTGTCGCCTTGCAGGAAATAAAGAACGTACAGTACAGTACAGTACAGTACAGTACTTGTGTACTTGTAAACTTGTTAGTTGTAAATAAGTTGGAAAACAGCAATGCTAAACAAAGCACTACAGAACTTTATTTCGATATCTCCTTAAGCTGGCTTCTCCAAACCCAGGTTCGCTACCTGTAATTGTTCAATGTAGCATTCTCTATGTCCTGTCACATTTTTGCACGATCTTACGGAAACATCCTGTATGCACAGGAAACACGGCGCAAAAATATCTCTATAGATAGATACTAATGCGATCAATTTACACAATTGTTTGTTTTCTATGGAGAGACTTCAGTTACTGATTACGAGGACAGTGATGGTCGCTCCGAACGCAAAAAGTTATGTAAATAACAATAACGCCACTTACGACCAGGCATAATTTGGTTCTTATATCTTGTCTGACAAACTTCATGAAAATTAATTTGTGCCTTTGGTAGGTGTGTCGGACATACATTAAACAGTGTTTTTAGGAAACTGTCTGACAGAAAAAGTGAAGCACATATAATGCATTGTGAGGTGCCAATGAACCGTCCTACGTGTTCACACAACGAGCAGGTATGTAAATGATTACAGTTGCAATTCTCTGTGGAATGTGGAACGAGCAATGGTAGTGTCGTTCTTGTCTAGCGTTGTTACCAAGTGGTCTGATATTGGACTGAACGGCAACGTGAAGGCAGGCATATACTTAGTCAAGGATCCGATCGAACACGTCTGACCACAACAAGGGTGGATCGCCCTTATGTGCACCAAGCAGATGGTAACCCATTCATATCAGCGTCTAGCAACCGAGGCCAAGTACCTATACTCCCTGCAACATTCTGTGGCGGACAGTTGATGAACGGCGCTCAACGATGAATCGTGACTTCGCAGTTCCAGTCTGACCATAGTCGGCGAGCCTTGCAGCGACCTGGGGAGAGTTCCTGTTTTTCCAGTGTTTTGGAGAGTCTCAATGGTGTTCCTCTGGGCATCAGGGTTATATCCATTGGGTATGTGTCTCGTCACGGTTGGTAGTGATTTCGGTACGACAGTACGTTACGGACATCCTGCTCTCTCATGTGTTATCGTTTATGCTAGAATATCGTGGTACAATTTTTCGACATGAACGTCAGTAAAGACAAAACACACAGACACACACACACGCACACACACACACACACACACACACACATACACACACACACACACACACACACACATCTTTGAACAGGACAGTGCTCGTCCACATACACTACATATCTCTATGGATCGTTTGCGTGATGCGTAGGTACGCCTGTAGCCGAACAGATTCCGAATGGTTCAAATGGCTCTGAGCACTATGGGGCTTAACATCTGAGGTCATCAGTTCCCTAGAACTTAGAACTACTAAGGACATCACACACATCCATGCCCGAGACCGGATTCGAACCTGCGACCGTAGCAGAAGTGCTGTTCCCGACTGAAGCGCCTAGAACCGATCGGCCACCGTGGCCGGCGAAAAGATTCCGAAATCCGTCCAATATAGAACATGCGTCAACTCTACCCATTTATTAATATCCAGGATATGGAGGATCGATTACAACAGCGACAGACCAGCTTGCTTCTGGAGACGATACAACGGATTAACGACAGCATTACCAAGCGAATCAGAGCACTTATCCAGGTCAGAACCAGTGAAAAACTTCATTCAGTTTCCTCCTCTCTCTCTGGGTGCTTGAATTTCGATAAAATATACAAATATTGCGTTCCTGTTACGTGAAGGTGACTCGGTAGCAGTTTATAATCAGTTTTACATTTCTCACGTGTTCTCTGTCTTCCGATTTCGTCAAAGATGTCATGTTATCTTTGGTTCAGTAAGACAAATTACTGACGAAATAAGGACAAATTTCACTTGCACTCAAGTAGGTGGTTTAGGTAAAGGACATAGAGGGAAAACGGAGAGACAAGAGCCGCTACCACACTGGCTAGTGGAGCGACAGTCACGTTCCGGTTGGAGACACTTCTTGCGACGGACCTCGCCTCCGCTGTTCGACTGCTTGCGTTGTTGTTGCCTTTTGCAATCCTGAGCCTGTGCGAGAGAGATTTTAAATGAGTGCTTGGGGTCTGTTCTCTCGGACATGTCGGAAAGAACAGACACGACGCATTCATATGATTCGCCTCGATAGGAACTGAAACCACCACCTTCAGTGCGGATGGACAACTACGTTCGACTTCCTGCAGGAATCTGAAAGTAGCGAGCATGGGGGACACGGACGGAGGCTGCAGATATATGGCGCTTGGTGGGAATGTGGGTTGGCCGAGAGGCGTAAGTGCGATAAACGCTGCGTTCGGGTGGCGCAGGGCTTAACGCAGCTGAGTAGTGAGCGGATCTCGGGTCTGAATCCCACTCCGGCACACATTTTCACTCGTCGCCACTGACCCCGCATAAAGCCCCGATGCAGCTGACATCAACAATTCCTTCCCTTTCCGTTCCTTTCGATCCCGTCCTCTCTGAGTTTACATAAACGGAGTTAACTTCGTGTGTTTTGTCATTGTATATTTCCTTTCAGTTGAACGTTTTAATTGCAGTTCGTAAATTCATGAAACTGATAATAAAAATTTTTTCTTAAATAAAACATATTCCACCCCCATGGGGCCCTCGGCCACGTAATGATTACAATTTCTTGCTCATGTATTACATAAATTATATGCCTTACAGTACAGGGTGATTCAAAAAGAATACCACAACTTTGAAAATGTGTATTTAATGAAAGAAACATAATATAACCTTCTGTTATACATCATTACAAAGAGTATTTAAAAAGGTTTTTTTTCACTCAAAAACAAGTTCAGAGATGTTCAATATGGCCCCCTCCAGACACTCGAGCAATATCAACCCGATACTCCAACTCGTTCCACACTCTGTAGCATATCAGGCGTAACAGTTTGGATAGCTGCTGTTATTTCTCGTTTCAAATCATCAATGGTGGCTGGGAGAGGTGGCCGAAACACCATATCCTTAACATACCCCCATAAGAAAAAATCGCAGGGGGTAAGATCAGGGCTTCTTGGAGGCCAGTGATGAAGTGCTCTGTCACGGGCTGCCTGGCGGCCGATCCATCGCCTCAGGTAGTTGACGTTCAGGTAGTTACGGACAGATAAGTGCCAATGTGGTGGCACTCCATCCTGCTGAAATATGAATTGTTGTGCTTCTTGTTCGAGCGGAGGGAACAGCCTATTCTCTAACATCTCCAGAGAGTGTGGAACGAGTTGGAGTATCGGGTTGATATTGCTCGAGTGTCTGGAGGGGGCCATATTCAACATCTCTGAACTTGTTTTTGAGTGAAAAAAAATCCTTTTTAAATACTCTTTGTAATGATGTATAACAGAAGGTTATATTATGTTTCTTTCATTAAATACACATTTTTAAAGTTGTGGTATTTTTTTTGAATCACCCTGTATTTTAGTATGATGTATTTCTGTATATCTAATCTTTCGTAAATAAGCGTTCTAAGACGTCGAGTGGAGATTCTAGCATTTTTTCTTTGTGTGAGTTCACGTGCCGGTATTATAGTCACTTCACGGCGGCGTGTTTCGAAACTGTTCCGGAAATTGTTACTCCTAAATGTGTGCGAGCTCCTAACATCCAGCAGAGGAAATTCTTGTTTAATTAGAGAGTTAGCATATCAACAGGTACATAATAAACACCAAATCATTCGTCTTACGAGATAGTTATTAATAAGGGCACACTAAGTGCTGCTTTTACGAAACAAGAATGTCCTCTCATACATTGTCGGAATTCATCGTTTTTTGAGTCGAGTTTGATGTGTCTTCATTTTTTTTTAATTGTGGAAGATCAAAGTGGAGAGTATATCGTGTGGAATGCAACACAGTTTCTGAAGAGTCGTCTTACAGTATCATATGTATTCTAGCGAACTCGGCAGTGCTTCGCATTTGACAAATATACGTGAGAATTAAATGTAAGTCCTAATCTCCTCCTCCATGTCGCCTCCTCGTTCCCTTCCCTCCCTCCACCAGCTCATCATTTCCTGCCCACTCTCTCTCTCTCTCTCTCTCTCTCTATCTCTCTCTCTGTCTTCTCCTTCCCTTCCCTCTGTCCGTCTCCTGCTTCCCACTCTCTATGCCCAATTCCCCCCCCCCCCCCCCCTCACTCTGTCCACCTACTCTCCCCCCTCTCTCTCTGACGTTGGGCCTTGTTCGTTATTGCAAATTCTGAAGTAGTATTCTTATCATAAGCCAATAAATCATAAATAGAACTTTCCTGTTTCTTTGACTACAAGGAAGAAAATGAAACCGCGCGTTTTCACAACAGAGTGCAGCACAGCATTGTCTCTTTCGCCTCGGATCTAACAGAGGACTTGTACATTTTTGTTTAAAAGAATATATACAGCAGGTGTACGTCTGAATATTTATTAAAGTACCGCGCAAAACTTATTGAAGTAAATCGGTCAAGTGCTGTTCGACACTTTTGGAAACGAAGTTTCTCCTTTGCACACTGCTTATATATCTACACAGTACCACAGATTATGTATCGTGTAATTATTGTCGTAAGTTCTTTTTTTTTTTAATACGCTATCTAAGTGAGAAGTAGACTCCTTTTCCTTCTCTAAGGAGGTGTCCTTTGTTCCTGAATGCATAACGCAGGTGCTATACGCGAGATATGATGAAAATGTGTGCATTTAGTTAAAAGTATTTCGAGTATACAGTTGTTCGATGGCAATAACACAGTCGTATTTTCCTTTCCTTGTGTATTACTATGCAGTACTGAAGATTACGTTCACACTTGGTCATAACATAGCGTTTATGTCCGCAATTATTTCTTTTTATTGAAAGAGTCCTTCAGTCCGCAGATTAAGCTATTATTAGGTCGAGAGAATTAGTACAAGACGATTTACACTTGAAGATAGAGAGGTTTTGGTAACCTCGTGGCCAGGGCCAATTCATTTCATTTCACGATTACTGATAAAAAGGCATAGTAAGAGCATCGCTTTCGTTCAGCTTTATGTTCCACTGCAGAGCAGTCTTGCTACAAAACTGCAAGCAAGTGCGAATTGCCCTGCGAAACAAAAGGATATAGACGACTGTATCATTATGTTATGCAGTTAGAAACGTTACCATTGAGCATTTTTGTTCAAATAATAGTAAATTAATTCCGTTCGTTTAAATATTCATTACAGTCAGATGTATATTCATTATCAGTCCGTTAGGTTTGTACATTGTTATTAGTTGGTTGTATTTGTATAGTCAACATCAGTCACATGCATATAAATAATCTTAGACGTTCGTGAATAACAGTGTTACTCAGGGCGCTTAAATAATTACTTTCTTTAAATGATAATTTTCTAATTCTAGTACATCACACTCTCCAACTTCAGTGTGTTAATCTTTCAAATGGTGTAACAAGTTTGATTACGAAGTATAATTAGTATCCGTAACTAATCATGCGTAGTAGCAGACAATTCCTTTATTTAATCACTAAGAATTTTAAACATCTGTGCACGATTAGCTGATTTACTATTTAGAAAATACGTGTTGGCTGATAGTAGGTACAGCATCGTGTTTGCTGAAAGCTTTCACCTAGAAGAAAACGATGGACACAGGCAGCGGCTTCCTCATCACCTGCAAACGAAACCACTGTGCTACCATTTCCATACAATACAACTGTCCAGACTACCTACGATCTCCTGGGAGAGAAAACATGGGCGTGGTGCGGTAATGCGAAACAGTCGACGAGTATGTAGAGTAGTACTGCCTACTGCAATTTTTCAGAACATCAGACAACATTTGTCCGTCGCTAGAGCATCCATATGTATTACGCAGCACTGATTTACAGCAGCTGTGGGAGAGTAGATCGGCGCAGGAGCAACCATTTCCCGCTTCGTGAAGTGGTTTATTTACGCGTGTACAAGTAAAGTGATAGTCAAAATAGATAAGGAAACAGTTCAGACATTTTCCTTTGTGTCAGTATAGAAAACAGAAACATCATTACTTGATCAGTTCACATACTGGAAGAAAGTGAACATACGTTATTCAAAACAGATTCCGTCAAAGATAAGCTTTCAGATCTCTCTGATATAAGTAGCAATATACTTCAGGATGTATACTGACGAGAAAAAAATCACAGCACCAAAAGATAATTAACATAGGGTAATGAATGTCCGGGAACACATTTGTCTAGGTAACATATTTAAGTGATTAAGATTCCAGGACCACAGGTTAATGTAAGCGCGAGGTAATCCGTTGCAAATGTGAAATGCTGGTACGTACATTAATAACCCGTGTAGCAGCCAAATGTTCTATGCAGGCATGCAAACGTGCATGCATTGTGTTGTACAGATGCCGGATGTCCGTTCGTGGGGTTGGGGTTGTTTTGGGGTAGGAGACCAGACAGCGAGGTCATCGGTCTCATCGGATTAGGGAAGGACGGGAAAGGAAGTCGGCCGTGCTATTTCAAAGGAACCATCCCAGCATTTGCCTGGAGCGATTTAGGGAAACCCCGGAAAACCTAATTCAGGATGGCCAGACGCGGGCCGTTTGTGGGACGGAGTTGTACGCCTGTAGCACTTGGTCGGTCAATACAGGGATAGTTAAAGCCTTCTGGGGATGACGCTGGAGTTCTCGTCCGATTATGTCCCATATATGCTCAACTGAAGACAGATCTGGTGATCGAGCAGGCGTAGGCAACATGACGACACTCTGTAGCACTTTGGGTTACAATAGCGGTGTATGCTCGAACGTTATCTTGTTGGAAAACACAACTGGAAGCTGTTCATGAACGGCAGCACGACAAGTCGAATAACAAGACTGATGCACAAATTTGCAATCAAGGTGCGTGAGATAATCACGAGAATTCTCCTTCTGTCATACGAAATCGCACCCCAGTACATAACTCCGGATGTAGGTCCAGTGTGTCCAGCACGCGGACAGATTCGTTAGAGGCCCTCCTAACCAACACACAAACGTCAGAACAAGCTTTCATCGGCAAACACAACAGACCTCCAACGTGCCCTTCAACGAGCTTTCGCTTGATACCACTGAAGTTGCGAATGGCGGTGGTTTGGGTTCAGTGGAAGGTACACAATAGGGCGTCAAGCTCGTAGTTGTTCTTGAAGTAACTAATTTGAAATATTCCGTCTCGATAGTGCCACGTGGCCGCCCGGAACCTGGTCTTTCTGCGATCGCATATTCTCGTGGTCTCCGCTGCCAGCAATCATGTACTGTGGCTACCTTCCTGTCAAACGTTTCTGCAGTATAACAGAAAGGACGTTCATTTTCTCGTTGCCCTACTACACGACCTCGTACAAACCCAGTGAAGTGTTGATAACGGCGTGTTTGTCGCCTTAAAGGCGTCAAGTCACCACGTGCATTCTACATCTACAGCCACATCTACATCTACATGGATACTATGCCTGGCGGAGGGTTCATCAAACCACCTTCACAATTCTCTATTATTCACATCTCGTATAGCGTGCGGAAAGAATGAACACCTATATCTTTCCGTACGAGCTCTGATTTCCCTTATTTTATCGTGGTGATCGTTCATCCCTATGTAGGTCGGCATCAACAAAATATTTTAGCATTCGGGGGGAGAAAGTTGGTGATTGGAATTTCGTGAGAAGATTCGGTCGCTACGAAAAACGCCTTTCTTTTAACGATGTCCAGCCCAAAAGCTGTATCATTTCTGTGACGCTCTCTCCCATATTTCGTTTATAATACAAACCGTGCTGCCTTCCTTTGGACTTTATCCATGTACTCCGTCAGTCCTATCTGGTAAGGATCCCACGCAGCGCAGCAGTATTTTAAAAGAGGACGGATAAGCATAGTGTAGGCATTCTCCCTAGTAGGTGTTACATTTTCTAAATGCCCTGCCAATAAAACAGAGTGTTTGGTTTGATTTCCATCATCATTGTGGCGCGACTAAAATCACTCTTATGCGACTGGCGCGAAATTTCAAAAGACATCGTCTTTCAGATGTACTTGGTGGGACAAATAAAAGTGGCCCGTAGAATAGAGTCCCAGGGTACAAAGAAACTAGCAGAGAAAAATACTAACCTGACTACGGCAAATGTTGAGAATGACCACCATTCACTTCTTGAAACATTTTCTGGCCTCCGGGCAGGTTTCGGAATATTTTTTGACTTGTTCAAAACAGATGACTTTTCGGGCTAAGTGTTGCATGGCGCTGGACGCGGTGGTCTAGCGGTTCTAGGCGCTCAGTCCGGAACCGCGCGACCGCTACGGTGGCAGGTCCGAATCCTGCCTCGGGCATGGATGTGTGTGATGTCTTTAGGTTAGTTAGGTTTAAGTAGTTCTAAGTTCTAGGGGACTGATGACCACAGATGTTGAGTCCCATAGTGCTCAGAGCCATTTGACCCATTTTGTTGCATGGCATTCTTTGCTGGCACTTCGACGTCATTAAACTTTTCAGCAAACAACTGACCACACCGTTTCAACGATTCTGTTGTCACGTAACGTCCCACAACGAACGCCCGCTGCTGCACTGTGACCATAATCACAGCCCACACTACGCTCCGAACAGGTGTAAATGACGTGTGGGCGTACACGTGGTGTGCTCGTCACGGGGTGCGATATGCATACAAACACGTCCAGTCGTATCCTCTCGTCCGGCCACTTTTATTTGCCCCATCGTGTAGAAACACGCTTAGCAACTTCCGTTTGTGTCACCCATCTCGTTTTTGGTGTTGCGATTTTTGTTCCGTCAGTTTCGTACAATTAAGTATCCTGTTATACTTGTCTTAAGACTCAAAATATGAGATATCTATTTTTCTTAATGTAAAAATTCAAAAAACCATCATAACTAACCCGTATTATGTTTTTCGAAAATTGTAAACAACCAACACAGCTTCTCTCCATTGTATGGCGCTAGCGAGTTTCTTAAGGATGTTTTTCCATTTTTTCCATTCTTCTAAGCAAATCTGTAAGGTGAATATACTTAAACTTTCGCAACTGAAAAGAGTCCTCATGAAAAACGAGTGACCATTAGGACAATTAAACTTTGTGGGAACATTTGTGAGGACGTGCGGAAGAAAATAATGAATAAACCATTGAACTAAACACTAATTTCCACATGAGACGGTAACATTTGTTAATTGGGCACCGTGTTTACGTTCCAGGCTACAAACGTTGCTCGGTGTGAGGACCATCTGCATCCACGACAATTTGGAGACGCTCCAGACACACTACTTCGCAATGGTTCGAAGCACTTTTCAAGCGGAGGACCATGGTATATTCAGCTGTCGTGATACGGCACGTGCAACGCTTGAAGATCTCACATTGCGTCCAGCATTTCCAGCCATGGCTGTAGTAACTTCTTCAACAGTTTGTGCCGCTCCTTGGAGGAACTCCAAAATCGCCAGTTGATTCGAACTTTCGCATCACGTTCTTCAACCTCGGTGTGGGAAGAGGACCTCTCCGTATTGTCTTTAATGTGTCGATACTTGTTGAACAGTAGCACTATTGCTGTCGTTTTGGTGAAGCAGATTTAGAAAAAAAGCCCTGCTCACCACGTCCAGATTTATGGTGACTGTCTGGAACTGTAATGTATACTGATACTTTTGTTTGAACTCTACGTCGCCGTATCAATACTGGCGTCTAATTGTAAATCGTGACACTAACACTACTAACGACGCAAGTCCTTCACCGCACAGTCTGAAATCATTCCTTTAACCTCATCGTTCCCTCAGTCCACACATGTGGTCCTTCGTTATTTTTTTCTCTGTAAACACGCATATTTTTCCGCTTATAAACTTACGGCCGCCAGTGTGAACCCTCTTGTTCTTAGTTTTAAATCCGGGGCACAGCACCTTGCCAGGTACGATTCATGTGTCAGTTTATAACTGGTCGTAGGCAGACAATGATTACTTCTGCAAACTCGAAAGGTATGCAAATAATTACTGTGTGTAATTATAAAACCGAAAATCTGTGTTCTTTTCCTAACGTTCGTTAACTATCCTAGATATTGAGAATTAGTACAGAATTGCTCGTTAGTATGAAAAAACCTGTTTTCTGAAGATCCTCGCACGTAGACCTCTGGACATAATGCATATTTGCTACATTCAATTTGGTCTTCAATAATAGAATACTGAAGTAACTTATTTCTACGCTCTACAGCAACACGTGACATACTAGCTGATGAACAATTAGAAGATATTTTTAGTGACAACAGTGCGTTAATTATCTGATTCGAAGGATGACGAATTCTTTTTTTGACAGAAGATTGTCCTGTCGTGCTTTATGAAACTGACTGGTAAAGAATAAGAACGCCAGTACCTAGAAGAAGATGACGTCCTTGTACGGTAAATTTTTCTGACAGTAAAGATGTACATGATGTATAAAACGTGAATAAAAAGCCAAGAATAGCTATGTTGCGTTGCAGCCTATTTCATAAGTTAGGTTTTAAAATGCTCGCCAACTACCAAAATTTGTTGTGGCAAGGAACGTCTCAAAATGCAGTAAACTTGGCTGCAAATCCAAGGTAAAAGACATGTGCTTAAAATGTGGAATGTATTTATTTTTGAAAAGTAATAGTTTTGAAGCTTATCAGAAAATGTATCGTAAAGCTATTTACTCACAGTAAATTATTACTTGCCAGAAATTATTATATAGTTCTAATTTTCTTGCATTTATGAAGTTGTTTTAGAATATCAACAAAAGCCTGATTGTAAATCATACACTCCTGGAAATGGAAAAAAGAACACATTGACACCGGTGTGTCAGACCCACCATACTTGCTCCGGACACTGCGAGAGGGCTGTACAAGCAATGATCACACGCACGGCACAGCGGACACACCAGGATCCGCGGTGTTGGCCGTCGAATGGCGCTATCTGCGCAGCATTTGTGCACCGCCGCCTCAGTGTCAGCCAGTTTGCCGTGGCATACGGAGCTCCATCGCAGTCTTTAACACTGGTAGCATGCCACGACAGCGTGGACGTGAACCGTATGTGCAGTTGACGGACTTTGAGCGAGGGCGTATAGTGGGCATGCGGGAGGCCGGGTGGACGTACCGCCGAATTGCTTAACACGTGGGGCGTGACGTCTCCACAGTACATCGATGTTGTCGCCAGTGGTCGGCGGAAGCTGCACGTGCCCGTCGACCTGGGACCGGACCGCAGCAACGCACGCATGCACACCAAGACCGTAGGATCCTACGCAGTGCCGTAGGGGACCGCACCGCCACTTCCCAGCAAATTAGGGACACTGTTGCTCCTGGGGTATCGGCGAGGACCATTCGCAACCGTCTCCATGAAGCTGGGCTACGGTCCCGCACACCGTTAGGCCGTCTTCCGCTCACGCCCCAACATCGTGCAGCCCGCCTCCAGTGGTGTCGCGACAGGCGTGAATGGAGGGACGAATGGAGACGTGTCGTCTTCAGCGATGAGAGTCGCTTCTGCCTTGGTGCCAATGATGGTCGTATGCGTGTTTGGCGCCGTGCAAGTGAGCGCCACAATCAGGACTGCATGCGACCGAGGCACACAGGGCCAACACCCGGCATCATGGTGTGGGGAGCGATCTCCTACACTGGCCGTACACCACTGGTGATCGTCGAGGGGACACTGAATAGTGCACGGTACATCCAAACCGTCATCGAACCCATCGTTCTACCATTCCTAGACCGGCAAGGGAACTTGCTGTTCCAACAGGATAATGCACGTCCGCATGTATCCCGTGCCACCCAACGTGCTCTAGAAGGTGTAAGTCAACTACCCTGGCCAGCAAGATCTCCGGATCTGTCCCCCATTGAGCATGTTTGGGACTGGATGAAGCGTCGTCTCACGCGGTCTGCACGTCCAGCACGAACGCTGGTCCAACTGAGGCGCCAGGTGGAAATGGCATGGCAAGCCGTTCCACAGGACTACATCCAGCATCTCTACGATCGTCTCCATGGGAGAATAGCAGCCTGCATTGCTGCGAAAGGTGGATATACACTGTACTAGTGCCGACATTGTGCATGCTCTGTTGCCTGTGTCTATGTGCCTGTGGTTCTGTCAGTGTGATCATGTGATGTATCTGACCCCAGGAATGTGTCAATAAAGTTTCCTTGTCCTGGGACAATGAATTCACGGTGTTCTAATTTCAATTTCCAGGAGTGTGTATTTAAAAAATGCTAACATAAAGAATCATATTTTGTGCGTGTATTAGCATATACAGTCTCCTGTTTCAAATAAAACACATACAATGCTGAATGAAATGCTTGTATCGAAGAAAGGGGAAATAAAATACGAAGTATAATACGTTTTCACGATAAGTGAGACTTAAGGGGAGGTTTACTATCTTTTGAGTAAAAAAATCGATTTTTTTAACTTGCATATTTGGATCCATAAAGTTTTTAGAATCCACCCTTGAAACGGTTTTTCCGAATACAGAACGGTTGAACAAAAATATACACCTGCCTAAAATCGGCCTTTTTCACGCAGCAGTTTTTTCTTTCAGAAGACGAGTTATTGTACCGGTGCTTGGCAGGAAACACACAAGATTCAAAAGAAAGTTTGAACTTGTGTGTTGGAAGTTAGCCCCCAAGCATTTGCATTCTGGTGAAAAGACTGTGGAGATTGCGACTTTCCTGGCAGTGAGCAGCTTCAACGAAGGGTATTCAGCCATTCTGAAGACCATGACGATGGACGTCACCCTGGGACTCTACTCGTCGCAGTTCGACAAGCATTCGTACGACCCCCGGATCCAAGAGACCGAAAACCGCTTGTCACCGGCCGTACGAGCGGCTCTGGAGCAGCGCAGGATGGCCCAGATCGAGCAGAACGCCCTCTAGGAGGAAGAGGAAGGACTAGTTTATGGACCCGGAATAGCAGATTGAACGTAAGTTGCATAATATTGCATTTATACGTAGTCAAAATTTCAAACGCGTTTTTCTAGAAATGACTTTTTTTATCGCGCGGTATGGTAACTTCAAATCTACTGAATCAATTAGCATGATTCTTTGTTTCCGACGAAGCTAACTAAATTGTCTAGGAGTTGTACCACTTTTATTCCGATTCATCAAATATAAATATTTTTACTTGCCTGATAAGTGTGTAACTAAGTGGCAAAACTATCACCACACCATAACTGTAATAATCGTGCTTCATCTTTATGTAAGTACAGATATATTTTCGTCAAATGCTGCCTTACCACTTACAGTTGTCCCACTTGTATCTGTGTAGTCACCAGCAAATAATTTTTTTTTGTATTTATTCATTGATCTCCAAAAGTACAAACATGTACATGAATGTATAAACACCTGAAGATGGGCGCAAGCCCGAAACCGGTCGTGTGACAAATAAATAACCTTTTATTGTGACTGGTAGCGGATATTTTTCTACACCCCAATTAATAAGATGGTTCAAATGGCTCTGAGCGCTATGGGGCTCAATATCTGTGGTCATCAGTCTCCTAGAACTTAGAACTCTGCCTCAGGCAGAGAGATGATTGTGAGTCCAGGCCACGCTGATCGTGATGTCGCCGGCCAGGGTGGCTGAGCGGTTCTAGGCGCTGCAGTCTGGAACCGCGCGACCGCCATGGTCGCAGGTTCGAATCCTCCCTCGGGAATGGATGTGTGGTATGTCCTTAGGTTAGTTATGTTTAAGTAGTTCTAAGATCTAGGGGACTGATGACCTCAGGAGTTAAGTCCCGTAGTGCTCAGAGCCATTTGAACCATTTTTTGATCGTGATGTCGATGAACCAGCCCAAGATTTTTGTGATAACGGTGGTGCCTCAGTTTCATTGTCGTTGCTAGGCAACCTCCCGATTCCAACATTCTCAGTAAAAATACGCAATACATAAGTACTGTGTGTGTGTGACGATTCCTAGGAATGGAAACAATAGATGTCGTATGCAGGCATAAACTATTTTTTATGTGTACTGATGCTCACAAAGTATTTCACCTACATCGGTATCAATCCATATGGACTTCATTTCCACACCATCATCACCAGGTCTTAATTGGGCTATGTCATTTGCTGTGGGCTCAACTTGTTCTGAAATATTAGTGTCATCATTCAGAATTCCTAGTACCAAGAAACTGTACAGGTAAATAAGACTTTATCACTAAATACAGGGTGATTTTTTCAACCATGTACAAACTGTAAGGATTGATCGATGAGCAGATACAGAACAAAAAAGGTCTAATGAACTGATGTCCAGAAACGCATGATTTCCATGCTAGAGACCATTTATTCAATCATACTTTGTTACAGAGACTGCAGCGTAATATGCGCTGTATTATGCATCCACAGATGAAATAAGCATGGTTTCCTCCTAGAAGGTCGTCCTGTTCATCATATATCATGCCCTAGCCCCCTCTTCTGCTGTTGTAATTGGTAACGTTGTGTCCAATTCACTTCTCTTGCTGACTCACCTTGTGGTGGATGTGATAAAGTGTTGTACACAATGGTTTAGTATTTGAATCGAGAGCATGCCGGCCGGCATGGTGTTTACTCACAGAAAGGCAAATGGCAGCTGGCGGCGGGCACCATGGTTGTATCAGGAATCCTATCCCCGCCAGCAACAAACACGCAATCAATATTTGTAATAATGTTTCGCCGTTTGTGACAGTGTCGTTACAGGAAGCAGGAAGTCATGAAGGAAGTTCAAATGGCTCTGAGCACTATGGGACTTACCTGCTGTGGTCATCAGTCCCCTAGAACTTAGAACTACTTAAACCTAACGAACCTAAGGACATCACACATATCCATGCCCGAGGCAGGATTCAAACCTGCGACCGTAGCAGTCGCACGGTTCCGGACTGCGCGCCTAGAACCGCGAGACCACCGAGGCCGGCCATAAAGGAAGTATCTGGAATGTTCGGCGACCACTGTGTCAGTATGAGGAAGTTGGTCCACCAGTACACGGTAAGCCAGGCGACTGTGTGAAACTATCGGCGTTTCTGGCTGGTGACTTTGCCTCCCCTGCTAGAAGAAGTGCCATTGATGATTCGAAGGTTATGTGACTGCCACATGATGGTGCTCCAGTCTTCTTCACCGTTAACGTCAGCACTCATCTCAATCGTGTCTTCCCTGACCGATGGATCAGACAAGGTGGTCCAGTTGCATGGCCTGCGTGTTCATTGGATCTCAAACCGTGCGATTCATGGATATGGGGCCATCTCGAAAGTACTGTGCATGCAGAGCCCATTCCAGATGTGGAAACACTGGAACAGCATATTTGTGCTGCCTTTGACACTATTCGGATGCAGCCTGGCCAATGTGAATACGTGAGAATGAACATGCTGCAGCATGTACATGCGTGTATTGAGGCACACGGAAACCATTTTCTGCACATTCTGTACTTTGGTCGCATGATACAGTGCGTATTAGACCATAGTCCCTGTAACAATGTATGATTCAATAATTGGTCTCTAGCCTGGAAACCATCCAATTCCAGTCAGAAGTTCAGTAGACATTTTTTGCTCCATATCTTCTCAACAGTCAAGCCCTAGATTATGTACACAATGGAAAAAATTAATCTGTATATCTGATAAGCATTGTATGCAAGCGTAAATTATTATTATTTTTGTAGAAATACTTTTATGAATTAGCACTTATCTACATATTCATCCACAATTGGCCCCAATCACATGAACCCATGGTTCAGAATGGTATAATCATCGTACAAGATGGTGCCAAATCCTGATCTGCAGTCCTCTAATCCTAAGAACACACTGTGTGCATGCCGAGCAGACTGACATTGATCAAAAACCTGGAGAAACAAGAAACAGCTAATAACCATTTTATGAAAGTAAATTATTTTGTTAGGACATACATATAAAGAGTGGCATTTCCAAGTACAGTTGTCAGTGGTTAGTGAAGGCATTTCAGCCACCACCATGTAACCCACTGCCTCAGGAGCGCCCATGATCTCCAGTAACATGGTTAGTGTATTGACATCCAACAGTGGGGATGGTGTGCTGTCATCTGTAACATAAAAAAAATCGTTAGATCATACCTATACATGAACAAACAGCTAAATAACGGTGCAATATTTACTTGCATTGTCTGCTTCGAGTCAGTAATGTCTACGGCCGTCGTTCCCCTCCTCAGAACCACCATACAAACGTTTCACGATTGGTAGCTTAATATCCATTTGTATTCAACCTGTATGGCTGTGTCCCACACGTAGCCACTGACGGACGATGTATGCACATCTTTCTTGTGGGTGGGGCCGTGTCCTACGCATCTAAGCAATAGAATAACTGCCCTGCCCATGAATTTCCCACAGAGAGATGTGGAGGGGAGAAGGATGTGCATGCATCCGCCTTGCATGCTGTACCCACTGGTTGTTTGCCGGATGTCCGCAGTCTAGATATAATTTAGCAAAAACTGGAACTTGCTATTTTATGGGCAGGGGATGTCTGGTTGAGGTATTGGCTGCAGCTCTCATCTGGAGACACGTAGGTTCAGTGAGGATAGATAATGCAGTGCTCTGGAGGTATCAAATGTGCAGGCAGTGCGAGTGGGGCGAGTGCTGCTGACCGACGCTGTGAAAAATGGTGGATGGCGTGTAATGTCCTTTGAAGTGAACACGCATTTGTTTAAAGATTTTAATATTAAATAAAGCATCCCCACTCCTCTCCCAGAACCGATAATGTCACGCACATTTAGTAAATTGCCCTAATCGCGTAATAAACTATCTTCGATAAATAAAAGGGTAATAAATTATAGCGATGAGGATAAGGGCATGAATAAATCTGCAAGCCTGCAATAGAATAACAGACCACCCTAAGTGGGTAATCAAGTACAGTGATTAAGTCCATGAGTTACAGTAGTAAGTAGGTAGCAGATTACAGGACTGACGGAAAAAAATCGTGACACCAAGAAGGACTTGTGCGACATAAACGAAAGCTGGTAGACATGTTTGCATATCTGAAAGATGATGTCTATCTGGATTTCGCGCCAGTCACGTAAGAGTGATGTTAGTAGCACCGCAATGAAAATGAAAATCAGGTTTGTTTGAAATATACGCTCTAACGGTCATGAGAGTTAGTTACCTTAATATTGGACGTGATGTGTTAATGTTAGTCAAAAATGCCCTAAAGTCGACAAAGACACCGTTATCAAAACCTCACTGAGTTTGAACGACGTAGTGTAATAGGACTACGAGAGGCTGGATGTTCATTCTGCGATACTTGGCAAGAACGTAGCTACCTACTTGATTGCTGGCAGCGGTGGTCACGAGAACGTAATGTCGTAAGAAGACCGGGCTCCGGACGGCCACGTGGCACTACCGAGAGGGAATATTAGCGTGTTCGGCGTATGGCTTTGGAGCATCATGCATCTGCAGCAGCAGTTTCAGTAACACTAGGCACCACAGTGACCCAGCGAGCTCTTACAAAGAAGTTATTGCAAGGACATCTCCGAGCCAGACGTGCTGTAGCGTGTATTCCTCTGGTAATTTGCGACTTCAGTGGTGTCAAATGAGAGCTCATTGGAGAGCATAATGGGAGTCTTGTGTCTTACGACGAAAGCTGGTTTTCCCTCGGTGTCAATGATGGCAGTGTGTTGGTTACAAATAGAACAATTTTTGTGTTTATTTATTTACACGTCAAGTTCCGTAGGACCAAATTGAGGAGCAAATCTCCGAGGTCATGGAACGTGTCAGTACATGAAATTACAACATAAGTAATAACAGATATAAAGAAATGTTTATGAACCCGAAAGAAAAGTCACTCCATAAGTTTAAGATCCAACATGTCACCGTGCTAGACACATTGGACCTACGCCTGGGGTTATGGTCGAGGGTGCGATTTCGTTTGACAGCAAGAGCACTTTCCTGGTTATTGCGCGCACCCTAACTGCAAATTTATACGTCAGTATGGTGCTTCGACCTCTTTTGATGTCTTTCACGAAAAGCAGACCATGGGTTCCTTTCCGACAGGATAACGCTCGCCCACATACCGATGTTGTAAAGCAACATGCTTTACAGAGTGTAGACAAGTTACATTTGCCTGCTCGATTACTAGATTTGCCTCCAATCGAGAAAATATGGGACATCATCGGACGACGACTCCAGCGTCATCCACATACAGCATTAACCGTCCCTGTATTGACTGACCAACTGCAACAGACATGTAACTCCATCAGGCAAACTTACATCCGGCACCCGTACAACATAACGCATGCAAATTTGCATGCTCGTATTTAACACACTGTCGTTTATGCCAGTTATTAATGCACCAGCATTTCACAATTACGGTGGCTTATCTCGCGCTTACATTAACCTGTAAACTTGCAATGTTAATCACTTAAATATGTTACCTAGACAAATGTATTCCTGAAATTTCATTACCCTACGTTAAATATTTTTTGGTATTCGTTAGTGGTACATAGGAATGAGCTCCAGGGAAGCGCACAAATTAAAGCTACCTTTCGTAAATATATATCATCATTTAATACATCATGCTCCAAAGCATCCACATTTCTTCACACAAACTGGGCACGAGCTTGGATATATGTCCAGGCGATATTTTTACCCATGAACACAGCAGCTATATGCTACATTTCATTGCCGAAGTACACCAAACTCTTGTTGAGGATATAAAATTAAACTGCCCGTCTCAACAGTATGTGAAGTGTGTAATGTTGAAAGGCTCATATATCTATGGAAGATAACAGTTACCATTAGGGATATGGAGCTCTGTATTTCCTTGAGAACAGCATAAGCATTATAAACATTGACCAAGTTTGGCTACCAGATCATAAAAATTTGCAGGGTGATAAATAGAATGCCTTTGTCTCCCTTGCTGGTCATTTGACTCTTTTCTCTCCAAACTCATGGGCATTGTCACACAGGAATTTACTAACTGCGTCATTCCACCACTGGAGTTCTAATTCACACCTAGGAGCAAGATGTGAAGATGTGGACCGTAAGCGCTCAGTTATCTATGTATGATTCTCGAAGCATGTTACAAAATGAAAATGTCGGTAAAGAATTTGCATAGTAACCAGTTACGCAATCATCTTATCTAACAAGAGAGTTGGGAAAACCTCGTTATATGATTACAGTTAAAATATACATAGGACGGAGACTTGGGACTACTTGTGAGAATGCTGTTTCTGAAAGCGAAGAAAAATGTAAGCTGAGTTTGACGTGTTCGTTGTATTGTCTGTACTGTTTCGTTAGCAAAAGTCACTTTCGTCTAAATCATAATAGAACAAACAATCTTTAGCAACTGTTGCTACTCTGCTGTTTAATTCATCTAATTTAAATACAAAACCAGTTCAAACGCTAACAAAGCACAGAGAAAATGCTCTGCTGAAGAAATTTAAACAAATGTATGCTGTTTAAAAGAGAATTTACACTGAGGTGATAGCAGCCATGGAAAGCGATATGCTGAAATACAGATGGCGTTAGAATAGCGTACACGAGGTATAAAAGCGCATTGATCGAGCTCTCATTTGTACTCAGGCGATTCATGTAAAAAGTTTTCCGGGATGATTAAGGCCGCACGACGAGAATTAATGGACTTTGAACGCGAAATGGTAGTCCGAGTTACAGGCATGGGTCATTCCGTTTCGTAAATCGTTAGGGAATTCAGTATTCCGAGATCCGCAGTGCCAAGAGCGTGCCGAGAACACCAAATTTCAGGCGTCAGCTCTCATCTCAGACAACGCAATGGACGGCCTTCACTTAACGCCCGAGAGCAGCGCCGTTTGTGTAGAGTTGTCAGTGCTGACAGACAAGTAACATTGCGTGAAAGAAATGCAGAAATCAATGTGAAACGTACAACGAACGTATCCGTTAGGATAGTGCGGCGAGATTTGGCGTTAACGGGCTATGACAGCAGAAGACCGTCTCGAGTGCCTTTTCTAAAAGCACGGCTCCACATCTCCTGGGCTCGTAACCATATTGGTTGGATCAAAGACGGCTGGAAGATCGTGACCTGGTCATGAGAGTACCGATTTGAGATGGTAAGAACTGATGGTAGGGTTCGAGTGTGGCGCGAGCACCACGAAGCCATAGGCCCAGGTTGTCGACAAGGTACTATGCAAGCTGGTTGTGGATTCGTAATGGTGTGGGCCGTGTTTAGATGGAATAGACTGGATACTCTGGTCTAACTGAATCCATCATTGAATGGAAATGTTTCTGTTCAACTACTTGGAGACCATTTGCCGCCGTTCAACGATGGTGTTTTTACAGATGACAATGCGCCATGTCACTGCGCCACAGTTATTCGCGACTGGTTTGTGAAGAAGATTCTGTACAAATTGAGCGAATGATCTGGCCACCCAGATCGACCGATATGAATCCCTTTCGAACGTTTATGGGACAAAACCGAGAAGTCATTTCGTGTACAAAATCCTGCACCTGCAACGCTTTCGCAACAGATGCCTCATGGCTCAGTATTAGTGAAGGCGACTTCCCACGACTTATTGAGTCCATGCCACGTCGAGTTGCTGCACTACCTTGGGCAAAAGGAGGTCCGACACGACATCATGAGGTGAATTTAGTCACCTCAGTGTATTATTGTTGATACAAAATGTACATTGATATTGTCACTTAAAGAGAAAATTTCTTGCTTAATGAAAATAATTTGAAGGATTTTATGATAACATTTGTACGACATTGTACTTCTTCGTATTTTAGAACAATAAAAGACATCTGTACGCAGCTTGTGGTCACGCGGTAGCGTTCTCGCTTCGGAAGCACGGGGGCCCGAGTTCGATTCCCGGCGGGGTCAGGGATTTTCACCTGCCTCGAGATGACTGGGTGCTGTGTTGTGTCGTCTTCATCATCATCATTCATCCTCATTACGGTCGGAGGAAGGCAACGGCAAACCACCTCCACTAGGACCTTGACTAGTACGGCGGTGCGGGTCTCCCGCATCGTTCCTCTACGCTCTGTCAAGAAACGCGGAACTTCATCATCAAAAGACATTTAGTTACAAACAATAGGTTAAAGACTTCAACTATGGCAATGGTTTTCTAATGTGAAAAATACCAATGTGCCCCGTGGTTCGGCATCCTCTTTAAGCTGCAGGTCACACCACTTGTGTGTGACCACACTACAACTGTCGGCGTGAGCCATTTCGAAGGTCAGAGGAAGGCAACAGCGTGCTATCTCCAACAGGATCACGCATAGTAAAGAGCTGACGTGTTCAGCCCAGCTTTTGGGATAACGGCAATTTTACATGTAAGCCGTCTTACGGTTTAGTCTCTGTAAAGTGTGTGACATTCTTCGTGTTGCAGTGCCATCCTGTGACACACTGTCCCTATGAATAGTGTATACAAGGCAGAAGGATATCCTTTCGAAGCAGACAATGTATGTGGGTGAAGGAACAGCTTCTTGTCACAAAATGCTGTCATCTTGCATGCTGCCACAATATATCTCAAGACGTGAGTATTGCACATTGGTTACAAGTCGCCGCAGAAAAGAGAACAAAATTTTTTAAAAAAGGACGATGACTGTGGATAGAGAAATACTTCGGTCACTTTTGGGTTCTGAAAGAGAAACTTAATATTCAAAATAGGTGAACTCTGTCACTAATGGGGAGCGGTAAATTTTCGGAACTTCAAGGAAGACAAATTCACCATCTGTTAATGCTCCACTAACTATATTTCAAACCTGAAGAAAAATTTTAGTACCAAGAGAATACTGCGCGTCACTGGTGGGAAACGAGAAATACTAAAACTAACAATACGACGACAGAGTACGGGAGGATGGGGGCGAGGAGGGGAGGGGAGGGGGAGGTGTTGCTTTAGAACTAGGTATAAAATTATGCTAGCAACGAGAACAACGTGTGTTTCCAGTTGGCCGCGCAAAGGAAACAAAGTGTGATGAAACATGAATAAAAGTCTGTTTTGCCCTGCAACTCAAACACGTGTCAAGGTCAAGGCAGTCATCCAGGGAAAAAGAATGTTGCATGCCGTTCTGCACGTGTACTGCGTACATGTGTATTCGTCGAGCACTTCCAGACAAGAAAATGCACTAACGTTGCGTCATTAATTACTATGTAAAGTGGTAAAGTGTTAGTATGAGAAGCTGCATTTGGCTGTTAAGATTTTAATGTTGTGCCAACGTCTTTCCCTTAAATGGCAAAGAGTACTATGACTGACATCAGTACAGGCAACGCATTTCTTCTGTAAGCACAGAGCCTTCATCTTTTATGTGTTCCAATACAATATCCCTACCCCATTTCAGATCTGAACGTTACAAGTTCAATTATTCAAATCACATATTTGTAATCCATCAAATCACAATAATTTAACGGTTTCCTTTTTAATTTCTACAAACAAAAGAAAGTTTGTTTTGGTAGTGTAAGTAAATACACACTATTGCATAGTGTATGCTCTTCCGAAATTTTGTAATCGATAAAAGCTGTGAGATGTGCCGGGACCCGAACACGAAATTCACAATCTGTCTTCACAATCATAATTCAGAAATTGCATCTCAGAGTTTCCAACCTTCAACGAAGCTTTGCAATGGACTGCCACTAGTAAAGATCTCACTTTAAAATAGTTACGATATTGATTTAAAGTGCCCTCATGATGATTTTAAAAATGTTTTATCCTATTTCTATTCAGGCAGAGACTCACAACTATGTCCACAGCCTTATCGTAACTACAGTGTTACACCAAAAGAAATTAATCCAATGAAATATTTTCTTAATTATGTCTCGGGTAACTTAATGCCATCACACGACCCACCCAACCTTTTGCTATTTAATCGCTATCTACCCACCACCCTTAAAATATTGTAACATCCCTGTATCCTGCCAGTAAGCAGACCACTTTTAGAGAGGATGCTCGGAAAAATGGTTTGTAGATGATTTAGGTCTTTTCATCTTTTCCTCACGAAGATCGCATTCTATAGGTGCTGCCTCCAGCCATCTTCAAGATTTTAATGATTTGTAATACCTGTCTCTAAAATTCTGAGGACTCACCTGTCGATTAACAGCATAAACACCGCGACACAATTTGTTATTATTACTACTTCTTAGTCAGGTAGTTTTGTATTATGTGCCACTAAACCAACTATTTAAGAACTACATAATTAGTCTACGAATATTCTCAGAGAGAACATTAACATTAACAACAAGAACGTGCCAGGTCACGGCAACATTTCGTGGAAGTTCAGGGAAGAGAGTTTTCTACATTATTGATGCAAATGAATATGCACCCACAAACTACATTACGATTATGGAAATCAACCTACTTATCTCACAATCTCGCACACTCTGCTTTGCCTGCTCTTCTCAGTTTTTATCTACAATTTTCCCTGTCTACTACTTCTTCGGCTGAAGTTGTAACTGTTGTCAGTGTTCCACGATCCTATGGCAAACGAACCTGGTACTGGTGGCTTCCCCTGAGGTGTTTAGTCAGTGCTACGTACAACGGCACGTGAGAAGTCCATTGTCTGCTCGACCTCACAGAAGACGCGTCCTGACGTAACCCTACATCAGGTAGGGCCTAACTCCTGACTTCTTTCCAAGTGTCTTCTTTCTGCGAGCGCTTCATTTAACATTTTTTCTGTTGACTTAATTTTTAAGATTCTTGTATGACTTACGTGTCGTGTGCTTAAAATGTCCTTTCTCCTGATTTCCAATGACGTATATTTAACTAACATTTGATGTGCTCCGACAGGGCGGGCGTTTTGGGAGGGGAGTAGTGGGCGAGAGGTCAGGCGTGAGGGTGCAAGGGGGAAGGGGGTAAGAGGGGAAAAAATGACTCCAGGCCTGGAGAAATCAAACGCAAGTTTTAGAATCGGCACATACGATTTTGCACAAAAGGCCTGAATGTTAGAGGCCCTCACTGAAGCTGCGGGATATTGTTATATACTTCTAAGTGCCGTAATATTTACGAAAGTATTTTAATTTCCGACAACTAATACCAAATTTTAAAGGAAGTACAAGAAAGGTTTTCATCAAATTAAGGACAATGTGATCACTCTCAAATAAGTTTTTTCTAGCCATATCGAACATAGACATTACACAGTATGCAGGAGTATGCTTGTATAGGTTTTAAACCTCATGCCATTCGTCAAGTTCTGGTTCTGGATACTGACAGTCGCGGTGCTCGTTTTGACGAGTCAAAAAAAAAAATAACTCTGAGCACTATGGGACTTAACTGCTGTGGTCATCAGTCCCCTAGAACTTAGAACTACTTAAACCTAACTAACCTAAGGACATCACACACATCCATGCCCGAGGCAGTATTCGAACCTGCGACCGTAGCAGTCGCGCGGTTCCAGACTGTAGCGCCTAGAACCGCTCGGCCACTCCGGCCGGCTTTGACAAGTCTAACTTGCTTAATTATTGTCATATGATAATAATATAAGAATTTACAGCATATTAATTAGTGAAAGATTTAAGTGTCTTAAACCGATTTTTATAGTTGGGAGCTGCTAATTTCTTCGTTGATATGCGCCGTGCGACCATTTTCTAAGCGTTTGCCACGATCACAAAGAGGCGGTTGGGATTGCTTTTGAGTTTAACTTTGACTGTGCAGGCATGCACAGAGCTAAAGGGCATTCAGAAGTATTTCAACTCATTTCAGTGTGTCTTGATGTCTCCTGTGTGTACAAAGTATTAACTGCAATAAACAAACCAAGTCGTCCTTCGAGCTAGGGAAGCCACAGTAGACGTTGAAAGTGGCAGAGTAAAAGTGGAAGAATTATGTAAGCTGAGAAATACTTGGGGTTCTATTTATGCTAGAAGTTGCAAGGTGGCAGAAAATACTGGAATATCACCTGGCCTGAATGTGACGATTCGCAGCTTAGACAAACGGAAAAGCTAAAGAATACGCTTTGTAGATGAAACACCATGCCATACACTACATGGTGAACACATTTGGCTTCTAAGCCCAGACGATTCTATACTATCAGAGCACGTAAAAAAACATGGCACAGACATTAATAAGGAGGATATGAATGAATAAATTTTGCTGTTAAAGAATATTTGTGTAGCTGATTGACTCTAAGCCACATCCCTCTCTGCACTTTCTCAATGCTCTTCGTAACTGCAAGTTTAGTAACATATTAGCAAATACAGACTCAAGTTTACAGATTTTCTGTACTTTCCCTGATTCTGATGACAAGCAGAGCGGTCACTCAGCGCTCTTGCAAGGCTTAAGAATTGTTTGAGAATTACAGTGGGGCATGAGTGGCTTGTTGGATTAGTTATCATCACAGCAGAATTATCCTGCTCATAAGATTATACTGCAATTAAAAAAAAGTTCGCGTCTAAGAAGGCACGAGAGAAAGTATACTTTTGTAAAGAATCAAATTTATGGGAAACTCTGAGAACTGAAAAAGTTTCTTGAAAGAGGCATCGTTTGTTTTGCTTCAAAATTTCCTGACTTTAAGCAAAGTATCGAAATTTAACATATAAAAATCGGGAAGCGCCTTAGGAACGTTTACATGGGGCCTGAAAATGTTTGCACCGACCCTCGCTCCAAACTGACATTACGAAAAATATTTTATTGAATTGCACACCAACATTTCGTACCTGGTAAGAGTGGCGAAATAAGTGCTGTATCATTGTGAGAGATACAGGGGCTAGAGCGTGTGTCGGGACTTACCCCTGTTCACTACTAACAGTGTCACGTCATCATAATGTGCCTGTACTTAACGTACAAACGATTGCACCATAACATACGAATGAAATTAAAAATTCAAATAACTTTCCCAAACTTTGTGAAGTTTCAGAATGATCAGCTAAATATAATATTTTATGAATAACTGAAGGCGCTAAATAATGTAGCTAGAAATATAAAAGTTGTTCAGAATGTGCAAATGTATGTCACAATCAAAAGTTACAAGTCTCAACTTGGTCGGAGCAATATTTTGGTCCAAATCGGCTTTTTTTTTACGAAAAATTGAGGGAACTAAATATTAGACTCAGTTATATTGAAATACGTATGTAACCTTGGTTTAACTATATGAATCCATTAAGCTACCTCTATTAGTTTACAAGTTATTTACTAAAATCTAAATTTGGAACAAAACATCCTTATTCATAATAAATCAACTATCATTTGTACTTGTTATAGTAATTTGTAATTACACCACTTGATTATATTGCTGAAATAATACTGCTGTACCACGTTTCAAGACATTGTAGTAACAATCGTTACACGGAATCTTAAAGAGGCAGTTCAGAGGTAATGTTCTACCATCAGTTCCGCTTTAAAAATGATAGCCGGCAAAGTTCGAATGGAGTCGAGCTACAACTTTTTCAGTAACTAAAGAAAACGTAAATTTAATTATATAAAAATTCAGAAGATTGTAAGTTATCAAATGACAGAGATATTAATTTACACGTGTCCGAGGAAGGGGCCATTTGGACGCTGTTATCCGTGCCTAGAGCTACTCATAGCGGATATTCCGTTCGGCGGTCCGCTGCGCCCATACATAAATACAGCCAGAGAGATAGCAGAAGAGACACTTCGCACTGAGATATCAATCTGTCCGCAACAGCCATACGCCTGTGTGCACTGTGGCTCGGCTGACGACGCAGCCAGGCAGCTAAGAAAAACGACTTTGATAAAAGTAGGAAGAAAGCTTGCAAGGACAGTACACCGTCCATGATCGCTTAGATTTCACGATAAAAATGTTTGTATGCCGCCTGTAATATTGAAAAAAAAAACTCATGGCATGTAACGACATTACTTTCCAGTTTGCAGATGGACAATAAATTTTGGGAATAGAAGTCAGAGCGATAGACAATTTTACCTGGCACTTTCCATAAAGATTGCCTCTGAACTGTTTACAGTGCTTTTTCCGCTTGGGACGTTATTATTATTATTATTATCAGGAACATTGTCACACACACATCAAAAAAGTTTCGCAACACCTCAGTTCCCAGAACTCCTGAAGATAGACTTTGACTGTGGATATTGTATCACAGACACAGTCCCTTTGACTGTTCAGAGATGTCACTAAATCCTCCCAGATGTAAACAACCATGTATGGGCAGCGCCTATTAGACGGAGGGGGTCCGACAGCCGATCTGTTCCAGTCATTACACCAGGGAGGAGTTACACGGCTCTTGCTGTCTGTAGTTCAACCATGCCTTGACGGTCAATAACATGGCTCGATCGCGTCTGCATTGTTACTTTGTGCCAGGAAGGGCTCACAACAAGGGAAGTGTCCAGGCATCTCGCAGTGAACCAAAGCGATGTTCTTCGGACATGGAGGAGATACAGAGAGACAGGAACTGGCGATAAATGCCCCGATCGGGCCGCCCAAGTGCTACTACTGGGAAACAAGCAGCTGCAGCTTCAGTGTAAACAGTAGTTCTAACACCCCAACGTAGACCCTCCAGTTTAAAAAATCTACTTTACTCAGTTCGAGGCAGCGATGTTGTTGACGATACACCTCAAATTTCTCACGTGAAATGTAGATTCCTCGCGCTTATTCTAGTTATTTTCGAAGATAGAAGAAATTGGACATTAAATGCGTTTTCACGTCATTAAACTACTGCTACATATTGTGAAAATCCTGTATAGTACTATGGCATAGGCTAGACTCCCATTAAGTATTCTTGCATCAGGTAGAAAAATATCGTTTCTTATCTGTCTCGTCATCATCACAGGACTAGAATATTAAACTCATTTTTGGCAAGGTCTACCACTGTCACAGGACGCATCCTCACTTTCGAACTCCCTCTTATAGTAAACAAATGTCTGACTACACACGAAGTATCGTAAGGTAACTGCACAAGGAAGTAGTAGTGCCGGCCAGTGTGGCAGAGCGTTCTAGGCGCTACAGTCTGGAATCGCGCGACCGCTACGGTGGCAGGTCCGAATCCTGCCTCGGGCATGGATGTGTGTGATGTTCTTAGGTTAGTTAGGTTTAAGTAGTTCTAAGTTCTAGGGGACTGATGATCTCAAAGTCTCATAGTGCTCAGAGCCATTTCAACCATTTTGAAGTTGTAGATATAAGTTTTCTACTATAGAAGAGTCGATGATAGCGTCAAGATTTCTGGTAGAAACGCTGTCTACAATTTGGAATCAAGTGTCTCCATTCAACCACATACCTGCGTTGGATCCTATGGAGAAGTTTTTTAATGATTACAGCCACTGGTGAATCATATTCGTGGGACACACATATCTCGAAACGAGACAGCTTTTCCAATCTATTTGATACAGCAAAACTCCAACATGGTTTTTAGGCAGTCCCTCTTCATCATTTAACTGTTCCTCAGCCTCTAAGCTTTGTCTATTTGATCATCCCGGTTTAAGTCGGAACTGAACACAAGTCGGAGAGCGCTATATCTACTACCTGCCGCACCCTGCAGAGAATGGGTTGAGCTGAGTTAATGCTACAGGACCGTCTTTTTTGACCACTTGGTGGAAATGGAAACATGTCGTAGCGCCATCAGCTGTGTACAGTGTGTAAGACCAGCGCCGAACGAAGCTTTCTCCTGCTACACGAGGTAGTAGTATAAAAAGACAATACAAGCAGCTACGAGAACTGGAAGTACTATGACAAGGATTTTTCTACTGCATTGCGATGCGTTTGCAAACTACGTATAGGTACTACAGTACCAAGTAGATCCACGCCCCTCAGGGTACATTCACTTCTGTCACCCAAACATTCTCTCATCGTTATTTTGTACCATTCAACAGAGAAAAACTACGAAATTCATTCGACAGATAACCAGATAAGATTTTTACCACATCTCTCTCTCCCGATACACCGAAAACAAATACCGTCTGTGGGCTGGCATCGAGCATAGGTGGCGATCCTATTAAATATACATGTTTTGATCCACTTGAGCAGGTGGGCAGTGATGGAAGTCGCTTTCACAGACCAGGGAATAGTTTCGTTGCCTGTACCATTGTAAGATCATATCCCACAGACTATCATTCGCAAGACAGGGTCTGTTTTCTCCGCAATTCGAGGTCTGTGTCAGGTTCTAAACTGAAATTTACACATTTTGATCCATTGGCTCTCACAGAAAACTGAACATCGCACTGTGAAAATCACTTTGCTGTTGCTCCCACAACACACACTGGATGCGGCTTTTCGCGGATGATGCTGTAGTATACAGAGAAGTTGCAGCATTAGAAAATTGTATCGAAATGCAGGAAGATCTGCAGCGGATAGGCACTTGGTGCAGGGAGTGGCAACTGACCCTTAACATAGACAAATGTAATGTATTGCGAATACATAGAAAGAAGGATCCTTTATTGTATGATTATATGATAGCGGAACAAACACTGGTAGCAGTTACTTCTGTAAAATATCTGAGAGTATGCGTGCGGAACGATTTGAAGTGGAATGATCATATAAAATTAATTGTTGGTAAGGCGGGTACCAGGTTGAGATTCATTGGGAGAGTCCTTAGAAAATGTAGTCCATCAACAAAGGAGGTGGCTTACAAAACACTCGTTCGACCTATACTTGAGTATTGCTTATCAGTGTGGGATCCGTACCAGATCGGGTTGACGGAGAAGATAGAGAAGATCCAAAGAAGAGCGGCGCGTTTCGTCACAGGGTTATTTGGTAAGCGTGATAGCGTTACGGAAATGTATAGCAAACTCAAGTGGCAGACTCTGCAAGAGAGGCGCTCTGCTTGCTGGCCAGGTTTCGGAGGGTGCGTTTCTGGATAAGGTATAGAATATATTGCTTCCCCCTACTTATACCTCCCGAGGAGATCACGAATGTAAAATAGAGAGAGATTAGAGAGCGCACGGAGGCTTTCCGGCAGTCGTTCTTCCCGCGAACCATACGCGGCTGGAACAGGAAAGGGAGGTAATGACAGTGGCACGTAAAGTGCCCTCCGCCACACACCGTTGGGTGGCTTGCGGAGTATAAATGTAGATGTAGATGTAGATGACTGAAATAAGACAGTCATTACATAATGGAACTGGAAGAGAATCATGGCATTGTGAAGCTTTTCGTAACAGCTTACTTTCTTAGTGGCGGGAAAGCTGATGGCTTTGTGTTCCGCTTCAACTGAGCCCTCACTGTTTTGGTGCTAGCCGTACCCAGAAACAGTTACCCCTCCACCAAGACTCTTTCTCCATCTCAAATAACAGACTTCAGTCAATCATTATGTGGTAGTCAAAAACATACCAGTCGACATATGGGGATGGAAGAGAAACCACCAAGGTACTGTAATAAGTATCACAGTTCATAGTGCGACCAATTTTAGGAATATTACCAGTTTTTACAACGCCAACCAGTGACATGGCAGCATGCTTCCAAATTCCTTTATCATCGCTAAACTGCCTCTCCTCTACTTTGCGAGTACCATTTCAAATATAGGTGGATGACTGTACGGTATGTCCATTCATTGTGAATCCTCGAACATACACACGAAAGCATTCCAGATGGCGATCTTTCTAGCACATTAACCATAGTGTCTAATTTACGATACGATTGCCCATTTTTCCCTATGCGGATGGGGGACACAGAGCTTTCTCACATTTTTAGCATAAAATTAGGGCCTGAAAGATCTTGCATTTTCTTTGATCAACGCTCCCTACATCAGTGTCACCCATTTAATCTGCAGCTGACCAGAAGTAGACCGCTAAATTCCTCGTTTCGTGAAGGAACAGAGTGAACCCAGTCCATAACTTCTGTCCCGCACCCATCCAAGAGCATAAGATTTCTACAGGTGTCCGAATGTCGAGGAGGTTAGCAGCCCTTATCGGCGTATAGTATATATGAAAGTGCTGT
This sequence comes from Schistocerca piceifrons, assembly GCF_021461385.2. Classification (NCBI taxonomy): domain Eukaryota; kingdom Metazoa; phylum Arthropoda; class Insecta; order Orthoptera; family Acrididae; genus Schistocerca; species Schistocerca piceifrons. Next base: position 319,250,803 of record NC_060138.1, on the reverse strand, counting down.
CATGATGTAAGGGTGGTTTTTATGCGTGAAGGAGCTGCAGACAGACAGAGTTTAAAGTCGTCAAGAAAGTAGGTATTCTACCTATTAACGAATACTACAACATTGTTTGTAGAACAGATGTGGAATTTTTACAACAAAAAATATTACAGGAAATGGTTACAAATAAAAGTGAAGCATACTCATATAGAATCACATTATCTGTATCCAGTGTGGAAGAAGTTGACTCAGTCTAGTATAGGTATGTGTCATCCACTTATTCAACATTTAAAATGCATGATTTAAAAATATTCTCTCTATACAGCTTTGTCTTAAAATTTATTAACATTTCACTCATTTAATAAGGGAAGAACTCGAAATTTTCAAACACAGAGAAAAACGATGTCTGTCAATTCGACTTGCAAAGCGTACATTTCTGCAAGGCTTTAAGCCACTGCTTCCCGCAGAAAAGCAAAGTTTACTGTTCAGTGCTGGCCTACGTACAGAGTTTGTTTTCCTTAGAATTCCATGTTCGCCTAGGGTACATCTTTTATTATTTTATGATGTACAAGTCATCATCCATAGTCAAAGTGTCGTTCAACGTTTTAGCGATGATCCACCTTAGAATCTACCTCCACCCCCCCATTTTGTTTTATTTTTAGTGTGCTTTATTCTGCCTATAACATCGTGATTTCTAGACATATGTAAACTGCTTAGTGGTCTTCATTTATTCATTATTTTACTGTGTATTTTATAACACCCCCACCCTCTTCTAGTATACTTATTCATATAGCAAAATTTCTCAGTACGACCATTTCCTCTAGCATGTTGCTTCACAAGTGATTATCTACCACCCCTTCGCCCGCTGTCTTTGTCTTTTAATATTTGCAGTTTCTCCCCTACAATATTCCTTCACTTCAGGGATCAATTTAATACGTCAATATAGGCCTCTTATACATTGATAATATTTCCTTGAAGCCATTTTTGCTTTGACGCTCTTTCTTGTTACAATTGCTTCTTCACGCACAAGTGATTCCCGTGCGTTTTCGTGAAAATGAAAGTTTGCTATGTTTACCTTAACCTACTGGTTTGTAATGACGCGCTCTTTTACTGCACACCTCTCCCCTTTCATACTTTTCAGTTAATATGTTAATTCTAGAAACGAATATGTATTTGTGATAGCACACACGCTACTCATCGCAGCTACGCGGATACAGGGCGTGCATGAGTGCCACCTACCAGAGGGACCTAAAACTAGTGATCTCCACTCTTCAGCTAGTCGGCCCATGTCACTAGTTGTGTATGTGGCTATCCGATGCCAACTTTTTTATTTAATGTCTTTGTACAAAAATCAGTCAAGTGGTATACTACACGTTGTTGGATCTAATGTCAAAAGTGTGATAGTTTAATAACTTAAAGCTATACACTAGGAAGCGAATACCTATAAATCGTGTATTTTAGGAATGTTCAAATGTGTGTGAATTCCTAAGCGACCAAACTGCTGACATCATCGGGCCCTAGACTTACACACTACTTTAAACTAACTTAAACTAACTTATACTAAGAACAACACACACACACCCATGCACGAGGGAGGCCTCGAACCTCCGGCGGGAGGGGCTGCGCAGTCCGTGCCATGGCACCTCAAACCGCGCGGCCACTCGGCGCGGCGTGTATTTTAAATGGTAATTTTTCTCTCCCATGAACCATGCACCTTGCCGTTGGTAGGGAGGACTGCGTGCCTCAGCGATGGAGATAGCCGTAGGTGCAACCACAATGGAGGGGTATCTGTTGAGAGGCCAGACAAACGTGTGGTTCCTGAAGACGTGCAGCAGCCTTTTAAGTAGTTGCAGGGGCAACAGTCTGAATGATTAGCTGATCTAGCCTTGTAACATCAACGAAAACAACCTCGCTGTGCTGGTCCTGCGAACGGCTGAAAGCAAGGGGAAACCAAAGTCATAGTTATTCCCGGGAGCATGCAGCTTTACTCGATGGTTAAATGATGATGGCGTCCTCTTGGGTAAATTATTCCGGAGGTAAAATAATCCCCCATTCGGACCTCCTGGCGGGGATTACTCAGGAGGACGTCGTCAGCAAGAGAAACAAAACGCGTTCTGCGGATCGGTGCGTGGAATATCAGATCCCTTAATCGGGCAGGTAGGTTGGAAAATTGAAAGACTTATCAGCAATTAGTGAAGTTCAGTAGCAGCAGAAACAAGGATTCTGGTCAGGTGAATACAGGGTTATAAATACCAAATCAAATAACGGTTTAATAATGAATAAAAAATAGGAACGCGGATAAGCTACTACGAAAAGCATGGTGAACGCATTATTGTAGCCAAGATAGACACGAAGCCCATGCCTACCACAGTAGTACAAGTTTATATGCCTACTAGCTCCGCAGACGATTAAGAGCTTGGAGAAATATATGATGCGATAAAAGAAATTATTCAGATAGTTAAGGGGACGAAAATTAGTCATGGGGGACTGGAATTCTATTGTAGGAAAAGGAGGAGAAGGAAATTTAGTAGGTGAATGTGGACTGGGGCGTAAGGAACGAAAGGGGAAACCGCCTAGTAGAATTATGCACACCAGTATAAATTAATCATAGTCAACATCTGGTTTAAGAATTATGAAAGAAGGTTGTATGTATGGAAGAGGCCTGCAGATAGTGGAAGGTTTCAGATAGATTACATAATGGTAAGACAGAGATTTAGGAACCGGGTTTTAAACTGTAAGACATTTCCAGGGGCAACTATGGACTCTGATCACAATTTGTTGGTTATGAACTGTAGATTAAAACTGAAGAAACTGCAAAAAAGTGCAAATTTAAGGAGATGGGGCCCGGATAAACTTTAAAGAACCAGAGGTTATAGAGAGTATCGGAGAGAGTATTAGGGAACGATTGACAAGAACAGGGGAAAGAAATACAGTAAAAGAAGAATGGGGAGCTTTGAGAGATGGAATAGTGAAGGTAGCAGAGAGTCATGTAGGTAAAAAGAAGAGGGCGAGTAGAAATCCTTGGGTAACAGAAGAGATATTGAATCTAATTGATGAAAGGAGAAAATATTAAAATGCAGTAAATGAAGCAGGCAAAGAGGAATACAAACGTCTCAAAAATGATATCGACAGGAAGTGCAAAATGGCTAAACAGATTGACGAATGTAAGGATGTAGAAGCATCTATCCCTAGGGGTAATACAGAAACTGCCTACAGGAAAATTAAAGAGACCTTTGGAAAAAAAAGACCCACCTGTATCAATATCAAGAGCTCAAATGGAAAACCCGTCCTAAGGAAAGAAGGGACAGCAGAAAGGTGGAAGAAGTATACAGGGTGTCCCACTTATCTTGACCACCCTAAATAACTGTTTGTCCAGATGAAAATTATAAAATGTTTCAAGCAAATGTTCTTTAGCCGTCAGGGGGACATCAGTCAGCATGATTGCCTTCGTTGCAGCTTTGTTTTTTACGAAGATGTGAACAGCGGTATAACTCTTTGAACTGTTACCCTGTATTTTTTTATTCGGCAATTCATTTCCTATCCTAAAGAACTATTCATAAATGTATCACAGTGTACCATTCACTGAAACACAACATTATTAATTACATTACACAACATTGACGTTGACGCTCCTAGCGCTTAGTGCAGGTACTCGGGGTCAAGGAACACATCCACGTGATGACGTTGGCAGAGGACCAACGTAAACATAAGTAGAATGCACACACGTCATTCCGTCAACCATCGTCAGTTGAAGCGTTGTGTAAGTAGATTGTACACCAACGAAGAAAAGGTAGAAATGTTACTCATCTATGGGGAATGTAAGTTAGCAGAACACTAATTACAATACTGTTTTGTTATGTACGGATACATTTAGTACAGTATTTTAGTTCTTTTAAGTACTGTTGTGTAGAATAGGCATACAGTAAAGGCAGTCATTCCTACAACTTCCATAGACATAGCGTTTCTTTTGCTGTTGTTGTTGAAGGTAGGTGAAATGCTACGCAGGCAGCGGAGCTGTACAGAGAGCGATGTCCTGACAAGAACCTGCCTTCCCGACGGATGTTTTCTCGTCTTGTTGCGACGCTTCAGGAAATTGGAAGATTCAACCCACGGCAACCCAGTCGTCGTAGCACTCGCTCAGACGAAGTTGCCGATGTTACTGTTCTCGCTTCTGTTGCTATGAATCCACATATGAGCACAAGAGAGCTTTAACACGAGATTGGCATTCCTAAAACTAGTGTACATCGTATTCTTACACTTCACCGGTTTCATCCTTACCATGTACACTAACATCAAGAATTACATAGGAATGATTTCCAGAATAGTGTGCAATTCTGTCAGTGGGCACAGCAGCAAATCCTCGCCAACCCGAACTTCTTCTCCAATGTTCTATTTACAGATGAACGTTCCTTCTCAAACAAAGGACAGGTAAATACAAGTAACATGCATTATTGGTCCAGCGACAATCCCCGATGGCTTAGACAAGTGGAACATCAGCGTCAGTGGAGAGTTAACGCCTGGTGTGGTTCAAAAATGGTTCAAATGGCTCTGAGCACTATGGGACTTAACATCTGTGGTCATCAGTCCCCTAGAACTTAGAACTACTTAAACCTAACTAACCTAAGGACATCACACACAGCCATGCCCGAGGCAGGATTCGAACCTGCGACCGTAGCGGTCACGCGGTTCCAGACTGAAGCGCCTAGAACCGCACGGCCACACCGGCCGGCGTCTGGTGTGGGATGCTTGGTACTACAATTATTGGCCCTTATTTCATCAGTGGTAGTCTAAACGGCACAGCGTATGCCAACTTCCTCAGACGAATTCTTCCTCCTCTTCTGGATGAAGTGCCGCTAAGAACCAGAATGTTTATGTGGTATCAACACGATGGATGTCCAGCACATAATGCCTTCCGTGCGCGTCGTGTTCTGAACCGAAGTTATCCTGCCAGATGGATTGGTCGAGGAGGAACCGTTACTTTGCCTGCTAGGTCACCTATTTAAATCCTCTGGACTTTTTACTTTGGGGATGCATTAAAGACGTTGTCTATCGCGATATTTCAACAACTCCAGAGGGTATGCAGGAACATATCATGCTTGCTTGTAATTCTGGTTCAGCAGACAATACTGGAAGCAGTAAATAATTCTTTCATTCAACGAGTGCACCAGTGTATCGATGTCCAGGGTCACCACTATGAGCACCTTTGAATGTTATACTCCTGGGCAATACTACAGCAGAGTCAAAGTCAATTTTGTGTTATGTTTTTACGTGGTTTTCATTTGTTTTCTGACAACTCCAGCATGTGGACGAGTTCGTGATCCCGGGTCCAAAGTCAATGTTGTGTTACGTAATTAATAACGTTGTGTTTCAGTGAATGGTACACTGTGATACACTTTTGAATAGGTCTTTAGGAGAGGAAATGAATTACCGAATAAAAAATACAGGGTGCCATGTAAAAAAAAAAAAAAAAAGCTACAACGTAGGAAATCATACTGATTGATGTCCCCCTGACGGCTAAGGAACATTTGCTTAAAACATTGTGTAATTTGCATTTGGACAAACAGTTATTTAGGATGGTCAGGATAAATGGGACACCCTGTATAGAGGGTCTACACAAGGGCAATGTACTTGAGGGCAGTGTTATGGAAATGAAAGAGGGCGTACATGAAGATAACATGGGAGACATGATACTGCGTGAAGGATTTGACAGAACACTGAGAGACGTAAGTCGCAACAAGTCTCCTGGAGTAGACAGCATTCCATTACAACTACTGATAGCCTTGGGAAAGCCAGCCACGACAAAACTGTTCCATCTCGTGAGCAAGATGTATGAGAGGCGAAATACTCTCAGACTTCAAGAAAAATATAACTAATCCAGTTCCAAAGAAAGAGGATGTTCACAGGTGTGAAAATTACCGAACTATCAGTTTAATAATTCACTGTAGCAAAAGACTAACACGAATTCTTTAGAGATGATTGGAAAAACTGCTAGAGGCCGACGTCGGGGAAGATCAGTCTGGGTTCCGTAGAAATGCTGGAACACATGAGACAATACTGATCCTACGACTTATCTTCGAAAATAGATCAAGGAAGGCAAACCTACGATTCTAGCATTTGTAGACTTAGAGAAACCTTTTGACAATGTTGACAGAAATACTCTCTTTAAAATTCTGAAGGTCTCAGGGATAAAATACAGAGAGCAGAAGGCTATTTACAATTTGTACAGAAAAACAGAAAGCAGTCATAAGAGTCGAGAGGCATGAGAGGGAAGCAGTCGTTGAGAAGGGAGTGAGACAGGGTTGTAGCCTCTCCCCGATGTTATTCAATCTGCATACTGAACAAGCAGTAAAGGAAACAAAAGGAAAATTTGGAGTAGGAATTAAAATCCATGCAGAAGGAATAAAAACTTTGAGATTTGCCGATGACATTGTAATTCTATCAGAGACAGCACAGAACCTGAAAGAGCAGCTGAAAGGAATGGACAGTGTCTCGAAAGGAGGATATAAGATGAACATCAACAAAAGCAAAACGAGGATAATGGAATGTAGTCGAATTAAATCAGATGATGCCGAGGGTATTAGATTAGGAAATGAGTCACTTAAAGTAATAAATGAGATTTGCCATTTGGGGAGAAAAGTACCTGCTAATGGTGGGAGTAGAGAAGACATGAAATGTAGATTGGCTATGGGAAGGAAAGAGTTTCTGACAAAGAGAAATTTGTTAACATCGAGTATAGATTTAACAGTCAGGAAGTCTTTTGTTGAAGTATTTGTATGGAGTGTAGCCACGTATGGAAGTGAAACATGGACTATAAAAAGGTTATACAAAAAAGAAAATAGAAGCTTTCGAAATGTGGCGCTACAGAAGAATGCTCAAGATTGATGGATGGATCACGTAACTAATGAGGAGGTACTGAAAAAAAATGGGGTGAAGAGGAATTTGTGGCATACCTTGATGTTTGCACAGGATAGAGTAGCATGGAGAATTGCATCAAACCAGTCTTTGGACTGAGGACCACAACAGCAAATGGTGATTACGTGAATGAAATGTACAGTCATGCTCAAAAGTATCCGAACGACCTGAATTGCGTTTCACCTGATTCGCATACAACCCACATAACGCAGCTATCTAGCAGGTCCTCTAATCGCTCCTTGGTACAGTCGTCTATTGAAAATGGTTCCAACAAGTCACTACTAGAAAACACTACTCTGTATCGCAATAACTCTAGATGTAAAGTAATACTCCGATACTAAAAATATCAGGGAACACCTTATCACAAGTAAGACTGTCCTTAAGGCTTGTAAGCTCACATTTATTACAATAAATGACCTACCTGAAATGTTACCACTCTCATTATTACGTCAGATAGGTAATGCACGTAGGAATCGAACCCAGACCATAGATATATGAACCTCTCATCAGCCCAACAGACCACCATTCAGAATATTTAGCAGTACTGCACCCATTGGTGTTAAACTCGTTTTCAACCAGTGATTCCCACAGCTACAGGAACACTACTTGTGATACCTCAGAGACCAAATACTTACGCAGAGCTATCAGACGAAAAGTTCAACCTGACACAAACTGTGGGAAGTTTGTTTTACAACCTTCGTACCTGGATAATGAGCTTTTTCCTATTTGAGATGTCTGTGAACATTGCTGATTGAGACGATTTAAGAAGAAACTAAATTCCTTCAGCTACGACATTGTTTAAAGTAATCGTCTTAACGGCAATAAATCGTGGTTTGTGAATCGTTTACCGGACGTACTCTGCCGCATTTCGCTGGCTGTAAGGCAAAAAGATTACTGACAAATTTCACAGACGGAAAATAGGGACGAAATGTCTCCCACTGGAAGGTCAAGTTGTTTTATTTAAATGATTACAAAATTAGGTAAAACGAACAGTCAGGTTGTCAGTATAAGCACATTACTGTTGTCAGTATGATGTTGCACCGCCCAGGGCCTGTAATGATAAAGGGCTCGTTTAGGTCAGGCATATTGTATACAGAAGTGGAAGAGAGAGCGCCACTAAATTCTAATCCGTATGCATTGCATACACACAGAAATTACTGTTACAGTGTACTTATGGAGCCCAATGAGTGAATTGCGTATTTTCCGGTTAGAAAGAGCACTGGCAAACAGTCTTCGCTATATTAGGTTACTTAATCTGGTGTCACTCTGAGCTAGAATTTATGGTCAGCGACTAAGTGTAAGGTCAATGAGTCGGATGCGAGTTTTGCAACTGTGAAATACTTTCCTACATTATAGAAGGGAATATTAAATTTGAACTAATATTGCGAAAATTTTGTACTTCGATACTTAGAATGAAAGTCTTTCTCTTTATTGCAAAGGAAAACAACTGATTTTCTAAAACATTGTCTGTCATACACAACTTGAAACAGGTCATGTCGACCAAATAATATGGAAGAACTGACAGCGACGTATATCGGAATGCAGTAAGATCTCTTGCCTTTGCGTTTGGCAGTACTCCATAGCCATTTCTAGGCGCAAGTAAATGAAGAAAGGCAGCGCGTTTTTCAAATGGCTCTGAGCACTATGGGACTCAACTGCTGAGGGCATTAGTCCCCTAGAACTTAGAACTAGTTAAACCTAACTAACCTAAGGACATCACAAACATCCATGCCCGAGGCAGGATTCGAACCTGCGACCGTAGCGGTCTTGCGGTTCCAGACTGCAGCGCCTTTAACCGCACGGCCACTTCGGCCGGCGCAGCGCGTTTTTGTTATCATCTAACGTCTTCATCAATTACTTTAGTTTTAATCTAATCTACCAGTAATTACTGATGTTTGATATTAACATGAAAAGGATTTCGTAGACAGGGAAAGAACCTGTTCTTGGGAAACTACTTCTGTTGTTGTTGTTATGGTCTTCAGTCCTGAGACTGGTTTGATGCAGCTCTCCATGCTACTCTATCATGTGCGAGCGTCTTCATCTCCCAGTACCTACTGCAACCTACATCCATCTGAATCTGCTTAGTGTATTCATCTCTTGGTCTCCCTCTACGATTTTTACCCTCCACGCTGCCCTCCAATGCTAAATTTGTGATCCCTTGATGCCTCAAAACACGTCCTACCAACCGATCCCTTCTTCTAGTCAAGTTGTGCCGCAAACTTCTCTTCTCCCCAATCCTATTCAGTACCTCCTCATTAGTTACGTGATCTACCCACCTTATCTTCAGCATTCTTCTGTAGCACCACATTTCGAAAGCTTCTGTTCCCTTCTTGTCCAAACTAGTTATCGTCCATGTTTCACTTCCATACATGGCTACACTCCATACAAATACTTTCAGAAACGACTTCCTGACACTTAAATCTATACTCGATGTTAACAAATTTCTCTTCTTCAGAAACGATTTCCTTGCCATTGCCAGTCTACATTTTATATCCTCTCTACTTCGACCATCATTAGTTATTTTAATCCCTAAATAGCAAAACTCCTTTACTACTTTAAGTGTCTCATTTCCTAATCTAATTCCCTCAGCATCACCAGATTTAATTTGACTACATTCCATTATCCTCGTTTTGCTTTTGTTGATGTTCATCTTATATCCTCCTTTCAAGACGCTGTCCATTCCGTTCAACTGCTCTTCCAAGTCCTTTGCTGTCTCTGATAGAATTACAATGTCATCGGCAAACCTCAAAGTTTTTACTTCTTCTCCATGAATTTTAATACCTACTCCGAATTTTTCTTTTGTTTCCTTTACTGCTTGCTCAATATACAGATTGAATTACATCGGGGAGAGGCTGCAACCCTGTCTCACTCCTTTCCCAACCACTGCTTCCCTTTCATGCCCCACGACTCTTATAACTGCCATCTGGTTTCTGTACAAATTGTAAATAGCCTTCCGCTCCCTGTATTTTACCCCTGCCACCTTCAGAATTTGAAAGAGAGTATTCCAGTTAACATTGTCAAAAGCTTTCTCTAAGTCTACAAATGCTAGAAACGTATGTTTGCCTTTTCTTAATCTTTCTTCTAAGATAAGTCGTAAGGTTAGTATTGCCTCACGTGTTCCAACATTTCCACGGAATCCAAACTGATCTTCCCCGAGGTCCGCTTCTACCAGTTTCTCCATTCGTCTGTAAATAATTCGCGTTAGTATTTTGCAACTGTGACTTATTAAACTGATAGTTCGGTAATTTTCACATCTGTCAACACCTGCTTTCTTTGGGATTGGAATTATTATATTCTTCTTGAAGTCTGAGGGTATTTCGCCTGTCTCATACATCTTGCTCACCAGATTGTAGAGTTTTGTCATGACTGGCTCTCCCAAGGCCATCAGTAGTTCTAATGGAATGTTGTCTACTCCCGGGGCCTTGTTTCGACTCAGGTCTTTCAGTGCTCTGTCAAACTCTTCACGCAGTGTCTTATCTCCCATTTCGTCTTCATCTACATCCTCTTCCATTTCCATGATATTGTCCTCAAGTACATCGCCCTTGTACAAACCCTCTATATACTCCTTCCACCTTTCTGCCTTCCCTTCTTTGCTTAGTACTGGGTTGCCATCTGAGCTCTTGATATTCATACAAGTGGTTCTCTTCTCTCCAAAGGTCTCTTTAATTTTCCTGTAGGCAGTATCTATCTTACCCCTAGTGAGACAGGCCTCTACATCCTTACATTTGTCCTCTAGCCATCCCTGCTTAGCCATTTTGCACTTCCTGTCGATCTCATTTTTGAGACGTTTGTATTCCTTTTTGCCTGCTTCATTTACTGCATTTTTATATTTTCTCCTTTCATCAATTAAATACAATATTTCTTCTGTTACCCAAGGATTTCTATTAGCCCTCGTCTTTTTACCTACTTGATCGTCTGCTGCCTTCACTACTTCACCCTCAGAGCTACCCATTCTTCTTCTACTGTATTTCTTTCCCCCATTCCAGTCAATTGTTCCCTTATGCTCTCCCTGAAACTCTCTACAACTTCTGGTTCTTTCAGTTTATCCAGGTCCCATCTCCTTAAATTCTCACCTTTTTACAGTTTCTTCAGTTTCAATCTGCAGTTCATAACCAATAGATTGTGCTCAGAATCCACATCTGCCCCTGGAAATGTCTTACAATTTAAAACCTGGTTCGTAAATCTCTGTCTTACCATTATATAATCTATCTGATACCTTTTAGTATCTCCAGGATTCTTCCAGGTATACAACCTTCTTTTAAGATCCTTGAACCAAGTGTTAGCTATGATAAAGTTATGCTCTGTGCAAAATTCTACAAGGCGGCTTCCTCTTTCATTTCTTCCCCCCAATCCATATTCACCTACTATGTTTTCTTCTCTCCCTTTTCCTACTGACGAATTCCAGTCACCCATGACTATTAAATTTTCGTCTCCCTTCACTACCTGAATAATTTCCTTTATCTCGTCATACATTTCATCAATTTCTTCATCATCTGCAGAGCTAGTTGGCATATAAACTTGTACTACTGTAGTAGGCATGGGCTTTGTGTCTATCTTGGCCACAATAATGCGTTCACTATGCTGTTTGTAGTAGCTAACCCGCACTCCTATTTTTTATTCACTATTAAACCTACTCCTGCATTACCCCTATTTGATTTTGTATTTATAACCCTGTAATCACCTGACCAAAAGTCTTGTTCCTCCTGCCACCGAACTTCACTAATTCCCACTATATCTAACTTTAACCTATCCATTTCCCTTTTTAGATTTTCTAATCTACCTGCCCGATTAAGGGATCTGACATTCCACGCTCCGATCCGTAGAACGCCAGTTTTCTTTCTCCTGATAACGACGTCCTCTTCAGTAGTCCCCGCCCGGAGATCCGAATAGGGGACTATTTTACCTCCGGAATATTTTACCCAAGAGGACGCCATCATCATTTAATCATACAGTAAAGCTGTATGTCCTCGGGAAAAATTACGGCTGTAGTTTCCCCTTGCTTTCAGCCGTTCGCAGTACCAGCACAGCAAGGCCGTTTTGGGTAACGTTACAAGGCCAGATCAGTCAATCATCCAGACTGTTGCCCCTGCAACTACTGAAAAGGCTGCTGCCCCTCTTCAGGAACCACATGTTTGTCTGGCCTCTCAACAGATACCCCTCCGTTGTGGTTGCACCTACGGTACGGCCATCTGTATCGCTGAGGCACCAAGCCTCCCCATGAACGGCAGGGTCCATGGTTCATGTACTTCTATAGTGACCAAAAGGCATCACATGATCTTTAAGTACAGTGCTCCAGCAGTGGTATGAAGAAAATCATAGTAATAATGACGGTAATAATCGAATTACCCGGTAACTTCACACTTCCCAGTGGATTTTCTCGAACTAAGAAATTTGCTGAATTTGTGAAAATTTCAAAATGGCTTCACATCGAGCCTATGATGCCTAGAAGAGTCTTTACATCCTGCTGACATGAGAACAGCATAATCTCCGCTTCAGAAGCTTACTTCTACTTACCCATTTAATAGACTCGCGTTTTTTCCACCGTGACTAATTTTGTAAGCTAAGCACATCATCTGTTACAGCACACTCCTGGGGCTGGGAATTGTGGCCACAATGGTCTGGCGGAACGAACTATCACAGGTGTAATGCGTGGGTTCAGGCATTTACTTTTAAGAGGCACAAACAGATTTACTTTACCCCTGGTAACATCAAGAGAAAGACGTTATAATCCAGAATCCTCATTAAACATCACGTTCCTTCATTACCAACTGGGCAGAGCCGGTTTACGTTGGGAAATGACATAGCGGAAGTCATGGTAAACAGAAATACAGTCGCCAGTAAACTTACTTACATCAGAAAATTTTATTTTATTTCATGAACCGATAGCCATTTAAAGGAACAGGGCTCTTACTTTACTTCTACTTGATTCAACTAGAGACGTTGAAAAATTTGGTGCTGGACTGTGATTCGAATTCGTATCTCCTCTTTCGAGGATCTGAATCTCTCGGAAAAGTATAGTTCAATCATTTCGTTCCTTTTCCCAAGACTGCAATCTTCTCTAGGCCTCCTCCAAAGGTAAGTATGTGGGTCCGAATCCTGATCCAGTAAAAAAATATTCATAATTTCATTTCAAGCCCTATCACGTGCACACCAGCCTGTTAGTGAAAATTAATGTACATTTTTAATGTCTTTCATGTGTTGCCAACAATCGCAATAGGTGTTGTTATTTCTGGTCAAACACGCACACATCTTACTATTGGTGAGTAAGCAACTGATACTTAAGCTATATTAGTGGATGCACGGTAGGTGTGCAGTTCGATTGTCGCTTAGGCACAAAAATTTGTATCCTTATTTTAGATTCAAACACCTAGCAGCTGGTAAGAAAAACCGATACGAAACTTTTGATTTTACTTAGTTAACAATCCGATTACGTGTTGGGTTCGTATGTCCATCACAGAACATCACATCATGCACACCATCTTTAAATGCATGCACACTTTGTTACTTCAGAATAGAGGTATATCAGACATCTTTCGTGGTTAATTAACAGGGACGAAAGGGTCTTGATAAAAGTCACGGTTTATTACAAAAACTGTCGTCTTCTACTTCGAAGTTTAGATTTGGTTACTGGTATTAGCAAAAATTTCGGTAACTCATTACTCTTCATGGCTATTCATCAATATGATATAATTAGACTACATTACATTAAATTAATTCTTGTTCCATAGATCATGAATACGATATTTCGTAATGATGTGGAACGTGTCATTTTAATGAATGTTTTTTTTACATACTATAAAGGCACATTTGCATGCCGAGCGTGAGTTTCCGCGGAAACGCGAAATACTAATTGAATAAATAATCAGCGACAAATAAATAAAGCCTATGGCACACAACTGCAGCGCTGTGTCGCTGATAAAACAAAGGCACAATTACGTTACTCTTATGTTTGTTTAAGAAATGGAGAGCTCTGGTTGAAGTGGTGCGAGAAGCACGTATTTTATTTTATTGTCTGGCACACCGCCATATTTCATGTTATAGAAGAATACTGCGAGTTGCAACCACACTAGGCACTCGATTCTGTAAAGAATTTATATTTATAAAAGTAAGTAGGATTATGAACTGTAGGCTTATTCATTGAATATATCTGATTTAACTAACTGTGTAACTTTTTTATGTTTAGTAGACAATCACCTCTGTACGACGTATTGGCATGGCTGGCAAATTATTGTAATATTGAGATTTAGATTATGAGTCCGCACCTACCGCAGCAGTCTTTGGAAACGATTTAATTACGAAGTCCGATTATTCAGTTTTATTTCACGGTCAACTACGAGTAACATTGCCTTTACGAAAAAGCCATTGTCAAGCGTCTGATACCGAATAATTAAACGTCCACGTTCCAGATAAGCAAATACAACTGCAATCACAATCACCATCATACAGATAGAATAATTAACATATTTAAAATAACATTTTTTTATTTTTTTTATTTATTTTATATTGGCGACTGCGTGTCGGACTTGTTATTTTGTCATTTGTTACATTGTTCTCTTTGTTTCATGTAAAAAATCAACTTTCTGGACCTGGACGTCAATGTATGAGAGATAACAAAATCTGAAGATATTTTCCAATTCTGAAATTTTGCGGGAAGACGCAATGAAACTTCCAGCAAAATAAGGTAAGACGCAGCATCTTTGCATTGGTAGGCTTGACCAGACGTATAATTCAGTGTATTAGCTTTTCAGTAAATTCTGTAGTGTTTCTTTTCTGCATAACAGTTTCAGTGATAAATTTCATTCTCAGTACTTTTCCCTAAACAATAACGTATGCAACAATACCAATACACGAGTGTACAATATGGCCGACTTCTGTACGATATCATGTAACATGGCCAGCAGCCATTACCAATAATCTCAAATTCAGTTTATATTTTTAAATTAACAGACAGCCATTGTTGCTACGAGCGATTCATGCTCAACTACATTTTATTTTAAAATCAGTGTCAAAAATTTTCTTGAAACATATATCACGTGTGGCATGGTAATAACTAGAAAACAATACGCAAAAATGGAACAGCAAGGACGTACTATTCAGACGCAATCCGACTCGGACGTGAGACAAGTGTTAGAAAATGACTTTACGACAGCAACCGGTAGTGACGATTCATCAAACATTGACGCAAGTGTTGACGAAAATTTTGACGATAGGCCGTCCACTACAAAAATTTCAAAATCTCAATCAGAGCCCATGTTAATGCATGACGTCACGTCTAATGACGCGGCGGGGGCAGAGACCTTGCAAACGATAAACATTGCCGACACGTTACAAATGCTAATGAAACAAAACGCCGAAAACATGGCAACCTTAAAGGCACAATTAGAGACACAAAATGAACAGTTAAAAACACAAAATGACGAAATCAAATCTGATCTCATAGCAATCAAGATAGGTAATGACACTTTATGTAAGCGTGTGGAACTTATAGACGCCACACTGACCAAACAGATGACCGAACTCAGCACTAAATTTTCCCAGCTCAATACGAGACAAGAAAAGACTACAACTGACGTAGCACTTTTACAGACACAAGTAAAAAACCTTAATGTCACGTGTGAAGTTCTTACTGAACAAATTCAAAGATATCCTTCAGTACATGACAATCTTGAAAAACGAATTACTGACGTACAGAATAAATTTGACAATGTTGAACAACACCTGACTGACTTCTTACAATCAGATGCCACAGCTCATTTTCAAAATATTAATAAAGAATTTCATGATTGGGTTGAGAACAAAGACAAACATTTTGATAGATACTTACGTGAAAATTTACCAACAATTGTGCACGACTCCGTAGCGCAATACATTACTAATAACAAACAGCTGATCAGTGACGCAGTACAATCCGTCACTGCACCCATGAGACAATTCACCGATCAACTACAGTCTGAATGTAACGAAAATATCAGTCAAAATGTACAGTTCAGAAACCAATATACATTCGAGTATGATACACACATTCCGCACACGACAAATACACAAGAACAAAACACACCACGACTACAACACATACCACGATGTGGAAACACAAACACAAGCTATTATCATGGTAAACCACAGCAACATTATCGTAATTACTCGCCAGCTGAACATACCAGTAATTACAGTGGAATAAATCCATATCACAATGCGAAGGAAGATGAAAGCTTAATGAAACACAGGCAATTTCAGATTTTTATCCCAGAGAAACGAACCATTCATCCGGTGATTTTTCTTAAATCTTTTAGTAACGCATTTCCACGCAGTTGGAGTGACCGGAAAAAGATTTCATATATTGTCGGTTACATCCAAGGCGATGCAGCTGTCTGGGCATACAGTCAAGCTGACGTATCTACCACGTACAGTGAGTTTGAGCGTGCTTTTCTGAACAAATTCTGGTCGCAATCCGTCCAGGAGCGACTCAGAAGACAAATTTTAGAACCTGAAACTTTTAACAGTAAAAATGGTAACTTACGCAGATATTTTGAAAAATACTTGAACATGGGACATTTTTTAGACGAACCAGTCGCAACGCGTGATATACTCCGAGCGTTGAATGCCAAATTGCCTTTCAACATTAAGGAAAAACTTCTACATATCCCGGATGACGATTCAGATTATTTTTTAACAGCTTTAGATTCGGTTGACATGTTACTTGAAGATCAGCGCTTCGCGCGGCAAAACAGCAGCCACAATGTTTACACTAGTGGTATGCAAAACATGCAGGCTTGCCAACACAATTCTGGCGCGCCCACAGTTGGATACGCGGTACAACAAAAACAGCAAACTCACATGCCGTCTCAGTACGGAAATCAAAATCAACACGCGTATTCCAATACACACAATAGTTACAACAGTAATAACATTTCATGCGGCAATCCATACAAAAGGCACCGTGGTAATAACTACAACGGTAACAACGGAT
Organism: Schistocerca piceifrons; assembly: GCF_021461385.2. NCBI lineage: Eukaryota > Metazoa > Arthropoda > Insecta > Orthoptera > Acrididae > Schistocerca > Schistocerca piceifrons. The sequence continues at coordinate 319,233,948 of NC_060138.1, read as the reverse complement.
ACAAAGGTAATAACAAAAACACAAACAGAAATAGAAATAATAATAACTACGAGCCAAGACAGCATCAAGGTTGGACTCGTAACGATCAGTACTTTCATTCAAACTGTGCTTTACCACAGCAGCCACCAGGACAAAATTGGAGCATACCTTACGACCGACAGGTAAGTTATAATGCGCAACAGCAACAACAACCGCAAAAGTTTGGAGATCATAATAGGCAATATCCGAATGTGAATATAATAGAAATGACACCTGATGCACAACCTCAATCTGTGTCAGTACCTAGTACAAATGATAATCCAACAAACTAGAAACCGTCACTGCTTTGCCCCAGGTCGTGGCTGAAGAATTCTTGGGGGGCGACTTCAATGTTAATCAGTTATTTGACACCACACTTGAACAACAGAATAATGATATGCCGGGTAATTCTAAACAAAAACTACCTGTTTTATTTATAAGATACAACCACAATAACAATACATCAGATGAACTTTTACAAGACAGTACACAATGTCGTTTAAACACAAATGAAATTGTTTTAGCATCTACTACTGGTGTAGTAGGTGGGATTCCAACTACTATTATCCTAGATACAGGTGCAGCTGTGAGCGTTTTGTCTTTTAATTTCTATAAAAAGATGTGTGAATTGGAACCTGTGCCTGAGTTTCCTGCCCAAAACTGTAAAATAACTACTGCACTAGGTAATAAGTCATGTAGGGTTACGAAGCAAGTTTTTGTAAACGTTAAAATAGGTAATGGAACCGTACAATGGCCTTTCCTGGTTGTACAAAACCTTGTGACAAATTGCATATTAGGAATAGATATTATGAGCGAGAAGGACTGCATTATAGACTTCTCCAAAGGTAAATGTATTTTAAATGATAAAGGCAGTGTAATTATTATTGATTTGGACAGGAGAACTCTAAAGCATGACAAACACTGTACAGGGTACAAGGTTCAGTTAGTACTTGACAATGACATTCAAGACATGCAAACACACTCATCTGACACAGAGCTAATGGACTTGAAAACATTGCTTGATCATAAGATAAGTGAAGCTACAGCTCTCAGTGTACATGAACGTATAAAACTACAGGAAGTGTTATCCAAATATTTACAAGTTTTTACCAAACGATTAGGTGTTATCAACACGTATGTGTACAAGATTGAAGTTAAGCCTCACAAGATCTTCTACCATAAGACATATAACGTACCGTTATCTCAACGACCTGCTGTGTGGCAAGAATTAAAACAAATGTTAGACTGGAAGGTCATTGAACCATCCACCTCACCTTATTGTAGTCCTCTACTTGTTGTCAAAAAACCAAATGGAAGCATTAGGTTAGTGTTAGACGCACGAGCTATTAATGAAATAATTTTACCGGTTCACACAAAACCTGAAAATTTAGAAGAGCAATTACAGAAATTTCTAGATGCAAAGTATTTTTCCACAATAGATCTCGCTAATTCGTTTTGGCAGGTGGGTATCACTCCTGATTCTCGGAAATATACTGCATTTATGTTCGGGGGGCGAACCTATCAGTTTTGTGTTCTACCCTTCGGACTGAATGTCAGCTCTGGGGTATTCATTACAGCCCTGGATACCGTGCTTGGCGACGATTTAGTTGAGACAGTCACACACTATGTAGATGATATACTGATAGCTACACAATCTTGGAATGAACACGTTGACACTCTTCAAAGAATTTTAGAAAAATTTGCACAAGCTGGAGTCACAGCCAACCTAAGAAAATCAAAATTTGGTTGCAGTGAGATAAAGTATTTAGGACATATCATTAATTCACAGGGCATACGTCCGGATCCCAGTAAATTAGATGCTATCAGAAACTTTCCTAGCCCTCGAACTAAAAAGCAGTTAAAATCATTCCTTGGGCTATGTTCATTTTTCAGACGTTTTTTGCCACAACCACTTTTGAACAGTAAACATCTGCTAAATCTACTCAGAAAGAATCAAGTTTGGATCTGGTCGGAACAGTGCCAGAATGACTTTAATACAATTAAACATGCTTTAGTGAATGCTAACATATTGAGCCATCCAGATTTCAATTTAGATTTTTGTATGACTTGTGACGCTTCACGTACTGGCTTGGGCTGTTGCTTATTTCAAGTTGTAAAGAATAAAGAGGAGGAACAGATAAGAATTATTGGGTTTGCGAGTCGCACTCTAACTGAATGTGAGCGTACATACTCCACTACTGAGTTAGAAACACTTTCCATAGTATGGGCATTCAAGAAATTCAATTATTATTTATTTGGAAAACATACGGTAATTTACACCGATCACCAGGCCCTGACATTTTTGTTAACTTGTAAACTTGTACATCCTAGACTATCACGATGGGCAGTTACACTTCAGAACTACTCTTTTGAAATTAAGTACATAAGAGGTAAGGACAACACCATTGCAGACACTTTGTCTAGACTTCCACAAGGTATGAATGATACCAACAGTGACTTAGAAAATATAAATGACTACAGGATTCTCTTAATGCAAGACAAGCAGTATCACCAATATTATATTGATATGTGCAGAAACATGGCTGAATTACAAAAATCTGATCCTCACTGGTAGAAGATAATAACATTACTGGTAGAAAAACACAATCATCCTTTGACTAAGTATTACAAGTTACACAATGATGTGTTATTTTACCGCCGACATCCAAATGCTACTAACTGGTGTGTATGCATTCCCAAAGAGTCTGAACGTAATCTAATTTGGCACACACACTTAGTTTGGGGTCATTATGGGACGAAAAAGTGTTTGGCAAAGCTCAGTACATACTGTTATTTTAGCAATATGAGAAGAAAAATTTACAGGGAACTAAAAACATGTGTCATATGTCAAAAATCAAAACCTCAGAATTTATCCACAAAAACAGATTTACATTCTATTTTACCTAGTAAACCCTTGGAAATTCTGTGTACTGACTTCAGTGGACCGCATCCAGCAAGCTCTGGAGGCGTCAAATATATCTTAGCTTTTTACGATATATTTTCTAAACATGTAAAACTTTATGCTTTAAAATCCGCCACTGCAAATGCTATAACACGAAGATTCTCAAGTGATTACCTGACGCACATGGGAAAACCTAAAGCAATTCTATCAGATAATGCAGCATACTACTCTGGGTACAAATGGAGAAATTTCTTGAAGGACAATAACATTAAAAGTATATTTATTTCGAGGTTTAGTCCACAATGTAACGCGACTGAGAGACTTTTGCGAGAATTAAATCGATTCATGAGGACCTATATTTCATCAAAACATACTAATTGGGTGTCCTACCTAAGTCTTTTCGAAGACGTACACAATAACTTAAATATTTACGATACGAATTACACACCTAACGAGATCTTGTTCAATTGCAAACAGAACGATCAGTGGATAGAACCATTACCTAAGTTGTCAGACAAGGAAATCACACCTGAACAGAAAATAAAAGAAGTATTGACTACATTGACACATCACGCACAAATACGAAACAAACATCACAGAAACATAATAAAAAGAAAACAAAAATTCGAGGTAGGAATGCTTGTACTACTTCGTACTCATCATAAATCTGTAGCACTCAAACGACGCAACGCTAAGTGGCGTCTGCTATATGAAGGACCTTATATAATTGTTAACATACCGCATCCTGGTGCGTATCTGTTACAACATCCTAGAACTAACAAAATTATTGGGCTATACGCACACCGAGATCTTAGAGCATTTCATGCTGAATAATGTCAAAGTCATACCCATCAAAATATTGCTAAGCAACTCGAAAAACTCTGTTGTTACAACACAGATAATAAGTAGTATAGAAATTTTCATTTCAGCGGTTCCAGTGACGCAGTTGAAGACAGAAGAACTCTTCTTTCGGCGCGCGCCTCCACCTGAAAGACGGAATATTAAAGTAAAATTTATGATTACGTAGCAGTGGATGACATATTAATTTTTCACGGAACATTTGTTACTGAAGGTACCACTGACTTGGTGTGACACCTGACGAACTGACAGACGTCATCTGTGAAGCGATCTTTTACTTTGAGAAATAGATTAGACGCACATCTCTCAACACGAAAAGCATCTATCAGTAGTCAAGGCCACACAGACACTCTACACACACGCACAAAACGCGAGGAATCGAACATTTTCTCTCTCTTACTATTTTGAATATTTATTGAGTAGTGAAAACGCCTGGTCTTGCCTACTGATGTAATGAATGTTGTGTCTAACCTATCTTAATTTCAGATGACATCACAAAAAACATCGATAATATCCCAGCAAAACCGCTAAAGAGGATGTAAATATCTGCAATTCATGTAATCAAATGTGACACAATGTAATAACCTATAGCGATGTAATGATGATGTAAACATGTTTATGTGCAACTATATTATGTTTATGCTAAGAAAATATGTGATGTGTGTATGTATAATTACTTATTTTTTTAACTGATGTATAGTGTAACTGTTACTATGTAAAAATTTGAACAAAACGAGTGCCAAAAAGACATTGCATAGTGAACCACTGTTCACGGACATTAACGAACATTACTAACTCTGCAACTACGCGGAAACCTATGTGAAAGAAACTGTTAACGCCATTCATTATGCAGCGTATCTATGTGAATGCGATGAACGATTTCCTTGATTAATAACTACGAACATTTAGGTGAGCTATATTCAGCAAAAAACTGAAAATGTGAAGTGCATAATTCGTGCATCGTCTAGTGATATTACTACAGTACCCAACTTCAAGATGTTAACTGGATTAAATGGACACAAAGTGCCGGTCCAGAAAACAACACGACGGGTGGAAGAATTTTGGTTGGAACTTCAGGGAATGAAATGTTCTCGAAATGTGACGGACAGTCTTACCTGGACTGTCCAAGGATCGACGCCAGCTATGTGCCGTCCGAGGTTCTGCAACCAAGCTTCCACGGAATGTAAAAAACGAACTGCACGTGGACCAATTACTCGACGGGTCACGTCTGATCTGTAATAAGCAATGCTTTTAGTCACAACGAACTGCATCACTACGACTATAATGGAAATGAGAAATGGACACGCTTATGTATTAATCACGTTGTTATACAATGGTGTTACTGTGATCAAAAAACCTTACCACGACGATACTAACCTGTAAAAAATTATTGTGCAGCGGATGAATATGAACTGTAATAACGACACGATGTGTTTAGGTCAACGCACCTGAAAAATACGGACATTTTTCTTTGAAGTATTTCAAAACAATACTATGTAACTAAGAACATTCAACAATCTAAGTTGTATTGTGTTATAACAAATATTGTAAATTTAAAACTAAGTTACCTGTCGTAGAATATAGTCTTCATATGTAATCTTGGTTGAATATTTTCTTTGTGCAACGACTGAAAAACGCGCGCACACGAACAATATGATCTGCAATACTGTGCCGCATGATCTAACTGTACGATATAACGGCAGTGCCGCAGTTACACAGACGCTTCTGCGCGTGCGCGCACTCTATCTGCCAACATTAGAACTTTTACGGCGCACCCGCGTCATTCAAATTTTGTATATAATGTGTATAATGTGTAATGTAAGTCATGTAAATAGTTGTAGATAACTTAGATTTTCTTGTGCCTTTAGGTGAATTGCTCGCCTGCAGGTGTGTCCTTTCGCCTCGCAATTCAGGGGGCAATATAAAGGCACATTTGCATGCCGAGCGTGAGTTTCCGCGGAAACGCGAAATACTAATTAAATAAATAATCAGTGACAAATAAATAAAGCCTATGGCACACAACTGCAGCGCTGTGTCGCTGATAAAACAAAGGCACAATTACGTTACTCTTATGTTTGTTTAAGAAATGGAGAGCTCTGGTTGAAGTGGTGCGAGAAGGACGTATTTTATTTTATTGTCTGGCACACCGCCATATTTCATGTTATAGAAGAATACTGCGAGTTGCAACCACACTAGGCACTCGATTCTGTAAAGAATTTATATTTATAAAAGTAAGTAGGATTATGAACTGTAGGCTTATTCATTGAATATATCTGATTTAACTAACTGTGTAACTTTTTTATGTTTAGTAGACAATCACCTCTGTACGACGTATTGGCATGGCTGGCAAATTATTGTAATATTGAGATTTAGATTATGAGTCCGCACCTACCGCAGCAGTCTTTGGAAACGATTTAATTACGAAGTCCGATTATTCAGTTTCATTTCACGGTCAACTACGAGTAACATTGCCTTTACGAAAAAGCCATTGTCAAGCGTCTGATACAGAATAATTAAACGTCCACGTTCCAGATAAGCAAATACAACTGCAATCACAATCACCATCATACAGATAGAATAATTAACATATTTAAAATAACATTTTTTTATTTATTTTATTTATTTTATAATACCACGATTCAATTTCTTTACAATTTTTTAATCTCTCGCTCTCTCTCTCTCTCTCTCTCTCTCTCTCTCTCTCTCATTCTTTTTGATTTCTCTCTCTCTCTCTCTCTCTCTCTCTCTCTCTCTCTCTCTCTGTCACACGCACACACACACACACACACACATTCTTTTTTATTTTCATTTGTTTGTTGTGCTCAACTGTCGGCGAGGCACGAAAACGTCTGTGAATAAGTTTCTTAGTTTTGAGTACACTTACGAAAGAAATGTAAAAACAACTATGAGAGTTACTGATTTATGATGCTTAGTTTGCAATCAGTTCTGAGTATTATTAGTAACTACGCTCCAGTCCCTAAGGCTAGTTACAGAAATACGAATCAGACGCATTACGTATTCCAAGCCGCTGCAGCCGCGTCTTGGAGACACCAGCTATGGTCCCTTCCCAGCCCGCTGTAGGATCACATCGGTTCGTCTTCTTCCTGCTGGTACTGTAACTGAGATTTGGCAACAAGGCAATGTATGTTTGGCAACTCTGTGATCGACGAGTTACTTCCTGGTGTGCACGGAAATAAGCCTCAAAGTTCACTTGATTTTACCTGTCATTTCCATTGAATAATATGAGTTATTATCGCTTCAGGTATAACAAAAGATTGTAAATTTACGTTTTATAGCCCACGAAAGTCGTTGCACTTGGAAATCGCAAATAATCTAGTCCTTCAAATAGCGGTTTACGAGTTCTAGCCCCTATTAGTCTCGTATGAGGAAGTGAAACGTCCCCTTAGAACAATTATACAAGACTGTGCTTAAACTGACACACAATATTTTTAGCGCAACGCAATCTGATCTGACTTTCAAAAATCCCTTCAAAAGAATGACCCTGTCTAACATTAACCTATACGTTTCACAAATCACTTACCTCACAAAAATCTTGGTTACTCGAACTACTGCAATACAGCGAGCGCCACTACTGCCAGCTAAATAAAAGATTCAAACTACAGAAGGCTCTGACTACTGATAGGCATAGTTAGCAAATGAAAGATTTTAATAGAGAACAAACAATGTATTTACCTTAATAGTCATCAAAAGTCATAATATATATAGCAGTTCATGACATCCAGTCTTACAAATTTCAAAACTCCGCCATTTCTCTCCCCACATCCACCACTGCTGGCGGCTCACCTCCAACTGCGCAACGCTACGCGCTGTTAACATCCAGCTGCCGCTGCCCAACACTACAATGGCAGACAACTATGCCAACTAGCCACAGACTGCACACAGCACAGCCAGTGATTTTCATACGGAGCGCTACGTAACGTTGCCAATAAGAAAACATAAACAGCCTACTTACAGAAGCTAAGACACATACTTTTTCGCCAGCTCTGTGGTAACGTGCTGACCTGTGAAACAGCGTCTGTTGTGCTTCACAGATCCAGTCTCACTGACTTCAACGTTTTTACCCCTTCTGTGAAAGAGCTACAAGCAGTCAGATCAAACATCGATGTGGAAATCGCAAGAAAATACTTTCGGCTCATAGTGCAATGGTGAAAAACTTGACACAGCATACCAATTAAACACAAACCCAATCAAAATCTAAGTGAGTAGTATTTTACCAATTCGTGTCGATAGAGGCACGCTTGTGTACAGATGCTCAGTTTTATTAAAACAGACTTTCTTCGTAAGGTTATCGTGGGTAGTTTTATTTCATTTCTTATAATAGAGTTCACTATTTTCGTAAGGTTTCCTTTAATGTTGTTAAAACAACAGTAACTATGAGAGAGAAATTAATCATCAACGATATAGGCGAATTCTCTGATGTTATCTATAACAGTCTGACAATGCACATGCAGTTTATCGATTACATGCATGTAGAAAACTTGTTCTGAGTTAAAGCTCTCAAACAAGGTTTGAAGAAGAATAAAATGCCACTACCAGACGACAGGTAATGTAGAAAATACTTTTCCGACGTATTTTCGCACGATGCGCTCTACCCATACATAATACAAAAGTTTCGAGATGCATCTACTGTCTGGCTGTCTGTTAAACCTGAAATGAACAAAATGTCGCAGAAGTAAGCCCTTTTTCCACATACGACTATTTTGGGTTGAGAAGTGAAGGGAATTATGTTACATGTTCCAGTAGATTGATAACTTTAGCAGACAGCAGAATTGCTTTTTAAAGAATATAGCAGTGAATATACTCGAACTCGCGACATCTTACCTACCGCGCACGATACTTACCATTACGCTACTAGCCGACATATAGCTGTAACAGCTCCAGAAGTCAAGAACAACGCCTCCAGGAGGTCTGCATTCCACAGCGTTGTCGGATAATGCATATGGCCAGGTCAATACTTATGAGAGACAAACAGTTATACCTTTTCTTTTGCACTGCACGAAGTTTTCAACAAACAGATAGCGCAATAGAGTAGCTCAAGTGGAAAGGAACACTTCCTATTTAAATTTCTGCGTCCTACACTGTTGGCAGTTCTGTGTTGGTGGCAGTTACGTGATGTTATTTTGGTGATTACAAAATAAAGTTGAATGTATGCACTGGGTAGCCGAGGCAGCTAGTTCATGGTGATTCGGTCAACCAAGTAAATGAATTTACTGAACATGCTGCCAATTGATACAGGGAGCCTGTTGCGGCGCTTTGTTGCACGCATAGTCTTGGAGGAGGTCCCTATCCTGAAGAGCAAACTGTTTCCCTCCCTGACATTTCACACTTTCTCAAGGGCACAAAATGGTATTTCCTTTTTTTCGACTGATGTGTTTGGGATCAATTACAGACGTACATACCTAGATACAGGTTGGCTGTGTTCTTGTGAGTGTACTACAATAGCTTTGTATGTTACGGTACCCTTTATATATCCTCACTCAGTTTCTAGACGGTTTACTGCTTCCGATTTTTAGGGAATCTAATAAAACACTGATCGCATACGTAAACAAAATGATCGTTATGACGTAGCGCAAGATAAGTATGCAACACATCTAACATAGAGGTAGTGCGGCTACGACCTTAACTGAGCAAGGCTGCTAGGAAAACTACCGTAGTTTACAATTACTTATGATAGTGTATGGTAGCCTAGGGTAGGTTGACAACTGCAGTAGTATTAAACTTGCGGTTTAGCGGAGTTGCAGGCAATAGCTGCTAGAAACTCGAGACAGTTCTATAACGAATAAATAGCCATTGTACAGAAACTAGGAGGCGGCAAGTGCCCCTTCCCAGCCACGCCCCCCCCCCCCCCCCTCCCCCAACAACCGCCCCTGTGGGCGCCAGGGCATGTTGGACTTTATTGCTAAATCGATACAGTTACATGAAAAAACATGGATATAGGCTTGACAGTCGTGGCACCGCGACTAACATTTGCATATAGTATTATTTGTTTACTTCACGTAGTATGTTATCTGACCAAACTTTCCACCATCGTTTTTACAAGCCACATCGCTCGTGGTGACCTCTAAAGAGATCGTATACCGCCTCGTTAGCGCTGAAATGTTTGATGTTATTTTGCCTTTGTTGAAATACATTGACTTGTTGCACAATATATGCTCATGTACAACATCAGTGTATGAATGCTGTTATCTAATCGCTTAGGTTTTGTTTCCTGTAGATATATTCGTTTTTTACGCCGTGCATTCGTTCTAGGTGCACGTTCGTATTCGTACCTGCGTTCTGGAGGTAGCTTACCGTATTTGATTTATAAATGTTTTCAAAATAAGTTGCGAAACCTGAACCATCAAAACCTCTTTACATGACTGAAAACCTCACCAAACAATTTCTGAAAAATGTCCTGACCCTTCTCCTTCATTAAAGCTCCGACAATTTTATATACTTCCGCAGTCGTTGTGATACGCCTCTGCCGTATCAGACATAAATATGTTTGGTTTAAGAGGACTTGCCATAGCATCCTTCAGCCCCATTATAGATACTTCCATAACAGGACGGTCACCCTTTAATGAGAAAATGAAGGCACAAGAAAGCCCTGGCACGTGTCATCCAATATGAGAAGAGCTGTCAGCTACAAATCATAGGCACTTAATCCATGTGTTCTGTCCATGCAAACGTAGGTAGCACAGTATTGACGCGGCGTCTTGGTCTGAGCCATTCAATCTGAATGAAATTTTCAAGGTTCAGCTGCGGAAGGGCCTCCAGTTTCAATCCCTGAGATTTATAGAGCTACATTACAGATCCTGTTGGTGACATTTCTCGTACTCATGGTTCCACACTAGTACTGTAGTTGGAATGTCTCAGATTTGAGATTGTAGTCTCTTGCTGTATTGTAGAGATATTTTCTCGATAACAGGTGTCAACATTAGTAGGGGGACAAAACCAGTGCCGCCCAACTGCATTGTTGCCAAATTTATTCAAGATGGCGTATCCAAGATGGCGGCGATATATGTGCCAATGTAGCAATGACGCCACTTGAGCATCTCCACTAACCTACGAAAACGGCGGGAAAATTTTGGCGGGAAAATTGGTCAGTTGGGCTACATCCACTAACCTACAGCATTGGAGCACCACCTGAATTGGCGCGAAAGGACTCATTCTGTGTTGGGCTGCTGGAGAGGAAGAAGCGTAGTCTATTTATTCTCAGTGGAAAGTTGGAACAGTTTATTTAGGGGTGGATTTCACATACTATTTTTATTATACTGATAGAAAACACTCGCCCTGGCGAGCTTGGGGTTACAGTACACAGCTTACAGACCTGCAGACTACTCATAACTCACCAAAATAATGCAGTAAACTGATGTACAGACACGAAAACAACATGTAAATTGTCAAAATCATGCATGTATAACGCTCTGCAAACATGCTCACTAATTGTAAACTGTCGAAATAATGCATTGCACAGATCACAGACCTGCAAATACTCCTAAATTAACGAAATAATACAGTACACTGATGCACAGAGACGTTCACTACACATAAAATTGTCAAAAATACTGTATGTATTACGCTGTGCAAACATGCTCACAAAGTTTAAACAACCGGATAATGCAGTGCACAAACACTCATTCCAAGTAAAACAACTATCGAACTATCGTTAAGAAATTCGACTGCTACGTATCAGCGAACTGTTCCCTACAGAGTTCCGATGTGGAATGATGACCGGATGCATTACTCCCAGCGATCCTAATGGGACAGCTCATCCCACATGCGAGACACGTCTGGTCACACAATGTTTACCTAGCCACCGTGGCTGATGCACAGCTTTCAGAGCTGCAGGTCCAGTGCGCAGCGAGATGTTTGCATAGTAACTCATCCTCGCAGGCACAGCCAAAAGGTTGTCAGCGTTGTGCATCACATGTTTATGTAAATAAGACCCAAGGTCTACCTCTCGGAAATCGTAAAGTGTCGCAGAAGTAGTTACCGGTCGCTTTTGCTGTTGAAGGAGCTTTCGTGATGTCTCAGCTTGTATGCTTGGAATTCTTGGCCTAACAGGACCTGGTTACTAAAATAGCCCAGAACAACAAAGGATGCATTGTTCCTAGTGATCCTAGCGGGACAGCCCATCCATCACGTTTTACCCTTCCTGAAAATCGTAACGTCCTGCTTTCAACATATGTCTCAGAAACTGTAAACTTTTTGCTCCCGTTCTCACCGCTAAAAGACTTCATCATGTATGTGCATGCTTGCGAAAACAATGTTAATCTTAAAAACATTGTTGTTGTTTGGAAAGAGAGCACTGTCTACGAACAGACAGGAAAACCAGATCGATAACGCAAACCAAATTCGAAGCACTGTCCCTAAAGAAGAGAAAAATGGCTGGAAATTTCGGTGACCTACAGCTACTATTCTGGAGATGTCATAATGCCACATTGGTGGATGAGGGACAGCATCCCACCTGAGATGGATGGTCTGCTTCAACTTGTCTTTGAACACTTGAACAAAGAAGATATTACGTTATTCTCAGAACTTTCCATAGACACCTTGTCCCACGTCGTTCGAAAGAGTCTGTAGAGGCTCCTATTTCCCAGCACAAAGGACGCCTTGTGAATGAATAGGTCATTCTGATTGGCTCTTATTGAATTTACCTGCAAAATTACTGATGCTGCCGGTGTGGGAGCATTGTCTGCCTTTCTTTTCTGCAGATGAGACTTTCATCAGCAAAACTATTTTGCACAGATCGTGATATTGCACTGACAGTTAAACCTTGCAAAGATGGTACAGATAATGACATACGCAAAGACATTTCCTCAATTACACTGCTCTATCACTGTGGAAGCTTGAATCTTTCAGCATGAAACCTCCAACCCAGCTATATATTACCACATACCGTATTGATGTAGTAAACAGGCAGTTTTTATCCTGTGTCATACAAAATCGGCACTTCTGCATCCTGCATATAGCTAGCGACCACCATACACTCGTACATAAACCATGAGGACAGATAGGATAAGCACGTGGATCGTATATAGTCCTCGGAGCACTAGAAATTTCCAACAGGGTCGGTAGGTCATCCACCACAGCCGACTGTCACAAGTCATCTGCCCCTGCACACACTGGCTCGACACATGACCAGAGCATCCTCAGCACACCGAGGTCACTCTCCAAAGTGTTCCCATCAGCACAAAGGCGCACTGTTTATGGTCCTGACCTGTTTACTTGCGTTCAACAGCCATGTCCAGAGTCTCGGATTAAAAGAACTCATGCATTTTCACATGGTTTGCCAGAATATCAAGCCATTTGCGCGATACTTCTCGATATCAAGCACATAGCAGTATGCCACCAATCGCTCGCACAGCATAATTCCGAAGATATGGACTGGAAATAAATTCTCTAGAAACACGAAACTTTAGTGATGTGCAGCGTGCTGTACACCACAAAGTAACTAGAAACTTATCCCGTGTGCTAAGATCTTTAGGTGAAAACTCGAAAAAATAGAGGAAGCTAATATTTCAACTCGTGAATACCGATGTCGGTGATATAGCAGATTCCAAATCATCCCTCTAATTTATAAAGTCGACTACGGTGCTTCTCACTTCTAGAGAACCAACAAACATGTATTCCACCTGTCTTTCACCTGCTAGATGCACACACCACAATCGATGTTCTCTCCAGCAGGAACACACGTTCATATTGAATCTTCTCAAATTTATATGGAGAACACATGCGATCACGAAGGTTGTCCAACACATAATAAGTATTGGTCCACTATTCAGCCGTCTAGAGGGTGACACAGTTAAGTCGGCTACATTTTTACCCCAACTGCTCTTTCCATTCGGACAGCTCCTGCCATTAGCTGGAAACATACATCACTCCCGCCACAAGCCATTTCCGCCACCTACTCCTCGCACACCAGACAGAATCGTCCTAGAAAACTGGTCACATATATTTTATGATTGTACCTACAACTAAATATTACGATTGTGGTCTCAGTTGTACGACATTCGACTCTGAGTGAAGTATCAGAATTACCCCCTGCTGATGGCAGTGGCTCTGGAAATAGAAAACTCTGTACCATTCTTATGACTTCACATACTTTTCCAAGTAAAAAAAAAATCTTTCATTCCTTTGCAGCTATCGTAGTATTCCATGTCAAATTCGCACCTTCCTTACAATTGAAGATATTCATCTTATTTGCACATGTCGCAACACACACAAACATACATATACTTCATAAGCCTGATGCTCAAGGTGAACCTCATTTCTTTGCACATGCCACAACTCACACATACATACTTTATAAGCCTGATGCTCAAGGTGAACCTATGATGCATTCCCTACCACAAAGTATAATGCTTCGCCAATAACTGATTGCTGGCTATACGGAACAATCCTGAGCGAAAATCAGTGGTGGATGGACATGTCTCATAAGTTTTTCTTGCAAGTGGTTCCACAGTGCCGTAGAAAGAGAAAGGTAACCATTTACAAGGAGCCAAATTAAAAAAAAAAAAAAACAAAAAAAAACGTAGCGACTATGTTATTGTCACAAGAGCTCTTGGTTCTACAGGTGCTCACAAGTATCACTAACGATATCCACATCAAAAACTATACAAGCCTTATAAATTGAGGTATGGTATTGTCTACGAATGAAGTGGTTTCTCCAGACAAATACTGGGTAACATGTAGCTGACAGTGTAAGCTCGTAATAAAATCAACGAATTTAGGAAGTGATTTGGCTAAGGAATGCGGTATGAAGCTGATATTTGCAAGTCCCTTATGCCGCCGCTAGATATTTCTCCAGTACTTGTAACGCATTATGTCTCGATGCCACGTCAGAGGTTCTACGATATATCCACTGGGTTATAGGTGACGACTGATTGAGAATGATCACTTAGATTGTGCTGATTGAGGAAGTAAGAAACGTACACATAGTGCCACGATTTCCGGTAGAAATGCTGTCTGTGATTGGGAATAAAGTCTTTCCATCCTAACATATACTTGCTTTCGATCCTATGGTGAAGTCTTTTAATGATTACAGCCACTAGTGAATCAAATTTCTGGCACTCTGATGCCTTGAAACGAGTCACCTGCTACCGTAAAATTCCTTACGTGGTTTTAGATAGCCCCTATGCATCTTGCAACTATTCCTCAGACCCTGCACCGCCATCCCTGCAGCTCTGTGCACGTGATCGCTCCAATTTAAGATGGAACTGAGCAGAAAGTGGAGAGAGCTATATCTACCACATTCTTCACCCCATGTAGGAACAGGCTAAGCTGCATTATTGTGACACGACCGTCTTCCGACCATTTGATTGAAATGCGATGATGAGGTCGTAGCTCCGCCAACAATGTGCGATGTGTAAGATCAGCGCCAAAGGAAACCCACTCCTGTAACACATGGTAGTATGAAGACAGTACAAACAGTTGAAGTGGTGTTTCTTAACGGGAAAATTAGGAAGACTTAACATCATGCAGGTACTGTATGACGTTAAGACGTAAAAGACGTTCTGGATGAAAGTAAAAGGGATTAGAAAATATTTTGAGGGATAAGGTAGAGGTGTTTTTATCGATTCCAGGCAGAAGTCAAGGAACACAAACCATTTAGAGTACCATCTTATACAGTACCACTTACAAGGGGAGGCCGCCAATTGTGAAATTCAGATTCGATTCATACTGCGCATAATAAAAGCTCATGGCCAGAGGTGTAACGTGGCAAAGCACCAAGATGCACTTCTCAGCCGTTGTCGAGAAAATCGACAGTTAAAAGAAACCGTTGCGGTGAAATACTCTCTACGATTAATAGTTTTCTACAGCGTCGTGGCGCAGCGGTAAGCGCTCGGGTTCGTAATCCGAAGGTCGCCGGATCGAATCTCGCGCCATGCAATTTTTTTTATTATTAGTTTTTTGTAATTCAAATATATATATATATATATATATATATATATATATATATATATATATATATAAACTATTAATGAATTGCTTATGCATGTTGGTGAAGGAGGATCGCTCTCCAATTGTACCGCCTCCATTTTTCCCTTTTTTTTAACAGGGTGTATCAAAACTCTCCCGTCCGCAGTGATTTTCGACGATGTTATAAGTTGCGTTAGGGACCGCATCTACCTTCTTTCGAAGTTAGCAGGCAACTACGCTGTTACCGCGGCGGCTCGTTTCGGCCCATTCAACATCTGTCCTTCAAGTGTTGGTGGTTCAAATGGCTCTGAGCACTATGGGACTTAACTACTGTCGTCATTAGTCCCCTAGAACTTAGAACTACTTAAACCTAACTAACCTAAGGACATCACACACATCCATGCCCGAGGCAGGATTCGAACCTGCGACCGTGGCAGTCGCGCGGTTCCGGACTGCGCGCCTAGAACCGCTAGTCCACCGCGGCCGGCCCTTCAAGTGTAACGAGCGAGTAACGGAGTTTATATTTCATACCTGCCACAGCGAATTTGTGTTCGTGGGGTCTCATTTCTAATTCGAACGTTTGACTTACGTTATACGTATTCGCTTCGGAATATCGTTTCTACGTCTTCCGTTAACTATACGTGGTTAACATTATGAAGACAATTAATAACATTTGTGAAATACAACTTTGTTTGCGGAAAACATAATGATGTTCGAAGTCACCAGTTTTTCCACGACAAACGACTTTCAACAACTTATTATATGCATAATTGTTGCAACCGATTGCCGGGAAATATATACATCTGAATTACAAAAAACAAATACTAAAAAAAAAGTTGCATGGTGCGAGATTCGAGCCGGCGACCTTCGGATTACAAACCCGAGCGCTTACCGCTGCGCCACGACGCTGTGGAAAATTATTAATCGTAGAGAGTATTTCACCGCAACGGTTTCTTTTAACTGTCGATTTTCTCGACAACGGCTGAGAAGTGCATCTTGGTGCTTTGCCACATTACACATCTGGCCATGAGCTTTTATTATGCGCAGTATGAATCGAATCTGAATTTCGCAATTGGCGGCCTCCCCTTGTTAGTTACAGGTATAAAGTATTTAGGGAAATATCCAAATGTTAGATGATGATTTCATTGAACCAGCCTCCTCAAAACAGCCCTCCCCGTATTGTGAATAAAAAAAGGTGGCAGTATTAGGTTAGTACTTGATTCCCGACAGATAAACACCATCATAATCACAGAATCAGATCATCCTGAAAAGTTAGAAGAGCTAATTCAACAGTTTCATGGTACAAAGGTTTTCTCATGGATTGACCTAGATTCTAGCCTCTACCAGATTGACTGGCGCCTGAATGTAGAAAATATACAGCATTTGTCGTTCTTGGAAATTTAAACAATTACCATTTGGCCTGAATATATCATCAGCGGCATTCTCTACGGGGTTTAACACCACACTGAGTCCTGAAATCTTACAGAAAATAATGTGTTATGTTGATGATGTCATTATAGCAGAACCTTCATGGGAGCGGCACAACAACACATTAAGCCAGTTTTTGCAGACCGTAAAGGATCTTCGTGTAACAGTCAACATAACTAAGTCCAAATCTGGAATACGAGAAGTCAACTTCTTAGGACATATATCAGAAATGGGAGTGATGCCAGATCTAAGAAAATTAACAGCAATTAAAGAATTTTGCAGCTGCATATAATAAAAGGACTCTGAGAGGATATTTAGGACAACAAATTCATATGGATTCACACTCTCACGACACCATGCCTATGTGCACTTACTGGAAAAAATACATCATGGTATGCGATCACCAAGCTGATGAAGAATTTTTAAAATTGAAAATTGTATTAGCGACAGCACCAATACTAACTCACCCTGACTTGACACAACATTCTTGTATTGCCACGAACAGTGTCAAAACAAAATTAGGAGTTTTTGTTCCACGAATATAAACAGGAAGGGCAGATTGTTCTGTTAATAGGTTCCTTCCTTTTGATTGAAAAGTTCTTAACCACACTTCTGATATCAATTTGATTCATTAATTAGTTAAATCAATCTATTAATTAAATCCGCCATTTGAGAAACCCCCCCCCAGTCGTCCCAATCCCCTCACCCTCCTGGAAATTGGAGGGAAAAAAACTCAGTTAATCGTTCATTTGGAAGTAATTCAATTGCAGTGCGTTGGGTATTGTTTAAACAGTTCAAACAATCTACAGAATATCGTTCGTTTAAACAATTTATGGTATTCACAACAGTGTATGGAATATAAATTATATATTTATTTAAAGAATTTTTTCAGGAAATCGATCCCGACACCCCACCTCTCCCTCCTCCTCGCTAGTACAAGTACGCTTTCAGTCCCTCTCACTCTTACCAATTTGACTGACTACTTAATTAAATTTATCATTTAATTTACACTTCACCCTTTGATAAACCACACACACACCATCTGTCCACACTCCCCTTCACCTACACTACCTGGAAATTGGTGGCTCTGTGGGGGAGAGGAAAGATCTCATGACAGGAAATTCAATGGTATATTGTTTATTTATAAAAGAAAATCAGTTTGCACAGGTGGGATTTTTCTTGCTCGTCATTCTCTGCTATTCGGAAAGACGCAGGTCTTGTAATTAAATAGATTGCTTTTTTCATTTCAATCACACAAGGAATTCTGACATGAAACAGATATCACATATAATTACACTTTCGATCACGGAGCGTGCCCAATCCACTGGACCACGCAGAATGCCACTGTACATGCTGCCAGTTGAAACGTCCCCTTTCAACAATTTTACATGACTGTGCTTAACCTGACACACAATATTTTGTTAGCGCAACGCAATCTGACTTTCAAAAATCTCTACAAAAGAATGGCCCTGACTAACATTAAACTATACCTTTCACAAATCACTTACCTCACAAAAATCTTCGCTGCTCAAGCTACTGCAATACAGCGAGCGCCACTACTGCCAGCTAAATAAAAGATTCAAACTACTGAAGGCACTAACTACTGATAGGGATAGTTAGCAAATGAAAGATATTAATAGAGAACAAACAATGTATTTACCTTAATATCATCACAAGCCATAATATATATATATCAGTTCATGACAAATTCGGCAGCTGGCTGTGAACAGCGCGTAGCGTTGCGCAGTTGGAGGTGAGCCGCCAGCAGTGGTGGATGTGGGGAGAGAGATGGCGGAGATTTGTAATTTGTCATGAACTGATATATATATATTATGGCTTGTGATGATATTAAGGTAAATACATTGTTTGTTCTCTATTAATATCTTTCATTTGCTAACTATCCCTATCAGTAGTTAGTGCCTTCAGTAGTTTGAATCTTTTATTTAGCTGGCAGTAGTGGCGCTCGCTGTATTGCAGTAGCTTGAGCAGCGAAGATTTTTGTGAGGTAAGTGATTTGTGAAAGGTATAGTTTAATGTTAGTCAGGGCCATTCTTTTGTAGAGATTTTTGAAAGTCAGATTGCGTTGCGCTAACAAAATATTGTGTGTCAGGTTAAGCACAGTCATGTAAAATTGTTGAAAGGGGACGTTTCATATGTCGACCCTTAGCCTAGGATACCTCACTGGAATCTTCTGATTTTTTCTTGTAGTTTGTGTAATTAGTGTAGCTTTTGTTTATTGCTAGCGCGTAATTGTAGAGAAAATCTCCTTTGTAGTTGCAGCCTTTCATTGTTGTATAGTAAAACAGTTGTGGCATGCATGTAGATTTGCACCAAGTATTTCGCAGCTGCGCTTGCAAGTAACTAGATATTATTTTCAGTGCTATGTTAATGTGTTCTCTTATTTTTGATCTTCAAATTGTGTTTTTCTGTGTTGTCGTGTGAAATATTGTGACAATAATGGCGTGTGAAAAACGTAATACTAGGCTCCAAAGTAAACTGAGAAATGACAGTGAAGACGAAAGCAGTGTGTTAGCGCCACCGAGTAGTGAATTAACTGATGTTCAAAGTAGTAATTTGGTAATTGTGAATAGGGAAATGGAGCGGGCGGCAAACAATGGCATGGACAGTGAAACAATTAGTGAAGAGGGAAGCATTATCGATCGATTGGTCGGCAACAGCTCGCCTCAGGAATCCGAAATGACAGGACACAATTTCGCAAATACTGTAGATTCAGGTTTTGGGTCATCACCGTTTTCTCAAATAAGTCAAGACACATTTTCTGCTTGTCAAAATGTGAATGTTGCCGGTGCAAATGCACTGCCGAAAAGCGTAGAGAAACAGATTCCAGACACTAATACATTATTATTGCAATTAATGCAACAAATGGAACAAAATCAGAGACAAACACAGCAAAAGCTTGAAAAGTTAGACACAATGGAACAAAATCAGAGACAAACACAGCAAAAGCTTGAAAAGTTAGACACAATGGAACAAAATCAGAGACAAACACAGCAACAGCTTCAAAAGTTAGACTCATTGGAACAAACTCTTGAACAAACGCGTGAAGATTTAACTACTGAGTTACATCACATTGAATCGAAATGTCAAAAAGTCTGTAATGACGTAAAAACACAAATTTGTGAGCATTTCCAACCTATTTTTTCGCGTCATGAAAATGTATTACAGAAGCACGAAGCAGCCATAAAAGAACTGCAAACTATTGTTCATGAAAATCATGAGACCTTGTGGGCTAAATTTGACTCAGTTGCATCTACCGATTCGGTTACGCAACTTGCAAAAGCTCAGGAAAACTTAAAGGACAAAGTAGATACTCTGAAACTTGGTTCAGAAAAACACACTGAGGAAATAAGTACACTATCGGATAAAGTAGCCGAACTTTCAGATCAGTTCACTAATTTATCTACAAAGGTAGATGATGATCTGAATGACACAACACCTGTAGCCTTCACTGACACAGAAGTGTATGAACAAATCAAGAAATTCAAACAAAATCAGAATCAAATTAATACGCAACACCAAAGAGAAATCCGGGAAGTACAAGATCAGCTGACACAGGTAATACAAGAATTACGTATTTCAGAGGACACTCGCGCCCCAACACGGGAAGAGGGACTTAGAAATACGGAAAAGACGCAAAATAATAACACAGGGCATTTCGGAAGTTATGAAAGAAACTGGCAATGTGCACCGAATTTCGAGATGGAACCGCCGAAACGAAGTAACAATGACCGACATGCGACTTGCCGACATGATGATTTTGACTATAAGCTGTTCATTACTACACGTAAATTCAAAACGTTTAAGAATTCTGCCAACGACATTCATCCACAAGCGTGGCTCCATCAATTCTCTCATTGTTTCCCTCCCAAATGGTCATTGGAGCACAGGTTAGAATTTATGTGTGGCTACTTAGAGAATGAACCAGGTGTAAGAATGCGATCGGTCATTCACGATTGTCACAGTGAAGGAGATTTTTATCATGCCTTCCTCTCAGCGTATTGGTCTCAAGCTACACAAGACCGTGTAAAACATAACATCATAATGATGAAACACTTCGAACAATCTGAATTTTCCAGTCTTATGAAATATTTTGAAGACATGTTGCATAAGAATCAGTATCTTTCAAACCCATACAGCCCCTCAGAACTCATCCGCATTTGCTTAATCAAACTGCCTGAACACTTACGGCATATTATTTTGGCAGGACGTTGCAAAGATGACATTGAAGCTTTTCAGGGACTGTTACAAGAACTGGAAATTGACACTGACAACCGCGGAACGCGAAAACAGGAGCAAAACAATCACTACAGGGCACATCCGTCACAATTCCGTGACGATAGAAACAATAACTGGACACGACAATTCTATTTTCACAACACAAATCGTGACCAAAACAGACACCACCCGTATGACAACCGTTGGCAGAGTAGTAATAACTACAGGGAAAGATCACCTCTCCGTGGTAATGACTATCACAGAGACAATACGAGAAACAGACAATATGGGAACCAAAATAAATACTATCAAGGGAGACAGAATAACTTTAGACGCAACGGACCAGCGCGCAGTTACGATTCAGGGAGAAATTCTCCACCATGTGACCGACAAGAAAGTAACTATGGGATCTACCGACATGACGACAGACGATATGATCGTAACGACAGACCTGAATTGCATCAGAACTGGCGGGATTCAAACAGAGCAGGGCCCTCTCGTCACGGTGAATTTGTAGAAGTTAGGTCTCCAAATCCCAATAACGACGCGCGCCAACAAAGAGACAATAGGCAATGACTCACACCGCTGGCAGCAACAAAACGTACTTATGAAACTGATGACGCAGCTGCCGTAGCTAGTAATTACGTAAAAATGGAAGACATTAGGGACATCTTACTCCAGGAACACGACATAAAACATAACAACATTGCATATCCTGTGATTCACATCACAGTAAATGATGTAAAATTTACGGTAGTACTTGACTCTGGCAGTCCCATTTCAGTAATTAGTGAAACAGCCTTTAGCAAATGCAACAAATCGAACGATTGTCCCACACTTCCGTTACGTAAGATTAAATTACAAGGTGCAATTTTTGGAAAAAGTGTAGATGTACGCCAACAAACCAACTTAGAATTCTTTTGTCAAAGCCACAGCTTCTCTATGAGCTTTCTTATTGTTCCATTATTGTCGACGGAAATTATACTGGGAGTAGATTTTTTGAATGAATTCAAAGCAATCTTAAACTTTCACGATGCTGAAATAAGTTTAGAAAAAGAAGGTAAGTCAGTAGCTTTGAAATTTGAAGATTGGCTCTCAAACCATGACGAAGAAATTAATCGGCTTTACCTCCTGTTAGACAACAGTTCGGAATTTTCAACGGAACTTGACACTAACAATCACTCTGCAAGTACTGACAGGGATGATGTCGACGGCATATTTGAAACTAATAAGTTAATTCAGAATAAAATTCAAACAATTGAGAATTGTAATGACACTGATAGGCAGGACCTCTTTGAGATTTTACAAGCACATTCCACAGTTTTTACTCATAAAACAGGAACAATCAAGGGATTTCAATACCAATTTCGTGTTCGTGAGCATACTAAATTTTGTGTTAGACCATATGTAATTCCAGCACATTATAGGGACCGTGTTAGAACAGAAATACAATCTATGCTCGACGAGGGCATTATTGAGCCTGCAGTAAGCTCATACAACAATCCATTACATGTTGTTGAGAAGAAAAATGGATCGATCAGGCTTGTCTTAGATTCGAGACAAATCAATACGATCATTATTCCTGAAACAGACAGGCCGCAAACGTTGGAAGAACTTCTTCAAAATTTTAATGGTGTAAAAGTGTTGTCTTCCATTGATCTCCGATCCAGCTTTTATCAGATCGAACTTCATCCAGAATGTAGAAAATACACAGCTTTCCTTTGTTTCGGCGTTTGTTATCAGTTTCGGAAACTTCCCTTTGGTTTGAACATTTCTTCAGCAGCATTCATTCGCGGGCTAAATTCCATATTACCTGAGTTCTTAAAACGTCACATCACCTTATATGTGGACGATATTCTAATAGCAGAAGCTTCATGGGAACTACATAATCCCATCCTCAACAGTTTGTTACGTATTTTTGTAGAATCTGGAATTACAGTTAACTTGGAAAAGTCTGAATTCGGTAGGACAAAGGTGAAGTTTTTGGGACATATTATTTCTTCTGAAGGCATTCAGCCGGATCCTGAAAAGTTAGAAGCAATCAGAGCCATTCCAGTTCCATCCACAAAAAGACAAGTCCGCAGTTTTCTAGGTCTCGTAAATTTTTACCGTCGTTTTCTGAATATGCAAATTCTTGTTACACCAAAACTTTGTTCTCTCACTGGAAAAAATACTATTTGGAACTGGGACGAACAAGCACAGTTGGAATTCAATTCTTTGAAAGAAGCGTTACTTCACGCGCCAATCTTAGCTCATCCAGATCTGTCACAAGATTTCTGCCTTAGCACGGATTCTTCTAAAGTCGGTCTTGGTGCCCATTTATTTCAAGAAGCCATAGAAAATGACACTACCATTCAGAAAACCATTGCTTTTGCTAGCCGAGTGCTAACAAAATCTGAAAAAAATTATTCCGTTACTGAATTAGAAGCTTTAGCTATCGTTTGGGCATTTAACAAATTCCGTTTCTTTCTTTCTGGTAAGCACGTAAAAGTATACAGTGATCATCGTGCATTACAATTTCTTATGTCTTCAAAATTAAATCATGACAGGTTAAAACGTTGGGCATTGTTTCTGCAAGAATTCCGCTTCACAATAGTCTACATTCCCGGCAAGGAGAACATTGTTGCGGACGCACTGTCACGCGCACCGGCTGCTCTTGAGAAAAGTACCACAGAAGGCAACCTCGAGAAAAATTTCAGTATTCTTTACATTCAGAAAGTCGCCTTTGAAAACTTCATCACCACATCTTTAAAGGACATTGCTCATGAACAAGATAAAGATCCGATTTGGAAAGACATCAAGAGCAAATGGCATGAAAAGATACACACACAGATTCGGCATTATTATCTGGTTAGAAACAACATACTCTTCAAACGCTGCACTGTTGATGACAAGCTATGGGTACTTTGCATTCCTGACGATTTTGTTAATAAGCTCATTTGGTACATTCATTTCAGCTACGCACATTTTGGCCCACGAAAATGTTATCATATTCTTCGAACGACTTGTTATTTTAACAATATGGAAAAGCGAATTCGAAGAGTCTTGTCTATTTGTAAACTTTGTCAAAAGGCGAAACCATCCACTGTCTCACATCGTGCTCCGTTGTTTCCTATTATTCCTTCTAAATTAAAAGAATTTGCGGCTGTTGATCTCTTGGGACCGCTTGTCAGAACATCTAATGGATTTTCGTACGTTCTAGTCGCTGTTGAACTTACTTCAAAATTTGTTTCTTTCACACCGTTACGTAAAGCCACTGGACGGTCTGTATCCAACGCCTTTGTTAAAAATTTCTTACGTGAAGTTGGACACGTTAGTAAAGTCATTTCAGATAACGGACCGCAATTCAGATCTGCTGTTTGGTCACGCATGCTTCGCAACCATAAAATCAAACCTGTTTTTATTTCATTGTACTCACCACATTGTAACCCCTCCGAACGGATTATGAAAGAAATCAATAAGCTTTGTAGACTTTATTGTCACAGAAAGCATCAGTATTGGGACAGATATTTACACTTATTTCAAAACGTGCTGAATGAAATGCCTCACGACTCCACTGCTTTACCACCTACTCTTGTACTGAAGAATGAAGAACCACCGAACAGAATCAGAGAGCTTGTACCTTTCCCGAATACACGTAAACTTCGACACAAAGACATAATTGATTTGGCTCTTAAAAATATAAAATCTGCAGCAGACAAAAGGAGAAAACTACACGGTAAAGCAAATGCAAAGAAGTTGTATATTGGTCAGAAAGTTCTCATTAAAGCTCATTCATTGTCACATAAGAAGAAACACTTGAGTCACAAATTCTTTCTAGTTTACAATGGACCTTACAGAATCCGACGTATACCACATGATAATTGCGTTGAAGTTGAAACTCTGCGTACTAGGAAGAGTAAAGGTTTACACCACATTTCACATGTAAAACCGTTTATTGAAAGATAATCTGCTTTTTAACTTAGTCTTTGTCATAAAATTTTTCGCTTCACATTACTAATATGCTTTGTCAGACTTAGAATCTGTTAACATACAACAATGTTTGAAGTTAAATATCCAATCAAGAACCAAGAGAACTTATTTAAACAGAAATGACGAATGCATTGTTATAGTGAACAGACGTCACAGTGTTATTGTGTGTGTACATTCTTGCTTGTTAGTTGTACGATTACGTAACGACTATAAGGCTCACATACTTAGAACATTTACCAGTACTGCTAATGAGATTTTAATGCAACATTTTGGTTACCTGAAAATACATTCTGTATTTAAAGTGCTTTCTGAGAGATACCAGATGACACAGAGGTTAGTTTATGTGACAGCTACACGATTTTTATCACGACGCTACTAATGAGTGACAAGTTACAATGTTGCTTTTGCGGTGTATCTGTTTTATATCTGCACAGTTTTCTGAATTCTTCTGGAAAGTAAAACATATTTTAGTAGTAACTTTTGTGGTATAGCTACAAGGAGACAGCTTTTCCGTAGCACAACAATACGTTACAGCACAGTACTTTCTTCATCACAACAATAAGCGTAATAACTACGATATCTATACGCAAAGCATTTCACTTTGGTTTATCATGAGGTAAGTACATTGGCTTCTGCGGAACTTAGCTTTCGGAGGAAAATAACTACGACACTTCCACAGAGATTATCTTACAACAAGATGCACATTTAGCGCTACAGGACACGCATTTCAGTGATCAATTTTATACTTAAAACATTTATTTTTAAAGATTTTTGAATTACAAAAAAAGTTTTCCGTGATATATTTCATTCCATTGGTGTAATCTGTAACACCTGAGGGTATAATTACATTAATCCTCAGGGGGGTACATGCCTACTTTGTGTACCATGTGTGTGGCAACCACAAGGAACCCTAGCTAATATGGTATTTGCTTATACAACTTTACACATCGGTACCATATTTCTCTAACACACAAATTACACAGCTATCTGATCATTTAACTGAGAGATAAACATTTTTTTACTACATCAGTGACAGATGTTTACGTAATTACACAGCTGGATAACTTCACACTTATGAAACTGTATTTTGTCTGTGCATTGTAAACTGTTCATATTTTTTCGGAACCATTGTGATACTATGAGAGCTTTGAATGATGTATTTGGTAAAGGGATTATGATTTTTAAAGTACGTTTGAGGCAGATGACACTTTTGACATGAGCAGAGAATTTTTTTAATTATTGGAGGAAGCTACGACGATTTTGAGATTTGACTGAGGTGTTATGATGTTATTTTTACGACGACGATGTGTATCATGCTGCTGAGGTATGTTTATGATTAATAGGCTGAGGCTACATGAGTTATTTGATTATGCTTCATATTTATAATGACGAAATATTGACGAGTGTCGATGGATACGTATATGTGTAATAAGGTAAGGAGTAATGAATAGTGGGTAGGGACTCTTGACTTGTGAAACAGGATGTTGGAAACCAAGAATCGTACTTTAAGAGTTATGACATGTGTGAATCATGTGTGAATGTATCACAATGCCACTGAACATTTTTTGGACACTGTTATATTCATAGGATTTTGTTTCTACAGATTTGCAACGCTAATTCTTGACCTGTGAAGTATTTTTATGTGAGACTGTCACTTTAGCGAAAATTGCTGTCGTAAATATTTCCGTACGAAAGTTAGGTGACCACCTGCACGTAATGCGTCGCGGGCACCCAGCTGTGTCAGACGCCTGGAGAAAAAGTCATTAGCGCGTGCCTTTCAGAGCACAGGAAGATAGAACAAAAAAAAAGGGGAGGCCATTATCCTTGGAAATATTTTTACATCTGCACACCTGATTATGACAAGCGTCTTTCTACGAGAGTTGAGAGAATTTCTACTAACTTATGAAATGTCACATGACTATTGAATGATATTTTTATGCTTTGGTTTGCGTAATTGCTTATTTCATTTGATACCTGTTTTTCAGCTGTGTTGCAGCATTGCTTTTATAAAATAAAATGCATTTGCTAATGTGAACACTTTCTGTCAACAGATCTATTAAATAATTATTTTATGATCCACATTCTTTAAAAAAGGAGCACTTGGACAGGAAAGAACAATAAGAAGGAACTAGTAACTGCATTCATAATTTTCTTTTCAAGTAATTGGTAACTTTTTGGTAGAATAACTTCTTGTGGTGCACCACTTTAATTACATAGACATTAAGATGTGAATATACATTTCCCTTATCTGCATTGTTGTTTAGTGTAATATTTTTTCTGCTTGCGCTATGTCATGTTTAGGTATAAGTTGCTGCTGTTTGCCAGGCATAGTGTTATTGAATTTGACTTTTGCTCATTTATGCTGCTAGCTTTGCCAATTTGCATTTTTTGCATTGCTGTTTGTGTTGATTTGTTATGTGATGCTGCATTGCCTCGTCCCTTAGTTTAGCATCTGAGCTCAGTAGATTTAAGTTAGCTTAAGAGGGGGTAGCCTCTAAGAGAATGAGTTGCGATGAATTGGAAGAAATGCATTGAGAAAACAGGTTTAGGTAGGATTTTCTTGGAAATAAATGTTGAGGTAAGAAATGTGTGAACATATAAATACAGAAAGCATGCTTAGATAGAATTTTTTTTGGTGGAAACAGAGGATGAAATAAGAGGAAAGATATATGAAGTTTTGGGTTGGACTGCAGTACCAAATGTTACACTGAAAACGAACCCTGTCCTTTCCTATTGGTGTTATCCCACTATGCGTTTGTGTACCCTTGAGTGTTTGTTTTCTTCCTGTCTCTGTGTACTGTTTCATAGAATTTTTTTTCTCTTCTAATACTAAGCTATATTCACTATGAGGAGGAATACTGTTATCCTCAAATATAAGTTGCATTAATAATATGTTATTTTCTTTGTAAAGTTGTTTACAATTCTGTTCTGTTTCAATGTTCATGTGTGAAATTAATGTTTCGAAAACTATTCTCATTATTTTATGTATGTACTTATGTCACTATTTTTGTAACACTGATGTATATGTTTATTTCTATTCTTTTGTAACGCCTGTTTTACTACAAATGTTATCTGTATTGTTATGTTTTTAATGATGTATTTTGTACCTTTGTAATTGTATTCTTATGTTATAAAATTGTAATTGTCACCAGTTCATGACATTATTAACTTGTTAGTTACATTTCACTGCACACGTTTCTGTTGGTCATAGTATGTGGACAATATGTGAGAAGTAGGGACTGTTAGTGTTTGCACGTGTGTTAATAACTCAGCAAGGGACTGGATAACAGCATTGCTGGTTCTAAGGACAATTTCAAAAACTTTGTGAGTGCACAAGTGGTGGTTTATGGACTTGCTATATTATCTGCAAGACTCTTCAATGGTGATTGTGCACCTGCACAGTCACAACAGATGGCTGCTGGCCATCTCTTCAAGGACTACAGTGGGTCTACATCTTTGATGATCCATCAATACCATTATTTCTACAAGGACTGCAGTGGGTCTGCACCTCTGGTGGCCCATCAATACCATACTCTCTACCAGGACTACAGTGGGTCCGCTCTGTGATGACTTACCTACCAATACTCTTCAAAACTTCGAATGACTCTGCTGTGGGTTTGCTCCATTGTGGCCCATTACCTGTCAGCATGTCAAGAGCCAGCACTGTCTTGGAAGGACAACACTACTTCTTCAAGACTGCATGGAAATCCACTACTTCTGTGTGCAATTTCTTTTACTAATGAGACTTTGTGAAAAAAAACCTGTGATTACCGTAATGAATGATCAGGACTGTCTTTATAAACTGTGAGAAAATTTTAGCTTTTGACCAACATTGTATCAATAAGTGTGTGCATTTGATTTCTTTGTTATTGTAATTATGAAAAATTTTATCAAATCATTATTGGCCACTGCCCAAAAAAAATTTTGTAAAATTTTTTGTGAGGAGCATGGGGGCTATGTAAGTAGGCTGTTTATGTTTTCTTATTGGCAACGTTACGTAGCGCTCAATATGAAAATCACTGGCTGTGCTGTGTGCAGTATGTGGCTAGTTTGCATTGTTGGCTGCCATTGTAGTGTTGGGCAGCGGCAGCTGGCTGTGAACAGCGCGTAGCGTTGCGCAGTTGGAGGTGAGCCGCCAGCAGTGGTGGTGGATGTGGGGAGAGAGATGGCGGAGATTTGTAATTTGTCATGAACTGATATATATATATTATGGCTTGTGATGATATTAAGGTAAATACATTGTTTGTTCTCTATTAATATCTTTCATTTGCTAACTATCCCTATCAGTAGTTAGTGCCTTCAGTAGTTTGAATCTTTTATTTAGCTGGCAGTAGTGGCGCTCGCTGTATTGCAGTAGCTTGAGCAGCGAAGATTTTTGTGAGGTAAGTGATTTGTGAAAGGTATAGTCTAATGTTAGTCAGGGCCATTCTTTTGTAGAGATTTTTGAAAGTCAGATTGCGTTGCGCTAACAAAATATTGTGTGTCAGGTTAAGCACAGTCATGTAAAATTGTTGAAAGGGGACGTTTCACAGTAGTTGGTGTGCACCAGTGGGCACCACAAAGCAACAATGCAACCGTCAGCTGCCGTGCAATGCGCAGGTGTCCGTTCGGGTCCTGCAAGCATGAGGTGGCAGCATCCCTTTCATACTTGACACCTGATAAATTCCTTTCAAAACACATTTACCGATATGCCATGCCAGACACATAGCCTTTGTACCTTCATGTCCAGCACAGGGCTAACTGCCAAGTAAGAGATGTTTGCCTAGCGACTTACCCCCACCAGTGCAACTAAAAGGTTGTCAGTGTTATATTGACGCCTCATGTCTATGTAAATAACAGCCACATCTCCCTCTGGATGCGCTGTAGAAATCTTTTGCAGTGCTTTCGGAAAATGTTATTGAAAATATCCCAGAATAGCGTAGGATGCTTCCTTCCTAGCGATCCCAATGGCAGAACCCATCTGTAATATCAGGCCCTCATGGAAATGATAAAGAATCACAGAAATAGTTAACGCTTGACTTTGTTGTCGTAGGAGCTTTCGTGACGTCTCGGCTTCTCCGCATGGAAGTTCTTGTCCTAACAGTACCTGTTTACGAAAATAGCCCAGAACAACACAGAGTGCATTCTTTCTAGCGATCCTAATGGGGCAGCCACTCCATCAGGTGCTACCCTTCGCCGGCCGGTGTGGCCGTGCGGTTCTAAGCGCGTCAGTTTGGAACCGCGTGACCGCTACAGTCGCAGGTTCGAATCCTGCCTCGGGCATGGATGTGTGTGATGTTCTTAGGTTAGTTAGGTTTAAGTAGTTCTAAGTTCTAGGGGACTGATGACCTCAGTAGTTAAGTCCCATAGTGCTCAGAGCCATTTGAACCATTTTTTTTTTTTGCTACCCTTCCCGGAAATCGTAACGTCGTACTTTCAACAAACGTCTCCAAAATGGTAAACGTTTGCACATGTTCTCACTGCTAAAAGCCTTAATCACGTCTGCATGCTTGCGAAAACACTGCGTTGTTGTTGTTGTTTCGAAAGAGAGCACTGTCTAAGCACAGATGGGGAAATCAGAACAGTAACGTAAACCGAATTCGAGCACTGTCCTACAAAAGAGAAAAATGGCTGGAATTTTCAGTGTCCTACAGCTGCTGGTCTGAAGATGTCCTAATGCCATTATGGTGGATGAGGGACAGCATCCCGCCAGAGATGGATGTTCTGTTTCAACTTGTCTTTGAACACTTCAACAAAGAAGACATCACATTACTCTCAGAACGTTTCATAGATACTTTGCCGCCATCTTGTTCCACCCAGCCTGTAGAGGCTAATATGTCCCAGCACAAAGAATGTCTTGTGAATGAATGGTGGATTCTGATTGGCTCTTACTGAATTTACTCGCCTAATTACTGATGCTGCCTGTGTGGATGCACTGTCTACCTTTCTTTAGCGCAGACGACCGTTTCAGTGGCAAAACTATTTGTACAGATCACCATATTGCACTGACAATTAAACCTTGCAAAACTGGTCTACAGATCATGAAATATGGGAAGATAGTTCCTCAATTAGATTGCTCTGCTACAATCGAGGAAAGCTGAAATACTTCAGAATAAAATAGATCTCCAGCCCAGCTATATCACCACATACCATGTCGATGTAGTAAACACACAATTCGTATCCTGCGCCATACAGAATCGCATTTCTGCATCGTGCATGTAGCTATCGACCACCAGACACTCGTACATATACCATGAAGACAGATAACATAATCACATGCACCATATATACTTCTTGCAGCACTAGATATTTCCCGCGAGGTCGGGCAGTCATCCACAGCAGCCAACAGTTACAATTCATCTGCCATCTCACACACACTGGCCCGACATGTGACGAGAGCATCCTCAGCGGTGTGAGGTCACTCTTTGAACAGTTGTACAAAGGCTGGCTTGGCTCCCCTCGGCACAAAGGCGTTACAGTTTCTGACCCCGACCTGCTTGCTTGCTTGCTTTCTACACCCAACTCCAGACACTGGGATTACAAGAACATATGTATTTTCACTTCATTTACCATTTACGCGGAACTTCTCGATATCAAGCACGTAGGAGTATGCTACTGATCGCTTGCACAGTATAATTCCGAAGATATATACTGGAAATTATTTCTCTAGAAACCCGAAACTTTAGCGAGGCGCAGTATGCTGTAAACCACTGAGTAACTAGAAATTTATACCATCTGCGAGAATCTTTACATGAAACTCAAAAGATATAGAGGAAACTGATATTTCCACTCATGAACCCTATGTCGGTGATATAACAGATTCCAAGTCGTCCCTTTAATTTACGAAGTCAACATAAGTTTTTCTCATGTCTAGAGATCCAGAAAATGTGTCTTCCACCCGTCTTTCATCTGCTACATGCACACAACACACAGCACAGTCGATGATTCCTCGACCATATGATGACGGGAAATGTGCAGAAGCAGTTAACTGGACAATGTAAATGGGAGGGAATAATGGTCCAGCGCAAGCACACGTCCATATTGAATCTTCTCAAATTTCCACGGAGAACACATTCGATCACAGAGGCTGTCCAACACATACTGAGTATTATTGTGACAAAATAAAACACCTACATCCGTCCGTACGATTTTATTTTATTTTGTTGCAACCAGTTTCTACACTTCAGTGCGTCATCTTCAGGCCTGTATGCATAATACAGTAACGATAGCATTATCAACTTATCAATCAAGTTACATAGAAACAGATTAAAACAGATTGAGAAACAATGGCAAGACTCTACAAGTGAATTTACACCGAACATTTGATAGAACAAACACATACATCCATTGTCACATATTTAAAATATACCACCATGGATTTCCACTCAATACATTGTACAATTATACCATCTATTAGAAACTTCTTTAAATAACCATTCCTGATTTTTATTGGACAGCTGGACATACATTATCTGTACAACCCTGAAATAACCTACTGTACGACAAAATAACTGTAAACGGTGCTAAATGGAAGGAAACAATACCTCACAAACAAGTAAAAAGAAGGAGCTTAACCTATGCGTCGTGTCAAAATTAATAAATGCTTAGTTGTACACAGATGAAGGTCATACACTACGTCATATCTATAAAATGAACGTCCAAGACGCGTTATAAGCCGAGTATTGGACCCACTTCAGATCATAACATATATAGAACGTATGAAAGACGCCCACAAGGAAACGGTTCATGATGCAAACATTCATATGCGAATGCATCTATATCGTGTACTGCCATGAAACAAACACACGCAAGGATACTGAGTAGCCCGCAAGGATGCAGTGTATCATAAAGGATGACTCAACAATATGAAAAAACCAGAAAAGCTTCTCGAGTAGCACACGTCAACATACACTCCTGGAAACTGAAATAAGAACACCGTGAATTCATTGTCCCAGGAAGGGGAAACTTCACATTCCTGGGGTCAGATACATCACATGATCACACTGACAGAACCACAGGCACATAGACACAGGCAACAGAGCATGCACAACGTCGGCACTAGTACAGTGTATATCCACCTTTCGCAGCAATGCAGGCTGCTATTCTCCCATGGAGACGATCGTAGAGATGCTGGATGTAGTCCTGTGGAACGGCTTGCCATGCCATTTCCACCTGGCGCCTCAGTTGGACCAGCGTTCGTGCTGGACGTGCAGACCGCGTGAGACGACGCTTCATCCAGTCCCAAACATGCTCAATGGGGGACAGATCCGGAGATCTTGCTGGCCAGGGTAGTTGACTTACACCTTCTAGAGCACGTTGGGTGGCACGGGATACATGCGGACGTGCATTGTCCTGTTGGAACAGCAAGTTCCCTTGCCGGTCTAGGAATGGTAGAACGATGGGTTCGATGACGGTTTGGATGTACCGTGCACTATTCAGTGTCCCCTCGACGATCACCAGTGGTGTACGGCCAGTGTAGGAGATCGCTCCCCACACCATGATGCCGGGTATTGGCCCTGTGTGCCTCGGTCGTATGCACTCCTGATTGTGGCGCTCACCTGCACGGCGCCAAACACGCATACGACCATCATTGGCACCAAGGCAGAAGCGACTCTCATCGCTGAAGACGACACGTCTCCATTCGTCCCTCCATTCACGCCTGTCGCGACACCACTGGAGGCGGGCTGCACGATGTTGGGGCGTGAGCGGAAGACGGCCTAACGGTGTTCGGGACCGTAGCCCAGCTTCATGGAGACGGTTGCGAATGGTCCTCGCCGATACCCCAGGAGCAACAGTGTCCCTAATTTGCTGGGAAATGGCGGTGCGGTCCCCTACGGCACTGCGTAGGATCCTACGGTCTTGGCGTGCATCCGTGCGTCGCTGCGGTCCGGTCCCAGGTCGACGGGCACGTGCACCTTCCGCCGACCACTGGCGACAACATCGATGTACTGTGGAGACCTCACGCCCCACGTGTTGAGCAATTCGGCGGTACGTCCACCCGGCCTCCCGCATGCCCACTATACGCCCTCGCTCAAAGTCCGTCAACTGCACATACGGTTCACGTCCACGCTGTCGCGGCATGCTACCAGTGTTAAAGACTGCGATGGAGCTCCGTATGCCACAGCAAACTGGCTGACACTGACGGCGGCGGTGCACAAATGCTGCGCAGCTAGCGCCATTCGACGGCCAACACCGCGGTTCCTGGTGTGTCCGCTGTGCCGTGCGTGTGATCATTGCTTGTACAGCCCTCTCGCAGTGTCCGGAGCAAGTATGGTGGGTCTGACACACCGGTGTCAATGTGTTCTTTTTTCCATTTCCAGGAGTGTATATCATTACTCGACACATCTTCTAAAACACGCTACAAACTACTTATCACGTACGAACCCAATCG
Organism: Schistocerca piceifrons; assembly: GCF_021461385.2. Classification (NCBI taxonomy): domain Eukaryota; kingdom Metazoa; phylum Arthropoda; class Insecta; order Orthoptera; family Acrididae; genus Schistocerca; species Schistocerca piceifrons. The sequence continues at coordinate 319,199,239 of NC_060138.1, read as the reverse complement.
TAAACAGATAACCCATAACACGTCCAATAGCAACTGTATCATGGGACAACAAACTACCAGTGAGTGTCGTCAAGAGGCACGTACTTAGTCAATACTGAAAGAGCTATGAAAAAACAGGAACGTGGCACGAAATATATAGTGGGTGGAAGGAGGAGTGAAGAAGGGATAATATAAGAGTTGCTGTAACCGTACAGGCACAAGATAGCTTGTAACAGACACCCAACAACCTACAGTTACAAATGGTGCACCGCTAACATCAGAACAAGCAGAGACCTGAACCATTACGACACTTATCAAGTAGCAATACGCCAGTGTCGAAAAGCCCTCCATATTCATAAGCCAAATATACACAAACACACCGAAATCACTGAAAGACTCACTTAAGGTAATAATACAAGACGCTGTGTCTTTACAACAGGATAGTCAATGCACGAACATTGTAGACACTCTTGATACTGACATAATTCAACATCCCGATAGTAATATTTGTCGTAATGCTGATCTTTTATTTTCTGAGAATAGTAATAGCATACACATAAATACGGAAGATTCATTACCGTTGCCAAAATCCGACAACAAGTCTTTACGTAATTTTTCCTGCAGAACTACTACGCAACATCTTCATTTGACTATACACAGTGTGAATTGCTCGCAGCAAGCTCAGCTCGATCGTTTGTTTCAGTTCTTAGGTGAAATGCAAAAACAGAATAATGAACCTTTTTGATGAAAAATCCTCTCGTTTTGACACTCAATTTCATGATCTTAAAAACATTAACGAGTCCCTTAAAAAGCAATTTCAAGAACATCTACATCTACATCTACATTTATACTACGCAAGCCACCCAACGGTGTGTGGCGGAGGGCACTTTACGTGCCACTGTCATTACCTCCCTTTCCTGTTCGATTCGCGTATGGTTCGTGGGAAGAACGACTGCCGGGAAGCCTCCGTGCGCGCTCGAATCTCTCTAATTTTACATTCGTCATCTCCTCGGGAGGTATAAGTAGGGGGAAGCAATATATTCGATACCTCATCCAGAAACGCACCCTCTCGAAACCTGGACAGCAAGCTACACCGCGATGCAGAGCGCCTTTCTTGCAGTCTGCCACTTGCGTTTGCTAAACATCTCCGTAACGCTATCACGCTTACCTAATAACCCTTAGACGAAACGCGCCGCTCTTCTTTGGACCTTATCTATCTCCTCTGTCAATCCGACATGGTACCGATCCCACACTGATGAGCAATACTCAAGTATAGGTCGAACGAGTGTTTTGTAAGCCACCTCCTTTTTTGATGGACTACATTTTCTAAGGACTCTCCCAGTGAATCTCAACCTGGCACCCACCTTACCAACAATTAATTTTATGTGATCATTCCACTTCAAATCGTTCCGTACGCATACTCCCAGATATTTTACAGAAGCAGCTGCTACCAGTGTTTGTTCCGCTATCATATAATTGTACAATAAGGGATCCTTCTTTCTATTTATTCGCAATACATCACATTTGTCTATGTTAGGGGTCAGTCGCCACTCCCTGCGCCAAGTGCCCATTCGCTCAGATCTTCCTGCATTTCGTTGCAATTTTCTAATGCTGCAACTTGTTTGTATACTACAGCATCATCCGCGAAAACCCGCATGGAACTTCCGACACTATCTACTAGGTCATTTATAGTTATTGTGAAAAGTAATGGTCCCGTAACACCCCCTGTGGCAGGCCAGAGGTTACTTTAACGTCTGTAAACGTCTCTCCATTGAGAACAACATGTTGTGTTCTGTTTGCTAAAAACTCTTCAATCCAGCCACACAGCTGGTCTGATATTCCGTAGACTCTTACTTTGTTTATCAGGCGACAGTGCGGAACTGTATCGAACGCCTTCCGGAAATAAAGGAAAATGGCGTCTACCTGGGAGCCTGTATCTAATATTTTCTGGGTCTCATGAACAAATAAAGCGAGTTGGGTCTCACACGATGGCTGTTTCCGGAATCCATGTTGATTACTACAGAGTAGATTCTGGGTTTCCATAAACGACATGACACACGAACAAAAAACATGTTCTAAAATTCTACAACAGATCGACGTCAGAGATATAGGTCTATAGGTATATAGGTCATGATAAATGTTCTAAAAATCATGAATCTCATAGAACGTTTTGATGCACGGGCTACTCAGTTGGAAGAGCTTCATCACATATTCGGAGAGCATACAAAATCCTTAGATGCGCTCCGTGATAATCACAAAGCACTCTCTGACGAATTAAAAGATAGTTACAAAGCTTTAACAGATCACGAAAATGATATTACAACAGAGGTTACCAAAGACACATCTCGTTTAAGCAAACTAACTACAGCTCATGACAACCTTAATCAACGTGTGTCAGACAGAGAAGTAGCCATTGATGAACAACTTCATACCAGCAAGACAAAGCCCTACTTACTGCTAAAATTAGAAAGTCGGTACCCAGTGAAATTGTTGATACTCTGCAAAAGAAAACGCGTAGTCATGCTGTACAGTTACTTAAAGATGATTCTACCAAAATTCACTACCAATAGGAGAATCTGAAAGTTGAATGTGATGAACTCGCCGATACAGTACCACAATTAAATTTAAATCATGACAATCACTCTGAAGGTACACAAGCGGAACGCTCCACTGACACTGAAGAATTTCATTCACTTGAAAGCTTTCGACACGGACAGATGGAAATTAATCGTGAAATCAAACAGGAACTAATTAAATTTAATGCTCGCTTGTACGACAATAACTACACCATTTCTCAGGAATACTCACATTATTTTGCCATGCATTGTACCGATCAGAACATAGGATATTTTTCGCAACCTCAGCCTTCGAAACCGGTCAGAAAAAGAGACTTTTTACAACTACATGACAACTATCGCACCTTTTTCAGCCGACAGTATTCTTTGGATAATTTTAGAATCGATGGATTCGACAACAAGCATTTTTCTATGTCAGGACATTCAAAGTATTTCGCAATCGTCCTGTCAACATCCCTTGGAATGGATTCAGCAATTTACCTTTCCTTTGCCGCCAAACTGGCCTGTCCCTCAAAAATTAGAATGGATTTGTAGCGTTTTGAAAGGAGAACCGTCTAGGAGAATGCGACCTATTGCATGCCAGTGTTTTTCAGTTGAAGAATTCCAAAGCGCTTTCCTTGCAGCGTACTGGTCCGAGACGACACAGCGTGCTGTAAAAGACAAATTGATAAATTTACTGAATTTCAATTCGAATTCTGAAACGTTAACAGAATACTTTGAACAAATTGTACAACCAAACCCGCCATTAATTGGACCATTCAGCCCGTCAAGTTTGATTCACCTCTGTATTTCAAAACTTGCAGGAAATCTGAAAAGTGCGTTAAGAGCAGGTCAACAAACACCTAACATACATGTTTTTCGTTATGGTTTACAGTTGCTTGAAACTGATCAGTAGTAACTTTTCTAACAACAACCGCAATTTTCACTACAGACACAACGCTGATCATTCCGGTACGTTCTTTAATCACAGTAATGGTAAGTATTTTGGGAATGAAAGATGTAACAGTAATTTTGACAACTACCAGAATTTTAGTGGTAATCAGCAACGACATTTTCAGCTGAACCAAAGTCTTCCTAATAACTACCGACAGAAGAATCACAATTTTGAACAGTCTGGTCAGCAACATGTAATTCCGGACAAAACATAAATCAGCCTTTGCCGCAACAGTTGTCACAGCACCAATCATTCTCGCAAAATGATTCTGGTAATAATTTTGTACACAGGAACACTTTCCGTAACTACAGACAACAACCGTACCAGCGAAACTCTTATAACAAGGTCCAGAATTTTCAAGGTCCCAATGGGAATAAGCAGGGAAATAGAAATTTTAATCATAATTACAGGAATAAAGGGCACTTCAATAACAACCAGTCTTTATGCTTAAATGAACCAGATCCACATTTTCACCCGCGACAAGGTAATCAAAATCATTTAGAACCCCAGCGCACAGTTCAGATCATTCAAATCGAATCTGCCAACGCACCGAACGGTATAGATGCTACGCAACAATGACTAGCGGACCAAGCGTCAGATGATGCCGACGCGGCGCCAACACAGGGTACATCGCATTCTGCATACGTTACAGAGCATATGATCTGCTTAGAGGTCCATCAGGGATTTAGTGTTACGTGAAGCTGAACAGCCTCTGAAACATTTTTATCATCCTGTTATTACCATCCAAGTTGGCAAACACGTATTAAAAGCAGTTCTGAATTCTGGTTCTCCCGCTACTCTCTGAATGACGCAGCTTTCAGCCGCTGCAATTCTGATGATTCTTGTCCGATGTTACCTTTCAATAAAAGCAAACTAAATGGGGGCGTACCTGGTAAAAGCGTTGAAGTCAAATCTCAAACGCATTTACAATTTTCTACTCAAGGTCAGACTTTTTCGCCAACTTTCTTATCCGTCCATTATTAACAACTGAAGTCACTCTGGGCATCGATTTCTTAAATAGACAAAGCAGCATACAGCAACTCTTGTATTACGATACAAAAAGACGACACTACGATATCTCCAAATTTTGATCAGAGCGTTTCTAGCAAGGAACAAGATATCAATTGCCTGCAATTCTTTCTTCAAATACAAATATCAACTGATACACCACACAATTTCATTCTGCTGACCCATAATGTGAGCACAACGCTAGCGGCACTGTGACATTTTCGACACGATTCAGAACAAAGTTTACGATTTTCACAACTATTACAGGAAATCTTAGAAACTCATGCTCACGTTTTTCATAATGTACACTCTTTGACATAAAACTCGACCGGCGGCCGACCACTTCAGAGGCTAAGTCCGCGCCGATCGCGACATGAGACAAAAAAACTGGCCAACTCGCTAATTCTCTAAGTCCGGTTATCTGCACAATCTGGCAACACTGTAGAATGCGGCACTTCCTGGAGGACAACTTGTCCCATGATAGAGAAACCGTAGGCTGATTACGCCTGTGGTCTAGCGGTAGCGTGCGTTGTTCCTTTTCATAATGTCAGTGGATCGAGAGCAGCTGAAATAAAATATTTCTATAGCCTCTTCTGTCTGAATGCTGAAGACGTGAATGTAATGGTAGCGCAGATTCAATCTATTTCGCTTTCTGACACACCGATATCAAAATTTTATCCAGTAACGATTTTGCGGCAGATTTCCTGCAGACCGTCCTCCTCTGGACGCCGTATGCGGCAAAGCTCCGGGATCCATTTGCTGGCTACTGGCAGCGGCCGTGGTGACAGCAGCGGCGCTGCACTCCCCCGTTCTTTATTGAAAGCGCCTGCTACCGCTCATCGCTTTTGATGATTTAAAACGCTTTATTATTAAATGTTGCTCCACAGAAAATTTCTACAATTTCCATTCACGCTCAAAAGGAACGGAGACAGACGCCCTGATTAGTAGGCGGGTATTATATTACATTAATCTGCAAGAGCTGAGTATGGCCCGAAATTAATTTTATAGACTGGGACGAAATTAAACCACCTCACTACATTCGATGAATTTATAAATGCTTCACACCTCGTTTCTTTTCCTTTCAAACTCAATTGTTTGTGCAACTTTTGGTCAATGTTCGGATGTGTTCGTCAAGCCAGAGTGAGCGTCTGTGGTGTAAAGTGTATTACAGTTCTTGTTTCATTCCTTATGGTAAGTCTATGCGATAAACTGTGTGAATACCTTGCAATGCATGCTCTGTAGCAGTGCAGGTACACTGCACATTTGGAGTTCCATGTATGGGTTCATGAAGTATTTAATGTTGATCGGAAGTGATAGTTAAGTTCATCAGATTTAAACCAGAAAAATTTGTCGTTTTGGAGGTTTCAGAGAACGGAAAGGAATTGCTAACGCCGGTGTTAGAAAACGTCTACAGTTAAATGCTATTGCAAAAATTTAGAAGAATGGAATTATTTTAATCAACATGTGCCCTTCATAAACAACCTCCTGACATGTTAGAACTATATGACGAACAAAGCTCAAATTTATATCGTTGACAGTCGGTTTGAATCTTTTCAGGATCTATTTTACAGTGAAGCACCTTGGCATTTGCAAAGCAGACATCCATAATATTAACTTAATTTACTAAGTCGGAATCGGACGAAGATTGATGTTGAAAGGCATTATTCAGATTTCGTATAAGGAATTTTTACTATCAGTTGGCAACTCCATTAATTAAAATGGAAAATAAAAGGTAGTAGTCAGCGGCTTCCACCGAGATTGGAAGTACTATGTCACACAGTACGAGCACTGCAACGCACAAAGAAACCTCTTTTTTTTCAATTTTGCTTTTTTCTTTTACTTTTTTTTGACGATTACCCCTCTTTTTCTCTCTTATTTTAAAGCTCGTTAGGAAAATGGCACTATAAAAAGAAACTAAGAGCCACCGCCACTTTTCATCATATAACAAAAAAAAAATCTGGTATACTTCAGGCGTTGACTTCTGACTAACCCTACCCCAGAGAGCTGCCTATATACCAGGGGAAATATGGGAACTCAAGGTTAGGGCTATCCTTACAAACAAAACAAAATAATCTTTCTTCTGAATTTTATTTTTATTTTCATTTTTTTCTTTATTTTTGTTGTGTAATTGATCAGACGCCTTCTGCGCCCCGCTGGTAATATGTAGAGTCACGTCCTCTCGAAATTCAATAGTTCAGAAATGTTCATTGGTTCAAACAGGAAACCTTCTTCACTCTTGACTTAATACATTCCAGCTGCGAGGCAGGTCGTGGAAAGCACTCCCAAGGAAGTTCGAGAAAAATTGTCTGTATTTTTGGTGACGGACTACGACATAATGACGGTCGTTGAGCTATGTCCAAAAATCGATAACAGAGTCTACAGTTTGTCCAAATAGGTAGTGAATGGCATGTCCGCGAATCCAATTCACAGCATTGGTCTTTGTCGAAGGAAAATAGTCACGCCCCGGAACTAATAAAGAAAGGGGAGTATTCCCGTGTTAGAAAAGCCACAATACGACGAATAACCTCTGAGCTAACGACACACTGGCGACAACAGACTGACTATAGTCACTGCGATGTTGCCTGAGCCTCAAATCGCAACCTTGAAACACACAAACAGGTGGTACGTACGTGAGGAACGCCGTTCTTGGAGTCCAGAAATTAAATATACTTTCTAAGTGTCTCATCTTACAGTGGATTATATCGTACGAGTCTTGGATGTGGAAAACGAATATCAAGTGAATTTAGCGAGGTAATGCCGGCCTACACCCGGGAGTAAATGCACTATCAGAGTGTTGACAAATACTTGCTATGACGCTGCCATTTCTCGGCTCTCTTACGAGGCAGCTCTTCAGCAAAGGCTTGCCGTGATTCTCCGATACGGTTCTTCAGAGTGGAGACGCGCGCGCACGTTTGGTTTTTATGCGGCGTTCTCCCCTGATGGTTTCTGACGTCGCCTTGTGGGCTATGTCTACATTTAAGACATTCAATTATCATTAATCCAGAATGATACAAGTTTCAGCTTCCGGCGTGGAAGAAGGCTGTTGACGCCGACATTATATCATTTCAACGTAGGGAAAGCAAAACGGGCCATTCAATCTTTCTCATTCAACATAAAGCATGCGAAATAATTTTCCGTAACGTTCATAATCATCTAAAAATACAAACGAAGTAAAAATACATTGGAAGCTTATTCGAATTGAATATAATGTAAGATACCAAACGCTTTGCACCTCGATGTCGAATTTGTCCACGTGTAATCTTTTGCAGCATACACATAGAATGTCATGATTACCACAAGAATGAAGAAATATGTTGGTAAGGATGGAAGCAAGAAGAGACGCAGTCAACAAATATTCGATTCCTCATGGCATTCATTTCATTTGAGACGTAAGAAGAGGTAAAGCGGGATATTACTTTCGTTAACACGAAAGATATGCCGCACATATTGATAACGAGGAAGTCTGCGTCTTCATCTACATCTACATCTACATCTACATCTACATCTACATTTATACTCCGCAAGCCACCGAACGGTGTGTGGCGGAGGGCACTTTACGTGCCACTGTCATTACCTCCCTTTCCTGTTCCAGTCGCGTATGGTTCGCGGGAAGAACGACTGTCTGAAAGCCTCCGTGCGCGCTCTAATCTCTCTAATTTTACATTCGTGATCTCCTCGGGAGGTATAAGTAGGGGGAAGCAATATATTCGATACCTCATCCAGAAACGCACCCTCTCGAAACCTGGCGAGCAAGCTACACCGCGATGCAGAGCGCCTCTCTTGCAGAGTCTGCCACTTGAGTTTATTAAACATCTCCGTAACGCTATCACGGTTACCAAATAACCCTGTAACGAAACGCGCCGCTCTTCTTTGGATCTTCTCTATCTCCTCCGTCAGACCGATTTGGTACGGATCCCACACTGATGAGCAATACTCAAGTATAGGTCGAACGAGTGTTTTGTAAGCCACCTCCTTTGTTGATGGACTACATTTTCTAAGCACTCTCCCAATGAATCTCAACCTGGTAACCGCCTTACCAACAATTAATTTTATATGATCATTCATACATTTCCTCCTTGAAATCTGTATGCTCTATTATATACTAAGTAGCCCGATCATTGTTTCACTAATGTTACACTCTTGTTTGACCCCGTAACGATGAACCGATTCCAAATGCATGTCTCTGCATGAAAGTAGCTGTTCGAACAATTCCTGGGTTGTTTTTTGTTTTATTGATTGGAATTCCTGAAGCAGACCACTGTGCCTTCCCCGCTCGTGGGTTAGGTCTCAAAACTAAACCGCTCTTTATCCAATGGCATAATTTATTCAGACAGCATCAGCACAAGCCTATCAAACAAAGCCTTCCATTTACAGTAGCAACACTCTAACCAGCACTGACCGAAGTGTAATCCACGGTCATGGTCCGAAATTAGCAGCTGTCTGCTACTGTGGCAAAGTCCGTACTACACTTTCGATTCCGCAGCACCATTTTATCTGGTAACACTGTGTAGTTGCAGAGTTGTGCCAGCATGTCTGTCCTCACACTGTCAACTTTATGTATCTCACTTCTCCTGTAGTGTTGATCACGAGGAGTCGAAGTAAATGAGTGTATTCTGCATTCAGTATTCCCTTCTTTCATAGCCACTCTTCTGTGCATCGATACCAAATAGGAATGTGAAAACTCTTGCGAGTGAGAGAATGACAATAACAATCGTAACAAGAACAAGCAAATAATGAATGATGTTTATTCCAACGCAGAACGAGTATGGCTTTAAATATAAAAATCTATATCTATATCCATATCTATTGATCTTTGAGTTGGCACAATGCAAATATATTCTTAGTATTTAGTTACTGAATTTAATTCTGGATGTTTGCAGAGAAAAGGAAAAGTCGGTACTTCTCGGTAGTGTAATATAATGTGAACCAGCAGCTACCCTTTCCTTAGAACACGACTCAAGCAGGTCCCCAAGTAGGTACCAAGGCACTGCTGCATTCTGTTCCATGACGTTGCACTGATGACGGTTAATGCGGATAGTTCCGATTATGAAATACAAAACGTATTGCAGGTTAGTTCCTAGGATAGTAACATTAAATTTTCGTTGTAGACGGCACATGAACGTGACGACTATCCATATTACTCATCAATATAAAAAGACAATATTATGGGAATTTAGCAGGATTACTCAACATGAATTCTGAAATTGGGTGACTGACCGCACAGGTGTCAACGTCGTCAAGAGTATACGATGTCCTAATCGCATTAGGAATATGAAGATCGTCTTCGACAGCTCGGAGGAGCTGCACTACGGTGCCGATGTAATGGAAGGCGTTCAAACCGACAACAGACCACATATTGAAAAATACAAGCGAATTCTCTTGCAGCGTAAGCTTATTGTAACTAATCTAAAAATTATTGGAGAGGAACATTGTCCTATTGAAAAAAAGTAAAATGTTACACACTGTTGACGTCAAACGGACATTATCTATGTCCTGTCTTGTGTCCTACTCATCTATAATATCAAGTGTACTATCAAAATGATTATATATAATGGATGATAATGTAATGCATTGATACCAGATGGGTTCACAACAGTATTGATGCGAAAATAAAACAGAAGTTCGCAAAAGTGCAGTTGTGCATTTTCGTACGTTTTCACCTCGAGATGTACAGTCGTGCTCAAAAGTATCCGAACGACCTGAATTGCATTTCGCCTGATTTGCATGCAACCGGCATAACGCAGCTGTCTAGCAGGTCCTCTAATCGCTCCTTGGTACAGTCGTTTGACTATTGAAAATGGTTCCAATAAGTCACCACTAGAAAACACTGCTCTGTATCGCAATAACTCAAGATGTAAAGTAATAGCACGATACTACAAATATCAGGGAACACCTTATCACAGATAAGACTGTCCTTAAGGCTTGTAAGCTCACATTTATTATAATAAATGACATACCTGAAATGTTACCACTCTCATTATTACGTCAGATTGGTAATGCACGTAGTAAGTTCGTCGTATTCATGATTTCCTCTTCAAAGTAACATACCGTACTTATTATTTAACACAAAATGACATTAAAATTTAAGTTATTCACGAGCAGCTAGTTGAGAATATGTATGAACTTCAAATGACACGACGAACCGTCTTGTTCCGCATATGGATTCAAACCCAGCCCATGCACACTAAGCAAAGATTTCGTGACTGACGGAAACTAACAGTCATTCCTGATTAGGCATACAGAGAGTGATATACCTCGACTTTAGACAGTATCAGTTAGCAAATATCAACTTTAAATTGCTTAACGCAAACATTTGTAACAGACGCTAATTCCTACCCAGCATCAATTGTCCCTGTTCACGAACTACGAGAGATGTTAAATATTGCTTCTTCACAAGTAACTTACTTGAAATGCCGTGAGGTAAAGCTTGTGTGTTGGACACGGATTCGAACCCAGAACCTAATCGGATTGCTATCGAAGCACAGTCAAATGTGGCATATCGGATTTTCGCGGCAGTAGCTAGATGTTTTAACTGAAATGACGAGACGAAACATTAATTTTTTCCTTCCCAGGACTCCAACACGCCACCTATCGCTGTTATACTCTAGAGAAAACGAACGTTAAATATGGGTTTGTTGCACCAGCAGTGACATGTGAGCATGTTTGAACTAGAAATAATATGAAGAAGAGTTCAGCGCTCACTGGGAATAGAACCCCACACATATCGTTGTTGACTACACGCAAAGAGACGTCAGCTACCGAATTTTTCTCCACCAGCTGCTCAGAATAACATCTTGAACTTACAGTGATCTCGCAAATAGTTCTGTGTCTCACTGGGAGTTAAACACGTCAGATATCGTTAGTGTTGACAACGAATGAAAATACATTGAAAATCAAAATTATTATCTACCAGCAGATAGGTGTTCTCATGATAGAGCTTGACAATACATAATTAAATCTTTAGTGCCGGGCCAGGATTCGATTCACGCGTAATAGGTGGAGATGTTGAGGAATCTGCAGTTTTGAACAAACAACAAATTGTAGCCGAACTGTATTGCCACGAAGGGATCAAATTCCTCGTTAAGGGCGGTCTGAGTTGCATTCCCAGTTCAGAACCAATTTTATCGACATACAGAAGCTCGGATAAAAGACGGAATAAGTGTCCTGTGACCATACATAGCGTTTGTTTCGTCACTTGAAATAAATAACTAGTATAAGAAAGGTTACTGGTGATAGAGTTTCTACATGTCGCCACTCCAGACTTTATTGTGGTTCAACCTACCGTCTACTTGGTAGAGAAGGAATATCATTTTTAATGTGAATTTTCAGACCACACTGCCATTATATCTTCTTCACTTGGTGTAGCCAGGAGAGAATGGAATCTGTCTCTCCCTATCTAAAATAATTGATAGAAGTGGGAATCGAAACCAGACCGTAGGTATAACAACCTACCATCCGTCCAACAGACCACGAAATCCTCTTCTCTGCGACTCATTTTTCTACCGTAACGCCGTTGCGCCACACTGGATGAGAATTCTGACACACAGGCTCCCTGTAGTAATTTGCAGCATGTTCAGTAAATTCATTTACTTGGTTGACCGAATCACCATGAACTAGCTGCCTCGGCTACCCAGTGCATACATTCGACTCTATTTTGTAATCACCGAAATAAAATCACGTAACTGCCACCTACACAGAACTGCCAACAGTGTAGGATGCAGAAGTTTAAATAGGAAGTGTTCCTTTCCACTTGAGCTATTCTATTGCGCTATCTGTTTGTAGAAAACGTCGTTCAGTCCTAAAGAAAAGCTGTAACTGTTTGTCTCTCAGAAGTCAAGACCTGGCCATATGCATAATCTCACAGTGCTGTGGAATCCAAAAGTTCTGGAGGAATAATTGTCGATCGCTGGAGCTGTTGTAGCTACGTGTCAGCTAGTAGCGTAGATAAGATGTCGCAAGTTCGAATACATTCAGTGCTACATTTTTTAAAACGCAATTCTGCTGTCTGCTGAAGTTATCAATATAATGGAACTTTGAACATAATTCCCTTCACTTCTCAACCCAAAGTAGTCGCATGTGGAAAAAGGGCTAACTACTGTGACATTTTGTTCTATTCAGGTATAATAGACAGCAGGCAGCAGATGCATCTCGAAGATGTGTAGGGAGAGCGCATCGTGCCATAATATACCAGAAAAGTATTTTCTATATTATCTGTCGTGTGGTAGTGAGATTTTATTCTTCTTCAAACTTTGTGTGACAGCTTTAACTCAGATCAAGTTTTCTACATGCATGTAATCAATAAACTGCATGCACATTGTCAGGCTGTCATAGGTAACATCAGAGAATTCGCATATATCGTTGATGATTAATTTCTCTCTCATGTTTACTATTGTTTTAACAACATTAAATAAACCGTACGAAAATTGTGCACTGTATTATAAGAAATGAAATAAAACTAACCACGATAACCTTACGACGAAAATCTGTTTTAATAAAACCGAGTATCTGTACACAAGCGTGCCTCTATCGACACGAATTAGCAAAATACTACTCACTTAGAGTTTGAATGGGTCTGTGTTTAATTGGTATGCTGTGTCATACTCAAGAGGTATGCAAATGTGGCATTTCATAAATATAGTTACGTATTCCTAGAAACCCAAAATTCGCTTGTCAGCAGCGGAAAGAGGCGTTACCTGTTGTGCAGCATTGTAAGTTTTTCAACATTGCACTATGAGCCGGAAGAATTTTCTTGCGATTTCCTTATTGATGTTTGATTCGACTGCTTGTAGCTCTTTTACAGACGGGAGGAAAACGTTGCAGTCTGTGCAACTGGAACTGCAAACCATAACATACGCTTTTTCACAGGTCAGCACGTTACCACAGAGCTGGCAAAGAGGTATGTGTCTGAGCTTCCTCTTACGAGGGCAATAGTAACTAGAACTCGTAAACCGCTATTTAAAGGTCGAGATTAGTTGCGATTTCCACCTGCAGCGACTTTCCTGGGCTGAAAACCGTAAATTTACAATCTTTTGTAACCCTTCAAGCGATAATAACTCAGATTATTCATTGGAAATGTCAGGTAAAATCAAGTGAACTTTGAGGCTTAATTCCGTGCACACCAGGAAGTAACTGGTCAATCACAAAGTTGCCAAACAAACATTGCCTTGTGGCCAAATCTCAGTTACAGTACCAGCAGGAAGAAGACGAACCGATGTGATCCTACAGCGGGCTGGGAAGGGACCATAGCTGGTGTCTCCAAGTCGCAGCTACTATGGCATGGAATACGTAATGCGTCTGATTCGCTTTCTGTAACTAGGTTTAGGGACTGGAGCGTAGTTACTAATAATACTCAGAACTGACTGCAAACTAAGCGTCATAAATCACTAACTCTAATTGTTGTTTTTATATTTCTTTTGTAAGTGTACTCAAAACTAAGAAACTCATTCACAGGCGTTCTCGTGCCTCGCCGAGCTACAAGCAGTCGAATCAAACATCAATAAGGAAATCGCAAGGAAATTCTTCCGGCTCATAGTGCAATGTTGAAAAACTTACAATGCTGCACAATAGGTAACGCCTCTTTCCGCTGCTGACAAGCGAATTTTGGGTTTCTAGGAATACGTAACATATTTATGAAATGCCACATTTGCATACCTCTTGAGTATGACACAGCATACCAATTAAACACAGACCCATTCAAACTCTAAGTGAGTAGTATTTTACTAATTCGTGTCGATAGAGGCACGCTTGTGTACAGATACTCGGTTTTATTAAAACAGATTTTCGTCGTAAGGTTATCGTGGTTAGTTTTATTTCATTTCTTATAATACAGTGCACAATTTTCGTACGGTTTATTTAATGTTGTTAAAACAATAGTAAACATGAGAGAGAAATTAATCATCAACGATATATGCGAATTCTCTGATGTTACCTATGACAGCCTGACAATGTGCATGCAGTTTATTGATTACATGCATGTAGAAAACTTGATCTGAGTTAAAGCTGTCACACAAAGTTTGAAGAAGAATAAAATCTCACTACCACACGACAGATAATATAGAAAATACTTTTCTGGTATATTATGGCACGATGCGCTCTCCCTACACATCTTCGAGATGCATCTGCTGCCTGCTGTCTATTATACCTGAATAGAACAAAATGTCACAGTAGTTAGCCCTTTTTCCACATGCGACTACTTTGGGTTGAGAAGTGAAGGGAATTATGTTCAAAGTTCCATTAGATTGATAACTTCAGCAGACAGCAGAATTGCGTTTTAAAAAATGTAGCACTGAATGTATTCGAACTTGCGACATCTTATCTACGCTACTAGCTGACACGTAGCTACAACAGCTCCAGCGATCGACAATTATTCCTCCAGAACTTTTGGATTCCACAGCACTGTGAGATTACGCATATGGCCAGGTCTTGACTTCTGAGAGACAAACAGTTACAGCTTTTCTTTAGGACTGAACGACGTTTTCTACAAACAGATAGCGCAATAGAATAGCTCAAGTGGAAAGGAACACTTCCTATTTAAACTTCTGCATCCTACACTGTTGGCAGTTCTGTGTAGGTGGCAGTTACGTGATTTTATTTCGGTGATTACAAAATAGAGTCGAATGTATGCACTGGGTAGCCGAGGCAGCTAGTTCATGGTGATTCGGTCAACCAAGTAAATGAATTTACTGAACATGCTGCAAATTACTACAGGGAGCCTGTGTGTCAGAATTCTCATCCAGTGTGGCGCAACGGCGTTACGGTAGAAAAATGAGTCGCAGAGAAGAGGATTTCGTGGTCTGTTGGACGTATGGTAGGTTGTTATACCTACGGTCTGGGTTCGATTCCCACTTCTATCAATTATTTTAGATAGGGAGAGACAGATTCCATTCTCTCCTGGCTACACCAAGTGAAGAAGATATAATGGCAGTGTGGTCTGGAAATTCACATTAAAAATGATATTCCTTCTCTACCAAGTAGACGGTAGGTTGAACCACAATAAAGTCTGGAGTGGCGACATGTAGAAACTCTATCACCAGTAACCTTTCTTATACTAGTTATTTATTTCAAGTGACGAAACAAACGCTATGTATGGTCACAGGACACTTATTCCGTCTTTTATCCGAGCTTCTGTATGTCGATAAAATTGGTTCTGAACTGGGAATGCAACTCAGACCGCCCTTAACGCGGAATTTGATCCCTTCGTGGCAATACAGTTCGGCTACAATTTGTTGTTTGTTCAAAACTGCAGATTCCTCAACATCTCCACCTATTACGCGTGAATCGAATCCTGGCCCGGCACTAAAGATTTAATTATGTATTATCAAGCTCTATAATGAGAACACCTATCTGCTGGTAGATAAAAATTTTGATTTTCAATGTATTTTCATTCGTTGTCAACACTAACGATATCTGACGTGTTTAACTCCCAGTGAGACACAGAACTATTTGCGAGATCACTGTAAGTTCAAGATGGCAGGTGAGATTCATTGGGAGAGTGCTTAGAAAATGTAGTCCATCAACAAAGGAGGTGGCTTACAAAACACTCGTTCGACCTATACTTGAGTATTGCTCATCAGTGTGGGATCCGTACCAGGTCGGGTTGACGGAGGAGATAGAGAAGATCCAAAGAAGAGCGGCGCGTTTCGTCACTGGGTTATTTGGTAACCGTGATAGCGTTACGGAGATGTTTAATAAACTCAAGTGGCAGACTCTGCAAGAGAGGCGCTCTGCATCGCGGTGTAGCTTGCTCGCCAGGTTTCGAGAGGGTGCGTTTCTGGATGAGGTATCGAATATATTGCTTCCCCCTACTTATACTTTCCGAGGAGATCACGAATGTAAAATTAGAGAGATTAGAGCGCGCACGGAGGCTTTCAGACAGTCGTTCTTCCCGCGAACCATACGCGACTGAAACAGGAAAGGGAGGTAATGACAGTGGCACGTAAAGTGCCCTCCGCCACACACCGTTGGGTGGCTTGCGGAGTATCAATGTAGATGTAGATGTAGATGTAGATGTTATTCTGAGCAGCTGGTGGAGAAAAATTCGGTAGCTGACGTCTCTTTGCGTGTAGTCAACAACGATATGTGTGGGGCTCTATTCCCAGTGAGCGCTGAACTCTTCTTCATATTATTTCTAGTTCAAACATGCTCACATGTCACTGCTGGTGCAACAAACCCATATTTAACGTTCGTTTTCTCTAGAGTATAACAGCGATAGGTGGCGTGTTGGAGTCCTGGGAAGGAAAAAATTAATGTTTCATCTCGTCATTTCAGTTAAAACATCTAGCTACTGCCGCGAAAATCCGATATGCCACATTTGACTGTGCTTCGATAGCAATCCGATTAGGTTCTGGGTTCGAATCCGTGTCCAACACACAAGCTTTACCTCACGGCATTTCAAGTAAGTTACTTGTGAAGAAGCAATATTTAACATCTCTCGTAGTTCGTGAACAGGGACAATTGATGCTGGGTAGGAATTAGCGTCTGTTACAAATGTTTGCGTTAAGCAATTTAAAGTTGATATTTGCTAACTGATACTGTCTAAAGTCGAGGTATATCACTCTCTGTATGCCTAATCAGGAATGACTGTTAGTTTCCGTCAGTCACGAAATCTTTGCTTAGTGTGCATGAGCTGGGTTTGAATCCATATGCGGAACAAGACGGTTCGTCGTGTCATTTGAAGTTCATACATATTCTCAACTAGCTGCTCGTGAATAACTTAAATTTTAATGTCATTTTGTGTTAAATAATAAGTACGGTATGTTACTTTGAAGAGGAAATCATGAATACGACGAACTTACTACGTGCATTACCAATCTGACGTAATAATGAGAGTGGTAACATTTCAGGTATGTCATTTATTATAATAAATGTGAGCTTACAAGCCTTAAGGACAGTCTTATCTGTGATAAGGTGTTCCCTGATATTTGTAGTATCGTGCTATTACTTTACATCTTGAGTTATTGCGATACAGAGCAGTGTTTTCTAGTGGTGACTTATTGGAACCATTTTCAATAGTCAAACGACTGTACCAAGGAGCGATTAGAGGACCTGCTAGACAGCTGCGTTATGCCGGTTGCATGCAAATCAGGCGAAATGCAATTCAGGTCGTTCGGATACTTTTGAGCACGACTGTACATCTCGAGGTGAAAACGTACGAAAATGCACAACTGCACTTTTGCGAACTTCTGTTTTATTTTCGCATCAATACTGTTGTGAACCCATCTGGTATCAATGCATTACATTATCATCCATTATATATAATCATTTTGATAGTACACTTGATATTATAGATGAGTAGGACACAAGACAGGACATAGATAATGTCCGTTTGACGTCAACAGTGTGTAACATTTTACTTTTTTTCAATAGGACAATGTTCCTCTCCAATAATTTTTAGATTAGTTACAATAAGCTTACGCTGCAAGAGAATTCGCTTGTATTTTTCAATATGTGGTCTGTTGTCGGTTTGAACGCCTTCCATTACATCGGCACCGTAGTGCAGCTCCTCCGAGCTGTCGAAGACGATCTTCATATTCCTAATGCGATTAGGACATCGTATACTCTTGACGACGTTGACACCTGTGCGGTCAGTCACCCAATTTCAGAATTCATGTTGAGTAATCCTGCTAAATTCCCATAATATTGTCTTTTTATATTGATGAGTAATATGGATAGTCGTCACGTTCATGTGCCGTCTACAACGAAAATTTAATGTTACTATCCTAGGAACTAACCTGCAATACGTTTTGTATTTCATAATCGGAACTATCCGCATTAACCGTCATCAGTGCAACGTCATGGAACAGAATGCAGCAGTGCCTTGGTACCTACTTGGGGACCTGCTTGAGTCGTGTTCTAAGGAAAGGGTAGTTGCTGGTTCACATTATATTACACTACCGAGAAGTACCGACTTTTCCTTTTCTCTGCAAACATCCAGAATTAAATTCAGTAACTAAATACTAAGAATATATTTGCATTGTGCCAACTCAAAGATCAATAGATATGGATATAGATATAGATTTTTATATTTAAAGCCATACTCGTTCTGCGTTGGAATAAACATCATTCATTATTTGCTTGTTCTTGTTACGATTGTTATTGTCATTCTCTCACTCGCAAGAGTTTTCACATTCCTATTTGGTATCGATGCACAGAAGAGTGGCTATGAAAGAAGGGAATACTGAATGCAGAATACACTCATTTACTTCGACTCCTCGTGATCAACACTACAGGAGAAGTGAGATACATAAAGTTGACAGTGTGAGGACAGACATGCTGGCACAACTCTGCAACTACACAGTGTTACCAGATAAAATGGTGCTGCGGAATCGAAAGTGTAGTACGGACTTTGCCACAGTAGCAGACAGCTGCTAATTTCGGACCATGACCGTGGATTACACTTCGGTCAGTGCTGGTTAGAGTGTTGCTACTGTAAATGGAAGGCTTTGTTTGATAGGCTTGTGCTGATGCTGTCTGAATAAATTATGCCATTGGATAAAGAGCGGTTTAGTTTTGAGACCTAACCCACGAGCGGGGAAGGCACAGTGGTCTGCTTCAGGAATTCCAATCAATAAAACAAAAAACAACCCAGGAATTGTTCGAACAGCTACTTTCATGCAGAGACATGCATTTGGAATCGGTTCATCGTTACGGGGTCAAACAAGAGTGTAACATTAGTGAAACAATGATCGGGCTACTTAGTATATAATAGAGCATACAGATTTCAAGGAGGAAATGTATGAATGATCATATAAAATTAATTGTTGGTAAGGCGGTTACCAGGTTGAGATTCATTGGGAGAGTGCTTAGAAAATGTAGTCCATCAACAAAGGAGGTGGCTTACAAAACACTCGTTCGACCTATACTTGAGTATTGCTCATCAGTGTGGGATCCGTACCAAATCGGTCTGACGGAGGAGATAGAGAAGATCCAAAGAAGAGCGGCGCGTTTCGTTACAGGGTTATTTGGTAACCGTGATAGCGTTACGGAGATGTTTAATAAACTCAAGTGGCAGACTCTGCAAGAGAGGCGCTCTGCATCGCGGTGTAGCTTGCTCGCCAGGTTTCGAGAGGGTGCGTTTCTGGATGAGGTATCGAATATATTGCTTCCCCCTACTTATACCTCCCGAGGAGATCACGAATGTAAAATTAGAGAGATTAGAGCGCGCACGGAGGCTTTCAGACAGTCGTTCTTCCCGCGAACCATACGCGACTGGAACAGGAAAGGGAGGTAATGACAGTGGCACGTAAAGTGCCCTCCGCCACACACCGTTCGGTGGCTTGCGGAGTATAAATGTAGTTGTAGATGTAGATGTAGATGGAGACGCAGACTTCCTCGTTATCAATATGTGCGGCATATCTTTCGTGTTAACGAAAGTAATATCCCGCTTTACCTCTTCTTACGTCTCAAATGAAATGAATGCCATGAGGAATCGAATATTTGTTGACTGCGTCTCTTCTTGCTTCCATCCTTACCAACATATTTCTTCATTCTTGTGGTAATCATGACATTCTATGTGTATGCTGCAAAAGATTACACGTGGACAAATTCGACATCGAGGTGCAAAGCGTTTGGTATCTTACATTATATTCAATTCGAATAAGCTTCCAATGTATTTTTACTTCGTTTGTATTTTTAGATGATTATGAACGTTACGGAAAATTATTTCGCATGCTTTATGTTGAATGAGAAAGATTGAATGACCCGTTTTGCTTTCCCTACGTTGAAATGATATAATGTCGGCGTCAACAGCCTTCTTCCACGCCGGAAGCTGAAACTTGTATCATTCTGGATTAATGATAATTGAATGTCTTAAATGTATACATAGCCCACAAGGCAACGTCAGAAACCATCAGGGGAGAACGCCGCATAAAAACCAAACGTGCGCGCGCGTCTCCACTCTGAAGAACCGTATCGGAGAATCACGGCAAGCCTTTGCTGAAGAGCTGCCTCGTAAGAGAGCCGAGAAATGGCAGCGTCATAGCAAGTATTTGTCAACACTCTGATAGTGCATTTACTCCCGGGTGTAGGCCGGCATTACCTCGCTAAATTCACTTGACATTCGTTTTCCACATCCAAGACTCGTACGATATAATCCACTGTAAGATGAGACACTTAGAAAGTATATTTAATTTCTGGACTCCAAGAACGGCGTTCTTCACGTACGTACCACCTGTTTGTGTGTTTCAAGGTTGCGATTTGAGGCTCAGGCAACATCGCAGTGACTATAGTCCGTCTGTTGTCGCCAGTGTGTCGTTAGCTCAGAGGTTATTCGTCGTATTGTGGCTTTTCTAACACGGGAATACTCCCCTTTCTTTATTAGTTCCGGGGCGTGACTATTTTCCTTCGACAAAGACCAATGCTGTGAATTGGATTCGCGGACATGCCATTCACTACCTATTTGGACAAACTGTAGACTCTGTTATCGATTTTTGGACATAGCTCAACGACCGTCATTATGTCGTAGTCCGTCACCAAAAATACAGACAATTTTTCTCGAACTTCCTTGGGAGTGCTTTCCACGACCCGCCTCGCAGCTGGAATGTATTAAGTCAAGAGTGAAGAAGGTTTCCTGTTTGAACCAATGAACATTTCTGAACTATTGAATTTCGAGAGGACGTGACTCTACATATTACCAGCGGGGCGCAGAAGGCGTCTGATCAATTACACAACAAAAATAAAGAAAAAAATGAAAATAAAAATAAAATTCAGAAGAAAGATTATTTTGTTTTGTTTGTAAGGATAGCCCTAACCTTGAATTCCCATATTTCCCCTGGTATATAGGCAGCTCTCTGGGGTAGGGTTAGTCAGAAGTCAACGCCTGAAGTATACCAGATTTTTTTTTTGTTATATGATGAAAAGTGGCGGTGGCTCTTAGTTTCTTTTTTTAGTGCCATTTTCCTAACGGGCTTTAAAATAAGAGAGAAAAAGAGGGGTAATCGTCAAAAAAAAAGTAAAAGAAAAAGGCAAAATTGAAAAAAAAGAGGTTTCTTTGTGCGTTGCGGTGCTCGTACTGTGTGACATAGCACTTCCAATCTCGGTGGAAGCCGCTGACTACTACCTTTTATTTTCCATTTTAATTAATGGAGTTGCCAACTGCTAGTAAAAATTCCTTATACGAAATCTGAATAATGTCTTTAAATATCAATCTTCGTCCGATTTCGACTTAGTAAATTAAGTTAATATTATGGATGTCTGCTTTGCAAATGCCAAGGTGCTTCACTGTAAAATAGATCCTGAAATATTCAAACCTACTGTCAACGATATAAATTTGAGCTTTGTTCGTCATATAGTTCTAACATGTCAGGAGGTTGTTTATGAAGGGCACATGTTGATTAAAATAATTCCTTTCTTCTAAATTTTTGCAATAGCATTTAACTGTAGACGTTTTCTAACACCAGCGTTAGCAATTCCTTTCCGTTCTCTGAAACCTCCAAAACGACAAATTTTTCTGGTTTAAATCTGATGAACTTAACTATCACTTCCGATCAACATTAAATACTTCATGAACCCATACATGGAACTCCAAATGTGCAGTGTACCTGCACTGCTACAGAGCATGCATTGCAAGGTATTCACACAGTTTATCGCATAGACTTACCATAAGGAATGAAACAAGAACTGTAATACACTTTACACCACAGACGCTCACTCTGGCTTGACGAACACATCCGAACATTGACCAAAAGTTGCACAAACAATTGAGTTTGAAAGGAAAAGAAACGAGGTGTGAAGCATTTATAAATTCATCGAATGTAGTGAGGTGGTTTAATTTCGTCCCAGTCTATAAAATTAATTTCGGGCCATACTCAGCTCTTGCAGATTAATGTAATATAATACCCGCCTACTAATCAGGGCGTCTGTCTCCGTTCCTTTTGAGCGTGAATGGAAATTGTAGAAATTTTCTGTGGAGCAACATTTAATAATGAAGCGTTTTAAATCATCAAAAGCGATGAGCGGTAGCAGGCGCTTTCAATAAAGAACGGGGGAGTGCAGCGCCGCTGCTGTCGCCACGGCCGCTGCCAGTAGCCAGCAAATGGATCCCGGAGCTTTGCCGCATACGGCGTCCAGAGGAGGACGGTCTGCAGGAAATCTGCCGCAAAATCGTTACTGGATAAAATTTTGATATCGGTGTGTCAGAAAGCGAAATAGATTGAATCTGCGCTACCATTACATTCACGTCTTCAGCATTCAGACAGAAGAGGCTATAGAAATATTTTATTTCAGCTGCTCTCGATCCACTGACATTATGAAAAGGAACAACGCACGCTACCGCTAGACCACAGGCGTAATCAGCCTACGGTTTCTCTATCATGGGACAAGTTGTCCTCCAGGAAGCGCCGCAGTCTACAGTGTTGCCAGATTGTGCAGATAACCGGACTTAGAGAATTAGCGAGTTGGCCAGTTTTTTTGGCCCATGTCGGGATCGGCGCGGACCTAGCCTCTGAAGCGTCCGGCCGCCGGTCGAGTTTTATGTCAATGAGTGTACATGGCACTATCCGTTGTTTTCGTCATGGATTTGAAGATAAGCCACACAATACTTTTGTTGGACGACACTACATCATTCTTTTGTTTACCATCAGAAAGTTAAAGAAGAAATTAATTCCATGCTTCAACAAGGTATTATTGAGCCGGCAGCCAGCCCTTATAAAGTCCGCTTTATATTGGGCGGAAGAAAGATGGTTCAGTGAGGCTAGTTCTCGATTCGAGACAAATTAACAACATTATTGTTCCGGAAACAGATAGACCGCAAACCTTGGAAGAGAATCTTCAGTAATTTCATGGCGTCATAGTTTTCTCCTCTCTTATTTAAAACCAGATTGAATTACACCCTAATTGCCGCAAACATACGGCCTTCTCTGTTTCGGTATATGCTATCAGTTTTGTAAACTTTCTTTTGGATTAAACATTTCGTCTGCAGCATTCATCAGAGGTTTAAATTATATTTTACCGGATCATTTGAAAAATAAGATTACCACTTATGTCAATGAAATTCTCATATCCGAAAAGACCTGGGATGAGCACAATGGTACCTTGAATTCTTTGTTACAAGTCATTTCTGACCATGGTGTTACAGTCAACCTGAGCAAATCTGAATTCTGCAAATCTAAAATCAAAATTTTAGGTCATGTCATATCTGTTTCTGACATTGAACCTGACCCGGATAGGCTGCAAGCTATCCATGACATCACCAAACCCACTTCCAAATGTCAAGTCAGAAGTTTTCTCGGTTTGGTAAATTTTTTGTGTTCTACAAGCCTCTCGATACCCCTCATTTGTGCCAACTTAGCGCCAAAAACTCCAACAGGTTTTGGGACGGCCACGCTCAACAAGATTTTGTCAATTAAAAACAAGCTTTACTGAACGCTCCTCTACTTTCTCACCCTGATCTTCCATATGACTTGTGTTTGGCCACTGACAGTTCTAAAACGGCCTTAAGTCTATCTGTTTCATTTTTTGCTTGCAAGACATACCAAGATTCATACTGCTCACAGAACGTTGCAATTTTTTACGTGAGCAAGACTTCATCCTGGGCGTTTACTTCGGTGGGATATGTATTTATAAGAATTAGCTTTGCGGTCATCTACATAGCTGGTGTTGAAAACATTGTCGTTGATGCATTATCTCGCTCACTTGGTGGTACTCCGTCCGGTTCTTCAACAGAATTTTGTCACGCCAATCTCAGAGTGTTATACATTCAACAGGTAGCTTTCGATAACTTTATTTCTTCGTCGATGACCGACATTGCTAAAGGGCAAGACAAGGATTCGATCTAGAAAGACATCAAACGACAATGTCGCGACAAAACCAAACCGTCTATCAGACTCTACTATCTTGTTCAGAATAACATCTCGTTTAAACGGTCAACACCTGACAGTTGTACCTGGCTTGTCTGCATTCCCGAGCACCTAGTTGACAAACTTATCTTGTATATACATCTCAGTTTCTTTCATCATGGAGCCTGCAAATGCTTCTTCATTCTTCGTCAAAAGTCTTATCTCTTTAATATGGAGAAACGCATTCGTCGTGTTCTTATGAAGCGCAAATTATACCAGAAATCCAAGACAACAACTTCTTTCTTTTATGCTCAGTTGTATCCGATCATTCCTGTGAAATTACGTCATCTAGCAGCCGTTGACTTATACAGTCCTATTGTTACCAGCAGACAAGGCTTGTCTTATATTTCCGTAGGTATAGTGCTCACGTCGAAATTTGTTTCATTCACATATTTGCGTAAAGCTACTGGCAAAACTGTGTCCGCCATCTTTGTTAAGAATTTTTAAACAGAAGTTGATCACGCTGACAAGGTCGTTTCAGACAACGGTACGCAGTTTAGGTCACGTAACTGCGCTCGCACCCTCTCGAGCGGGGACCTCAAACCCACTTACATTTCACGCTATCATGCTTCTTCAAATCCAGCTAAACGCAATATGAAAGACATAGGTAATTTATGCATGTTATATTGCCACAAGAAAAGCAGAGATTGGGACAAATACATTTACACATTTCAGTATGTCATCAACGCTAATTTACTTTCTCCGTATCTTTTACTGAAAAACAAACTGACATCTGGCCGAATCAGAGACCATGTACCGATGCCCAAGTCACATTACTTACGACACCATCAAATTGTGGAAATAGCTTTACGAAACATCAAATGAGCTGCGGAAAAGAGGATTCAACGCCAGCAGCCTTCTGGAATCAAACGAACATTTGAGGTAGGTCAAAAAGTACTCGTCAGACCACACAGATTGTCTCATAAAGGAAAACTCTTGTTCAGCAAATTCTTTCTTTGCTTTAGCGGACCATACAGAATTTTTTCCTTTCTCATCCGAATACTTTGGAAGTGGAAAGTTTGAGAACCTAATGTAGTATGGGTGTACACGATATTACGAACGTCAAAGAATTTCACGAATAGGACACACTCACACAACTTTACAGACAACTTACCTACACTAAGAATTTGTTTACTATCGGACTGGTATGGCCACAACCTACTTTGTTACTTATTGTTTTATAATGTTCGATTTTCCCTGATTTTGTGACTTGTCGAAGCGTTCTACGAACAGGACACACATACACAGCCTTACAGACAACACCCTTATACTGTGATCTGGATTACTAGCAGACTGATATCACTACAGCCTATTTGTCTTTTCTGACATTATAACTTTGGACTTTCACTGATTTTTTTATTTACTTCGCTGTTCCTCAGGAGAGTTTTCTACTCTTACATTTTTGTTACAGTCAGGGGGAATATTTGCTGAGAGCTACAATTTCTTTTTCTCAGGAGCTATTGTCATTGCAAGTGTTTTGTGTACAGCGTTGTATGTTTCATACTTGTGGCTACGAGGTGTTTTTCGTGTGGGAGACAACTGATGTAGACAGAACAGGGAATTTTATTTTGGTGTATTTCACATGAGTTGTGTTATGAAGTTTTCTGCATATTTGTGTATTTGATGATGATGATTACTGATCATATTTAATGAGGTATATGATTATGATTTATGTGGCTTACGTATATAATGTGTTATGCGAAGTTACTGACGAGATGATGACGATGAGTAAGATTGAGATAATGGTTAGGGCTTAGGGGTCCTGTTTTTGTTGAAGTCGATTTTTATTTCACGTGATGATTTTCTGGTTTATAAGCATAAAATATGAGTCTGAATCGGTCATGGAAAGTTGACAATAGTAACTGTCCTACAGCTGTTTCCTACTACGCTAAAGTTTGTTTTGTATGATATGCAGCTGTAACTTCATTTTTTGAGATTTTTATGCAACCCTGGATAAGCTTGGTAATTTTTTTTTCTTTACTCTGAGAGAGCAACACAGCAGGCTATAGCCACACTACATCTTACAGCAATGTACATTTCTGGTTTAATTACTACTATATACTATGACATTTTTTCCTTGCCTAATATTAATCTACTGCATTATCTTGACTATTTGTTCTTCTGGAAGCTATGATTTTCTCATATGTACTGAATGAATTAAGAAAAACATCCACAGCTTGACAGGTAACATATTCACACAAATGATATTACTATAACTAATTTGTGGCTCATCATTTTCTATTCTCATGCATTTCAAAAATGTTATATGGAAGTCATACTATGCTTTATTTCTTATATTTTTGATAGACTGTAGAGTGCTTTGCAATTAATTTATTACGTATAGGCAGTTACATTACATACTGTGGCATATATTTTCTTTGATGTCTGTGGTGAATCTCAGTCCTGCAGTTTATTTTACCACTAGCACATTTTAATCCTATGTATCTAACTGTTATAGAGACCCACGTTGTTCTTTGCCATCGTCTCACCATAATTTTGTTAAAGAGTGACAGATCTATATACTCAGCTTGGTACATGCAGAAATAAATGGTAAGCGTTCAGATAATGGTCATGTGGCAGACAGCTTGGCAGACCATGTATCGTGGTTTTCCACTAATGAATTTTCAAAGTTTGTAATAATCCATTTTTAACAGGTCTTACCTGGTTGAGAATAGGCCAGGGTCTGCCATTGTCAGCAAAAGGTATGGTGTTTATGATATTCTGTCCGTACTTCTAGTATTTCGATGAATCTTCGTGATGATTTTCTTTTAAAGATATTATATTAAGCAGAGACTTTGTGTAGATAATGATGATGATACTTTCTTGGGAATTCATGATGATGTTTGTTTTCCTGGTATAGAAGGTTTGAGATTAGGGTTACTTTTAAGTCATTTGCTGCTTTGCTAGTCTTGATTTCTTTTTCTCTATGGCGATTTGTAGTTTGATACCTAAATTCTTGTCGCCTGACGATTACTCTTTCTTTGCTATGTGATAACGTTTAATTTGTCAAGTTTGACATATATTCATTATTTTGGTCAAATTCTTCTTGTTGCTATGTTGGCTGAGACACGACGAATGACATTAAATTATTTTTTTCCACAAGTATAATAGACGTAGTGCACTAAAAACGTTCCTTTTTCTCCCCATTTGTTCCCGTAGTTAGTTGAGCTCCTATTTTTCTCACTTGTGTGTTTACCCTGCAGAGACAGTTAGCCTAGGCGTTAGTATAAATATTTTTATGTTAACATAGAGATGTTCTTGCAATCATATGGAAAGTGCTTTGTCATAAAGCAACTATGTTTGCTTACTTCTCTTAATTTATACAACAAATATTTTATACAACTGTGTTACTCTAGTTGCCGTTTGTGACACACTTTGCCCTTGATAACTATTATTTTTCACATTCCATCACGATAACTTTGTATACAATCATTCTGGTCATTCTGAAACTAAGTTTGCACATCGCACTGAATGAAACGGGGTGTTCCCGTGCCATTTGTACGTACTATAACATACTGGACTCTATTTATACTCTTTTCTCGCTGATATTGCTATCCTGATTATTTTCTTAGTTTCAAGCCACTTCGTCAGTGTTAAGATGCGCTGTATTCTGGTATTTTTTTGCTCTTTAAGGTAATATCTTTCTTATTTAGTTTTTCGATGTAATGTGTATACTCGTTCACCATTGTATTTCACGGCCTGGACATAACCTCTTCTTTTATATGAAGTATGTACTTCATTTCCACTCTGCACAGATATTGAAATATTTTCATTGGGGGCAACTGTTAGCTCTCAGTTTTATTTGATCAGAGACTGTAGACTCTTATACCCTCACATGGGATTAGCCTGTATTGCACTTAAGGTTATACAAGCTGTGGATGTCTCTTGGAGATATGTTTGTAATGAGTGGTTAGGCTATAGCTACAATGTGGATGGACTATTTTTTTAGTACATTCAGAGCTTGCTACCACCTTATTACTACCAATACCAAATATTTCTCCGCGCTGCTGCTACTATCGCAGGTTCGAATCCTGCCTCGGGCATGGATGTGTGTGCTGTCCTTAGGTTAGTTAGGTTTAAATAGTTTTATGTTGAGTATGTTCCCCCAAAATACGTCCACTTCTGAACCGCTTTTATAATTTTCGTCTATTTTTACGATATGAAGTTTCCTGCAGTCAATATCGATTTGTTGTAGATGATTATCGTTGTCTAAGCAGATTATTCCTAGCAAATTTGATATACGAGTTTTAAGAGAGGGAGATCTTACTCTTTCTTTGTTTGAAAGAGACCTTTTAGGCATCAAAACTGCAAGCAATGACAGTAAACCATCATCAGAGTTATATCTCTTTTTCAGTTCTGGACGTCCCATCTGCATAAAATCCTTACATCTGCGCTAAAAGTCTTTTACAGCATCCCGTTCATTGTGTATTTCTGGTGTCTGAATTGCCTTCAAAATGTCAACTCCTAAATCCATTTGGCTGTAGGAAAAAATTTTAACCTGTTGTTGGGATCAATACCAAGCAATTTATTCGTCATGACATGCTGCCAGCCATGTATCAAAGCAACTTCCCTTATACCCTTCTGCCATCTTTTCATGTAAGTCGAACATAACATCTTCATCACTCTGGACATACTTATTTATATCCGTGAATTTCGGTAAAATATAGGCCAAAGATAAATAAAATAATTTTTAAAAATTGTCACTGAGGAATCGGTGAACTTCTTCTTCCGCAACCAGCCTATCCTCTGGGTATTTAAAATCGAATCCGCAACCAACCTCTCCTCTGGGTATTTAGAATCGAAATAGAGAGGCAGAGCATTCCACTATTCTACAATTTTCACAACAACGGCTCGCAAGGGTAGCCGTCTTGTCTTGATGGATGCAACAACTTAAGGATTATGATATCTAGACACTTTTGAAATTCATTTAGTTGTACCTGTCTCTTAGCATTATCTCTAAAATTGTTATGAATTTTCCTAGCTAGGTCTTCATAACGTCTGGGAAGACATTTACGAGCTCCACTGGCACATTTGCGAAGCAAGTGACATATGCCTTTGAGAATAATAGTCCAGGACATTTTTCTTGTTAACCGAGTAGCAACAGAGATTCTTGACCCCATCAAAGAATTATAACCATCAGAAGCAAATACTATAATATTGTTACGTTGTAGTGTTAATTTTTACTTACAGAGAACAATACATCACAAAAACCAAGGAATACATAAATGCCAACACCATATAAAAACTAAAGCCAGGCCCAGGAAAATCTGAAACTAACACTGCAAAACATTGAACATGCACTCATAGATAAACAGAAATACTACAGAACACTGGAAACCCAGAAGCACGAACACTCTACAGCCAATAAAAGATACATAAATGTGGTGCGCCAATGTGAGCCGGTATTAGCTACAGGAAAGCCCCAACATACCACATAGCGAAACACCTACAAACGTTAACCACAAAACATTACAAAACAGAAAACAACAGAAGAGTGATAAACACAGGAAACCCAACTGAAGACATCCGGGACATATAGGTACCACACACAGCGTCATTGATTTCATTCGACATAGAACACATCTATACCTCCATAAATATCAAAAAAACAATAGAAATCATAGGATACGATCTCACACGCCACTGCAACCTCATTACACAAGCAATAACAGAAACAACAAATTTGCTCAGACTCACAACCGAACAAAACTACTTTCAGTTCGAGAATGAATATTATCTGCAAAGTAATGAACTGCCCATGGGATCCCCACTATCAGAAACATTAGCAAACATTTTTATGAGGCATCAAGAAACCAGATATTTGGAAAGATAACTACTAATGAAGGATTTTAAATCATGTATTGGTACAGATATGTGGATGACATTATTTGTCTGGTAGATGAGGCAAAGGAAAAAGTAAATAACCTCCAATCTGAAATCAACAAAGCAGATCACAACATAAAATTCACACCAGAAAAAGAAAAAGAAAATCAAATAAATTTTCTTGATATAAGAATAATAAAAGAAAACCAACAGACACAATATTACATTTTACATTTAGTCATCCCCAAAACCAGAAGCTTGCTGCACTAAGATGTATGTTATATAGATTAAACAGAATCCCACTCAATAAGACAAACTATGGAAAAGAAATGAGTACAGTCATAGAAATAGCTAGGAATAATGGATATGACATACGTGTAGTATAGTATACAGACTCAATCAAAAATAAAAACACAAATACAAGACAAGTAACATTTCCAGAATACTAAATACATCGCAAGCTCCAAACTCTCATGCGCATTCAACACACAAACACACAAAATGGCAACATCACACGTAAAAGAATGAGATGGTACTCTGTTACATACAAACATAATTGACACACAGAGTGGCAAACATACTAAAACAACAGGGCTTCCAAATATCATATAAAACTGTGCAAACCCTCCAATTAAACGTAAGCCATCCAACAACCAAGAGGGTGAAATTCCAGGGATTAGGAATATAGAAGCTTGAATGTCAAAGTTGTGTAGCAATATACATAGGCACGACATGCAGGAATTTTAAAACACGATACAAAGAACACATCAGGCATTGGAAGTACGAAACAAACTGTTCCACATTTGCAGAAGACTTAAAACACCATATCCACCATCCCACAATCATGGAACACTATATAAAAATAATGAGAACAAACAACCATGACAGAAACATTATACTAATGCAAGAAAACTTCACATCCGGAAAGTCATTGCTGAATATAAACATGTGATAAATATGCAAACTCAAATCAATACAGACTCCCTATTATATTTAATAAAATACATGATAGGATAAAAATTATCCCTCAAGCACATGCAGCGACATTAAAACACACACATACCTTTCTCTCTCTCTCTCTCTCTCTCTCTCTCTCTCTCTCTCTCTCTCTCACACACACACACACACACACACACACACGTCTTCTGGTCACATACACACGCACATGAACGCACATGCACACACACACACACACACACACACACACACACACACACACACACATGCACACAAAGAACTAAGATATCTCAAAAATTACCCTCTAAAGTTGACAATAACATTCGAGCTTTAGCAATAACATCCGCCAGTCGGCAACACAAACCAAAACATAGCATCAGAACAAGTGTTCAGTTCCTAGAGCTGTGGCGTATGGAAAACAAAAAAACCCAAGGGGCATTTATAAGAAAAAGAACAGCTCCAAAAACGGAGCTAAAGTATAAAATGCAGAAAATCATCCACGGAACCTGTAAATACACTCCTGGAAATTGAAATAAGAACACCGTGAATTCATTGTCCCAGGAAGGGGAAACTTTATTGACACATTCCTGGGGTCAGATACATCACATGATCACACTGACAGAACCACGGGCACATAGACACAGGCAACAGAGCATGCACAATGTCGGCACTAGTACAGTGTATATCCACCTTTCGCAGCAATGCAGGCTGCTATTCTCCCAAGGAGACGATCGTAGAGATGCTGGATGTAGTCCTGTGGAACGGCTTGCCATGCCATTTCCACCTGGCGCCTCAGTTGGACCAGCGTTCGTGCTGGACGTGCAGACTGCGTGAGACGACGCTTCATCCAGTCCCAAACATGCTCAATGGGGGACAGATCCGGAGATCTTGCTGGCCAGGGTAGTTGACTTACACCTTCTAGAGCACGTTGGGTGGCACGGGATACATGCGGACATGCATTGTCCTGTTGGAACAGCAAGTTCCCTTGCCGGTCTAGGAATGGTAGAACGATGGGTTTGATGACGGTTTGGATGTACCGTGCATTATTCAGTGTCCCCTCGACGATCACCAGTGGTGTACGGCCAGTGTAGGAGATCGCTCCCCACACCATGATGCCGGGTGTTGGCCCTGTGTGCCTCGGTCGTATGCAGTCCTGATTGTGGCGCTCACCTGCACGGCGCCAAACACGCATACGACCATCATTGGCACCAAGGCAGAAGCGACTCTCATCGCTGAAGACGACACGTCTCCATTCGTCCCTCCATTCACGCCTGTCGCGACACCACTGGAGGCGGGCTGCACGATGTTGGGGCGTGAGCGGAAGACGGCCTAACGGTGTGCGAGACCGTAGCCCAGCTTCATGGAGACGGTTGCGAATGGTCCTCGCCGATACCCCAGGAGCAACAGTGTCCCTAATTTGCTGGGAAGTGGCGGTGCGGTCCCCTACGGCACTGCGTAGGACCCTACGGTCTTGGCGTGCATCCGTGCGTCGCTGCGGTCCGGTCCCAGGTCGACGGGCACGTGCACCTTCCGCCGACCACTGGCGACAACATCGATGTACTGTGGAGACCTCACGCCCCACGTGTTGAGCAATTCGGCGGTACGTCCACCCGGCCTCCCGCATGCCCACTATACGCCCTCGCTCAAAGTCCGTCAACTGCACATACGGTTCACGTCCACGCTGTCGCGGCATGCTACCAGTGTTAAAGACTGCGATGGAGCTCCGTATGCCACGGCAAACTGGCTGACACTGACGGCGGCGGTGCACAAATGCTGCGCAGCTAGCGCCATTCGACGGCCAACACCGCGGTTCCTGGTGTGTCCGCTGTGCCGTGCGTGTGATCATTGCTTGTACAGCCCTTTCGCAGTGTCCGGAGCAAGTATGGTGGGTCTGACACAACGGTGTCAATGTGTTCTTTTTTCCATTTCCAGGAGTGTAGAATTTAAAATATTACTACACCATAGAAAAAACCAACCACCAGAACTGATTATGACCTATTTATACATTGTCGCAAAATGTAAACCAAATATTAAAAATATGTTCATATTCCAGGCCACTGAAAATGCATTGCAGAGAATAAAGGCGAGCCGCGCATGACACGAAAACTGTGTTTCATTCAGTTGTAGTTAGACGACCCACATGGGAAAACTGACAATATACCGTAATATTAGATGCAACTGAGGAAGACAGGACTAGAAAAGTTGCCTATAATATTGCTTTCAGAAACATTGCACTCAGAAAATGAAAGCATTAGATTAGAATAAAGATTTTTGCTTGTTGCAGCTTCGATCGCCTTATCATATAAACTCTGCCAAAAATTTCACAAAAATTCCAAAATTTGACATCAATTTTATATGTGTCTTTACCAAAGATCTATCCACGACTCAAGACGTTTTAACAGATCCTACATCTGCTGACTCTTCAGTAAGAATAATGAGTTTTGTATGTCTCAGTTTTTCTGCAAGTTCCTTCTTATGGCTCTGTACTACCACGTTCTTTACGCTCTCGGATCATTTAGTGCGACGTAAATGTACAGCGTCAGCGAATCTAGAATCAGGAAAGCGGCGCTTAACGACGTCCTAAACGTGATATACAACGTTCAAAGGAAGATTGTGCTCTGCCACGAATCCTGTCAATTTAATTTCAGCAATGTGACCCTGATTATTTAAAGAAGCATCAGGTGTAGCTGATTTCACAAATGTATTCAAAATTGTCTGGCTTTTAGATGACACTGCCTTCACTTTTTCGTCGGGATTTTCACTTTTAGAATGTTTTTTTAATGCATCCCAATTCAGACACCAATGTTACGTTACAGATTCTACTTGTATATCTAGCCTTTAGGTTTTGATTCGTCAGTGTGCAACCAACCTCTAAATTCAGGATTAGTTTCTCAGATTCTTTTATATTTTTGTTTTCGCCTTTGACATTCAAAATTCCCGCTAAAGATTTCTCGGAAGGCGGATAGGGGGGGATACTAGGATCACTATCATTGACTTCTGTTTCCACTGACACAATTTTGCATTACTTGACACCTTGTAAACCGCTCACTGTCGTCACCTGAACCAAAAAGTTAACTGTAATAGTTTTCCCTTATGTATGAGCACTATGCAGGGTATTAACCAGTCAATGCAGTGAACTTCCCAGAGGATTCATCTCGGGAAATAACCTAAGTTAACTTTCTCATCTGCAGCGTAATGAAAGTGGGGAATCCCACGGCTGGACGGGTGGACACGAAGCTGCTCAAAACCGTATTTGTGAAATAAATCGCCAAAAATGAAATAAACCATAATTATTAAAGCTATAAAAACATGAAAACTTAACAATAGTAAGCGTTTTAAAAGATCGTCGAATAAACGTGCGATCCGAAGGTTGGATCTATGTTCGTACACCATCTTACATTATCATTACATGTACGATCCGGATCGTACAGTTGGCAGCGCTGCGTCATCTGGACAACCGGCTGCTCCATACATGCTGCGTGCCACGGAAACAGTGGTTGGGGGGAGGGGGGGGGTAATACTGTGCTCTAAGGAACATTCACCTGGCCTTCTGTGGGACCTGTGGTAGTAATCAAAGACATTTGGCAGCTGTGGCCTTCATAAAGACTACTGCGGA
The DNA here is from genome assembly GCF_021461385.2 of Schistocerca piceifrons. Taxonomy (NCBI): domain Eukaryota; kingdom Metazoa; phylum Arthropoda; class Insecta; order Orthoptera; family Acrididae; genus Schistocerca; species Schistocerca piceifrons. The sequence continues at coordinate 319,164,514 of NC_060138.1, read as the reverse complement.
CCACCTCCAGCCCTTCATGCTTGAATGTCTTCCCCGACACCAATGGCGTCTTTCACAAAACAACTGTCCGAAAGGCATGACCAGTGCCACTGTGGTTTCAGGAACCTGACAGTCAACTCGTGTTAGTCTCTTGGCCACCAGATTCGACTGATCTAAACCCAGTGGAACACATCTGGGCAAATTTTTTGGTTAATTCTTTATATAAAAAATAAGTATTCCGCACCGGAGAAATTTTTGAATAAATGTACATTGTTGCTTTCTAGCTTTTTATTAGCAACCTGTTACCATCTTGTCCGCAGCTCGTGGTCGTCAGGTAGCTTTCTCGCTTCCCACGCCCGTGTTCCCGGGTTCGATTCCCGGCGGGGTCAGGGATTTTCTCTGCCTCGTGATGACTGGGTGTTGTGTGCTGTCCTTAGGTTAGTTAGGTTTAAGTAGTTCTAAGTTCTAGGGGACTGATGACCATAGATGTTAAGTCCCATAGTGCTCAGAGCCATTTGAACCATTTTTTGTTACCATCTTCTGTACGTGGTCGTCAGGTAGCTTTCTCGCTTCCCACGCCCGTGTTCCCGGGTTCGATTCCCGGCGGGGTCAGGGATTTTCTCTGCCTCGTGATGACTGGGTGTTGTGTGCTGTCCTTAGGTTAGTTAGGTTTAAGTAGTTCTAAGTTCTAGGGGACTGATGACCATAGATGTTAAGTCCCATAGTGCTCAGAGCCATTTGAACCATTTTTTGTTACCATCTTCTGTACGACGAAAGTATATTTCTGGTTCTGCAAACAAGTCCATTTGGTTAAATGTAAGCGTAGGCTTCCGCGGCCGTTGTCTTCTTCAGTAAAATTCTTCAGGGTATCAGACCGCATCGTCATAATTTAAAATGCGCCAACGTTTCGGCCAGCGTTGCAGCTAGCCTTCATCAGGGCCTTACGTTAACTGCTAAATGAACACACTTGGTTCCTTAAATAGCTGCACGAGAAAACCGTGTCGTTACTTGATTGGCTGTAAAAGGAGGAGGAGGAGGGGTGAAGGGTATGCTTTATTGGTGTTTCCTTTATTGTCTGTCATTGGCTGAAATAGCTGTTTTCTATTGGTCTTTATATTAATCCACCCCATAAAGTCGACAGGTTAACCTTTCAGCAAGCATCAAGGACCAGCAATAGTATTACTAACCGCCAGATGAGGAAGTACGACAAACTACAACAGAAAGCCACGGACGAAACATTGACTCTGGACAGGCGACGGACAGTGGTCAACCTCTCCAGCCACACCTTGAGCGAAGCAACCACAGCAATTCTGGCCAAGGGGATGAATTTCGCAGTCGCACCTAAGCGAGTTCCAAAAGAAGATATCATAGAATCCGTAGAGGCTTCGGTACGTCATCTGCCACAGGCCGAGGCGGAGAAGATCCGGCAGGAAACGGTCAGAGTTCTGAATAAAGCAAAGCCACCGAAGCAAAACATCAACGCTGAGGAATACCATGCCATCAAGGAACTCAGGGACAACCCCCACTTAGTAGTGGTACAGGCAGATAAGGGCAACGCCACTGTAGTCTTGGACACAACTGATTACAACAAACGAATGGAAGATATTCTCGCAGAACCTATCTACAAGAAACTTCAGGGAGATCCGACGGCCAAGGTAATCAAAACGACGCAGGCACTGCTCAAGCACTCTAGAATCAACTTTGACAAGGCCAGAAGATTCATCCCGCAAGTGACACAGGCACCAAGGATATATGGTGTACCGAAGGTACACAAAACCGACTTCCCCTTAAGGCCCATAGTAAACAGTATAAATTCGCCGACCTACTCCCTAGCGAAAGAACTGGCACCTAGACTCCGACACCTAGTGCACCAAACCGAGTCCTACGTTAAGGATTCCACTCACTTCGTGTCTCTCCTAAAGGAAATGCGTGTTACGGACCAAGATCTGATGGTTAGTTTCGACGTCAAATCCCTATTCACGAATGTCCCAGTGTCAGATACTGTGAACATCCTAGAAGAACGCGTGGCACCTGATATATGTGAGCTAGTGCGCCACTGTCTGACGAGCACCTATTTCAAGTGGAGAGGTCAATTTTATGAACAAACTGACGGTGTAGCTATGGGCTCACCCCTATCGCCTATCGCAGCAGAAATTTTAATGGAGGCATTTGAGGAAACAGCCCTCCAGTCCGCACCATTACGCCCAAATTGTTGGCTTCGCTATGTCGATGATACTTTCGTCATCTGGCCCCACGGAGAAGAGGAGTTACAGAACTTCCACAAGCACCTTAACCAACAGCATAGGAAAATTCAGTTTACAATGGAAACAGAGAAGAATGGGGTACTGCCTTTTCTCGACGTGGAAGTTTATCGAAAACCTGATGGTAAACTTGGCCACAAAGTGTTCAGGAAACCAACCAATACGGACAGGTACCTTCACGCCTCCACCCACCATCACCCCACGCAGAAGAAGTCCGCCCTGCACACGCTAACGAAGAGAGCGTACAGGATAAGCGACGAAGAACATCTGAAGACAGAACTTGAACGCCTCAGGTCCATCTTCGGAACTAATGGCTATGGGAAGCAGATGATAGACAGCACCATGTCGACAAGAGAGAAGACTAATAGGGAAGAGGAGAAGGAGGCACAGAGCATTGCTGTGTTACCATATGTACAAGGGGTCACCGAACGTATTGGCAAAATTCTACGAAAAGCCGACATCAAACCAATTTTCCGAAGCAGAAACAAAATATCAGACATGCTCGGTTCTACCAAGGATGCAGTTGACAAACTATACACAGCTGGCGTGTATGAAATTGGTTGTGCGTGTGGATTAGTCTACATAGGTGAGACGGGACGTCCGATTAGCACAAGGCTCTCGGAATATGAAAGATATATCCGCCTGAAACAACACACTAAGTCAGCAGTGGCGGAACACCGAGACGAGTGCGGGAAACCAAGAAGCCCGCGTCCTGGCGAAACAGCCTCTCACTTTCAAAAGAAAGATTAGAGAGACGATAAAAATAGCCAAAAGACCCGCCAACATGAATAGAGAGGACGGGTACAAGCTTCCGAGGTCTTGGCTGCCTGCAATAGCAGGGCTACGGAGCGGCGGCAGAGCCGTGGCGGCCCATGCAGACACGCGGAGAGCCGCAGTAGTGGTCGCGAGCACACAAAGCAATGGCACGCCGCAGCCGGCTTCTGGACAGCATGGAAACAGTGTGACGTCATAGCCATCACCTGTTCGCTATTCGTCCGCCTCCTCCAATGGGGTGGATTAATATAAAGACCAATAGAAAACAGCTGTTTCAGCCAATGACAGATAATAAAGGAAACACCAATAAAGCATACCTTTCACCCCTCCTCACCCTCCTTTTACAGCCAATCAAGTAACGACATGGTTTTCTCATGCAGCTATTTAAGGAACCAAGCGTGTTCATTTAGCAGTTAACGTAAGGCCCTGATGAAGGCTAGCTGCAACGCTGGCCGAAACGTTGGCGCATTTTAAATTATGACGATGCGGTCTGATACCCTGAAGAATTTTATTGAAGAAGTCCATTTGGCATTTGTAACGTACTGTACGAAGATTATATGCGATTGCTGGAATAGGTGGCAGTGACCTTAATGTGAGTGGCTATTACTGATTTAGCATAATTACTTGTGAGGTACGCTTCCATGTGTTTGTAGCATCTGTTTTGAAAGTCTCCCTCAGTTTGCCTCACATAGATGTTTGCATATACTACACATTGATTTGTAAATAATTGTGTGTGTGTGTGTGTGTGAGTGTGTGTGTGTGTAGCCGTTAATGTATTATTCTTTTTTCTTCTTTCTTACAAACAAAACAAAAATGTGATTTAATCATACAACTGACTTAAGGTATACACTGAATTAAATAAATCTTTCTGTATAGGAGTAACCTTCGTTACATAACCACCGGCAGACACAGCAAATTATTTTCATCAAGCTCCACATTGACGCACATGTAACTGCAGTGTATCTGATGATCGTGGCATGCTGGTGAAACGTGTCGTGTCGTGCACACGTGTCATGTCGTGTGTCGTGTAAATAAGTATTAATAAAAAGTGAGTGAAACACCAAAAAGTATTTCACAGATTTACAGGGTTAACGGAAAAGGTTTGGTCCAACTTTCAGGAAAGATTCCTCACACGCTGAGGAAGAAAAATATGTTACATGAACAAGGAATCGGAAACGTTTAATTTTTATGTTAGAGCTCAGTTTCTACAACTCTCCAACGCATTAATCATGGGATACAAACGCAAAAAGAACGATCAGCACTGTACGAAAAACTTTCCAAAAGCAAATGTTCGAAATGCTCTCGTTAGCAGGTGTATATGGATCAGCCCTCCGGCGCATTGAATGTCTGATGCGCTAATGTATTCCTGGAGTTGTTTCACGGCCTTTCACAGTATCAGCTTGAAGGCTCTGTGCATCATGTACCGTCGATCTGTACACAAGAGTTTCCAAATGCTCCAAGAAATAAGTGTCGGGAGTTTGAATCCGGAGAGCTTGGAGGTGAAGGAACTGGTCCACATCCACCTATCCATCTATCACGGAATCTGTTATTTAGCAGACTACGAACATTGACACTGAAACAAAGAGGAGCTCTATCATGTGTGGAGTACATATTTTGTCTGTCACACTCATAAAGCCACACATTCTAGTGCAACAGGTAGAGTATTCTCTAAGAGAGCGTGGCAAGTTACTCCGTTGAGCCTGGTTTGAAGAACATGATGCCGTAACCAATAGTCGTTAACAGACCTAGGCCCAAATGTTGACAGAAAATCTTTGTCGGTTTGACTCCACAATTTCGTGAGTATTCTCGACAGCCAGCAATGAGGAACAGAAGTGGACCCCAGACTGAACTTTGTGGGACTCCCCTCGCAATTTCTCTCCTGTCACTAAAATTTTCTCCTCTTCCCAACATTGTTTGACTTAGCACAACATTTTGCATTGTGTTAGTTAAGTATGATCAAACCAGTTGCATTTAGCATGATTAATATGATTATAAAAGAAGGCTGTATACATGGAAGAATCCTGGAGATACTAAGAGGTATCAGATAGATTATATGATGGTAAGACAGAGATTTAGGAACCAGGTTTTAAACTGTAGGGGCAGATGTGGACTCTGACCACAATCTATTGGTTATGAACTGTAGATTAAAACTGAAGAAATTGCAAATAGGTGGGAAATTAAGGAGATGGGACCTGGATAAACTGACTAAACCAGAGGTTGTACATTCAGGGACAGCATAAGGGAACAATTGGCAGGAATGGGGGAAAGAAATACAGTAGAAGACGAATGGGTAGCTCTGAGGGATGAAGTAGTGAAGGCAGCAGAGGATCAAGTAGGTAAAAAGGCGTGGGCTAGTAGAAATCCTTGGGTAACAGAAGAAATATTGAATTTAATTGATGAAAGGAGAAAATATAATACAAACGTCTCAATAATGAGATCGACAGGAAGTGCAAAATGTCTAAGGAGGCATATCTAGAGGACAAATGTAAGGATGTAGAGGCTTATCTCACTAGGGGTAAGATAGATACTGCCTACAGGAAAATTAAAGAGACCTTTGGAGAAAAGAGAGCCACTTGTATGAATATCAAGAGCTCTGATGGAAACCCAGTTCGAAGCAAAGAGGGGAAAGCAAAAGGTGGAAGGAGTATATAGAGCGTCTACACAAGGGCGATGTACTTGAGGACAATATTATGGAAATGGGAGAGGATGTAGATGAAGATGAATTGGGAGATACGATACTGCGTGAAGAGTTTGACAGAGCACTGAATGACCTGAGTCGAAACAAGGCCCCGGGAGTAGACAACATTTCATTAGAACTACTGACGGCCTTCGGAGAGCAAGTCCTGACGAAACTCTACCATCTGGTGAGCAAGATGTACGACACAGGCGAAATACCCTCAGACTTCAAGAAGAATATAATAATTCCAATCCCAAAGAAAGCAGGTGTTGACAGATGTGAAAATTACCGAACTATCAGTTCAATAAGTCAAAGCTGCAAAATACTAAGCGAATTATTTACAGACGAATGGAGAAACTGGTAGAAGCCGATCTCGGGGAAGATCAGTTTGGATTACGTAGAAATGTTGGAACACGTGAGGCAATACTGACTGACCCTACAACTTATCTTAGAAGAAAGATTAAGGAAAGGCAAACCTACGTTTCTAGCATTTGTAAACTTACAGAAAGCTTTTGACAATGTTGACTGGAATACTCTCTTTCAAATTCTAAAGCTTGCGGGGGTAAAATACAGGGAGCGAAAGGCTATTTACAATTTGTAGAGAAAGCAGAGGGCAGTTATAAGAGTCGAGGGGCCTGAAAGGGTAGCTGTGGTTGGGAAGGGAGTGAGACAGGGTTGTAGCCTCTCCCCGATGTTATTCAATCGGTATATTGAGCAAGCAGTAAAGGAAACAAAAGAAAAATTTGGAGTAGGTATTAAAATCCAGGGAGAAGAAATAAAAACTTTGAGGTTGGCCTATGACATTGTAATTCTGTCAGAGGCAGCAAAGGACTTGGAAGAGCAGTTGAACGGAATGGACAGTGTCTTGAAACGAGGATATAAGATGAACATCAACATAAGCAAAACGAGGATCATGGAATGTAGTCGAATCAAGTCGGGTGATGCTGAGGGAATTAGATTAGGAAATGAGACACTTAAAGTAGTAAAGGAGTTTTGCTATTTGGGGAGCAAAATAACTGATGATGGTCGAAGTAGAGAGGATATAAAATGTAGACTGGCAATGGCAAGGAAAGCATTTCTGAAGAAGAGAAATTTGTTAACATCGAGTATAGATTTAAGTGTCAGGAAGTCGTTTCTGATGAAAGTATTTGTATGGAGTGTAGCCATGTGTGGAAGTGAAACACAGTTTGGACAAGAAGAGAATAGAAGCTTTCGAAATGTGGTGCTATAGAAGAATGTTGAAGATTAGGTGGGTAGATCACGTAACTAAAGAGGAGGTATTGAATAGGATTGCGGAGAGGAGACGTTTGTGGCACAACTTGACTAGAAGAAGGGATCGGTTGGTAGGACATGTCCTGAAGCATCAAGGGATCACAAATTTAGCATTGGAGGGCAGCGTGGAGAGTGAAAATCGTAGAGGGAGACAAAGAGATGAATACACTAAGCAGATTCAGAAGGATGTAGGTTGCAGTAAGTACTGGGAGATGAAGGAGCTTGCACAGGATAGATCAGCATGGAGAGCTGCATCAAACCAGTCTTAGGAATGAAGACCACAACAACAACAATATGATTATGAAGACAAGAAGAAAAATTGGAAATATTTTATCCCTATATGCGTGAGGAACGTTTCCTGAGAGTTTGATCACGTCTTGTTTTTAAATCCTTACAGTACAGTCGCTCACTTCAGCTTATTCCATATGTTACTGATGTGACCCCGGCATACCTCCTAATGCCCTGTCGGACCTCATTTCGCCCAGCGTAATGCAGCAACTCGATGTAGCAGGAATTCAAAAAGTCGCTGTAAGTTTCCTACAGAAATATTGAGCCATGCTACCTTTATAGTCGCTAATAATTGCAAAAGTGTTGCCAGCGCAGAATTTTGAGCACTAACTGACCTCTCCATTATGTCCCATAAATATTCACTGGAATACATGTCGTCCTATAAATGTTCGATGGGATTCATATCGGGAGACCTGGGTGGCTAAATCATTCGCTCGATTTGTCCAGGACGTTCTTCCAAACCTTTCACGAACAATTGTGGCCCGGTGATGAGGTACATCGTCAGTCATAAATATTCCATCGCTGTCTGGGAGCATAAAGTCCATGAATGGCTACAAACGGTCTCCAAGCAGCCGAACATAACCATTTCCACTCAATGACAGGTTCACACCACACCTCGCCATTACGGAGCAGCCAGCAGCTTGCATAGTGCCTTGATAACAAGTTAGGTCCACGGCTTCGTGGGGTCTAGGCCACACTCGAAACCTACCCTCAGCTCTTCCAAACTGAAACCAGGTCGCAGTTTTCCAGTCGTCCAGGGTTCAACTGATATGGTCACGAGCCCAGGAGAGGCGGTGCAGGTGATGTAGTGCTGTTAGCAAAGGCACTCACGTCGGTCGTCTCCTGGCTTAGCCCAGTAACCCAGGTTCCAGCGCGCTGTCCTCACGGATACGTCCGTCGTACGTCCTACATAGATTTCTGCGGTTGTTTTACGCAGTGTTGCTTGCCTGTTAACCCTGTCAACTGTACAGAAACGCCGCTGCCCTCGGTCGTAAGGTGAAGACCATCGCCCACTGCGTTGTTCGTGGTGAGAGGTAGTGCCTGAAATTATTTTCTCAGCACACTTGTGACACTGTGGACCTCGGAATACTGATTCGATAACGATTTCTGAAACAGAATGTTCCATACATCTTGCTGCAAATGCTATTCCGCGTTGAAAATCTATTAATTCCCGTCGTGTGTTCTTAATCACGTCGGACACACATCCCCAGGAATCACCTGAGTACAAATGATAGCTCTTCCAGTGCACTGCCCTTTGTAAATAGGCTGTTTAGGTTTTTAAGTTGGTAACGCCACGTAGCGCTCTGTATGAAAATCACTGGCTGTGCTGTGTGCAGTCTGTGGCTGGTTGGCATTGTTGTAATATTCGCTATTCTAGTGTTGGGCAGTTGTATATGAACAGCGCGTAGCGTTGCGCAGTTGGAGGTGAGCCGCCAGCAGTGGTGGATGTGGGGAGAGAGATGGCGGAGTTTTGAGAGCGGATGACCTGCACGTGTGTCCATCAGAGACAGTAAATTTGTAAGACTGGATATCATGAACTGATATATATATATTATGACTTTTAAATATTATTAAGGTAAATACATTGTTTGTTCTCTATTAAAATCTTTCATTTGCTAACTATACCTATCAGTAGTTAGTGCCTTCAGTAGCTAGAATCTTTCATTTAGCTGGCAGTATTGGCGCTCGCTGTGTTGCAGTAGTTTGAGTAACGAAGATTTTTGTGAGGTAAGTGGTTCATGGAAGTTATAGGTTCTTGTTAGTCAGGGCCATTCTTTTGTAGGGATTATTGTAAGTCAGATTGCGTTGCGCTAAATGAAATGAAATGATCGTATGGCATTGTTGGCCGGGAGGCCCCATGCGGGGAAGGTCGGCCGCCGTATTGCAAGTCTTTCAGTTGACGCCACTTCGGCGACTTGCGAGTCATTGATGATGAAAGACACACAACACCCAGTCATCAAGAGGCAGAGAAAATCCCCAACCCCGCCGGGAATCGAACCCGGGACCCCGTGCGCGGGAAGCGAAAACGCTACCGCAAGACCACGAGCTGCGGACGTTGCTCTAAAAATATTGTGTGTAAGTTTAGTGGTGATCAGAAAGAGAGAAATGTCTGAGTACGTTCAGTTTCGCTCAGCTGTTTGAAAATCAAATAACGTAAGGGGTTTATCAGCACAATCATTCATTAATTGTTCAAAGGGGACGTTTCATATGTCGACCCTTAGCCGAGGATACCTCACTGGAATCTTCTGATTTTTTTCTTGTAGTTTGTGTAATTAGTGTAGCTATTGTTTATTGCTAGAGCGTAATTGTAGAGAGAATTTCCTTTGTAGCTGTAATTTTTCATTGTTGCACAGTAAAACAGTTGTGGCATGCATGTATATTTGCACCACGTATTTCGCAGCTGCGTTTGCAATTAACTAGATATTATTTTCAGTGCTATGTTAATGTGTTTTCTTATTTTTGCTCTTCAAATTGCGCTTTTCTTGTTATCGTGTGAAACAAGTGATAATTATGGCGTGTGAAAAACTTAACACTAGGCTCCAAAGTAAATTGCGAAATGATAGTGACGACGAACGTAGCTTGTCAGCATCACCGTGTAATGAATTAACAGACATTCAAAGTAGTAATTTGGTAATTGTGCATAGGGAAATGGAACGGGTGGCAAATAATGGTGTAGACAGTGAAACAATTAGTGAACAGGGAAGCATTATCGATCAAATGGCTCAAATGGCTCTGAGCACTATGGGACTTAATATAGACTTAAAACTACTTAAACCTATCTAACCTTAGGACATCACATACATCCATGCCCGAGGCAGGATTCCAACCTGCGACCGTAGCAGTCGCGCGGTTCCTGACTGGGCGCCTAGAACCGCTCGGCAACCGCGGCCGGCCATTATCGATCGATCGGTCGGCAACAGCTCCCCTCAGGATTCCGAAATGACAGGACACAACCTTGCCAATACTGTAGATTCAGGTTTTGCGTCCTCACCGTTTTCTCAAATAAGTCAAGACACATTTTCTGCTTTTCAAAATGCGAATATTGCCGGTTGAAATGCACTGCCGAATAGCACTGAGGAGCATGTTTCAGACACCAGTGCATTGTTATTACAGTTAATGCAACAAATGGGACAAAGGCTACAAAAGTTAGACAGAACTCTTGAAAAAAATCAGAAACAAATGGGACAAACTCTTCAAAAGTTAGACACAATGGAACAAAATCTCCGAAAGTTAGACACAATGGAACAACACCAGAGACAAACAAAGCACAGCCAGTGATTTTCATACAGAGCGCTAAGTGGCGTTACCAATATAAAAACCTAAACAGCCTACTTACACCTTTTATACCTTCTGTAGGCGATACTACCGACCTCTGTGTACGTGCGTATCGCTATCCCATGACTCGTCAGCTCAGTGTATACTTTGAAATTAAAGAAATAGACCGTTATTAGCTGCCAGAAAGCGCCGAAAAATAAGTGCTCATTAGTCAATAAGTTACCACCGTTCACTACTTTCACCTGGTCTCACCGATACGTCTTGGTAAAAGATTCGATTAGCAGATTGGAACGACGACTGGCTCACGCTGTCTCCTGGGAGGGAACTCTGTACCATTAGCCGATCAGGCTGTTAAATTAGTAGTAAATGAGGAAAAAAGCCGGCTATCAGCAGGGTGAGTAAAAGTGGAGCGCGGAGCAGCGCCGGCGGCCATAGAGCAGTGCGGCAGTGGGTAGCGGGGTCAGACAGAGCCTCGCGCGGCCGGCTCGCCTCGGCTCGGCTCGGCTGCGCCCGGCCACGCTCGGCTCTTGCGCAAGGAGAAAGCCGGCCCGCCACTTTCACTCTCGCCGCTGCCGCTGCCGCTGCCGCCGCCATGAATGGCTTGCGTCACGTGCGGCCCGCATAGCCGCCCCAGGCTCAGCTGCGGCCACGGCGAGGCGACGCCTCCGCACGCCCTCCGGGTCCTTACTGGCAGTGTCGCTGCTGATACCTTCCCACTTTTAGCCCTGCCCGTACCACAAGCGGGTGTTCTGTCTGTGCCGCCCTTCCCGAATACGCAGCGACTGGGAAGGGTTTCGGGCGTCTCTGGAGGCAGCCTTTCTACACTTTCGCCGTTATGCAACGGCCGTTACGGAGCATGCAGCCGCGGCAGGCCTGCGACTTTCTTCGGTGCCCTCGTAACGGCCGAGTGGACTCGCTACCGGAGCACACTGCGACTGGCCGCACGTAGCAGAACCGTGTGAACACTGAGTCTGTCCGCTCGCGTCGCAATGCACTGCGTTGCATCTCTGACCGAACTATCACCGCAACTGAATTTGTGTTGCCTTTTAAATAAATATCACTGCCACGATGGTAGACAGTGGGGACTTCAGTTGACGCACTGAGAACCGTAAGGGTCTAAAGCACAGATACAAATTTTCTAGACAAATTGATGTTTGTACAAATAAAATTTGTAGACAAACTACCAGACTCATAAGTCTGACATGGTTTTTGACTACGTCTCAATATCCTACATTTTCTAGGAAAAAATAATTTACTCGCTTTATGGTTATGGAATGTTATTTAATATTTGGGATTCTACGTATTATTAACGTTAATTAGTATTAATTAGCAAAATTTCTATATACGACATGAAGGGATTATCCTAATGTGGCTGGAATCCTTAGACATGATGTACCTGTACAGACACAAAAAATCAATACAGTTTCAGAAAAATTGGATGATTTATTCGTGAGAATGAACTCTACAAATTCAGCAAGTCAATAAATAACGCATTGGTCTACCTCTGGCACTTCTGCAATTGATTGATAGAGTTGTTGTATGTCCTCCTGAGGGATATAGTGTCGAATTGGCTCGTTATATAGTAAAAATCCCGGGATGGTTCAAAGGCGCTGCCCATAATGATCTAAACGTTCTCAGTTGGAGAGAGAGACACGGAGACTTTAAAAAAAAAATGTGGTAAGACTTCATGGGACCAAACTACTGAGGTCATAGGTCGCTAAGCTTACACACTACTTAATCTGACTTAAACTAACTTACGCTATGGACAACACACACGCCCATGCCCGAGGGACGACTCGAAACTCTGACGGCGATAGCCGCGCGGACCGTGACAAGAACGGCGACTTTGCTGGCCAAGCAATGACCAGCCATGACGTGTCTGCAGACTTCCAGGACTGCGGTATGATACCAATCTGACTGACGGTCCGTCAACCAGGAGTGATGGTCTGGACAACCTTGGTAGTCACCCGCGGCACGCTTATAGCAAGCCACTATGTTGACGATATTCTACGCCCGAACCCCGAAGGGGATATCCCGGCGACCCTTCATGGCCAGCAATACTGGGCTTATATTTCAACAACACTATGCCTGCCCGTACACAGGGAGAGATTCTTCTGCTTTTCTTCGTACTTTGCAAAAACTTTCCTTGGTCGTCAAGATCGCCGGTTCCCTCTCCAATACACATAGTTTCCAGCATTAAGGATAGGGCCCTCCATCTCGAGATTTTGATGATATATGGCGCCATTTGGCCAGAATTTTGCATTGTATTCCTCAGGAGGACATCCATCAACTCTCTCGATCAATAAGCAAGCCGAATAACTGCTTGCATTAGGGCAACAGGAGGACCAACAAGTTATTGACTTGAATAGTTTGCGAAGCTATTACTCTCGAACAAGTCTTTCAATTTTTCTGAAACTGTAATGATTTGTTTGTCTGTAAGTCAATATCACATCCACTGGTTTCTGACCCATTAGGATCATTCCTTCGTAGCGTGTCCTTCTTTATTCTTCTGTCTTGTTGTAAGGTTTGTAATTAATGAGAAACTAGAATTAGGACATAACGAACACATACTAAATGAGCGACACATGCAGTTATGAGCTCTTCCAACACTTCATTGGCCTCGTTATCATCATTTTCATTACGCACAGTTTGCAGCTCTAGTTTCAGTTGCCGATGTTCCTATTACGAAGTACTACTACTACGTTCATAATTTAGTCACAAAATTATGTTTCCAGCTGTAGGTAACAAGTGGGCAGCACAGGACAACAGAATTATGCTTTGTGCTTTGAGCCGATATGCAAATAAATATCGGAGAAATCGGTGAGACAACTTTTCATTAATGTTCACATATAAAGTGTGGCCTTACAAATATGGATAGAGGTGGGTTAATCGTAAAATCAACAGATGTCACGAGCATGCTCACAAGCAAAAGTTCCAAATTCGATGCTGGTGTGCCTTAGGCCGTTCGGGCTCTCAGCGCCTCTATTGTAATTTATCATGTTTTGGACAACACATATTATTTTCATACTAGTTTTCAGCTGTATTTGTTGGTTGCTTTATTTACAGTCGATTTTCAAGCCTCTCTGTGGGACCACCAGAGCATAGTTATCGGAATGAACACGCCGCAAGTAAATGTTGTTACTGAAACTCGCCCAATGTCCTAAACTACTAAATCCACTTATTAGCCGGAACATTACGAAGAATACCGCCTGATGCTGACCCAGGAACATGACGCGGAAAAGGAAAATATATAAGCGGAACAGAGACGATACAGGAATCATAGTAGTGATGATATGGGCCGAAAATGGTGAAATCCACTACCGTAATGGATTTGGACAGAGGACAGAGTGATACGAACCGGTTCGGCGCCTAGAAACGAGCATCGTTTCCGAAGCTGGTCGGCTGTTAGCGAGCTATTGTCCATGAAAAGAACCTTTTGGACAGTGAAACTACGAAAACTGTTCACGCCTACTCCAAGAACATGATCCCTCCGTAAAGCTTGATATGTGGTAATCACTGGTTTATCTGAGAACGTAGTATAATACTGAAGGCGCAAGTGTTCCGGAACAAATAATCCCAACGTCTCTCCATGTCGACTCAACGGCATCGTCAGCTACAATTGCAGTGAGAAAAAGGTCATCGAGATTGGACCGTAGATAAACGTCGCCTGGTCGGATGAATCACGTTCCTTATTATACCAGGTCGATGATCGTGTCCGGATACGCCATCATCCAGACGAACAGCTGATTCGGAAAATGCATCGCGCCATGGGCGCAGGCCAGTGGAAGCTGTGTTGTGCTGTGGTAGGCCATTCCAATGGGTTTCTATGGGACCTGTGGCTGCTATTTAAGGCGTTATGACAGCAGTGGACTACATGATCATTGTTGGCAGCCACCTGCGCTGCTACATGTTTGATATCCTTCCCTACGGCAAAGGCGTCTTCCACCACGCCACAGGGCCAGAATCGTTCTGCAGTGGCGCGAGGAGCGTGATGTAAAACTCTCGTTGATGTCTTGATCACCAGCTTAGCCGGATATGAACCCAATGGAGCACAAATGGGGCGCTATCGAGCGCCAGCTCTGCGCTCACAAGTCACCGACGTGGAATTTACGGGTACTGAGTGACTTCTACGTAGACATCTGATAGCACATACCTGCTGTTGACTTGTTGAATCCATGCCACACAGAATAGGTAATGTGACACGTTCCTAATGTCTGCCAGCACGCTATAAAGCATATGATGATAAGTTCTGAACTACCAGTTCCGTAAGTCATGGTTACAAAATACTAACCCGAATTCATTACAGAACGCCGGCCGGTGTGGCCGAGCGCTTCTAGGCGCTTCAGTCTGGAACCATGCTGCTGCTACGGTCGCAGGTTCGAATCCTGCCTCGGGCATGGATGTGCGTGATGTCCTTAGGTCAGTTAGGTTTAAGTAGTTCTAAGTCTAGGGGACTAATGACCTCAGATCTTAAGTCCCATAGTGCTTAGAGCCATTTGAACCATTTTGAACCTAAACTGAAAATTGTTCTTGGTGGACTTCAAATGAAGAATTGATAGCGTGTGTTGACAACTGTTTTGCTGTCCTGGAGGAAACTCATTTTCGAGATGTGATCAAATCACTGGAACATCGTTGGAACAAGTGCATTCCACTACAAGGAGACTACGTTGGAAAATAAAAAAGTTTCGGAGATAGAAGTAATTTTCCTCTATTCCGTTCCGAGAACTTCTCAAACCAGCCTCGTAGTTACCTTTGGAGAAGTTACATACAGTTCTCCATGAGTAAGGAAGGGATTTGGCCAACACCATCCTGCTCTTTGAAGTGTTGGTTCCTGCGATTTGTTTATAGTGATTGCAAATGCCACTTTAATAGGTAACGGTGTTCTTTTAACAGAAAAGGCCTACTAGGACAATATGGTGTTAAGTATTACGACAGTTTTCCGGTTTCTATCAGCGGAGCATTACAAAAAAATTCATCGAGTTTTATTACATCCATGCATACTCCATTGATTACGCTCTGTTTGGAGTTCAGATTTGTTATCAACACGACAGTAGTGGGTTTCTTTAGTATACGTTCATGTGGCGGTAATTATGACGGATCTAATGAATGTCAGAATTCTACTGGATGCAACTGGTTCCCAGTCCAGTTGTTTTCATTTATTTACTGCAATATTTATTTAGCGAAAATCAGTATGGCATGTTAGAATCCGGTTAAAACCTTTCTAACGATACCTCGTTCATTGCTGTACGATTTGTATTTGTTGAGAAAAATCGATGATGACTTGAGAAATAATATATGTGGTAGATAGTTTATGCAGCTAAAGGTGCCTATGACGTCCTCAAAAAGTTTAATCTATATTTACGACCCTGTCTTCCCCAAATGTCAATAAGGATGCCTCGACGTGCTCTTCTTTAACCACTGAATTTAACGCATTGAAAGCTGCGAGTAATTAAACTTGACTCGTCGGTACTCGTTGCGATTCACGAGGCGGTGGCCACGTGTAGAGGTGGGAGTGTTGCGGGGAGGGGGAGGGGGCAGCAACGCCTGCGTTCTGCTTGGGGAACGGACCGCGCAACAGAGACAGTCTCGTCCCGGGTGGGAAACGAGGCGAAACTTTCACCGGCTCGTTACGTAAAGCTCTGTTGTGGAGTGCCGTACTGGGAAGGAGGCGAGCGACGAGTTGATGCGGCCGGCGCAGCTGACCGCGCTTAGCGCCTCACGACCTGCAGCCGGCGGGCCCGAGCTACTTTCAGCAGCGTGCCGATAGTAGTCTGTATACTCCCCACGCACTACACAACCGCCCTATTTCTGCTAAGAGACGAAAAATTTCTCTGAAGTTCATTTTAGTGGTGCATCGTCCAGGAGAAAATTGTCGAAACGGGTTGACTATGCGCTCGGTATACAGGGATGAAATTGGCACCCTCGATAAGCTGGTACACATAAAATGGTTTGAAATCCGGGTACGAGCATTCTAACTAAATAGTCTTTCCTCCAGGGACTCCCTTTTGAGAGCACGAAGTATCTCGTAATTCTCGAGTGTTGATCGAACCCACAACCCACCGGTACCAAATGTAGCAATACGCCTTTGAATTGGTGCGATACTCTACTTTAAATCACCATGGATGGGCTCTCAGGCACTCCTGCAGTAAAGAATGGGTCACATGGCTGATTTGTATGCGGCCTTGGCGGCTGGAGTGGCCGAGCGGTTCTAGGCCCTACAGTTTGGAACCGCGAGACCGCTTCGGTCGCAGGTTCGAATCCTGCCTCGGGGACGGATGGATATCCTGGAAAAAGGTTTAAGTAGTTCTAAGTTCTAGGGGACTGATGACCTCAGCAGTTAAGTCCCATAGTGCACAGACCCATTTGAACCATTTCTTTGTATGGGGCCTTACTTATTGATGTTTTACCTTCCTTAGAATTCTCTCAATAAATCAGTCAAAAACTGGCCCTCACTGCATTCAAACTTACGTTTTAGTTCCATTTCATGTCGCTTTGCAACTTACTCCTAGACATTTAAACATCATGAATGAATGAAGCAGCACGTCACAAATACTATATTCGAACATTATAGAATTGCTTTTTGAACTCACCTCGATTAACTTTCATTTCTATACATTTAAAGCAAGCTGTCATTCATAATGTCAGATATAAATTCTGTCCAAGTCACGCTGTGTCCTCTTAGAGTTACTCGTCATCAGAAAACAGCCTCATATTACTGCTCAACCGTCCGGCAGATCGTTTATGTATGTAGAGCACAATAGGTACCGCATCACACTTCCCCGGGGCACTCCTGACAATAACCCTTTCCCCAATGAACATCTGGCGTCCAGGACAACGTACTGAATTCAGTTAGTAAAACTTCTTAGACACAGTCACATATCTGAGACTGTGTTCTGCACACTCGGACTCCTGATAACAGTCTGGCGTGTGGCAGTGTGTCGGACGATTTCCTGTCGTCTAGGAATATGGAAGATGTCTGATGCTGTTCTTTCATGGTTCGCACGATATCGTGCAAGAAAAGGCCAAGTTGAGTTTTTACTGTTATCGAAGACACAGTGGAATCATCCGCTTTCCTTTGATCAGCCCTTCCCCGAATTGATTCCCTACTCTGTCTGCATATACTCACCGTCAACGAAAAATTAAACTATTATCACAAATTCAAAAAACAAAAACACGCTATACTTTTCTTCGAAATCTTTAAATTACATGGATGGGCTGAGCAGCTGATATCAACTGTGACAGCGCGTCTTGTCGGGAATTAAGTGGGTTTCTTAGCAAAAATTCTCGCTGCCTGTGACACTGTTCCAAATGTGTGAACTTGTTCGACAGAACTTTGGGTGACGTGTGACCATGTGACGCATGCATAATAAACTGGGAGACGCCACTTAGAACTGCTGTTGTGAACGCAGCTCCTTGTTCAGATTCTTGTTTCTGTCATCCAACCTGTGGCTGATGAAGCGGTTCTCCATTCCTGTCGCCTGCCAGCTGCCCTCTTCCTACCAAGGTAATTGTTGCATCACGCATCAGCGACGAACTGCTTCACACACTCAAACCTAGGTCTGGCTCCGCGATGCTTTCCTTCCAGCATCCCTTCGACTACAGCCTTCAGTATTACCTCAATCAAGTTGCTGAATAAATGACAATATTACAAAACCCTGTATATTTATAGGTAAAGTCGACATGACCCCGTTTTTGTTGCAACTCGGGATTCAGTCGTTTCTATCTTAAACTGATACATTTGCCCTTCTACGTTAACCGACGAAGTCTGTGTCACCAAGGATGCATTTATTCGATCCATCTTTTATCCAAAAAATAATCTGTCCCAAAGGAGGTGCGGAAGAAGAAACGCAGTAACTGTGCTGCATTTTTGCAAAAGTGAGATAATTCTCTCATCTTGTAGAATGCAGAAAGAGAATACGCTGCGCAGACCTCCAAATGAAATCTGCACTGGGTCGCTCCCCCGTTTGTTTATGGTGAGACAACTGAGAAAAGCATTATTAGTGGAAGGGTTCCTTGTGGATGTCTCGCATGCTACTATGATTCGTGTTTTAGGCAGTTTTAAATATTGTCAGAATAATTTATCGCTTACATGACCGTAGTCAGCTACGAAGTAAAAAGGAAAAGATGATGTTCTCCGTCGGTTCCGCTGGCCTGGGGACCAATATCCCTTAATATAAGCAAGCTGCGATCTCTAAATGCTTTCATCGGAGATACTTCGAGAAGATTTCACCGAAGCATTAAATCCACCTGCATTTTGACCAGTCAATTAGAAACGAAAACTTTTATTTCTAAGATAGTGGCTGTAATGCGCACGTACGCAGGCAACACAACCACAGTTGAAAACAACAAGCGTGCCGCTCACCATATTTCATTATCTTCATTCCATCATTCCATGAAAGCAAATCCCTAAAGCAGCTAAAATGAAAAGGCCTTTATCTTTACAGGCCCTGGAGGACAGCAAAAACTATTTCCTTGACATCTAGTGCAGCACAACAGAACTTTCCCTACGCCGCAAAACCAGTATTTATTTGTCGAAAACAGCGCTGTAAAGCGACTGCATATACGTTTTTAAGTGTGTTGCTATCAGCTCTCAGGGAACAGTCAGCCATTTTTTGAGGGCAACTTTCTCCTACGCATCCTCCACGCCGCCGTCAGATTACACTCCACAGTTTATAGCCAGGATGCAGTAACGCGGCATTGTGCATGGATTTAAGAACAATTAGGCAGCTTGTTGCTGTCGTCGTCATCAGGCCGAAGATGAGATGTAGTGTAACGATACGTAAGACTCAATGATTTTTGTTTGAAATATGACCATGTTCAGACTTCGTCACCTACGTCGTTTACAAAACACTTCAAAAAAATTATTTAAATTCTTTTAAAGTTCTCTGTAAAAGATTCTTGAACGAAACTGTAATTAAAACACCTTCAGTTGAGTCGTTTGCGCAAAATTACGTCACTAAGTCCATCTAGTTTGCGCAAACTTTTGAAATTTAGATGTCGTTTGTTTCTTCTCAAAAATTATCTTCTTGCAAGTTATCTTATTTTTCCCATGTTAAAATGAGACTGTAAAACCTTTAAGATTCAAAAATCGAAATCAAACTCTTCTGAAAATTAATATCCTGGAAAAATTCGGTAATAATTCTTCCTCAATATAAATCTTCATAAACAATTCTCAAACACGTATTTAAGCTTTAGAGCATACACTGTTTTATTGACTTCGTATATGCTACATACAGATGTGAACATTAGACTCGACAAAACAGAACTGAACAAAAATTACAACATGAACTAAACATTCTGTGACGTCATTACAATGGAAAATAACAAATTTTTGTTTATTTGAATGTTGGAGGTTCGACGCAACAACCTGGTCACAGGATCTTCTGCTGCTCTTTGGCCGTTGACCCGCGACGTCTAGTGGCCAGCAATTTTCTTCTGGTTCCGGCAGTGAAGATGCTGTTTCCGCGAGTTGCGCTGCTCTCTCCGAACATGAAACATACAAAACTTTAAATATTTTACAAACATAACAAAATATTACAAATAAATAAACAAAACACAAAATTAAACTTATATTTACCTGCAAACTGAACTGATCCTTGTGGATGGGTGACGCTTTAATTTCGCGTCCCATTACATACCCCACCCACAAGCTTAGTTTGGCAGGAATTAACCGAAAATAAAACTTCTCGTATATGCAATATTAACTGTTAAGGTAATAAAAGTTTCAAACATTTGTCTTCCATTTTACGTAGTCTAATGTCTTTGCTTTTAGATAGATTTATCCTTCTATGACTTTAAAGAAATAATATCATGAATGTTTGTGACTATTTGTCATTTATTTTTTAGTCGTTATTGTTGTTATTCGTAGCTGAATATACGGAGATTACCCCTTTCCACTTAATAGTTGCTAGTAAATAATGTCTTAGCGCGTTCCTTAACGTTATTACATTGGGATAGAGCGTTCAAATTGTTATAGGTTCGTCACCAATGTATGATTTTAAATCTTTCATTAGTGGTTATCTTTTCAAATATCTGATTTTCCAGAGGACTGATAAAAATGTTTGCTACTGCTCCTGATATTGGAGATCTCACTAAATGTTATATAGGTTAAACAGCATCACATTCAACAAGAGAAACTATGAAAAAGAAATGAGTGCAGTCATACAAATAGTTAGGAACAATGGGTATGACACACATGTAGTACACAGATTCAATCAAAAAATAAAAAGACAAATATAAAACAAACATATTTCCAGAATACAAGATAACTCGCAAGCTGCAAACTCACAAATACACTCAACACCCACAGGCAATGATAACATCACACAGAAAAGAAGCTGGTGGTGCACTATGACTTACACAAAATGGCAAAGATACTGAAGAGGGAGGGCTTATAAAAGATACGTAAAACTGTGAAAACCCTCCAATCAAACTTAAGCCAACCAACAACAAAGGGGGATAAAATCCAAGAACCAGGAATATATAAACTTGAATGACAAAGTTGTGATGCTGTAGACATATGCATGACATGGAGAAATTTTAAAACGTGGTACAAAGAATACATCAGGTGTTCGAAGTACGAAACAAACCATTCCCCATTTTGAGATCACTTAAAACACCATAACCACCACCCTACAAACATCGAACAAAATATGAAATTAATGAGGATAAACAACCACGACAAATACCTTACACAAAGGCAACAAAACTCCAATATCCATAAAGTCATTGCTGAGAACGAACATGTGATAAATGAGCAAACACACATCAGCACAGACTCCCTACTACACTTCATAAAGATAAAAAAACCACCTTCTTGTCACATTTAAACAAATACATATCTTCCTCTTTCTCTTTCTATCCCTTTTAAGTTCTGGACACCCATACACAAAGACTCACACACACACACAGACACACACACACAGACACACACACATACAAACGCAAACACATACCTAACAGAACACAGAGATACCTCAAAAATTACCCTCCAAAGTTTGCAATAACATTTGATCTTTGGCAATAACATCCGACAGTCGGCAGCACAAGCCAAATCGTTGCATCAAACCAAGTTTTCAGTTCCGACTGCTGTGAAGTGTGGAAAACTAAAGACGCAAATGGCAATCATTAGAAGAACAGCGTCAAAAATCCATGGAACCTGTAAATAGAATTTGAAATAATACTAATCCATAGAAAAGCCAACCACCAGAACTGTTTATGACCTACATATATATTTCCCCAAAATGTAAAATTAGTAGTAAAAATATGTAAATATTGCAGGCCATTGAAGATGCCTTGCGCAGAATAAAAGCAAAACGCGTATGGCACGAAGACTGTGTTTCATTTAGTTGTAGTTAGACAGTCCAAAACTAAAAATTATCAATATAGCGTAACATTTTTATTGGTATAAAAGGAACGATTAAAGTTGGGGTGACGGCAGAGATCTTTAGCTAGCTTAATAACATGAAACAACTGCAGCCGTCGTTTTGACGTTTTCTTATAATATTGCATCCAATTTCGGTGACTCAATACACCATCTACAGGCCTTAACTGTCGCTGAGGGGTTGAACTCCAACGTATCTACGATCCCTTCAGTGGCCAACACCTCTGAACTGGCTTCCTTAGAATACTGTAACAGCAATGTTGCAGACACAACAATGCTGTTACTGTATTCTGTGGAAGCCAGTTCATAGATGCTGGCCACTGATGGGTTCGAGTATAGGATGGGAGTTCCCCCACTCAACGTCAGTTAACGCCTGAAGATGGGGTACTAAGTAACCAAAACTGGTTGCAATATAATAAAAAACATCAAAACGACGGCTGCAGGTGTTTCATTACATTATTTAAGTGAACGGCCTAAGTATTGCTGACTATCAGTATGGACAAATAAAAAATTTAACCAACTTGTTGCCTGCCTGAACCCCCCTCTCCCCGCCTCCCCCCCCCCCCCCCTCCTACCCGCCACCTTTTTGAATCAGACTGAAGCTGGTCAAGGAATTGTAAAATCGTGCGACCTCGTGGATGCGGGGGGTATTCTGCCTGCCCCCCCCCCCCCCCCCTCCGCCGCATGTGGGTGAACAACACGAGCAGTGGGCGGCATTGTCGGGCACTACCTGCGCCCGGCGGACGGGCTCGGTCGGCTCCCCTATTCTCTGTCCAAGGTTACCGCCGCGCGGGGGGAGGTACTGCCAGAAAAAGCTTTCCATTTTTTCGAAAGCGAGTTGCGCTCGTTTGTGAAAGGAGGAGGGTCACAGGGAGGCGTGTGGGAGTGCTGGGAGAAGGACGGACCGGTCGGCAAGGACAGCCGTCCTGCGGGACAAAAACCGCGGCTGAAAAGAGCCGCGACGGGACCAGGGCACGCCGGTGTTCCGCGGGAGTGCAGCGCGTCCGCCACGTGGTCCACGCACTATTGTTGAGGACGACGTCGAAAGTAGTTCCCTAGAACCGGCTGCGATGGCCTTTCTCAGGGTGAATGAGGGCTTTTTGTGTCGACTTTGCATTTTGTATAGCTCAAAATGATACGCAGCTGATGCCCATTCGTAGTTCTCAGTCGGTGCCACCCCCAGCTGCGTAACTAGGGTACGGCAGCAGGGAGCGAGTCCCCTCTGCACCGTTTTCCACGAAGTCGCATCTTTGTGACAAATGAAAATAATTGACGAATGAAAAAAGAAAAGGGGAAAAGGCATGGTGAATTAAGAGGAGGTAAAAGCTGAAAAAACAGAACAAGAAAATTTAGAGGATAATAAAACGGAAATGGGGTACAGATGTATTGCAGCCCCTCAAATATCGACAGTTTCCCTTACATAAAAGCATTATTTAATCAGTAATAATTGAAGGTAAGTACTTGTCTAAGTTATATCTTCAGATTCTTTGAAACTTTAAAGTCGAACTTTGTCTCAATTACGTTGGATCAATCAAGGTGAGCTATCAGTAATACTCTCGCTATCACTATACCCAATGGTTCAAAGTTATGTCGTTAGTTGTTTCATTAAAATGTACAAAATAATGGACAATGAAAAGCAGTCATTGCGCTGTTTGGGTGCGGCTACTTCGTTAAAAGTTCCCCTCCACCAGCCACAACGGGATGCAGTTCTAAAGGTTCCTGCCGGGTCCAGAGCGTATCTATGGTCGTTGATCCCGTGTCGCTACAGTGTTCGTAACATGCAGACTTTGGCAGTCTCCAGTTTTTCGAAAACCAAGCTAATAAAGCTGTGAGCGCTCCTCGTCCCACTATTTCTTTGTGCCAGCACTTCGTTCGAATCTTGGTGTAGATGATTCGTTCTATACAGCATAAAGAAGATGGACCGTTAGTACAAGAGGCATTAGCATAGACAGTCAATTTCGGTCCGTTTTCCTTCACAAACTGATACGCATTTGTATCAAGTGGTGACGACTCGAGGAAATCAAGTATTCCACTTCGCGTCAAGCCATGTTTTACAGAATATTAGTTTCATCAACAGCGTCGCAGTGTTGTTAGTAATTCACCACCGCCGTAGCTCCTACAACGCCAGATGATGTCACTTACTCCCAAGATCACTCAGCCAAGACGTGCTAAACAACCTAGGTCGGGATTTGAGTTCTCTTCTCATCCTTGCTACGCCTCCTTTAATCCTTCCCACTATTAATAAATACTTCTGTCCTGGGCATTAGTCGTACAGTATGTTCAAGCGTGCTCTTCATATCAGTAGGAGGCTAGGATCATTGCCAATGATTAGTGTGCTGAATACTTTGCTCTCGACAGTGGCAGACCCTGTTTTAAAAATTTTTTATTTTTTTTTTATTTTTTTATTTTTAATTAAAATTTCCGTTAACGATTCCCACGAATCATGTTTTGTACAGTGAACATCACTGTACTTTGCCAATGATTCCCTTTCTGCATGCATCTTACCGTTTTCTGAATTGTTTGCATGTCTGTACATCAGTGTACTGCTTTGTTTACGAGTAGTTGGCTGGTCTGTAAACTGTTTATTGTGGCCGCAAGCACATCAGAGCGAGTGTTTTGTATCAGTGTAATACGACTTTGTTGTTTCCCGCATGTCTGGCTTATTATTGCGTTAGGTCGTTGAATCCGCTGTCCTGGTTCTCCCTTATTTTCTGATGTGCAATTTTTTCAGTCACAGTCATATTCTGTAAGTGATGGATCCGACATCCATTGCCAGCACTTTTAGCAAATAACTACAGTCGCTAGCCGCCCTTGCACACAAGTGATCATAACATCAATGAGTCAAGCAATGCCAGTTCAACAGTATGAAAGAAAATCATGAGTGGATTCAACATTGGACTCTGTTCAGCAATCGTTTCATAATACTTACCTCTCCCTGGCACGCAGACGCTTGTGCCTTGTGTCTTGTCTCTTATTTCCGGCTAGTAGACAGAGCCATTCATTTTACGCCAAGTGAGTCAACACAAAGAGAGCATATCTTGCATTTGTTGTTTCGTTTCTTACGGCTTTGCATTGCTCGGCACTGTAGCATTCAGAAAGTAATCGCTTGATTGTTACAAGCAATAAGATTCTTGACTGTCTTTTTCCATGTGCTTTAAATCATGTCATATAAAACAGAATTATTTAAATTTTTTACTTATTTTAAAGTCGTGTTGATCTCCATACATGAATCAACAGACTGAGCAGTGGTGAGTATTAAGCAAAATGAAGAGTTTTTGGCAGAGGGATACGAAGCTTATCCTGCGTGCCAGTTACCTATTTGCACCACTTGCCACCTTGCAAAGATTTTACAACATACTTATACAACAATATTCAAATTTAGAGGTGTAGCACTGAATGTAAGCAGCGACGTTAAAATTACAACTCAAAGTTTTAGAAAAAGTTTTCATTCACTCTGATACCAAGAATTTACTAACTACTGAACGCCTAACTCGGTGCAGCGGGTTGCAGGTTGTCTACCTTACGGCATCCGAGGACAACAAAAATTTGATTTTCAGAAGTTCATACAACTATTTGTCTAATATAAAAGTTTAAATGTTGTCGCACTCTGCTCCTTAAAAGGTTTAATCTTGTGTTACAGGTTTAATACAGTAATACTAATATTACAGATGGGAAATGTGTATACGTATGTCTTGAGGGCGCGAATTACATGGAATTCATTCATCCAGAGTCAGAGAATGAGAGCACTTAGTGACTTCCAACAAACCTGAAACATAATTTCAAACCTTCGTCAAACTACTTCTCTCTTACATGCTCAATGTAGCTTATTTAACACGTCAACTCATTTGCAAAGTTAATCCGACGTTTGAAGAAAGTTTATACATGGGAGCTGCGTTCTTTAAAGACTAGGGATGAGGCACTAAGTAATTTATAAGAAGACTGAAAGCAAACATTAACCAGAAAGCTACACTGCTCACCACAACGGTTTACTAAGCGTGCTAGAGCAGTTCTGCCCTTGATATCCTTACCTGGCCATTTAAAGTGGTAGCAACAGCTTAACGTGGCATCCAGACCAGGCTACGTGTTTTCCCACATTTTATTTTTCAGTTATCAGACTGGTATGATGCTGCCCTCTAACTTTTTCCTATCTCGTGCTAATCATTCAACATCTAGGTAACTACTACAACCCAACATCTCCTATAATCTGTTTTGCATATTCTGATCTTAGCCTGACCAAACTTTTTTCATTCTCCACCGCTCCTTCCAACGTTTATGGATACTGTAGCAGTGACCAAACAACATATAAACTAGACATTAGCTGACTAGACGTCTACGGAGCAAACCTGCCTAGTTTTGCCCAGTTTCGAATGACGCAAGTCGTCGAATGAACCGACACGCCGATGGAGGTTCGTCCTACAGTGTATGGAGGGCGTAGTATTTTATTTTGCTAGAATCTCACCTTGATACAGCTTGACAAAACGCCTAACTTCTTTTATTTATTATTTATATACTTTCCATTGTATTTAAACCAGTTTTAATATGACGATCTCTCATGGTTACCCTACAAGTCTATCTTTTTTGTTTCTTAAATTTGACTAGCTTTGGGTGAACCGAAGTGCTTCGGATACCTTCTGGTCGCTTTGGCGCTCCTGGGATACGAAGTACTTCGGCTGCTCTAGTCACTCTGTTACGGGCGTTCTTCAGAGCCGGACATGTATTTCTGTTTCGGGCGTTCTAGAGAGACGGACATGTCGCACTCTATGTCGGAAGTGGATGGAAAAGTTACCGTACAATTAAGAAAGCTGTGTCGAGTGTTGTGAAAGACAGTGTTAAAATGGGTGAATATTTAAATAATAACCAAACAGGAGACATTAATGAGAACTGTCGCCTACCATCATTGTCAGTACTACAGATCTAGCGCTCTGTAGATACAGAGACTAACGTGGACAAGTGGCATGCCACGAAAAGCATATTCACAGGATCGGGATGACAGCATAGCAGCCTCCGCCGAAGAAGATTCCACGACCGACGATGTCTTCTGCGCTGGGGACACAACTTTAGAAGACTACAGGTTGGTGGAAAGAACGGTTAGAGACGACTCTTATTCAATCCCTCCAGATCTCTCCAGCTTCCAGATCTGACTTCCAAAGATTACATAATATATACATGCCATCCCTTGTGGCGAAACGTGTATTTAAAGAAGATGTTACTATCCGTTAACGAGAACTGTGAACTGGGTGAGACGTGAAAATCATAATGAGAACAGTGGACTATATGATTATCATAAAACGACCAATCAGCAATGTATGAACAGTGAAAAATATAAAAAGCCACACTGTGTGAACTGTGAAATTATATTCTGCTAGAACTTTTGTAAGGTTTTTTGAACTGTTAGGCAACAAAGTTAAATGCCGCTAATCAATCTGCGACGCGTAGTTGAAAGTGAAAACGCGAAAACGCAAATTGAAGTGTAAAGTTATAAGTGTGTGCGCGGTCCAGGGGGTTTACGTTTTATTTCACCAATACGAAAACAACGCTTCATGGATCAGTTAGCAGAGTATCGTACAACAGGCGAGGCGGATGACATGGAAGCAACACCTGTCGCCTCCACCAGCTGCAGTCCAACGTCAGGAAGCGGCGAAAGGCAGAGATAGGCGTTTGTGGTTGACTACGGCAGCCGAAGACACCAAACACGACAAAAACAACGTGGCGAGCAGCAGCATCGCCCTGGAGAAATATACGCCAATCACTTTACAGCTAGCGAGAGGAAACTAGTATTAACAATAGGGTTTTTAAGAACATTGTTAAATGGTTTCGTAATCATTCCTTTAATAACAAAAGGTCGGAGAAAAGCGAAACGCGGTACAATATTAGAAGTAAACAGGCAGTGCAGCCTCAGGGTAATGAAACTGAAGAGGCAAGCCAAATTACAGAGCATGCCAGATGAAATTAGTAATATAAGTAAAGAGGAAAGCATACAAAACCAAATGGATGATAGCTATTTCTCAGAATCACATGATATAGAAACTGAAGTTTTCCAAGAAAACATAACTTCAAATAGTAGCAATAACGAGTTTGGAGAGGTGCATTCTGATGTAGGTGACATGAATGCTAATGATAAGTTAAATAAGGTGAATGGTGATGTCAACGTGATGATTAACACCGCCATTACTAATCAATCAAGACGTGGAACAAGTAGATTTCGCCATGGAACAGCATCAGCTGATACATTGCCTACACAAGACAATAATAAAAGTATGGTTGAAATATTAATGGAGTTAGTAACTGGGCAAAAGTAGTTAAAATTAAGGCTAGAAAAAAAGATAGAACAAGGTCAAAAAGAATTAAAGAAAGGGCAAAACTTACTTGCTGATAAAATAGAAGTAACAAAGGAGGAGATAGCAAAAATTAATCGTAAGCTTAAGCACATAGAGACCAGGGTTGATTCTCATGAAACTAGAATAGGGGCTTGTGAGAAAAGAATTGAACATGAAGTAAAGAATGAGGTCAAAAATTGGATGAGTGTAAGCAAGACGTTAATCATAAGATTGATGATGAAGTAGAGAAAATAAATTATCTCATGCAAGCTCAAGGTACTTTTGTATTGTCAATTAGGGATGAAGTCATTAAATTAAGTAATGATCAGAGTAAAATAAACAAAACTTGTAAAGACACGCACGAAAAGCAAAACAAACGAGTCGTAGACTTGAAGGATGAAAATGCAGTCCTTAGTCATAAAGTATCACAAACAGAAACTGTTTGTAATGATAATACAAATACGGTTCAGGGTTGTTTGAGAGAAATAGAACAGAAGGTGGAAAACAAACCTCAACTAAATAAGGTGAGTAAAAATATAGATAATATGGAAGTTGCGTTAAAACGAACTTCAAACACGGGTTGAACAGGAAAAACGTAAGGGTGTTGTTCATGTTAATGAAGTAGTCAGTAATGCCAATGCTTACAAATTTCATAACCTTCTAGTAAAGCTAGTATACATCCAGTTGCTTTCGTTCGTTAGCTTGAGGGCATCACACTTAACAACATGACAGAACAGCAGAAAATCAAATTTGTAGCCAGTCGTTTTAATGACACATGTAAAACATACCAAGAATTTTTAGAGCATTCTTAAACCAGTAATGGTCAGCAAGTACACAAAGCAGTATAAAAACAGAAATATTTGAAGCTAGGAGCCTTGAAACAGTGGCTGCGATAGTTAAAGGAGTTCTTTCAGCACTCCTGCGCAAAGGACTAGTATTTAACTGATCCTTTACGTGAATCTGACTTAGTAGAAATAATAGTTCTTAAGTTCCCAGTGCCTGTTCAGGAGGAACTAATTCGTGTCAACAACAGTGAGGTAAACAACCTCCTGTGTATATTAAAACAGCTGGACACACTTTCGGGCAACAGACAAGTGTTGGAAGGCTGGCATAAAAACAGGTGGCGTGCAGACCGGCGCAACAATAACCTCAGGGGGCTAAGCACTGTGCATTGCTAGGTAGTTCACACTTACCAGGTACCCGAGTTAACTAACAGTTTACTTCCTGTCTCTTCACGCTGTTAGTTCTTCCTTCTTCATCATTCTGAACTAAAATCTGTCATCTATTCTTCTTCTCTATTCAAGATAAAAAGGGGTGAATTGAAACAAAGGACATACTAATTTAATAGTTAAGCAACTGGTCCTAGACTATACTTACGTATTACAAAGGTAACATGTAGCATAATGTTTACAAAACAAGGACAGAACCTAGGCTGTAAGACCTAAAATCATCACTCATACAGGCAGGAGAATACCCTATAAACTACGTACAGAAACTTTTTATGTATGTTATGAAACACAAAGAAATCACATATGCATGTACATAGAGAAAACAATCTTCTATATCTCTTTATTTAGCTAGCTTGCAGCTTATGGAGAGGAGGAAAAGGACGCCGAAGCAAGTAAGTGGACACAATTAGGACAAACAATATACAATGGCTCTGAGACGATTAGATTAAAATTTGTTAGCAACACTTGGTAGGTGGTCAGCGAGTGATTACAAGCAGTGATGAGGTTTCTGCTGCAATACATACGTATTTAGGCTAGGATGAGTCAAGCCACAGCTACAATGATGTTTAGGATCGACCAGAGAAGTCAACCACTCGTACGCAAATGAATAGGAAGATAATAGGCGACGTGAGAGTCGACCACACATATAAGGATCAGTAGGCGAAGTATTTCCCCCGAAGCATTCTATTATGTCTGCTAACCGTTATTATTCTACACCCTACAAAGTAACACTTTAACTGTATCCATTATGAATAAAATAGGTGCACTCACGCTGCTGTCAGCATCCGATTGTGAATCGCTTTCTTTAACAGTGTTCGAACTATCATTGCTTCATTGCTACCTTTAAAATGAAAGTTTTTTGAGCAATACGAGAAGTATAGAAAGTGTCGAATGTTACTTTTTCCTAAAATAGTCATGTATATAACTACGAGAGGCGTCTGTCTGGAAATCTCCCAAAGCTGTCACGTGCTCCTTCCCTGCCTTTCCAATGGAT
This sequence comes from Schistocerca piceifrons, assembly GCF_021461385.2. Taxonomy (NCBI): domain Eukaryota; kingdom Metazoa; phylum Arthropoda; class Insecta; order Orthoptera; family Acrididae; genus Schistocerca; species Schistocerca piceifrons. The sequence continues at coordinate 319,134,064 of NC_060138.1, read as the reverse complement.
CTGCAGTTTGACTGTGCCAGTCTTGTCGCAGTCTACACCCAGGAACGCTTTCCTTTCCCTGTTTCACTTCATGTATCGCATTTGCACCACACGTTGCACTCGACATAGTCTGAGATAAAATAGCAAAAATTTCCGCTGTAAAAGATATCTGAAACTGAGATACTGCTCGGAACAACACGTACACAATACGACCGTCTTCTTGCACTCTGATATTGCTTTCAGTTTTCAATTGCAATCTCCGAGCTTTCTATTGCCCACAAGGCACCGGTGAAAAGCAACCGACGAGGACATACTAGAATCAGTGAGTAAGTCTGCCGTGTTAGCTGTGACCGTCTGAAGTGATTTAATGTGAAAAGAAAAGATGTTCAGCAAATGGCAACAACTCAGAATACAACACTGCTGCCCTAACCAGGAGCCTAGTGGACATAAGAGTTTCGTGCATCCTTTTTTCGATGTCATCAAATTTGAAGACCATGTTTATATCGCATGGTTTGTTGCTGCCTTTTCCTACATGTTACGGAGTTCAAATTATATAACTGCCTACGATGACCGTTCGTAGAGTTTAGTCTTTTATTTTGTTGTTACTATGAATTGAAAGGAAAGGAGATGATTGTTTCCTGTATTAAAGTTACTAATCTCGAATCGGTCCCTACAGAGGCGACCTTCCGTCAGTTCACACCAGTATGCTCTCATTCCATTAGATCCTGCGTTGAGATTTGGATAATGATACAGGGAACTAGTTCTAGTTTTTATTATAGAGAAATTTCCTCCACATCTTTACTTCTTGTCGGACGGTGATACGAATTACTTCCAACACCAGAATTCACGAGGGCTACCTACTGTCCGATCACCACAGCACTATCGTGTGATATTTCTAGATGCGTGTACATGATGAAATGACTTATATATTTAAATATGAGGAAAATAATGTCATACTCTTTCAAAGAACAGTAAGAAGGTAAACCAATCCATGTAGATGACTCGTTACAGAACTCTCGCTCGACTGATTCTTCGTTGTTAACAGTCACTTCGGATCCTTTAACAAGATTTATAAGCTGTATAACTTTTTTCAGATTTGTTCAGGTGCCACATAAAAGCCCGGCAATCTCCATTCGCTACAGGGAAGACGTAGTGCACCACGCAAAAACGCAGTGTTAAATTTCGTAAGCATAAGTACAGTGACGACTCAAGAAACTCACTACTTGCTCTTCCATACCACTCGTATAATACTTTTGACAGTAATAACGTAGGCGTAAGATGATATTCGTCGAGTACTCTCTGCCTCTGTGTTGTGGCTTGCGGGGTACAATGTAGATAAAACATTTTACATATATCTACATCATTATGTTCGACCAATTCCTGGTCCTGTGGTAACGCTCATGCGCTCAGGAACAACAGTGGAAACAATCGCTCCCGTCACCGGTTTGTAACTAAGTCGTTTGCGACTAAGTGCCTGTATCATTGTAAATGTAAACTCTTTTTGTGAGAGTTTGTATCGAAACGGTTCCATTGGATTTACGTATAACACAGGACGAAAATACTCCATATATGTTAGCCAATTATCGGTTTTCCATCAGACGCACATATAGGCTCAGGGGAAAACCTATTGTTCTCTTTTGAGTGACAGGTACATAACCTATTGTTCTCCTTTGATTGACAGGTACTTAAGCTATTGTTCTCCTTTGATTGACCGGTCCTTAACCTGTGGTTCTGCACAAAGAATCCTTCCTTTTGATTGACAGGTCCTTAACCTATTGTCCCCCCACCCCCTCCCACTCCCCTTCCCTACGCTGCTACAGGTGCACTTTAGATATCACTTTGATTAACTAAACCTAACCTCCTCCCCTACCTGCCTCAAGAAAATGGTGGGAAGTTTAAATTTTGGTGGGAAAAAAGGTCACTCGGGTTACCTCCACTAACATAAGAAAATGGTAGGAAAATAGGTCACTTGTGCTACCTCCACTATCCGAAGTCATCCGACCGCCACCTCTTCCTAGGAATTGGTGTATAAACCACACGGACTCTGCTGGGCTGCTGGATAGGATGGATCTAAGTCTTTATTTTGCATGCTGTATTTATTTAAGTAATTTGAGGCAGTAGCTCCATCCAGTGTGTCCACCATGAGGTCCAGAGTCTAACTGACCTAGTACAAAGTACTGCCATCACAGGGCGCCATTGGCCCTCCCGTGACATAACCCAAGATAGCGGTCTGGAGGGGAAAAATGGCGGGAAAAGGACTCAGCCTGTGCTGGGCTGCTGGAGAGAGAAACGAGTCTACTTTTTTTATTTTTGAACACTTTATTTAGGGACAGATTTGATATAGCACCTTTATTACACTGATACAAAACACTCGCTCTGATGTGCTTGTGGTCACAATAAACAGTTTACAGACCAGCAGACTATTCGTAAATAATGCAGTACACTGATGTGCAGACATGCAAACAACTCGTAAATTACCGAAATAGTGCAGTACACAGCTTACATACCTGTAAACTACTCGTAAATTACGGAAATAATGCAGTACACAGCACACAGACAAGCAAGTAACTCGTAAATTATCAAAAAATGATGGATTTGTAACACTATACAAACACACTCACAACACTTAAACAGCCAAAAATAATGCAGTGCACAAACACTCATTGCACATAAGAAACAGTTTCGAACTATCATCAACCGCGATGTAGCCTATCCAAGACTCCAACATGCTGCATCTACATTGCCGTGAGCCACCACTGCTGCCAACGGCAGACAGCAGATAAAAGTCTCATCTACAGTTAGAGTTCTTTGAGTGTTATACTGATGTCAAAGAACTCCAACACACAGATGCACTGCCCGCCATACCCCATCCACTGGACTGCACAGGACGCTACTGCAAACGCTCCCAGAAGTCAGGATACACTGGTGGCTCCCACGAAGTAACGACGTGGGCGTCAGCTGCCAAGTCACACACTGGTGTGCGTTTAGGTCCTGCAAGCATGAGGCGGTGGCATCCCTTTCACACTAGACATCTAAGAAATCCCTGATGGAATACATGTTCACCTAGGCATTGTTCCTGGCATAATGACACATAGCTGTGGTGTGGGCCCAATGTTGTGAGATGCTTGTATAGGAGCTAAGAGTTTCTCAGTGTTATACTGATGTCACATATCCATGTAAATAAAAGCCACATCCTCCCCCCCTCTGAACGTGCAATAGAAATCTGTTGCTGAATAACATCGACTGCTTTCTCCCTAGCTATCCTAATGGGACAGCCTGTTCATCATTGAATTTACCCATAAAACTGCTGCTGGTGTGAGACCACCATCCGCCATTGTTTTCTGGAGACAAGACTTTCAGTGGCAAAAATCTATTTTGTACAGCTTGCCATATTGCACTGACAGTTAAACCTTGCAAAAGTGCCCCACATATCTTCAAATACGGATAGATTCTTACTCTATTACACTGCTCTGCCACCGAGGATGATAACTTGAATATTAGAGCATGAAACCGATCTCCAACCTGGCAATATATCACTGTGTACTGTGTTGATGTAGTAAACATACAATTCGTATCCTGCACTATACAAATCGTCCCTTTTGCCATTGACTGCCTGATACTTGTACATATACCGTGAAGACAGACAGCACCAAATATACTCCTCATAGCACTAGATATTTTCCTGCAGCCGACAGTCACCAGTCGTCCACTTCCGATGCATGACTAGAGCACCCTCGGTGGACCAAAGTCACTCTCCGAACTGTTGTACAAAGACAACCACGTTTCTACACTAATCTCCAGACTCTTGGGATTACAAGAACACATGTGCTTTCACATATGTTTTACCAGAATATTCTACCATTTACCTGATACTTCTCGATATCAAGCACATGGCAATATCGTTTGGATAGCAGTACTGCTCGTGCAACAGAATTCTGAAAATATCGACTGGAAATTCTTTCTCTAGTAACCCAATACTTTAGCTAGGTGTAGCACGCTGTAAACCATTGAGTAACTAGAAACTTACCATGTTTGCAAACACCTTTATGTGAAAACTCGAAAAAAAAATTGAGGAAACTGATATTTCCACTCACGAACACCGATTTCGGTGATGTAACAGATTCCAAATCATCCTTATAATTTACAAAGTCAACTACGGTGTTTCTCATGTCTAGAGAACGAGTAAACGTGTCTTCCACCTGTCTTTCACCTGCTAGACGCGCCAAACCATAGTCGATGTTCTCTCATCTAAATGTACAACCACACGTCCATATTGAATATTCTCGAATTTCCATGCGATCAGGAAAGCTGTCCAACACACAAACTAAGTGTCAGTTCGCTATTCGGCTGTCTAGAGACGACATGGTTAAGTCAGCTATATTCCTGCACCTCCAACAGGTCTCTCTCCATTCGGACAGCTCCTATCGTTAGCCAGAAACGTGAATCATCCCAGCCACAGGCCACTGGCACTGCGTGCCACGGACTCCCAGTCACAGAATCTTTCTAGGAAACCGACTGCATACATATTTTGTCACTGTACTTACAATTAAGTATTACGATCATGGTCTCAGTTGAACGACATTCGACAATGAGCGAAGTATCAGAAATACACCCTGCTGATGCGTGTGGCTCTGGAAATAGAAATATCTGTACCATTCTTATGACTTGACATACTCTTCCCTTTGCTATCATAGTATTCCACATCAAATCCACACCTTTCTTAGGACTGGACATAGTCATTTTCTTTGCACATTCGAGAACACAGCGCAAACATTATAAGCCTGATGATCAAGGGTACCCCATCACACATCCCCTACTACTAAGTATAATACTTCACCAAAAGCTGATTGCTGGCGATACGAAGTAATACTGACCAAAAATTAACGATGGTTGGACATGACTCATAAGTTTTTCTTGCGAGTGGTACAACTTTGTATTAGAAAGAGAGACCTAATCGTCTTACAAACAGCCAGATATTAAAAACTACGACCATATTACTATCACAAGCGGTCATGGCTCTACAGGTGCACACAAGTATCAATGTCAAAAGCTATGTTGGCTATATAAATAGAGGTATGGCATTACCTAAGAATGAATTGGTTTTTCCAGACAAATACCATGACACTGAATATAAACAGTGATCATAGCAGTATATATTATCAGACAAGCAGTGCGGTTACATGTAGCCCATGATACAACCTCATGATAAAATCGCTGAATTTTAAAATTGATTTGGCTAAGGAACGTGGTATGATACCGTTATTTGCAACTCTCTCATGCCGCCGCTAGGTATTTCTCCAGTATTTGTAACATTCTGTCTTGATACCATGTCAGACGTTCCGCAATATATCCACTGGATTATGGGTGATGGTTGATTGAGAAAGATCACAAACAGTAGATGGTGTACTGATTGAGGTCATAAGAAATGTACACAGGCTTCTCAGGTCTCTAGTGTTACGTTATCTGCTAGAAAGGATGTCTATGAATTGGAATCAAGTCTGTCCATTCAACCACATACCTGCATTGGAGAAGCCCTTTAATGATTACAGCCACTGGTAAATCATATTTCTGGAACTTTCATATCTTGAAACGAGACACCTTTCTTGAACCTGTCTGCTACAATAAAATTCCAATGTGGTTTCCAGTAGTCCCTACAAATCTTGTAACTCTCCCATTTCTGCAGCTTTGTTCATGTGATCATTCCAATTTAGGTCGGAACTGAGCGGAAGTCAGAGAGAGCCATATCCACTGCCTTCTGAAACCCATGTACAAACAGAGTGACTTGAGTCAGGTCCGTATTTTGACGATTCAGTGGAAAGCAAACTGTCATACCTCTTCCACCAGTGTATGACATGTAAGGTCAGTGCCAAACAAAGCCTGTTCCTGCAGCACTAGATAGTACAAAAGACAGTATGGGAACTGGGAGGAGGACGAGGATTTTGCTACTCCATTGTAGTGCATCCCCAAACTACATACAGATACTACAGTCCGAAGCAGATTCGCACCCCTCAGGACCCATTCACGTCTATCAGCCCAACATGGTCTCTTCATTATTCTGAACCATCCAACAGAGAAAAATTACAAACTATAAAAGCTCCCATAACTTCATCCGATAGAGAACTTGATAAGATTTTTATCACATCTCTCTCCTCCCATGTATCGAAAACAAATATCATCTGCATGCCAGCATCGAGCATATGTGATGATCCTATTAAATATACAGGCATTGATCGACTGCACAGATCAGTTAAACGTTTCATCACATGTACTGTAGGAGGATGACCATATCCCACAAATTATACTATAAGTCAAAGAGACCTTCACTGTGTCACTGTATTTTTGCTTAAAACATTGTTTTGTTTTCGCTGTAACACGCTTTGTACACTGCCATACATTTTTTTTTTTTCCGCCACGACTCAAGGTCTGTGTCAGATTCTAAACTGACATTAACACATTGTGATCCATTCTTTCTCACAGAAAACTAGACGTAGCATGGTATAAATCATGTTGTTACTGCTGTTACCATAGCACACCACACACACTGGACGATTTTAAATAAAAGACAGTTACAACTTAAGGAAACTGGAAGAGTTTGAGGCATTGTGGAGAGTTTCCAAACTGCATTCCAAAGGTGACTGATGACCTCTACATTTACACTAATCTGTCATACTGATGGTATAGCTGATGGCTCTGCATTCTGTTTCAACTGATTCCACATATTGCAATCATGTACGCGATCACTATTTCAGTGCTAGCCATCCCTAGAAGGTGTTGCCCCTTCACCAAAACACTTTCTCCATCTCAAACAAGTGATGTCAGTCAATCATTATGTGGTAACCAACAGTGTACCAGTGGACAGATGGGATGGAAAAGACACTATCAATGAACTGTAATAATAAGCATCACAATTGATAGCGTGAACAATTTTAGCAATTTTACAGTAATTTCTACAGCAACCAATGATGCGACAGCATGTCGCCCAAATTTCAGTATTGTAGCATCATTGTGAGTATCATTGCGAATGTAGATAGATGACTGTGCAGTATGTCCATTCATCGTTAATTCTCGAACATATACATAATCAAGTATACAAGATAGCACTATACGTATTTCTAACAGCTCGAGCATAGTGCATAACTTATGATCCATCTCAATGCAGATGGGAGTCACAGAGCATTCTCACTGAATAAAATTAGAGACTGATAGACCCCCTCACACTGTCTTTAACCAGCCTGCCATGCAGTACCTTTAGTGATTTAATCTGCAGCTGACCAGAAGTAGAGCTCTACATTCCAAGCGTCATGAATGAATGGAGCTCGACAAGTCGCCCATTCAAGTGCACAAGATTTCTCCAGATGGGCCCATGTCTTGGAGGTTAGCACACCTTATCAATGTATAGTAACAGATTTGAAAGTGTTGTGATTTAGTAGCAGAAGGTTAAGAAGTACAAGAAACAGGTGACTTTTATGCATGATGTAGCTCCAGACAGATGGAGTTCGAAGAATTTTACGTAAATCAACTACACTATCAATTTCAACGTATTGTTCTAGTGTCTGGGACGAGTACCAGGAGGATGTTGGTAATCCCCAGAGTCTGGAGATTTGTGTAGAAACAAGCCCGTCTTTGTAGAACAGTTTGGAGAGTGACTTTGGTCCGCCGAGGACGCTCTGGTTATGCATCAGAAACAGGTGACTTGTGACCATCAGCTGAGGGAAAATATCTAGTGCTGGAAGGAGAATATAGGGCGCTGTCTGTCTTCGCGGTATATATACGAATGTCTGGTGGTCGACAACTACATGAATGGTGCTAAAGGAGAGTTTTTATATGGTGCAGGATATGAATTGTATGTTTACTACATTGACACAGTACGCGGTGATATATTGACATGTTGGAGATCGGTTTCACACTCTAATATACAATCTCCTGTCCTCAGTGCCAGAGCAGTGTAATTGAGTAAGAGTATTTCTGTATTTGACGATATGTAGGGCACTTTTGCAGGGTTTAACTGTCAGTGCAATATGGCGAGTTGTGCAAATTGTTTTTGCTTCTTAAAGTCTCATCTGCAGAAAACAATGGGGGACGGTGGTCCAACACTAGGAGCAGTTTAATGAGTAAACTCGGTCATGAACGGGTGGTCCTGTTAGGATTGCTAGGGAGAAAGCAGTTGGTGTTATTCTGCAACAACTTTCTATAGTGCGCCCAGTGGGGGTGGGGGGGGGGTGGGACTTGGCTGTTATTTACATAGATATGTAACATCGGTATGGCACTGATAAGCTTTTAGCTGCTATGCAAGCATCTCTTGGCACCAGGCTCGCGCCGCAGCTATGCGTCATCGAGCCTAGGTGAACACGTATTCTGACAGAGATTTCTTAGGTGTCAAGTATGAGAGGGATGCCACCAGCTCATGCTTGCGGTACCCAAACTGACACCTGTGTATGGCTTGGCAGCTGACGGCTGTGTCATCACTTTGTGAGAGGCGCCAGTGCAGCCTGACTCCTGGGTGCAGGTGCAGTAGCATTCTGTGCGGTCCAGTGGACGCGGTACGGCAGGCAGTGTGCGCGCCCGTTGGAGTTCTTTGATGTCAGTATAACACTCGAAGAGCTCTAACTGTAGATGCAACTTTCAGAAGCTTGTTGCCATTAGCAGAGGTTGTGGCTCACGGTGGCATTAACGTGTGTGCATGTTGGAGCCTCTAAAACGCCACAGTTGATGATAGTTCCATAGCGTTTTTAATGTACAATGAGCATTTGTGCACTGCATTTTTTCGTCTGTTTAAGCATTGTGAATGTGCTTGTATATCGTTACACATACATAACTTCCTGAAAATTTACGAGTTGCTTGTATGCCTGTATCCTGTGTACTGCATAATTTCAGCAATTTACGAGTTGTTTGCTTGTCTTTATACCAGTGTACCGTATTATTTTGGTGATTTACGAGTAGTTTGCAGGTTATGTACCTTTCAGTCAAAGGGGAAAAATAGGTTTATCCCTGAGTGCATACCTGCTCCTGATGTAGGCAACCCACAGTAACAAAATGTGCCAAAACGAACTTTGTTCTACCACAACCCCCTGCAAAATAATATAGAAACACTTCTGAAATAGACTGAAATACTGTAGCACAAAGAAACACACAACAGACAAAAGCACACAACACTGACCAGTTGTCATTACAACACTGATCACGTCACTGTATGAACTCAACTACACAGCAGATCATTTCACTTCATAAAAGGCAATGTGTGAGGAAGAAATGTATTCACCAATACAATACCATCAACACTATAGCGCTGTGTACAGGAAGCCAACACAACATAGTAACAGTAATTACAACTGTCAAATAATGGGGCATTAGCTGCACTGGTGAAAAATGGATGTTCAGTATAAATAAGCTGCTCAACATAATGCAGGAAAAAAACTTTAAGATAACAACAAAGCTCTGGAGAAATGAATGTGCTAGTTAGTAAATCAAACTTCACGTTATTATTGTTGTGGATGCTAATTTCTATTACTGAGCACAAAAATATTTTTTTGGATCGGTACCAAACAAACATGAGCACAATAATTTTGTTTAGATTTATGCATTAGAAATATTGGGAGAGATTTGAATTTAAAGAGTGATAAGTTCAAAATGGGGCTAGGCTCTAGCTAACTCAGAAACAAATGGCCAAAGCGTTACATTCTGCAGATGTGGTGATGCAGCTGCAGTGATCACGCCTACAGTTCCATAAATAAGAAAGACCACATTCATGTACACTATTCGGGCACACTTTTTTGATGATTTCGAAATCCTTCATAAATGGTTGAACGTTTTACACATGGTCATTAAAAATTACAAACTTCGCTGCATATGTACGACCTGACAAGGGCTGATTTGGGACTGTCTTTGAAGCATCCATAGCACCAGCTACCTAGCTCGTCAACACACAGAAATGTAAGATAACGACAGTAGTAGGGTACTGGGGCTCCTGGTGCAATTTTTATACCAAATTGACATGCAAATTTATCAATTAATTACACCCACCACCCTCCCCACCCCCACACCCCAGATGACATCACGTGTTTTCATGAACCAGCAAGTAAGTCCCCGCCTCTGCACTCCTGGAACCTCCCCCATCTATACTATTGGCGGGAATTCCGAATTTTGGCGAAAATTTCGAATTTTGGTGGAAATTTCTTTGTCCATTGCTGTGCTGAAGTCCCACGCCACCATCCCACTAGGAAATTGGAGGGAAATGGCGGTGCTCTTTCTGGGACTGGAACCCTGGTGAACGCCCTTTCCTTCCTCTCCTTTCCCTCCTCCCCCAACAACATATTGAAGCAGTCCAGATGCAGGATAGGAAGGTTGGGTTAGTGTACTTTATTTGTTTTCATTTGGAAGCTGAAGTAAACATCGGTCCTAATTATGTAATTAATCACAAAGATCGGCTATAATTATACAATCATAAGCATCACACTACACAAGGACTTCCTAAAATCTCAATAAAGTCATAAATTGGCGATGCCATAGAACTTATAATATCCTGCTGGAATAATATTTCACAATACCACTGAAAAATGGTGGCAGATGCACTCAAGCACTACCTTTCACATACAAAGTGGCGAGAAAAAAAGGTGGTGTGGGAAATACATTCAACTGACCAGATGCTTGTGTTGGACATAAAGCAGTTTAATAAGTGTATTACCTGTCAACATATATCTGACAACTGTATATATCGCTAGAATGAGATTTTTCAGTCTGTAGCGGAGTGTGTGCTGATGTGAAACTTCCTGGCAGACTAAAACTGTGTGCTGGACCAAGATCTATCGCTGTTTGACTCACAGTTCGCCAAAGACGCCTGCTCGATAATCACCCTGCAGCCCCAGTAATCGAAGCCAGTGTGTGCTACCACAACTGATGCAAAATGCTTCACTGCTATAATTACACATCAAAATTGTTGTGGAAAAAAAACAGCACTCGTAACCAAGGGTCATAATGCAGCACATGTACTGGGGAAAATAGCCGCCCCAGAAATTGCAGAGGGGGTGGTAGTTGGCCTTGTGTTTCCCTCAACGTATCATCGCAATCAGCCGAAATCAGAAGCCCTCTTACCTCCCTTCATCCCTTCCCCTCCCTCCTTCCCTCCACTTACGGTGGGGACACAGGTCGCTTCAAACAGTTAACTGCTACCGAGTACCTCACAGTTTTTCTGAGGCCTACCTCCCTTCCGCTGGATGACGAGTGCACCCAGGCCACCATGGGGCAACGGTCCTTCATCAACACAAAAGCATGTAAAGCGAACTAAACAATAAGAGACAAATGAATGGCTACCCCAAAATTTACCAGGACAGCTCTGCCCCACACACTGTGCCCTGGTTGTGGCACGGTTACCTAGGATGACCAGACACACACACACACACTCACTCACTGGACACTGACCACACACCACCCCCACAAGAGCTCGCCATTCTGAATGTGGAAACACTGCACCATAACAACTGTATTTAACGTCAATGCACCTCCCATAATCGAGAATCTATTAAAAAGGAAAACACGATTACTGTGATAATAAATGGCCTCTTTCCATGAAAATAGGTGCAGTCTATTTTCTTTTAGTTTTATGAGTAGAATTGCGTTAGTTTTCGCATTCGACTGCAGCATACAATTCGCACCTCATTATTTTTCGACATCTATCAAACTGCACGACCATAGATTATAGATGAGCAAAATTCGAACATCAGGCTATACACCTACTACATACACAAAATAGCGTAACTGAGATGAGTATGTGCCTTCATCATGGATCTTCAAGAGTGTAAGAGGAGGTGTGTTAAGTGTAGTGGAATGCCTTGGTTTGTTGTTATTACTGGAGAATCTAGACAACATTGCTACGAAATAACGGTAATATAACTTTCATCAAAGATGTTATGCTCTTTAGCAATATGAATTTTAACGTGTTTACATCTACAGAATCGTTTTGCAAAGAGTTTTTCGTTAGTTGTGGGGCTGTAGCAATGTCGAAAACAACATATAAACAGTTGAAATCGAGACTTTTCGATTGTTAATATGCATGCATAGCCTCTGTATGTATGTGTGTGTAGATCTGTCAGCGATGGATAGTTGCGAGTTGAGTGCGTAACTTGCTAACTGTTCATCTATAAATTACATTGCCAGGGGTGCGTACTCTGCAGGTATGGGGAGGTGAATCTGTCGCATTCCAGAATTCTAAGTGTAGTCAACAGACTGCCAACTAACGAGTAACTTATTACTAGGATAAAAACAGTACCTAAAATCTCCGGTTTGAAGATGTTCTGGCAAGGTTGTGGCACGTATCAGAGTTGAAAGGTGTAAATAAAACGAACAAAGCTCATCTTGTATGCAATAAGAGCACATATTTATGGAAAAAAATGTCAGAGAAGTAATCAATCTGTACACATTTCAACTTCCTGTTGCAGATCCCTCCATGGTAGAGTGGAATTCAGGTGAACATGTTGAGAGGCACCCACATGCCATGCTCATACTGTGGCATCAAGCAGTCAGGCCTGCAAGATGAGTGGTCTGCCAAGCGAGTGGATTCATTCTTATTTATCAAGTAACATGAACTCTAGTACTCACAATTAAGTTACAAATTATACTCTTGTATGAATATTACGCAACGGATAACGCACATCTGACTATTGGTAATTTACACAACTCTGACTGTTCACTACAGACTGGCAATACCACATTTTCTTTCTTATTTAACGGCTTTGATCAACACGTGGCCATCGCACTGAATATGAATGGCGCACACATTATAAATTCTGGATATCATGACAACATACATTTCGAAGGAAAAGGCCACCAATCTTTTTCTCTTCACTATCTTATTTATTCCGATAAATTCTATAACCTAAACACACACATTCTATAACCTACAACAATAACACATGAGAAATTCGGCCCAGTGGGCATGGCTTTACATTGGTGATTCTCTATCTTACGGCCTCGTAATTATTTAACGCTACAATGCACTTTCTGGATAGGATGGTGGATCTTTTGCTATATCTCAAACTTCGACTCTCACAACCATCATCACGAAACTTTCCTCCTGACCGAGCAGTACAAAAGGAACATGCATACCCCACTACCTCTGAAACTACCTTGCTACTCCCCCATGCAAACCACACGTACTTAAATTACATGACATACACCACACTGCAACATGGAATACAACACAAGGAATCGTCACGACGTTATAATCACATCACTTTCAGCTATCCCACTTCAATTAAAATTCATCCCAGTTTCACACGACACTGCCCCATTTCGTAACTTTTCTTTCCTATTACGAACTCTGGAGGATATAGGCACGTCTTCCTGTGCAATGCAAGCCAAGTGGCGTTGCTGGATAGACGGCTGACTCACCTTGCTTCTCTCTCAGAGTATTATAGTTTGAATCAAGCGTCACACGGAAACATAACACGCAAAGTAATATTAAGAACATATTCATCACACACGCGAGTCCTCAACTGATACCATGGACGAGTACTTCTCTTTATCCTTTGTCTCATACACAGATTGAGACTCACACAGTACTCACCACGTGGAAGTACTCGTCTCTCATTTCAAGTCCTGCACATGCCATTTCTTGAATATTTCAGCTTATAGTACACACGCTAGTAATTCAGCTTAACTTAAGCACTCGGAAGTATTTCAACTTATTGCTACACGTAGTTTCATTGTGACCGTTGGTCACTTCCGAAGATTACTAAGATCCCCTTAATATTACCCGCCTGACATTTAATTCTCCCCACAAAAGTTCCTGAAATAGAGAAATTATTATTCTAAATTACTCTTAAGTATTTCACATGCACACCATGTCTCCACTCTTTTGTCTTTACGGAGCGCACCTAAGACAGGTCTTACCAACACTAGATCCATAGATCCAGCGGCAGAGTGCTGAAACATGGCCGTTCTTCAGGTCCTCTCGCACTTCTGCCGAAGTGGGGGAGCACCTTGTTACCGTATTGGTCAGCCACATTTCAGGCGCTCAAAGCTCCGGTAAATTTCATCTCTTTGGTTCCACCAAAGGTGGCCAAAGGATCGCGTCAAAGATGATCATATATTCACATTCACTATCTGCAGTTAGCAGACGACCATACATTCATTCATTTCACAGATCTCACCAAACTGGATGTAGGGATTTATTTTATTTTGTGGGAGTGCACATGTGATCAATTAAATAAATAAATTGTCATTCTTTCCCACACTGGTATCCAGCTTCGCTGTATTAATTGAAATTGAGTTATTTTTACAGAAAATATGTTGTTCTGACAAGAATAATGAAGTATGTTGTACCTATTTTCAATGTCGGGCAGTACTGTACCCTTTCAATGTAGAACTGTGCCAGACTGAGTTTCTATCACATATATCGCTACATGAGCCTGCAGACAATCTCACTGATGTGTCGTAGACTACACATTCCCAATCTGCACCACCCACTGAGTCTCATCTAAGTACGAGGCGAGTGTTACTATACTTTTCATGATCATGCAATCCAAAATGCATGCATGTAGATCACTGGGAAGAGGGAAATTCCTTGAATATTTTAGTAGGCTGGTGTTTATGTCATACAAATGGCCTCATATAAAATCAAACAATATGTGGGTACGCCAGCAATATGACCATACATATACGGAAAAATATCAAAACTGTATGAAAAAATAACATAAGATCTGTAAAAATCGAGGCAAAGCTGGTACAATCACGCAAAATTGATGGGAAAGACGTAAAATTGTGAGAAATACATCAAAATACGTAAAATCGCAAAAAAACTTGCAAAATTACGTAAATTGACTGAGAATACATAAAATTAGAGAAATATTACCATGAAATGCGGGAAATTGAGATGGGCTGGAGGTACGCAGACATTGAAGGCCGAGAAAAGCTTAAAAATTATGCTCTGGCGGCACTTACTTTTAACCTTTCCCCTCCCTCTGTAAACTACGTGGGTTTTACTAACACATACTGCAACAGAGGTGACATATCCATTACACAGAGACGCCATATTAAATCAGGCAAAACATCTGTATCTCAATCCATAACTGTGTTCTCAGACATGCAGTCGAACATAGATATTATCGAATTACAGTTGAGTGTTACAAACAATGTTATTTCTTATGTATTAAGGAGAAAAATCAATGCATTTATCAGGCTTAAGCCATTCCCTTGAGTGTTCTGTTGGAGAGTAGACCGATGTCACATGTATCACCTTTAATAGTGTGAGAAGGATGCACTCAATAGATATAGTGCTAGGACGAAATCGCTATATCATGCTACACACGAACAAAACTTCCTAACATCAGACCAGGACTTCTTTGTGCAAGAAGAATGCTACTGTAAACAGAATAAGACTATTACATCTCCTTTGGCTACTGATTGTAATGCTTCCTCCCTCGTATGAAGCTGTTGCTTCTTTGGGTGCATTTTCGTGCAGCAGGGCGTGGGTTGTACCTCAATGTATCACATATCATAAATATTCATGTTGGTTTTTCCTCACTCTGTTTCCTAGCGAGACTTACCCACATCGATCAAAACTGATACTACTACTACTACTACTACAACTACTACAGTGTCCAGACCTCATTCTAGTTGATTTAGAAGCAGCTCGAACAGTGAATATACAATGATGATACCTTATCTGACAGTCGACAGATGATGGTTGAAGTGATCACTGTATCCAGCAGAAGTCTACAGATATCAGTATTTGAATGTTGCAATGTCTTCCACATTTTTGTCAATGATAAACATCGCCACTGTGTTTTATTTCTACCAACCTGTGCATTGTGGGAGCTGCATAGCTTACACCATGTGATATTCAGCTTTCTATGAGAGCCAATGAATCAAAATGTCGATTTAGCATCTGACAGACCTCGAAGCCAAAGCAGAAAAACGAAGAGTGTGACAGTATATAAATCTGTAGTCATACACTGCTTGGATGTGTTACAGCCGAAAAAACAATGTATTAATCTGCTTATGAAGGAGCAACATAAGAATCCTCTCTTGCGATTAATAGTCGGTTGAATGTGGTCTTTTTCCAGTACAGGCAACAAAACTTTATGCAGATCTGTGCAAGCGACTTTAGCACTAGAAACATGCTCCAATGGAGTAATATGTGTATATGCAATATGCTCGATGTCAACATGCAGATGGTATTTGTTTTTCGATATATTGGAAGAGAGAGATGCAGTTAAATCTTATAGGAGATTCCATTATTAAAGTTTGGATGCAGATAGTTCTCTCATAACTACACCAATATTGCTCGTAAAATCGGTTGCATCTATTCTTGTGGAATCATGACTCTTTTGTTATTATCGTCACATTTACATGTCTAAAAAATAGGTGTTGCTGCAAGTCCTTTGTTATTTCATACTTCATAACCTCTAATTATAAAGTAATAGCTCATTGTTTGAACCTAGAAATGATTGCGTTTTTTCCCGACATGAGAATAGATTGCATGAACTAGCTGTGACGATCAAATCGCTTACAAAACTAGAACGTAAGAATATGCTGTATGATCGAAAATTTACAGAAATGTCGAAAGAGGGGAGTTATGGTGCACGTAGATGGTATTTGTTCTCAAGGTAATGGAAGAGAAAAAGACACAGTAAAATCTTATAGGAGGTTCTATTACGAGACAGCCACTCACAATTTGTTTCATAAACAAAGGTGTCATATAGCTTCGCACTCATAAAGCAGGACTTGCCATAGTGTACAAAACAGCAACGTTCTCTTTAATTATAGCTTCTTGTTGTCGAACGTAAAATGTTTTTTCAGATATGTGCCTGAAATGTTTGTAATACACACATGCTATTGTTGTTGTGGTCTTCAGTCCTGAGACTGGTTTGATGCACCTCTCCATGCTAATCTATCCTGTGCAAGCTCCTTCATCTCCCAGTACCTACTGCAACCTACATCCTTCTGAATCTGCTTAGTGTCTTCATCTCTTGGTTTCACTCTACGATTTTTACCCTCCACACTGCCCTCCAATGCTAAATTTGTGATCCCTTGATGCCTCAGGACATGTCCTACCAACCGATCCCTTCTTCTAGTCAAGTTGTGCCACAAACTTCTCTTCTCCCCAATCCTATTCAATACCTCCTCATTAGTTACGTGATCTACCCACCTAATCTTCAGCATTCTTCTGTAGCACCACATTTCGAAAGCTTCTATTCTCTTCTTGTCCAAACTATTCATCGTCCATGTTTCGCTTCCATACATGGCTACACTCCATACAAATACTTTCAAAAATGACTTCCTGACACTTAAATCTATACTCGATGTTAACAAATTTCTCTTCTTCAGAAACGCTTTCCTTGCCATTGCCGGTCTACATTTTATATCCTCTCTACTTCGACCATCATCAGTTATTTTGCTCCCCAAATAGCAAAACTCCTTTACTACCTTAAGTGTCTCATTTCCTAATCTAATTCCCTCAGCACCACCCGACTTAATTAGACTACATTCCATTATCATTGTTTTGCTTTTGTTGATGTTCATCTTACATCCTCCTTTCAAGACACTGTCCATTCCGTTCAACTGCTCTTCCAAGTCCTTTGCTGTCTCTGACAGAATTACAATGTCATAAGCGAACCTCAAAGGTTTTATTTCTTCTCCATGGATTTTAATACCTACTCCGAATTTTCCTTTTGTTTCCTTTACAGCTTACTCAATATACAGATTGAATAGCATCGGGGAGAGGCTACAACCCTGTGTCACTCCCTTCCCAACCACTGCTTCCCTTTCATGCCCCTCGACTCTTATAACTGCCGTAGAAATGTTGGAACACGTGAGGCAATACTGACCTTACGACTTGTCTTAGAAGGAAGATAAAGGAAAGGCAAACCTACGTTTCTAGCATTTGTAGACTTAGAGAAAGCTTTTGACAATGTTGACTGGAATACTCTCTTTCAAATTCTGAAGGTGGCAGGGGTAAATTACAGGGAGCGAAAGGCTATTTACAATTTGTACACACATGCAAGACGATTTATTTACAGACGCTGATTTGAAAGCAAGAGATGTTCTCAGGTTGTGTAATTTGTCTATCAAGCTGAAAGAAATTGTAAAACATAGAAATTTTTTCTTCAGAGTTTAAATTCTCGCTTTTTCGTTACGCTGATGACGGTTTCGCAATAATGAGGATATTCTGTGGTGATTGGTAGTTTTCACAGAGAAATAGCGGAAGTTTTTTTCTGATTTTACACAGGGTAGACATGATAGGGGGTCTACTGCCCAACCTCTGAATTTTGGCATCTGTAATCAGCAGCAGTGCACTTCTTGGATGTTGCAAAATAATGAGGTGCAAATCGTATCCTGCAGTTGAACGTGAAAACTATACCGATTTTGCTCATAAAACCAAAAGAAAATGTACTGTGCCTGTTTTTGTCGAAAAAGAACATTTATTATCATCACAACTGTGTTTTCCTTTTCAATAGATGCTCGATTATAGGAAGTGTTTTGACATTAAGTACAATTGCTACAGTGGAGTGTTTCCACATTCAGAACAGAGAGCACTTGTGTGGGTGGTGTGATCAGTATCCAGTGTGTGCGTGTGTGTGTATGTGTGTGGGGGGGGAGGGGGGGGGGGGCGGGTGCGTAGGCATGTGGGTGGGTAGTCACCCTAGGCAATTGTGCCCCAACCTCAGAATGATGTGTGGGGCGGGGCTGTGATGATAAATTTTAGACAAACGAAAACGAGGATTGGAACTTTATTAGTGGCAATATTTATTTACAGCTCGCACAAAATAGGTATGTGTTTCAAAGTTTTACTGACCTTCAAAGTAGTCACCAGCATTGTGTATAACCCGTTGCCAGCGAAGTGGAAGTCGTAGGATACTCTTAGCAGCGCCCGACGAATTCGTAGCAGTTCTGAAGTGAATGCCGTGAAGCTTTTCCTTCACTTTAGAAATCGAGTTGAACTTACGAGGGCTGAAGTCAGCGAGTGCAGTAGGTGGTATAGCAATTAGCAGCCCCATCAGTCAAACAAATCAGTAACAGTTTGCACTGTACGTGCTTGAGCATTGTCCTGCAAAATGATGGTCAGGTCCTGCAGAAAGTGTCATCACTTCTGTCTCTATGCTGTTCATTTTTGGAACACGACCTGCGACCAGCTTAGAGACTGTTGATCTGTTCTGTCCCTTATTAATTTATTTTGTTCTAAAACTGTCTACTGCCGTCACCATTACTTATGAGATCCTTTTGTGCATTATGCAAAACTCAGGGTAATTAGGAGAAGAAAAATACTATACATTGTTTGTATACCGGGTGGTTGTAATGAAAGTACAGTTACTCACAATGGTCCATTTTCAGCTGTAATTACGGCAGCGAAACTTGGTATATATTCTAATGCGTTAATAAGGAACTGATTTCTGCTGCAAATAAGTGGGTTAGAACGGGACATAGGCAGAAAAGGTCAAACAAGTGTGACGGGAATAATGATGATTTTATTATCAATTGCCACTTTCAGAATTTATGCAATATGAGCACCGGAGACGTCGACGGGATACTGTACAGCGCCAGATCTGTGCCTGGTGGACAACACTGGAACTAATTTTTCCAGCATAAATCGGTTCCCCACTAACATATTAACATACCTATCAAGTTTCGCAGCCATAGGCTAATTACAGCCCACACCGGACCTCCGTGAGCAGCTTCACTTTAATTAAAACCAGGCGGCGCTTGAGGAACGAGGTAGGCCGGTACAGTCCTTGTTTAGTTCCTTAGTACCACGTGCGTCACATCGTATGTGTAGCAGAGGGGCACTAGCTGTGTCCAGTGAGTGTGTAGCGGCAGCAGATCAGAAATGGACCAGATGGTTTACAAAACAGCAATACTAGTCGCAGCCTTGGCCAAACTGTTTTTATCCAACGGTGTCAAGCAGAAATCTCCCTGATGTCTTTCTTATTCTGACTGGCTAATTTCTGCCATTAGTTCATCTATGTCTACATATACATATACATGGATACTCGGCAAATCAGATTTAAGTGCCTGGCAGAGGGATCATAGAACCACCTTCACAATTCTCTATTATTCCAATATGGTGTAGCGCGCGGAAAAAATGAACACCTTTATCTTTCCGTACGAACTCTGATTTCCCTTATTTTATCGTGGAGATCGTTCCTCCCTACGTAGGTCGGTTTCAAAATATTTGCGCATTCGGGGAGAAATTTGATGATTGAAATTTTGTGAGAAGATTCCGTCGCAACGAGAAACGCCTTTCTTTTAATGATGTCCAGCCAATATCCTGTTTCATTTCTGTAACACTCTCTCCCATATTTGGCGATAATACAAAACGTGCTGCCTTTCTTTGAACTTTTTCGATGTACTCCGTCAGTCCTATATGGTAAGGATCCCACACCGCACAGAAGTATTCTAAAAGAGGACGGACAAGCGTTGTGTAGACAGTCTCCTTAGCAGGTCTGTTACATTTTCTAAGTGTTCTAAACTAACCCAAACATTTGAAACCATAAGTCGCTACTATAGGTGATGTTCAGTAACAAAAATAAAGTTGTGTTTATAAAATTTCTCTAAACGTATCTTTCAGCGACATTACACTCTTATTTCCCATGTTTTCATCCTCTGAGTCATAACTTTGCTGCTACAACCAAAGGGAAATTTCTGAAATGAGAATTTCAACCACATGGGCGCACATAATCAATAATTCACAACTTAACTACGCCTATAACTCACTTACACTTCGCTAATTTTTCTATTACGCCTACACCCTTTCTAAGTCTTAACATTGGCTTCCCCATAGCCTAGCAGTTCGATCAGATTAGTCATTTCTCGGCCGCCGTCACTGTCCAGTTTAACTCAAATTGATTCATTGACCGCTGATGAACCAAGTTTTTCTTTATATCCTCGCTTCTGCCGAATTACTGTGCAAGCCCTAAACGCGGTAAGGCGAGGTAATCATGCTACATCTGACGGCAGACTTTTCCGCTTATTACTCTATATAGTTTTCTCTCTTTAACTTCTAAATACCGGAGCAAGTTCTCGTTTCATTGGGCCCTGATTTAAGTCCTTGTGGTGTGAAGAAGACCGTCCAGTGGCACGTTATCGTATTTCACTGAACCAGTGCACACAGCTTCCTTGACCGGAGTGTATACTTCTTCATTTCCCTTTATCCCGTTGTGCGCTCTCACTAACAACATAGTGGTTTATTTAGGCGGGAAAGCTTCTGAACTATTTCTACAACGTGATATATACACAATTTTTTAAATTAGTAACATTGTAGCGTTTCAAAAGCATCGGAAATGAGGGTAAATCTGATAAAATAATGATTGATCCTTCTGGAATTCCCTTTGCTCTTGTAAGTCTCTCGACAACAGATGTAAGTAATGCAGTGAGTATGGACGCTACTTCATGGAGCTTGAATTTACCTCCCTCGATTACCCTTAGCATCTACAAATGCAGTTCTTGTCTTTATTTTGTTCAAATACAGCTATGTAAGTTTGTCTTGAGGATGGTCATGCTACTACATTGTCAGCATAAATTTTGCGTTTAGGGTAACTTGGATGTATAGTCCTACTAGTGCTTAATCAAAGATATTTACGGTCCCACACCAGTGGTAGCGTTAAGGGCTATACTTGGCTTAAAATAACTTTGTGATTGACATTTGAGCGAGCAGAATGGTAGGGCCGAACCCCGGGGCCAGTCGCCGTTCTGTCGGCAGCGGCACGTCGCCTCTGTGTTGTCAATTTTGATGTAGGTCTACTGAAAGCTGCGCCCAATGGAACTTGAGCCCAGTGAAATTTGCGCCCACAAAGGGTCGAGGAAGGGTCCACTAATCCCCTTGCCTAGTAGGTAGAAGAGCTGAGGGATACTACCTAGAGGTTTCAGAGTTCGCATTTTCAAGCTATACTATACAACACGCTGCGAACTGAGAAGCTCAATGTTAAGAGTGCATCGACAGCTTTCTACAAGAAATCGATACACGTTGCAAAACCATGAAACGTATATAGGATGTTGTTTCAGATCCTAGTCATTTGATTAAAATTTCAGAAACTAAACTTTCCGCCGTTATACAAAAATCAGTTGACAATTATTTCCGATTTCCGTTCCCAACTTTATTTCGGCGCTAATATTTACCTTAACTTTGTGTGTTTCGATAGCTATATGTAAGAGAATTCTTTTTTTCAAAATTCAAATTAATTAAGAATTATCTTAGGTCCGCTATGAGTCATGCACGGCTTTCTAATTGAGCGGCTAGTCAATAAAAATAGGCTAGCTAAAGATATCGATATTGATACAATTTCAAAATTTCCAGCCGAAAGAGAAGGAAGAAATTCTGAGCTACGTTCTACTCACCTGTCGCCTAAGGAAACAGCGATTACTTGTTAGGTTTCCATAATAATCAATTAAACTGTGGTTTGTTTCAATGCGTTTTACTTATTCGTTTTCATTCATAAAAAACTGTTTGCGTAGCAGTTAGCATTACACTTTGATTACTAAATCAGGAACATGAAAAAACTCCTACACACAAATGTTGTATTTTATGCTTTTGTGAGGATGGCAAATGTGGGAGGGCGGTGGATGGGGGGAGGGTGGGGGGGGGGGACGGGTCGGTGGCAGATTGAAGGTCTGCATTGGGTACCAAACTACTTAGTTTGTTACCTCATTGTGTAAAAGTCAGTCTGAACCAGAGTAAAATATTGGATGTGTAGATAACCAAACAGGGAATTCCTTGTACAGTTCTGTGCAAATTCGAAACTAATCACAGCAAATATCGTTAAGACATTCAATAACAGTTAAATAGCTGATGAGTCTTATCTTTACGTTATTAAATTATATGTACGTGTCTCAGAAACTCCATAAAGTGAATGATAAGCTCACTCACAGAAACAAGGTTTACATTCCTCTGTTATTTTTAATTTCACCTCATTATTTCATCATTCACCGTCAAAACAAGTTAGCGAAAACAAATTTTGCTTTCGATGTTTTAAGTAGCATCGACTGTTATTATCCTTATAGATTTACACTGATCAGGCAAAACATTATGCTCACCTGCCTTATAGCCGGTATGTCCACCTTTGGTACGGACAATAGCGGCGACTCGTCGTGGAAAGGAAGCAATGTGGCCATAGTAGGTCTTTGTAGGGTGCAAGTTATCTAAATCCCGTTTATCTGGGGAGGAGGGCGATGAGCTTTGATGTCATGTTCAATAGGATTCATATCCTTTATCAGGTTGATGGGCCAACAGATAAATTGTAACTCGCCACTGTGTTCCTTGAAGCACTCCATCACCCTTCTAGCCTTGTGACATGGCGCATTACTTTGCTGAAAAATGCCACAGCTGTTGCGAAACAAGATTGTCCTGAAGGTGTGTACGTGGTCTGCAACCAATTTACAACACTCCTTGGAATGCCTTGCATGACCTCCAATGGGTCCATCGATATCTATGTGAATCTTCCCCAGGGAATCATGGAGACATTGCCAGCTTGTGTCCGTCACGCAGTGCAGGTGTCACAGTGCTGTTCCCCTGGAAGATGGCGGATTAGCGCCCTCTGATCGGCATGATGTAGAAGGTATTGGGATTCATCAGACCACGCAACGCTCTGCATTGCCTTAACCTCCAGTGCTGATGGTCGCATATCCATTTCAGACGTAGCTGCCAATGTCACAGTTTCGACAGTGGCACATGTGTGAGTCGCTGGCTGTGGAGGCCCATCGTTAGGAGTGTTTGGTACACTGTCTGTTCAGACACACTTATACTCTGCTCAGCATTAAAGTCTGGTGTTAGTTCTGCCACAGTTTGCCGACTGTCCTGTTTCACCAGTCTGCTAGGTCTATGACGTACGACTTCCGTAATGAGGAGCGGCCGCCCAATCCCCCTGACATCTGGACGTGGTTTCACCTTGTGTTCACTACGTGCTGAAGACATTCGCCTCAGTACTCCTCGATCGCCAGACAAGTTGTGCACTTCCTGAAATGCTCACATGCTGAACCTGCTGACCTTCACAATCTGCCCTCGGGCAAACTCATATAGCCAATATGTTTTGGTTAAATGGTAGCATTAATAGTAAAGATTGAAATCTTTTATTTTGCAGATCCATTTCGGTCATTGTGTGACCATCTGCAGTGCCAACTATTCCAACCTTTTAGGCCCATGTCATGATAACACTGTGACGCTTACTTGCAACAGGTATCTTCACTTTTATTGCATACAATAACTTTGAAATTACAGAAAAGCCTGTCTTGTGACCTGAGCAGTTGCCGATCCAACATACTGCATGTTACAGCAAGAGCAAGATAGGATCTTCTGTAATTTCAAAATTATTGTATGCAGTATAACTGAATATATCTCTAGCAAGTTATCATCACAGAACAC
The DNA here is from genome assembly GCF_021461385.2 of Schistocerca piceifrons. Classification (NCBI taxonomy): domain Eukaryota; kingdom Metazoa; phylum Arthropoda; class Insecta; order Orthoptera; family Acrididae; genus Schistocerca; species Schistocerca piceifrons. Next base: position 319,109,739 of record NC_060138.1, on the reverse strand, counting down.
GTTCCACCTCATTGAAAATGTTGTGTTATTATGATATGGGCCTACAAGGTACGAATAGAAGGATTTCAATCTTCACGACCCATGCTGCCATTTACACAAAAAAGAAACGGACAATAATACGACAGTGGCGCATACGGTTCCCAGTGGAATTAGACAAGAAAAAGCACAGATAGATCGTGTGCCTTGCCCATTCTACACGCGCACAGCACGCTCACTGATACTACATGCACCATGCGTGTTCTGACTGCAGTCATTCCTCTCTAAGTGACGCTCCTATCGACTGGGCGGGTTTCTGTCGATAGTAGGTCCAGAGACACTTTCTCGTGTGATAATAACATCCATGTACTTCGGCTGTCGGTAGTACAACTTCAGTCCCAAAGATCGCTGCTGATTTGAAATCTACGGTCACGTTTCCAATTTTCCATTCTGGAATATTTTCCACCAATTTTCGGAAAATACGAATGTATGTCTCTTTTCTTTAGTTCGGCGATAATGCAAAGGCAATTGGATAGGTGTTTGTCCCATTATTGGCACCCCCAAAGTCGGCGTGAATGGTGTACATTTGCTACAGCACTTGAACGTACCGTCAATAACCCTTTCTCCTAATTTGTTGTCGCTTAATAGAAGACTACTGCCATCGTTCATAGCCAGTAATTCTGCTTTGAGGTCAATTTCTTCTCTTGTCTGCGGATATCTTTCATTTTCCTGTGATATTGCCCGCTGATAATAGAAAATTCTCCTCGTTGCTTGCTGTTCTGGTATTTCACTGGCAATAATGTTCTGGCTGATCAGTGTAGCTTTCGTTTGGATTTGTTCTTGCAGGAGGGCAAGGAAGGGAACCGTAGCAGCATTTGCCTGGAATTATCTGAGAACTACGGAAAACCAAATTCCATATGACCGACCATACATTCAGCCCAGGTTTTTTCAAAATTCCATCACACTTTATTCAGGCTTAAGCCGGTTAAAATCAGCTTATAAGCATCATCAATGTATCTTTTTTTTAATTTTTTTTATTTACAAGTTGCTATTTACATTTTGTACATTTTTCTGGTTATATGTGTCTCCTGATACATTTAGTTAAGTTTTTGTAGGTAGGAGACAGCTTTCAAGGAAGCCCTCGTCTCACCATACTCTTTGTACTTTTCCACTATTTCTTCCAGCCTATCATACTCAGCTCTGCCCTCGTTAGGGCGCACGCTAAATTTTCTGCTTCTCTTTTCATACACTTGATTAAGTCATTGATTTTAGGATTTCGTTTTGCAAACATGTTATTAATTTTGCGGTGTCAGCCTTCTACAGCGGTAGAAACCCAGCGCAGCACACATGTGAATTTGTTGTCCCATTTCATCTTCTTTGTATTCATGAGTAAGACCTAGATCTTGCACTTTTCTCCAGAGACACTTTCTCGTGTGATAATAACATCCATGTACTTCGGCTGTCGGTAGTACAACTTCAGTCCCAAAGATCGCTGCTGATTTGAAATCTACGGTCACGTTTCCAATTTTCCATTCTGGAATATTTTCCACCAATTTTCGGAAAATACGAATGTATGTCTCTTTTCTTTAGTTCGGCGATAATGCAAAGGCAATTGGATAGGTGTTTGTCCCATTATTGGCACCCCCAAAGTCGGCGTGAATGGTGTACATTTGCTACAGCACTTGAACGTACCGTCAATAACCCTTTCTCCTAATTTGTTGTCGCTTAATAGAAGACTACTGCCATCGTTCATAGCCAGTAATTCTGCTTTGAGGTCAATTTCTTCTCTTGTCTGCGGATATCTTTCATTTTCCTGTGATATTGCCCGCTGATAATAGAAAATTCTCCTCGTTGCTTGCTGTTCTGGTATTTCACTGGCAATTACACAGGCAGCCCAGTTCCTCTGAATATATTTTGGAAATAGAAATATCTCTCGTGCTTTTTTGTTCGCCTGTTTCAAAGCTTTCTTTACTTCCAACCGACGTCATCCGGAGTTCCACATTGAGGTTCGAGTGAAAAACGCATCATCGAATTCTTCGTTTTAGGCGTTCCTGGGCAGTGGCTTGATTTCTGTCTTGAACAGCACCACGTCACATTTCCGTCTTTTTTTCTCTTCACTATGTAAGAATAACGTTCGTAATGGCAACATGGCGTACCGCGAATGGTCGTTGAAAGTTCCTTATCGGAACTATTGTGATAGAAATGCACAAGTCGCCCGACGTTAACTCTACGACAGCTAAGGCTGTTTGTTCAGAGGTCGGCTACTGTGGTAGAGAAGATCTACCGGGGTGCAGTTCCGCCGTGTCTGGGCAGCAACTAGTTCAGAGTAATTAAGGCGGTCCGGGCGTTGGAAAGCCGTGATACAAAAGGAGCAGGAATCGGGCACAGATTTCACAGATTTCTGGCTAGGCAAAAATTCACTGGGCGCAGTTTCCATGGATCCGTCTATTTTCTGGTGCTAGGCAGAAGCAGAACCTTGTCGACAGTGGCTAGCAACGTTGCCCCCGCCACTGCAATCTGCAGTCACAAAGTTGGTTGGAGATACAGTAAAAATTTGGCGACCTATAAGAAATGATCAACAACGTGAAATGGTACTAGATGTTCAAAATTCTCACAAAAAAAATAAAAATAAATGTGTAAGCTATAATAAAACACGAGTAATATAGAAATATGTACAAAAAGACTAAAGGAACAGTAAGAATGGAAGAAGAACAACGGTGTGCTCGGATTAAATAAGAGGATATCAGAAGGCTGGAGCAATAAAAGAAAACTTCGTAAAAGCATTACAGTGAAGTAAATTCGTCTGGCGCGACTGGCTGGTAGTCCCTCAACACGCATGCTCAGCTGTCTGCTAGCAAGTTCTTGCAACAGGACGCCACTACAATGACTTGCACGCCGTTATTAATCCCACCGTGGGAAGGGGACTTAACAGTCTGAAGCGGAATCCGAACCACGTGTCGTTCCTGCCATATCTTTACTTCACTGAGCGGTGACTGCAGAATTCCAGTGTCTGACCAATCAAATCGTTCAAATGACTCTGAGCACCATGGGACTTATCATCTGAGGTCATCAGTCCCCTAGAACTACTTAATCCTAACTAAGCTAAGGACATCACACACATCCATGCCCGAGGCAGGATTCGAACTTGCGACTGTAGCAGCAGCGCGGTTCCGGACTGAAGCGCCTAGAGCCGCTCGGCCACAACGGTCGACCTCTGACCAATCCTGCGATTTTACGGTCTCTAGTTTCATACTTCACGACTAGACCACTAAGCCCGGGTTTGTGGGATTGAAATTCCGAGCGAAAGGCTACGAGTGATAAAATTTGTTGACAACTTTGCTATCCTCGGTGAAAATGGAAAAGAATGGGTTCAGCAGTTTGAAGAGCACACAGTGTGGATCGACTGTAAACCGAAGAAATTCGAAACTAATGATAAGTAGCAGAAATGAGAGCAGCAATAAACTTATTATCAAAATTGGTGACTACGTAATAGATGAAGTGAAGAAATTTGGCTGCCTTGGAAACAAATAAAACATGATGAACCAAGCAAAGAGGGCATAAAATGCAGGCTACCAAAAAAGACGGCATTCCTGGCCAAAAGAAGTCTACAAGTATCAAACATAGGGCTCAATTACAGGAACAAGGTTTTGAGAATGTACGTTTCAAGAATAGCATAGTATCGAAGTAAAAGATGGACTGAGCGAAAACGTTGAAAGAAGAGAAACGAGGGGTCAAGATGTGGCGCAATAGTGGGACCAATAATAAACGTGCAGATTCTGTGCAGAATCGTCGAGGAGATGAACATGGGGAAAGTATTAACAAAAATAAGGGATAGGACGATACGACGTTTAAGACGTGGGGAACTAACTTCATCCTACCAGAGAGAGCTGTAGACGTTAAAAACCTTAGGGAAAGACAGGGACTCCGACATATCCAACAAATAATATAGTACATTGGGTGCAAGAGCTGTTCTGAGATGTAGAATTGATGCAGGGTAGGAAGTCATGGTGGGTCGCATAAACCACTCACAAGACTGATGACAAAAGAAAAATTAAAACAAGAAAAAAAAGGTAGTGAAGTGCCACCGTGATCATAGTGTCGACAGGCGATCTTTGTCTTGCATACGACACTTCCCCCGAGAGCAGAAGTGCTTTCTCTGCCTGTCTCCAATGCAGCCAAAATCGTGAGCACAAAAGATGACGCCATTGAAAGAGTCGGACTTTGTTCAACTGCAGGTGCTGACAATGGGAGGCGTTCTGCGTGGGGTCGCGGTTTATTGTTGACCGGAGCGCCGCGAGCTGTGGGAAAGCGGCCGGTTGGGGGTCCGCCGAAGTTTCTCCCGCTGTGGCTGCTGCTGCCGCCCCCGACTGGGGTGGTGGGGGGGAGGGGGCCGCCCTGGCCCGCCGGCTGGCTGGCCGCTGCTTTCCCCGGCCAGACGCAATCCCCGCACATTCGGCATGGTCGCGGGCCACCGGCTGACTCAGCGCCGCCGCCGCCGCCGCCGCCGCCGCCCCAGGCGGAAACCGGGTCGCATCTGCATCCGCGGGGGAAAGCGGACCGCAGCGACAGCTACCAGAACAAAGGCTCAACGCGCGCCCTCGCCGTCTCCTCCCACTCCAAGAACGATGCGTCCCGGCATTAAGTGCATTGTTCTCCAACACATCTTCCACACCCAGTCCGGACATCGAGTTCCTTTGTGCGTCTTCCTGAAAGTCTACCTTCACCCGAGTGCAATCGTACCGATTTCGGTCCTTTATCTTATATAGTGGAAGAAAATTAATACTACTAACGACCTTTTGTATTTCTATACCCTCCTCAGCCCTGATCTTATACTATATGAATGAAAAAGTTTATATTGCTGGTCAGTGCATTATTCTGGGACAAAATATGATTTCAGTACTAAATTTGAAAAATTAGTGTGATTCACGAAAATTTTAGAACATCTTCAAAGTCAGAAAATAATTGAAATATGAACAGCATTCAAAAATTCATCACGAAACAATCAAAAATTTGGATAACTGTGTCCCTGGAACGTGGAAGTATAGGTCGTAGCCGAGTGGAATTCTAGTGCTCCATAAAAAAAAAGAGATTTTGCTGTATTGTTGTGATGAATTAAACAATGAAACATTCTAGTTCAGAATGGCTAAAAAAATAAAAAACAGAATTTACATTATTTCTCAAAGACATGCTGACACCGTGATAAAGAGCTTTCTTTAAACAGATGCTGCGACCTACTGAGAACATACAAAATCGAAAACAAGTAATGAAGTGAAAGAACATGGTGGAAAGAGTATGGTATAATCACGCACAGCGAGTTCATTTCCTTCTCAAAGCTAGAAAAAAAGTGAAAGTCGAATACATGCTACATAAAGACCGAGCAGGTTAACCAAACAGCCGTATTTAATGGGTCGGCCTAGTCTTACCCGACGCAGTAATTCGGAGTGGGTTTGTCGACTTTAAAACCGGATCCCAAAATGAAATTTAAATAACATCTCGGCGTTCCAGCTGGCCTCATCTTCAGGTGTGCACCTGAAACTGCCGAGAAGAAGCAGCGTTGGAGCCCTATACGGTAGAAGTTCGATAAGACATTGTGCCTGTGTGACTTCTGACATGTTATAGATGATTAGAAAAATGACATATTAGAGGATTTCTGTATAGCGTTACAGTTTCTGTAGTCTTTAAATGTGTGTCAGTCCCTAACGAGTCCTGTGAGGTTTATCTTTGGCCTTCTATGAAGCTAATTTAGTCTAACGAATTTACGAGATTTAAGGGCCAAAAATTTGTTTTCATATGAAGTTTAATGGTTTTTCTCTTAATTAATTGGTTGACCAACAGTTGCCCTAGGTGGTGCCTACTGTGAGTGTTCAGAAAACAGCGCATGCTTGTAAGGATTGCAGCGGTTTGAGAATGGAAATTTGTGGTAAGTTCTATGGGACTAAACTGCTGAAGTCATCGGTCCCTAGGCTTACACACTACTTAATCTAACTTAAACTAACTTACGCTAAGGCACTAAGGACAACATACACACCCATGCCCAACGGAGGACTCGAACCTCCGACGCGCGAACCATGACAAGGCGGCAAATACCGCACGGCTACCCCGCGCGGTGCAGCGGTTTGAATGTCAGCAGCCACTGAAAACACTTCCGAACCATACTACGTAGTTTGCTGGCGCTATGGCGGTGCGTCGTTTTGTCAGTTTTGTATCGTCTAATAGTCCCCATTCTTAACGAGCCGCTCCAGTTGATGAAACAGGTTGCAACCCTTGCTGACCGCACTGGTTAAGTACCCAAGACAATCTCTGGTCTTTACTAAGTCAAATGATTTCACTTCGTCACATCAAGTCACGTCCTTGTCACCAATTGTGAGTATATGGTTTGGGCGCTTAAGTTCGGTTGCTGGCATGTCAAAGCCATCGCCGCTACATACGCCACAGAACGGTCACGGCGTGTGTGCCGAAACCCGTCAGCGTTGCCCCTCAGCAAAGTGAACACGCAGCGCTGCAGCAACATCAGTGGTGAATGTTGGGGAGTGTGACATAACGCCATCAAGACAGTCACCATTAAATCTGCTACCTATCGCATCAAAGGCATTGCGAGGCGGTAACCGTTAAAACGGCGTATCACGTCTTGCCTAAATGAATCCCATTGCCTAAATTAATATTACCTGTCAGTCTATCATCATCATAGTAAGACTGTTCCGATACAAATATCCGCCAGCCACTATGTGTGTTTCCTCATACTTCAGCCACCGCTCCTCCCTTCAACAGAACTCAGCCATTGCGGATTTATCTACATCTACATACATACTCCGCAATCCACCATACGGTGCGTGTCGGAGGGTACCTCGTACCACAACTAGCATCTTCTCTCCCTGTTCCACTCCCAAACAGAACCAGGGAAAAATGACTGCCTATATGCCTCTGTACGAGCCCTAATCTCTCTTATCATTTTGGTCTTTCCGCGAAATGTAAGTTGGCGGCAGTAAAATTGTACTGCAGTCAGCCTCAAATGCTGGTTCTCTAAATTTCCTCAGTAGCGATTCACGGAAAGAACGCCTCCTTTCCTCTAGAGACTCCCACCCGAATTCCTGAAGCATTTCCATAACACTCGCGTGATGATCAAACCTACCAGTAACACATCTAGCAGCCCGCCTCTGAGTTGCTTCTATGTCCTCCCTCAATCCGACCTGATAGGGATCCCAAACGCGCGAGCAGTACTCAAGAATAAGTCGTATTAGTGTCTTATAAGCAGTCTCCTTTAGAGATGAACCACATCTTCCCAAAATTCTACCAATGAACCGAAGACGACTATCCACCTTCCCCAGAGCTGCTTGTCCCACTTCATATTGCTCTGCAATGTTACGCCCAAATATTTAATCGACGTGATTGTGTCAAGTGCTACACTACTAATGGAGTATTCAAACATTACGGGATTCTTTTTCCTATTCATCTGCATTAATTTACATTTATCTATATTTAGAGTTAGCTGCCATTCCTTACACCAATCACAAATCCTGTCCAAGTCATCTTGTATCCTCCTACAGTCACTCAACGACGACACCTTCCCGTACACCACAGCGTCATCAGCAAACAGCCGCACATTGCTATCCACCCTATCCAAAAAATCATTTATGTAGATAGAAAACAAGAGCGGACCTACCACACTTCCCTGGGGCACTCCAGATGATACCCTGACCTCCGATGAATACTCACCATCGAGGACAACGTACAGGGTTCTATTACTTAAGAAGTCTTCGAGCCACTCACATACTTGGGAACCAATCCCATACGATCGTACCTTAGTTTGCAGTGAGGAACCGAGTCAAACGCTTTCCGGAAGTCAAGAAATATGGCATCCGTCTGCTACCCTTCATCCATGGTTCGCAAGATATCATGTGAAAAAAGGGCGAGTTGCGTTTCGCGGGAGCGATGCTTTCCAAAGCCGTGCTGAAGCATGGACAGCAACTTCTCTGTCTCAAGGAAATTCATTATATTCGAACTGAGAATATGTTCGAGAATCCTGCAACAAACCGATGTTGCTCAAGTCTTGCGAGGCGACGATCTTCTATATATCGCTGTCGGACCACTTGAATTATGTTACCTATGTAAGCTTTGCTACAGGAACAATGAATTTTAAACGCTCATTAGTCTCAAACTGTCATAAACAGATGTAAGAAGGGCTCTAAACTTCTCTGTAATGCAATCAAATGCAACTATATCGCAGCAGAGACCTTTTCAAGCTCGAACATTTATGATATATGTATGTAGACTGAAGCGACGAATGAAAATTTCAACAAGGCCGGGATTCGAATCCAGGTCTCCTGCTCACTACTGTGTCATCCTGGCGCCGTGGCTTCACTCGTCTGCACAGACTACAGTAGCAAACCTCCTCCCTCAATCCAAATTCCCATTCGCACCTCAGTCCATTAATATTAATCGCTTTTAAATTCTCTTAAGTTTTTAACGCGCGCTGCCAGCATAAGGAAGGAAAGCAACTGTTTTATATTCGTCTTCTGTTGCTACTGGCAATGATCCTAAGCCCAAGCTGGCGTAAATCTCCTGTTCAGAGTACCATTGCGCATGAACACAGTGTTTAGGTGTTTAGTTCCTTCTGGCAATCTATCAGTGTTGGAGACGTTGTGTACTCTGTACGGTAGCTACCTAAGAATACCTACTCCGCTGATGTCTCCTCATCAGGTGTAAAAACACTCCATTTGATAAGTAAAACTAACAATAGAAAAAAAGAGAATAAAGTAGACTTCAAATCGACTCCCACATTTTGTACCTAAAGATGTCACCGACAGCAGCCGGTCGAAGTGGCCGTGCGGTTCTAGGCGCTGCAGTCTGGAACCGCGTGACCGCTACGGTCGCAGGTTCGAATCCTGCCTCGGGCATGGATGTGTGTGATATCCTTAGGTTAGTTAGGCTTAACTAGTTAAGTTCTAGGGGACTAATGGCCTCAGATGTTGAGTCCCATGGCGCTCAGAGCCATTTGAACCATTTTTAGAACCGATAGCCTCGATGAAGTAATTAATTACCTTCTGGTAGGTACGCTTATCGGACAACATAAACCGGAGCAAGAAGTTCTGAATACTGAGAAATTGAATTCTGTTAATATCCATTCTCTATAGGGGGAGACAAATAATATACACTACGTACAGGAACCAAGAGGGAACAACAAGAATGGAAAGCCAAGAACAAAGTGCTCAGCTGGTAAAGGTTGTAAGAAATGGTTGCCGTCTTTCGTGCCTACTGTTCCATTTATACAGGGTGAAAAGTATTTAAACCGACAAACTCTGGGAGGTTGTAGGGGACATCAAAACAAATATTTTTCCCTAATGTCATTTTTTCCTATGAGGAGTATTTGAACCGGTAGAGAAAGATTTATCTGGCGACAAATTAATCAAACCAACAAAGAAGTCCAGAGGGGACATATCTGTGGATCTAGCAGGCCATGGTACAGAACCACCTCTGCCAATCCACGTTTCTGGGAACCGTCGGTCCAGGAATCGACTCACAGGACGACTGAAATGTGCCGGCGCCCCGTCATGTTGGAACCACATGCGTTGTCTTGTAGGGAGCGTGACGTTTCCCAGCAATTCTGGCAATGCTCTGGAGAGAAAATTGTAATAGTGCCTGCTAGTTAATGGCCTACATAGCAGATACGGCCCAATTAAACAGTCCCCTACAGCACCGACCCACACATTAACGAAGAACCGCACTTGATGAGCGCTAGTATTTGTGGCATGTGGGTTATCCTCACTCCAAACATGCGAATTGTGCATGTTGAAGACTCCATCACGCCCGAACGTTGCTTCATCGGTAAACACAACAGAGGATGCAAATGTAGGATGCATTTCACAGTGTCCCAGGTACCACAGCGAAAACTATGCTCTGGTGGATAATCAACTGGTTCCAGGTTGAGGACACGCTGTAAGTGAAATGGACGTAACAATTGCTCTCGAAGGACTGTTGTTCTTACATTCGTCTGAGTCGTCCCCATGTTACGTGCAATTGCGCGAGTGCTGATTGAAGGATCCCGCTCCACATGCTGCAAGCCAGCTTCCTCAAATTGCAGCGTTCTTACCGTGCGACGCCGTCCCTGTCCAGGTAATCTGCTAAATGCCCCGGTCTCACGCAGACGTTGGTACACAGCAGCAAAGGTCCCATGATGCGGGATACGGCGATTAGGATATTGTTGCTGATGAACCCGCTGTGCAGCTCGTCCGTTGTGCTGCTCACCAACCATATCAGCGTACTCATTCCAGGTGTATCGCTCTACTACACTGGTGGACAGCAGTTGGCTACAACTGAAAATCGTAATACGGCCTCTAACAACTGAAGAGCATAATACGGACTCCACCGATATAAATAATCCTCATAGGAAAAAAAGACATTAGGGAAAATTATTTGTTTTGATGTCCCCTACAACCTCCCAGAGTTTGTCGGTTTAAATACTTTTCACCCTGTATGAGCCGTCCATCCGTGAGAAATTATACGTGCTACTCTTAAACATTCTCTGTATTTCCTATCACAGCGTCGTGTTCATCGGCGCTCCTCAAGAGTTAGTGTAGCCATTTACCCAGCGGATTTAACCACACACGCTCTCTCCACGGACAGAATGTGCTTGCTATTCCGCATGGTAACTAGAGTTGCTCATCGAGGACTCATATCTGGCTCATTTTGTCATGGATGGTGAGTGTGCCTACTGCATATGAAGAACTGCTGCTTCCTTCTGCTTTCATGGTCATAGTTACCAGTATTTACTGTACGGGCAAGGTTGGTTGATTTGGGGGGAGGGGACCAAACAGCCAGGTCATCAGTACCGTTATGAGCCAGGACCGGAGTAGAAAGAAAATGGTGAGCGCTGCTTGTAACGTGTGACTAAAATATTGAAATTTTGTATTTGTTGGGATCCACAGCCTACAGATCTTTAATAAACGTAAAGAGGGTACGTAGTGGGCTGTAACGAGAGTTCTATTTAATCGTGCGATTAGCTAATTTCTACGACGCGTCATTAACAAGCACATTTGTAACTTGACATGAAGTACAGCTGTTACAATTGCGCTTGACAATGTCGCGAAGTCGAAATTAGCTAATCGCACGATTAAATAAAAATCGCACTCCAGCCTACTGCGGACCATGCTTACGTTTATTAAGGTATTGTTTCTAATGCGTTAAACGCCTTACTCATTGAGCGAGGCTTTTATACAGAAATTTAATTTGGTTTCTCACATGTAATGCTGTCTAGCTTTGGTTAGTGACCAAACATGTTGGTCTTAGTCTCCAACGTGGATCAGCATTCCGAAGCTACCAGAACATACCTGAATTCTTTTTAAGCAAAACTGTAAAGATCAGTACCTTTCCAAGCTGAAGTTCTTTTTTAATAGGTGCCACCTTGGTCGGGCTTTAAAGTTTAACTCTTTTTGAGTTGTGTGTCTCGTTTTAAAATCCTTGTGTTATAACGGTTATGATAGTTTTATCTTTGAAGGTGTTTGTTCTTTTTAAGAACTCGTGTGTTACATAGCCACAATTAATTCAAGATTACCTATTGTAGATATGAGAACCTTGAAAACCTGTTTTCTTCACAGCCAAAGCACTCTGGGCCTCATGAGATCTTTTGACGTGTGATCTGTATCCATTTTTCTTTTCAACTTGTGGCTGTGTCGCTTTAAATTGTACCTTGTGTCTGTTTTAGAATACCTAGTTTGAGCCGAACGTTGGGCTAAGCTCAAGCTGGCCACCCTGTGCCACACCACATTAGTAATCAGATGTATCCGGTTTTAGCTCCTTGAACTTCGGTTTACTGCTGTTCTTATTTTCATTGTTTGAATTCTGTTAATATCCATTCTCTCATTGTTTATAAGCGTAGAAACTCATATGGGAAAAATTCCAAATTTTCTTTAAATATTTAAAGGAATAACTTGAAGCGTCATTTTCATTGTATGATTTACTAGTAATTTTATTGACGCGCCTATAACGCCTGTTCCGGATTATTCATTTTTATCAATACTATTTAAATGCCACTGAGCGAAAAAATGGCGTGTAAAAGTCTTCCTTCTTTGTAGACAGTTGAGTACAGGACCTTACCATTCCCAGCCCCATCCTGCTTCCCATTTCACAAGGTTCAAAGTTTGCATAAAAAATTTAGCGTCAAAGGATTACAATGATAAGATTCGTAGATAGCATTGCTATCTTTACTGAAAGTGAAGAAGAAATACATTATCTCTAGATTGGAATGAATAGTTGAAATTCCATTATGTGTTGAATAGAATGAGTAGTTTAATGGGTGCAGAATATGGATTGAGAGTAAGCCAAAAAAAGACGAATTGTGGTATCTAATGAGCAAATTGGGATATTTTTTCAGGATTCTGTGGAGGAAGTTAGCATTCCATTTATGGTACCTTGTGGGACTGGGCTTACCGGAAGTGCTACATGTTGGAGGATTTTTAAAGTTAGGGAAAGCTTAGTGGAGCTGATAGCTTCTGCAGTGAGAACAGGTGGGCGGGATTTTACATTTGTGATGACCACTGGACTGGGGAAAGTGGAATCCATCGTCATCTTGAGGTTGGGCTTTGAAAGGTTTGACTAAAGATGTTGGAAGTAAATTTAGCCCCCAGGAGACGGAAATGGGTTGGAAAGATGAGATGAGTAGACCGGAAGGGAGTAAATGAAAGGATAGGGTTTTCATTGGTGAAGAGTTTTAAGTATTTTTTGGAGGGGTTGGAGAAGGATCTAGGGTGGAGAGTTTGTGAGTACTACTTCATTTCTATAGACTTCTATTTGAATGAGACAGGATTTGTGAGATTGAAGGTGACAGCAGGTGAGTGTAGATGGAACGGTGCTACGAGCTTGTGTAGGTAGCAATTTCCCTGAAATGGTGTCGTGTGTCGCTGGAGGTGCTGGCGGAGGTGGTAGTGCTGATGACGGTGCTGGAGGCAGTGCTGGAGATCAGTCTGTGGTAGTCTTGCCAATGAGGCTTATGAATACGTTAGCTATGGTGGTTACAACAGTGATAGCGATACTGGTGGGCTATATCCAGTCTGGGATGAAGTTGCTGATGGTGAAACTGATATAGCTGAGGCTGCTGATGGTGAAGATGATGCCGAGGATAGAGCTTTTGTTTCGGCTGGAGCTGATGGTGGCAGTGCCGTGACATAAGATAATGTAATGTAGATGTAACACAGGTGGGAGTAGATTATAGCTCAAATACAAACAAACAAACAAACACCGTCCAAACAAGCCTTGAAGGCCCAAGGGTATCGACCGGCCGCCATGCCATCGTCAGCCCTTAGGCGTCACTGCATGTGGATCGGAGGGGCACATGCTCAGCACGCCCCTCACCCTGCCATTGTAAATTTCGTGACCGGTGCCGCTACTTCTCAGTCAAGTAGTTTCTCAATTGGCCTCACAAGGGCTCAGTGCAGCCCGCTTGCCAATAGCACTCGGCAGTCCAAGTGCTTACCAAAACCGACAGCGTTTAACTGCGGTGATCTGACGGGAACCAATAGTACCGTTGCGGCAAGGCCGTTGGCTTTACAGCCCAAATGATGTCTGAAAAAAGGAGAGTTGATGCCAATATTAGCCATGGGAAGGAGGGAAAGGAAATAGGGGACACCTTTGTGTTGGGAAAAGTGGAAATGTTGAGAAGAACAGGCTGGGATGATAAGGGGATGACAGTGGATAACAGTCATTAAAACAAAGGTAATTTTGTCTCAAGGAGATCTTCTGACGAACTTTCAATTAGCATCTTTATCTTCTGAATGCGAAAATATATTGTTGACTCCCATCTATATATCGAGGAATGATCATGTTAACGAAACACGAGAATTCAAATCTCGCTCGGAGTTTGTGTCTACTTTCCCCACATACTGTTGGAGAGTGGAACTGTGGAGAAAGAGTCTTAAAGAGATCCGATGGACCTTCTTCCGAGAACGTAAGTAAGAATTGCAGGACAGTATGCAGATGTGGATGTAGATGTAAGGTAATGTAATATAGGTGAGTGCAGATTACAGCTTAAGTGATGCTTGCTGGCACATCCGTACTGATCAAGGGAGAGGGGAAACCAAACAACAGATACTTAGAGACATAGCATTGTGGTGACAAAGAAACACTACTTGATCACAATAAATGAGTCTCTGAAAAAAAATAGACGCTAAAAAAGTAGGTTTCAAGAATGATGACAAACACAGCGGCGGCATGAAGACCGACAAGATAGAAGAGATGAGATTTTGAAGACGATAGGTGATAATGGCGACGGCACGACAATAGAGGCCCTATCAGGTGATGACGGTGGTAACACAACGACAGGGGAGTCAAAATGACGGGAGAACGCCAAGATAATGGAGATGGCGAGGAAATTTGTCTTGGTCGTGACGCAGTGGCAACCTTAGGCCTCCTGTAAGCAGAACATATCGCACCCCGACAAGAAAACTCTAAAAACGGGAATAGTTAATGGATGTCATTGAAAAATACGTACCACCAAAGTGCACGGTAACCTCAAATCTATATTTCGCAATTTTTTCCACTCCAAGGCACTTGTGTCAGTATTGTTGTAGGCAACTTCATGCTTCACCATGGCAAGAACAGTGTGGGTTCAGCATTGTTGCTGGTAGGTGTGCATGGGCCAGTCACGTAGAACGGCATATTCCGAGTTGCGACACTTTTCGTTTATAAGGTAAGTCGAATATAATTTTTATTATTGTTGATTATTACAATGTCCATGTTTATATAGTATCTGTACCTTACGTTACAATGTCTTTCAGATATGCATACATGTCTGAAAAAATAAACAGTTTTGACGATTACAGCTGTAAATATTACAAAATTTCATGAGCTGCAGCGTACAAGAAAAAAAATTAAATTTCTGCTATAAAGAAAGTTCACATTGAATCCCTTTTCTCCGTGAAAAGTATTCCTACTTTACATATAGCGATTTATGATTATGTTTTTGTAACTTGCTTTCCTTAAATTGTACTTAATTCATGTTCCTTATTAATATATTTTTTTATTCGTATAACACTTTTGGAGTGTACGATAAATCAACTTTCGTTTCACTTCTTTGTGTATGATCGTGTCGTTAATTTTTATCCTGGATTCACGTTTCTCCTTTTGCAGACCTCTTTCTTTCCTGAAATCCTGCCTTTTGTGTTGCTTTCCTAAAAAGTATTCTGTTATCTATAATGTCCATTCTCATTCCTGCATTTTTCCTATCTTTGTCAATTTCGGTAACCAATGTAGGTTTTCATTTGTAGCTGTTGAATAACTTAAAGATCTGTTTGGTCAGTCTATTTTTATCCAGTCGTTATATGTGGACATGAAACTGTAGTCTTTTCCTCGTTACCGTTTCCACTTTCACACAAGAGTTCTCTGTTTGATCTTAATTTATATTCAACATTACTGTTACTTCTAGGTACCAGTATTTTCCTTGGAATTCTTCTTTCAACTTTTTACAGCTTTTCAGTGTACTCTTATCTTGTTAGTTTAAGTGTTTCTGCTGCATACAGTGTTTCAGGCCTTACCTTTGATTGATATTGTCTTAGTTTTATGTTCCACAGCAAATATTTTTTATATGTTTTTTTTGCCATTTGTAATGCCCTTTACATTTTGTGTAAGCTTTTTTCTATGGCTATCTTGTTTTCATATTGTTTGCTATCCATTGACTTACGTATTTGAAAGAGTTTGCTGTATACATGATGTTGTTACGAATTTTAAGATTTGGAGGGGCATCATTGATATTTGTTATGAAATATGTTTTTTTTTTCTAATTATATTTTTAGTCGTGTTCCGTCTGCTTGTTTCTGTAGTTCTGTGATTTGTTCTTTGACACTATCCAGTGAATCAGTGATGAACGCAATGTCATCTGCAAAGGCTAGACAATCTATGGTGTATTTATTTGGGTTTCTTCCTCGTTGAACACCATTAGTATTGACAGATTTTCTCCACTGCGCATTTAAAGAGTAGGAGTGATTAACCGTCTCCCTGTCTTACTCCAGATTTTATTTCGATATAATTTGAGAGTTCCTCCATAATTTTTGCTTTTGATGTTATGTTTGTTTAAATTCCCTTGATTAGTTCTGTTGTTTTACTGTCGATCCCAAATTCCTTTAACATGTTGATTAGTCTTCACTCCGTGCAAGACCTTCCCTGCTTGATATTCTCGTAACTGCAGGTCGAGTATTCCCTCAGCTCTCTTTAGACGTGCCATGGACACGATCTTATATGTGACTGGTAGGTGAGATCCCTGTATATTTGTTAGGATCAGTTTTCTTTTCTTTTTTATGCAGCGGATTTATTAATGCCGATGCCCATTCTGATGGGAAGCTGTTTGTTGTACAAATTTCATCCGTGATTGCTATTAGACGTAGAATAATATTGTCACTCGAGTGTTCCACAATTCAGCAACCGTATTGCCTTCTGCTGATGCTTTGTTATTTTTAATTTTTTGATTTCTTCTATCGTTGGTAGCTTTCGGCCAGGTTGCATTTGGATGACATTATCAAAACGAAATTCTTCTTTTGGTGAATAGCACTTCTGTCTTTCTTTGAAATACTCTGCAAGCATTTTGCAGTTCTCCATGTCGTTATATGCAGTTTTTTTGTGTCT